>NC_046337.1:33341847-33975049 GCF_000738735.6 Corvus cornix cornix
AGTATATTAGAATTTATTTCAGGACTTTCTGTTAATTACCACCCAGGAGCTTTATCATTCAGCAGAACTTGAAGGAATTCATTGCATTTATCAAAGGACAGAGGTGAAACTTAAAGGTTTAGATCAGGAGCTGTGTCTATGGCAGTAAGCAGAAATTAAATTAATTCAATCTTCAAGCTCTGTTTTTGAAATAATAACACTTTTGTCTGTCTTTTACCTCTTTCTTTCATCACCTACCAGCTGTTTTTTACAGACACTTCCATTTTATAAACACATCATTCTTTCTTGCTTTTATGATGATTGTGTTTTCTCTATACTCCGGTAAACTCTGTAAGACTCCAGCAATAAAGAATATTTCATTTTCAGTCTTTCCCTGAGCAGAACAAAGCCAGTCCTGAGACTTACGTCTCCATAAAGCAACTACTGATTACATACCCCTAAAAAGACCATCCTATTAACATCCTCCTGTAGTGCATTGTTGTCCAGGTCAACTAACTGGCATCACATGATCTTGAAATTGATATGATTTGGGCATTTTTCTGCCACTTGAAGGGATAGCAAAAATCTTATTTTTAATTTTCTTTCATTGCTCTTGTTTTCTTTATTGCACTAAATAGTGGCATAGACAGAAGCATTTTATATTCTCAGCATAAACCTCCCCTTTATTCCAGTGAGGCAGTCTGTTCTCCAAGGAAAGGAAATGCACATTTCTGTGAGGTACTGCAGCCAAGCTTCCACAATGCAAAATATTAGGACATGCACAGCATTTTGTAAAATACGGCATACATTTCTGTTTCTCATAAACAGACTCTAATTCAGCTCGCTCACTACCCATGGACAGTAGGTGTCTGGGCTTTCAGGAAAAACAAGAAAAATGCAATCTGGATAGGTTTTAAATGGAACTTGTTTTAGTTCAGCCGAGAGCAGCCTGGAAGATAGGAAGGAAGCTGAGCAGTGTTCAAGGAGAGAGGCTACTTGGACAAATTTTTTGTCAAACACAGAAGACTCTTGCTGAAAGCAGACAGAAACCAGAAGTTTTCCCCTGCAGCAGGCGTTCCTACAGAGATATGTACACATGTGATAGGTTTTGACAAACTCTTGAGAACCCACTGCTATCTAGGGAAGGTCATCTCCTCCGAGCATGATCCCCACAGCTTTCAGCTGCATGCTGCCACTCTTGTGAAGGATCATAACCCCAACCTTCACTGCACACGGCAGTGTGCACACGGCAAGGAAAACTCTCACATCCCTTCAGCACATTTCATTCCTCATCCAGGGAATGGGTGAAACAAAGGTATACATCTTTGATTAAAAAATTGTAATAATTACTTTTATTTCATTAATGGCACATCAATGTTCTGTCAGTGATTCACCAACAACCTTTGACAATTCTTGCTTTATTCATAGTATATTTTTTTTCCAGTCTTGTCCCTTTTATTCTCCTCTCCTGAGAGGGGGATTTCCTGCCCCAGAGGGTAAATTCCACTTAATATAGGGAGTTCACGTCTGCTTGGGTCACATGCAGTCAGGAGCAGATGGAGCATGTTGTGCCCTGGCTTCCCACCAATACAAATTTAGGTCTCACATCTGCCATTCCGTCCTCATCTCTGACAACATGTGCTTCAATCCTCCTTCCTGGCTTCACCATCCCAATGACTAATTCCCCTCCCTTATTCCTAAAATGACAGAAAATTGGGGACTGCCACAGTAAAGTATAAAGATGTTTTGCCATCTTTATGCCAAGAGCAAGATTCCCCAGTCAGCAGTTTCACCTGTTACAGGGTCACTTCATGCTGCTCCAAAAGCATCAAGAGGCCACAGAAATCAGAAATTCAGGCCTTCCATGGCTGTGTTACAGCACGAATTTAGAAGGCTGTATTTTGTGTTAAATTTACTGTAGCATGGATGCTTTATGACATCCAGTAAACTGCACATAAAAACATACTCAGAAACATGAACTTCAGCTTATCTGCCCTGGTCTGCATTCCCTCTCAAGACAGCAGAAAAGAACAATTTTCTCCAGGAAAGGGTTCAGAGTTGTATTTTAATTAAAGCTGCTCTGACAACTCTTCATTTTAGCCACCCTCTTCCAACTCAGTGAGCAAGAAAATCCAGGGAGAGCAGTTTTCTCAGAGCTAGCTGCTGGGAATAACCTCTCCCACCCCACACCTACACCAGAGCATAATGGAAGCCGTGTTCCAAAACATCCGTGGGAACTATGCCTTTTATTTCAGTATTTCTAATATTATTTTACATCATTGTATCAATGTCACTAAAAGATGCAATTCCTTTTGGATTTCTCTTGGCCTTCTGAAGTTCTCCTGTTGTCAGCCATCTTAAGCCCAAGATTTTTTTATATTGCCAGTAAGAGTTGAATATAAATCTTACTTTATTCCCAATCTATGCAAATAGCAGTTTATGGATTGTGCCCTGTATGTGCTGTGAGGGGCTGATTGCAGGGACAATGGCTATTGATTTTAATGTTTCTTGGAACCCACTGTACCATGCAAGATCAGGGAACGTTCTTGTTTGGGGTTTTTGTTGTTGTTTACTTGGGTTTGGGTTTCTGTGTGTTTGTTTCAGCTTTTTCTTCTGTAAAATGGCAGAAAAATTAAAGTAATACCATTTCCCACTTCTCTCACACAGGCGAGAAGAAACTTGGCAGTTACTATGTGGTATTATTAATTTGATATTAGTATTAGTGAATGAAAACACTACTAAAAAGATCATTTACAATTTTAGAAATTAATGGGATTTCTTGATGCATATTTAGTTTCTGTCATCATAGCATAATTACTAAAACTTCTTTTTATTAATGAAGAGCACGGAAATGTTCAAAAATAAACAGTTTTTTATGCCACTTCAAGTCCTAAATCACTGAAGACAAGAAGAGACAAACAGCTGGAGACTGTGTGGGGCCTGGCATAGCTTTTAAACATTATATTCTTATTATATAGTGGAACTTTATTAAGCTATTTTGATTTAGAGAAATCTGTTCTTCCTGAGAACATAAGACTCCCCTTCTTTAAGAAGGGGGCAAAAAACCCCAGACATGGTAAAAAAGGTTAATCTAAAAGAAATAATGCATCTGGTGGGTTTAGTTGAGTGACATGCTTTTTTCTAAACCTTGTTTCCAGTTGCACAGATATGTTGTAGTGCCCCTATTGTAACCACAACCTCAGGGGAAGGAAATTTACCCAGGTACACCAATCCTACAATGAAATTTGAGAACACCAAGGTACTGTTCAGAGACACTTTCCACCTTCATGGGAGATGTTGTCCAGCTGACTGCCCAGGAGACAGGTAAGGGATTTTCTCCTGGGACCTTGGCAGCTAAGTGCTAAAATTCGTAAGTCGGGTTATGACTCTGAAGGCAACAAGGTGTTTCTGGCGAACTGCTACTTCCTACAAACAGAAAATGATGTAGGTAACTGGCTTCAGGCTCAGTTCCTAAATATGCCTTCTTTGCAAAGATGTAACATTCCAAGGCACAGAAGAATTAAACCAGTACAATTATGGCGTATAATACTAGTAATAAACATCATCCAAAATTAAGAACGTAAGTCTCAAAGGACACTTTTCACCACCAGAACAAGCATTCCCATGGATTTTGTTAAGGTTCCTAGCCTAGGGATGTGCTTTTAGGTCAACAATGGCACTGAACTCTTGAAAAGTGGGAAAAAAACCCTGTATTAAACCAGGAGCATCATGAAAACCATAGGCAATGAGACCTAAAAAAATATTTCAGAATGATAAAAAGCAGTCATATTCTTACTGCTGAGGGACTTTGCAAACCCTGCATCCAAGTTGGAACTGAAGATATGAACTCCAGGGGCCTTGTGCTTTTTTCCAAACCTGCTTGAAAACCAAGGTCAGACTGAAACCTAATCGGGCTTTAATCCTCTTTCATCACTGAAAACAGGAAAATCACAGATGGCAAAGGACAGTACTGCTAAACCCAGGAGTATGGAACTTTCTCAAACACCACTGAAGGGAAATATGTTGGGCCAGTTTTGTCATTAATTTGCCTATCCTTTTATCCTTTTTTTTTTTTTTTTTTTGAAGACTCTTCCTACAATAAAAGCAAAACAAAGTGAAAAAAAAGTTTTAGGGCAGAACATTTCTACTACAGGACATACCAGCTCTTGGGTTTGCATATGTGCTATTGTATGTAGTTCACATGCAGATTTAGTTGAGGTATCAGCTCTTATAAACTGTAAATCTGTGAAGTGGAATAAAAATGTATTCAGACACTCTGACTACATGATTCACTACCCTACAGGGCACAGAATTTCTGCCCAGTAACAAACCCTGAAGAAAAAATCCTTCCATCATCACAGGAAAATACTGACACCTGTTTTTAGTTGGGGAGGAGAGTCTGCCCCCTGTATAAAGTGGGTACATTCTATGCAATTTTCCTAAGCCCATGTGCTAATTGCTTGTTTTTGCAAATGCTATGGATGGCTACATACAAACCTTTACCAAAATTTTATTACATCTGCTACTGTGTCCTTACCTCATGTGCTCTTCATTTAAACATGCTATGAGCATCAAAGAAGAGATGTGATTTGTTCTTGACACACCTCCATATCAGCAGCTTATTCTCAGTTTCTACATATATACATATGGATCATTTAAATTTACAGCATCTTCTTTGCTTTTTGTAATTAGGCTGCCTGCTTAATATTTCCTGAAGCTCTCTGCATTCCATCTGTCATTGGAAATAAGGCTTATTTTGCGCCTCCTCTAGTTCTCTGGGATTTTACCCAATTTTAAGCACAGACATTGCTTCAGCTAGTCCTGAAGTGCCCTAGAGAAAAATTCACCAGATCCTGTTGAGCTGAAAGCATCTAATTGATGTAAAAGTTCTTTGACCTGTTCTTTCTCTTGTTCCTTTCCCCTGTTATGTTTAATGATTGTATTAAAAATAATTAAAAATAATTAACCTTTTATGGGAAAACTGAAAGAGAAGAGGCTGCTAATATTTGGTATCTTCAGTTGTTTACTCACCCTCCTCATGAAGTCATTCTATACAAGTTAAGCAGCAATTTATTTTAAATCTTTCCTTAAATTATGCAGCCACAGGTTGTCATAAGGATAAAGTTTATATTTTCCCATTCCAATTTAGCCTCCACTATCTTCTGCCCTCTACATGCCCTCCCTCACACACTTTCCCTCCTTCCCACACCTCTTTGGCCTCCCATCACTTTTAAAACTCCACTTTTTGTATGGCTACATGTTGCTTTCTAGCCTCCAAACCCTTTTAAACCTCTGCCCACTTTATGGCCTCTAACTCCATTTCAGCCCTTCTCTTGCTCTGCCTATTCCCCTCCCTTGCCTTATTCTTGTCTACCCTCCCCTTAACTTACTCTTGCCTACACCACCCCTGCCTTGCCAACCTATCCATTGCCTTGCCCTCCCTGACCCTGCCTTACTTTTCCTCCCTTTCCTTCCCTTTCCCTGCCTTGCCTACCCCCTCCCCTGCCTTGCTTTGCCAATCCTTCCTTTGTCTACCCCTCCCTTGCTCCATGCAGCAGAACATGGAATCCTTGGCTGTACCACTCCATATACAGCCAGTAAGATAAAACCCGAGAAACTTCCCCCTGCCCCCCCCTCCCAAATTTGGCCACTGAATCACCTGTAAATATTGCAGCAATATTTTTATAGTAGCTTTTGCATGGATATTAACTTTGCTGTTGAATACACAGGAACACTTCTCCAGGCTATTTTTCCATCTTTTAAAATAGTGGAGTGTCAACTGCTAAAAACCTTTGTTGGATACCAGCTATTGCCTCCTAATAATCATCATGCACCTCTTTTCCGGTGCCTCAGACAGATGTGTAAGATTACCATCATTGTTCTCAGAAATAGGCCTGGACCCTGCATATTTATATAAAATGGTACAGAAACCTCAGGCTTTGCTAGGACCCCATTTTAGGCGGTGCCACCTCTGCTCAGTGTTCCCTGCTGACAGCTCAATAATCTGCCTTGGGTCTTACCACATATGATTGTAATGAAATCTCAAGTTCTATAACTTACTTACCTTAGTGCTGTAACTTTCATGTATGACTCTAGACTATCACTTAAATGGAGGAAGGAAGACAAATTATTTTATTAGTAGCACCAGATAAGAAAAAGTATCATTATAAAACCCCCATCTTTATCAAAAATAAGAATTCATTTTGTGTTGAAGTCCTTGCCTGTACTCATTACAAGATGCTCTTCATGTCACTTCTGCTTAACCTCACAGCTGTAAAGCAAAATATTTAGTGATATTAACACATCATTAGGACAACCTTTTTAGCCCCTTTTTTGAAAGATTAATATTAGGGATGGAAATGCAAATGCTTCCTATATGGCCAGAAAGAAGTACAACACTGTGGTGGTGAGAATTTCCTTCCCAGTCAACAATGAATTGTCCCTATCTCCCCAGCACACAATCTCACCAGAGGAATTATTACCATTTCTACTATGCTGCTGTACTATGCTGATCTACAGTTTGAAACACATCAGTGCCATGGAGAGAAGCAATGTAACAACTTCCTAGATTACACAGTGGAGCGATTAGCCCTAAAGCAGATCAATAACATCAATGGATGGAGCTCGAGGATAAATAAAGCCTGATATTGGTAACAGGTTAATTGTGTTTCAAGTTGTTCATGCCAGTGATAAAAATTTGATAAGACTGAAATTTCAAAGCCTTGTTGCATTTGGTTCTGGCTCTTTTTTTTTTTTTTTTTTTTTTTTTTTTTTTATGACTAAACTAGAGGTCTAAGCTCAGACCATAACTCAATTATGCTGAGAGAGACATAAGAACAAGAAAATAAAATCACAGAATTTAATCTTATGAAGTGTGGTCCTGACTCTGCTACAGCAACAACTCAGTGTGTCACTGTGCAAGTATGAGATGAACTGCAGGAGGCTGCTCTGCTTTGCCACTTGCATTTTAATGAAGGTTTTTCAGTTTAAACCAGAATTTTCTCAGAAAGGGGCCAGATTCTGACCTCAACAAAGCTTAGCCTCTACCTCAGTGACCCTTACCACCTGACAGGATTGTTCAGCGTTTTCTAACAGATCCTTTAAATGTTGGGAACACAACTTTTAACCCCATAGCTATACTTAACTACTCTGAGGTAAAACTGCACCTTACTGAATGATCAAGCCACAAAAACACAGTATAGGTATAAGTAACAGATGCTCCCTTTGCCATGGTATATTGAAATTAACTTTTTTTTCTCTCAGATTTGCCCTGCATTACAGAAAGCCTCTTGAAAAAAATGCTTGGAATATTAGTACTGAACTTTTTGCACAGTTAAGTAAATGTAGTAAAATCTCATTTACACTTGAACTCCTATATTTTTTCTAACAGTTTGAAATGTTTCTGGTAGCAGTGTGTAACAGAGAGGGGCATGTTATAAATGGGTTATATGAAGTAAAAATGATTATTTTTATGTTGAACACCATTTTTCTCATTTAAATGATCATTGGATTCAAGATGACAATCATGTACTGAACCCAGGGTAGTTCAGGAGTGAAATTTAATCATAGACATATCTCCTGAGAAACTAAACATAATCTTATTGTGATCATATGGAAGCAGTCACTTACAGAAACATCTCTCATTTCAGCCTTTAATTCCCCTGAGAGTTTCTTTTTTTTCCCCAAACTCTGCTTGCTAGCTGAAATTATTCTTCCGCTATTAGTGTGTTGCTCTTGCTGACTGAAATATCAGAGTTATATCTGTATGTGGCAGCAGTTACTTACAAGTACATATTCACCCCATTGCTCACTTAAGGGTTCCCATTTGCTTGTTAACTCTGGGAAGGATATTTTCAGAGGGAACCCTGGTGATTACATCCCCAACTTCCACTGATTTCCAGAACTATCATTTTTTTCCCTCCATAGAAATTAACTAGCTAACAACTGCAAATTCGAAAAAATTTGCCCATGTAGATGCCCAACAAATTATTTTGATATTAGTTAAGAAGCCTCGTGTAAAACTCAATGCAAAAGAAGAAAAATATATAACAACAGCCTGCTTCCCAGATTGCCATATTTCCTAAATAAGAAAGAAGGCTAATTAAAATTCTACTCCATTTCAAAGGAAGAAAAGCACCTCGTTATGATTCAGTTTTCCTAATCTCGGAGTAAATGATTATAAAATGCAAGTATTTACCCATTTATGTATAAAGCAATCACCATTTTTCTTTTCAAAATAGACAGGTGTGGAAGTCAGCTTTAGCAATAGTCCCTGGACTTTGTGAGAACCACCATCTGACCACACCAGCAGACAAAGGGCCAGGAGCATCCCAGATCTGCAGTTCTGCTGCTGACAAATTAAATCCAGTTTCCACAGTATAATTATTCCATAAATAATGGTCAGAGTTGGAAGTCTTTCACCACAATTTTTTTTTTAAATTTATTTCTAGTCTAAAGCTTGTGCTTTAAATATAGAACACTGGGGTACCTTCTAGCAACCTAGACGTTGTACTGTTTAATGTCACTAAGACGTTGTACTGAGGAGCAATATTTCAAAACAGGTGAACTGACCTTTAGAATCTTTCTGGGGATTCCAGTCATATTTGTCTCAGACAGAAATTGTATTTTGTTCTGGATTTTATTTGATAAGGGAAGGTTAGGCAAATACAAACAGCCAGAGCAACAGTCACTTCCTCACGTAAAGATACAAGCACCAAACATCCCAGACATATTGTAGGCATATTCCCAATATTTCCACAGATACTAACTTGCAGCTTGTCTCTTATCAGTTTAAGTTTCCATGTTTACAAAATGTGCTTGTTGCTGCTTTGTACTTGCATTTTCCTACTGGTCAAGAAAATAGACCAACAAGTGGCAATTAAATTTATATATACCATGGGGCAGATTGTCTCATACAAATGCTGCATATTATCTGCAATGTCTTTAATCACAAACACATCAAAAAGTCACTTCTCTTATTTAAAAAAAACTTGCTACATTTAGGTCCTTCCACAGTGCCAGAATAGTGCCTTGTGGAAACATTCACTAGGCTTTTTTAATTAATTATGTGAGTAATCACTTTGTGGGAAGAGAGACAGAAACCTTAGCATCCTTGGAGCACAAATTCTGAGCCTACCCAGTGAAGCTGGTGGAAACTTCCCAGCTTCCAAATAGCAGCTTGTATTTCAGAGTCATTTGCAAATGCAGATGTAAACTAAAACTGATTAATCCCAGCAGTAAGACAAGGATGAAAGGATCTGCAGCAAGATGAAAGAGAAAGAATAGGACATAGATCAATAAACCATGCACTTTAATTGGACTGAGCTATTTGAAGGGAATATTTCAGAAGAATGAAGTATTATTAGTTATTAACCAACACCTTTACCAATTATAAGCCATTATTAGGAAGCATTTAAAAGTGGTACCTAGTTATATTTTCCACTGAACCTGGCCACGAGGAGAAGTCTTTGCTTTCTAAGAGATAGTGCACCAAAACTCATCACCCGATCTTGTGGAGGACCCAGCGACCAAGATTACATATTTATTGCTGGTCAGAAACCAGTTAATGTTTCAGGATGTGCAAGCTACTCATAAAACTTTAATACACTTGCCGTGTTGAGGTTGATCTTGGAAGAATCACATCTCAAAAAGCCTCCTATTATATCTTAACCACTTCAAATACATACTCAGATTTTCACTTGAAATACACACGCGCGCACACACACACACACAAAGTGCAGTTATGAGCCACAATCTTATAAAGTGTTTCTCCAAGACAAAATATTATTTAAGGGATTAAAAAAGCCAGTTATGTTGGTTCACTAGAAACAGGACCAACAAATTATGAGAGAAAGTCAAGAACTACAAAAAAAACCACCAAGAAGTAGAATGTCTACATAAGCCTATTTATGGAAGTTTTTGAAGGATATACAAGGAATTTAAGAAAGGTCATATATAGACTGAACACCAAGTAGTGTGAAAATGCAGGCCAAACAGCAAGAATTATTTTTGACAGCAAAATTTTACTTGGTGAATCAAGCTTCCAAAGGAAGTGCTTCAGCTGGAGCCCTGAGAACTAATCAAAGCAAGACAGGACAGACAACATTTTCAGAACCCTAAGGTTTACATTAATTGTCCAGATGCAAACTGGACTCTGGTTAACATGAGAAAAAACTGTCTCATTTTCCTAGTTTTTCATCAGATACATCTGAAACTACCAGTGTTACCTTATGGACTTGTCTAGATTTATTTCCTAGATATTTATATTTCTCTTATGGAAAAAAGTTTTATCTCCAATTACTTTACAATGCATTAAAAGACTGTAAGAAAAGGCATTTATAAAAGTAAAAAATGGGACTTTCTAACAGAGGCAGGAATAAAGCAGTATGCATTTCCTATAATTAAAATTTCTGCCCACATCACAGAAGTCGCTAACTTTATACAAATTGCATCAGAATAGTCATCTTGTTTGCAACTAGCTGTGAGACAGAAATCATCTGTAGTAAAATCAGTTTTGAAAGCATCCTTTAAAAGAAATCGTATTGTTCCTTTTTTTCTATTTTACCACAGATATTGTTATAATGGTTTCTAGCAATACCTGGCAGATGTACAATTAAAAACTCAGATATATAAAAAAAGTGAACCTTAAAGGTGTTATTTTTAAAAAATAATAATCTTATGGCTCCTGGCTGTGATTGCCAGAAGAGTTATTGGTGTATGGAGCGGATGAGTGGAGCAGAAGGCCCAGCTGCCTGGAGAACAGCAAAGCACACAGATCTGCTGCCCCTCAGTGTCTATCCCAGCTGTACAGAGAAACAGTCATTTAGTGAATAAATGAAGCAGTGAAATTATGAGAGCAGGGAGGGAATCCCCTAAGGATGCCAATTTTCATGGACTGTGTAAGGCATTTCGGGCATTTCCCACTGTCTATGAGAGCATGTTTAATACAGCACACACAAGTCAGCACCTACGCCAGTGCAACTCCAAACTCACGCCCGCAGCGAAAGGTGTCTAACCTGCATTTACATCAGTATAAACCTAGAGCTCAATTCTGCCTTCTAATTATAATAGTTTCTTCCAAGTTTCTCCCCTTTTCCATCCCATCTTATTCTTTTAATGCAGCCTCAAAACCCAGCTAAAAGTTGGACCTCTTAACAGAGCCATTACCTCTTCATTATTGGCTTTGGGGGTGTCAAGCTGCAGTTATGGCTGGAGGAGTAACTGCAGCTAAAACTTTCTGAATACCTTTGTTTTGGCTCAGTGCAGCATATAAATCAAAAATTGTGATGGACAACTTGCATGTTGTTTACTCTCCAGAATTACTCTAGCTCCAGTTTAACAAGCTTAAGCTCAAAGCAGACACTCAGGAAGATTTTAGACATTCTAGGCAGGCCTCATCATTTTCATAAGCGAGAAATAAATGTCTACATGGACCTGTAAATTGGAAACTGTTCCAGGTCTCATCTGTGCCAATGATGTAGAGATAGGAAGATTTTCTTATCCTACAGCAAATACCATTGCAGCAATCATAGTACAGTTGGGGATGAACGGTTTTCAAAATCCTGAGGTGTCTGAGTCCCAACAGGACAGACTTGAGGAATGAAACGCAGAACACTTATTTCTCCCAGAAGAATCTGGAATGCTTCCTGCTTAGAGATCTACAGAATATCTTTCAGGATGGAGCACAGACCATTCCAAAAGCTCCAGTTCCTCAGGGCTGGAAACTCAGCACTGATTTCTTGCTCCCTATTTTCTCAACTCTTTCACCATGTCAATGTGAAGCAACACTGGGACAACAATCTTTTATTGTCTTCTCTGCCAACTGCAATCATGCTAAAGACTTTCTGCATATGTTCTGTAGATGTCTCTGACAATATCGATTGTCTCCTACAGCACATCATCTGTGTGCAATCGGAGCTCACAGTCTTCCAGGAGGGTTTTGCTCTCCACATTGGGAAATATATAGGAATTAAATTCTGTGAGAAGGTTTTAGACTGCTCCACAACTCCTCCATTTCCAGTGCAGCACCAGCACATTATGCACATGGAAATATAAAGTAGCAAATTTAAGCTCTTTAAAATATACTGATTATTTTTACCAGACTCTTTCTATTGTTAAGCAGCTTAACTCTGACAATGTTTTTCTCTTTACACTATTTACATATCATGTTTTTAAGTTCTGCCTGATATAGCTGCATAACATACTTACAGAACATAAGAGATACAAAAACCCTTACTGAAAAATTACCTTAAGGGATCAGACATGAGGATTTTTGAATTATACCCACACTTCAAACATCTTTAATAAACTCAGCCGCTGTCCCCTCCCCACCCCCCAAAAAAAGCACAGTAACACTTTTATATCAAATTTTCCTAAGGACTGCACATCACTGAAACATATAAATGAAATAGGCTGAAAAATGTGGCATTTTCTGGTTCACCTGCTATGCATTTTGAATTTTCTATCCAACATATGTGCAGAATTAATACGTGCACACAGAAATCATTTCAGTTCAAATAAGTGGTGGAAAAACTGAAGGAACAAAGAGTCATTCCTATTCAGAACCTTTCAGGAAAAAAAGTCAAGAGCAAAGAGTTAATTTGCTATTCACTTGCAATTCCAGCCAGATGACCTTTTTGCCTCAATTCTTCAGCAACAGAAAGTAGTTTCTTCCTTCAGATTTTCTGAAGTTTTTTTGGGTTCCTGACTTCTTCCATCAGCAGGCAGCTGTCTGTCCAGTTACAGCTCTCTTAACATTATTAGGCTTAATTAAGCTGCATAGTCTCCAAGTTGCTCTTAAATTTATTCCTACCATGAATGTAATGGAGTGTTCTGGTTTCTCCCATCTTGCATCAGTTCCTTCTTGGCTCCTCTTTTCTACTTTGCATTATCTTAATGATTTATTTCTTTGCTGTATTACGTGTTCCTCTATTGCCCTGTGAGCTGTCCCACTAAACCCTCAGCTCTCCCACTTACAGGAAGTTCAAATCCAATTCCCCAGGTGATTACTCCTTAGCTTGTGACATACAGCTTTCCTGAACTATATTACAACACCAGTCTGCAAAGGATTGCACTGAATATAAATATCAAGAAGTATTTCTGCTTCCACCTTTGTACATATGACTTCTGGAAAGGATCTGTAGACACAATAATTAGAGACAGAGCAGAAGAACTTGAGGGGAATCACAACAGCTCAGGACAACAGTCAGTAACTATGTGAATAATTATTTTTAGTCAAATTACAATCACACAGTGTGCATGATTTACCTAAATTATTCAACATGTACAGGACAGGTCACACAGTGCAGTGATGAAACAGGAGAATCAGCCTATTTTTTATAGAAGACCATCTCCAGTGGTGCTCTTGCTTCATAAAAGGTAGCTAGAAAATAGTGGGTTTCAGCAAACTTCATGAGCTCAGTCTGCTTCAAATATTTCTAATTACTTAATTTCTATCCTTAATTTTCAGTAGTGCCATAACATATACCCACAGAAACATCAGCTCTCCTACCTTGCTATGGTTTCATTATCCAGCAAAGGTTCTTTGTTACAAAGGAATAAAGGTGGGAGTAAGTAGAAGCATGCAACTAATATCTCAGGATAGATAATTAAAGACTAGCAGGATTTTTTTTCCTCATAAATTGTCACTGGTGTTGCCAAACATGCTGCTGCTAAGTTTTACAGGATGAAGTAGAACTGGAGGTGGCTGGCAATAGCACATGGCTTCTATCACACTGTCTGTTAAGGTAAACTTCCCTGACTGGAGCCCTCTAAACCTTTACATTTAACATAAAGCTCAACAAAAAAATTCAAAAATCTACATCTTCAAATGTGAATTGCTTGTCTTGCTCTGAAACTAGCAGGATTGCCAGAGAGAGAAACAGAATCTGATCAAAGCAGAAGAAAGAAACGATTCATGGTAATTCCACCTTCCACACTGCTTCATTTCTTAAACTGGCGTTTCACAAAAAATACCCTTCACAAATGCTACCAGGGGAGATCTCACTACAAGCATAAGGACAAAGCAGATTCAGGAGAGAGTGCAAAGGGTTCTTGCACAGTCTTCTACCTTATATTTGCCTTTCATTTTTGTCAGAAAAAATTATTCCACTTTTTACCCCTTTGCCATTTTCTTAGCAGCTTACATCAGCTCATATTCGGTTTACATTTTTTTCTTTTCTCCTTTGTGTTGCATTTTGGGTATTCCCGTTGCTTTTACACAGCACTGTACATTTTCCAGTGGGGAAATCCAGAAAGAAAGAATCCAAATAAACACCCAAAAATTCCAGATTCCAAATTTCCTGGGAGCTGTGCTCTAGGAACAGAGTTGGAGGTGCCTCCAGAAGAAGCTGCAAAGGAAGCTCATGGTGCAGCCTGTGACCTTACAAATGCAAAAAGAATGAACTGTTGGACCTTGTGGCAAGTAGTTGGTGTGGAGGTGTACTATTCAGATACTGGAAACCCCAGCCTTCTGTCATCCCTCTGGCTTGAATTTTTACTGCAGAGTGGCCCCGAATGGAACAAGTATTAATAACCCACGCAAGCCAGCATTTCGCTGTTCATTCCTCAAACACACGGCCCTGGAGGGTGCATCTCTAACAAGGGGTACAAAGCCATCAATTCCCAGTAGCAGAGTTTTACACATAGAAATTATTTACTAGAAGGTGGAGCTAGAGTTTGACATTTGAAGGCGACACAGGCTGACACAGAAAAAAATCTATTTTTACAGACTTTAAAGCTGACACTTAGCAAGAGGTGGGAGGAGGGAGATGGAACAAGACCACATGCTTTTCTTCCCTGCCCTCATTCCATCCCACAAAGAAGGATTGGAGACCTTTTCCTATTTTGTTTCTGTGCACAGGGAAAGCCAAAGCCCAAAGGGAAGCTGAAAGCACACTGCTGTTCTTCCCCAACTACAGTTATCACATCCCTGCTGTACATAAAGCTATTTATTTAGCTAAAATACCCCAGTCTCAAAGTTTTCTCTTCAGTATAAGGACAAGTAGAAAGGATTTTGTTTTAACAAAATACTGAGACTTTGTGTTAGTGAATAACACCAACGACAATATCAGTAGTTTCACCACAATGAAACAGGGGCTATGCAATAAAATACTGAGTATCATTGCTTGTAAGATAAAAAGTTCAAATATTTATGAAAGAAGAAAAGTTACTTAAGGCAGCAAACAGTGCTGCAGCTGTCTGAAGGTCAGTAAACACTACAGGTGGTATCTGAGGTGGCTTTACCCAGGTGTCACAGCCACACTTCACCTTGGGCTTTAGTGGCAAGGTTTTAGAGGCAACTGAACCACATCATCTCTTTTATATTATCCCTTCATTTGATTCACATAGCTCCCACTGTCTGCAACACCGCTTGAAGAGGGTGTGAAGGACAAACAAAATAAATTAATGAATCTGGAGAACACAATCCTTATTTAACCACCTGATATCTCAGAAAGGTGGGAGGCTGAAAAGACAGATGGACCCAGACTAGAAAGTGACATTACCCAGTTAAACCAACCTTTCCCTGCTTTGCTATAAATACTACAGCCTCTGGTATGTATTTCAAAGTATTTTCATGCAAAGTTTTGAAATTATGAATCAAATAGGTTAAAAAAGAAAAAGTAGACATTCAAGCAGAAGCCAAATTTTAGACAAAGACAGCCCCATGACAATCAAAACTAAAGGTATGGCAAAAAAACCTTGTCATGACTTTTTAGTCATGATTGCTTGACACAACGCAATGGCATCCTTGGCATTAGTGCTGACGCCATGAAGATTTTTTGCCTTTTCTTTTATACCCCTGTTATACCTTTTTTACAACTTCTGTATTCTTAGTGCTTTTTGCCTACATTCTTGGATTTGTTTGTCAAGCTGAGAGACTAAACATTTTAGAAGCTTCGTAGCTAGGGATCAGTGTGCCCCAGACCCCAAGGTCCTCTCCAGAACACATTCTGTAAACTAAGATAGAACCATCCAGGAGAGGGTTCCTTGGGGAGGGGGGCTCACTTGAGCCTCTCAGTGGGGAATCTTTGATAGATATGCTAATTAGTAAAACCTATAATGTTATACCAGATCTTTTGGGTGGGTGGTTTTTTTTTGCAGGGTGCATTTCGGTGCATATGACCTGGACATGTGCACCTAAGGATCCTTAAAATAAATACCAAGGTAAAATCCCTTTTTCCCCTTCTAATCATGTATGACGCTTGATTTTAAGACCAGGAAAAGGCATCAGTGCCAACTGGAAGATTCCTATACCAGCCAATATAAGGTTTTCTGCATCTTCATTCTGACAGCAGAGAGCCACAATCTGCATTTCCATACTTTGTGAATAACAACCAAAGATTATATTTACTTTGATATTTTTTTTCCTCCCATGTTTGTCTACCCTCCCCTTACATCTTCCTGCAGCCTCTGCTGCTACACATTACTCATGGCTAATAGGGAAAGCAAAACATTTCCTTCATAGCCCATATAAATGTAAACACAACCAGCAGCTGAAGGTATGGCCGGGTTTCTGCTTCACACTGGCTCACACTCATGTCACACAAAGGGTTGGTCACCATGGCAATGAGACGCCAGCACCCATTTCCAAACTTCCATGAATTTTTAAGGATGGATGGAAAAGTTCACAAATTACTTCAACATTTTGCTTCTTTTTCAACTCACAAGCTGTTATGAACACCATTGCTATTTTCTTAGTCATTCATTAGTCACAATTATTTTTGGATTAATTTTAACAAAGAATTGATATTATTATTAAGACACTTGAATTAGAGCCACAACATTAAGTTCAGAATTATGGGACAAGGTCACATTGCACAAGATACTGAAAACAAAATACAGACCAGAAAGGTGGTTATGGCCCCAGTAATTAGGCAAGTATCAGAAATTAATCATCAAAACTGTTACTGGAGATCATCACACATTGAAATTTAATGATTTAGTGCCATTGGAACTGAATGTCACAATTGAGTTCTGCCTGCAGAAGAAATGGGGGCATATTTTCTGTGCAGACCTGGTGGTAACTATTCTGTAATTTTAGTCTGAAACTCTGTCTTGGTTTTAAAGACAGGTGTCTGCCAAGGAAGGCAGGAGTCTTCCTTGAAATGGAAGAAAAAAAAAAATTGCAACCCCCTCCCCTCGGAATTATTATAATTTTGAAATTAAGGGGCTTTCAGGCAAAGATATGAGGAACAGGAATAACAGGTTTTTACTATTATACATCTATATGTGTATAACAAGGCAAACAAACAGCAATAACTATGGCAGTAACAGCAAACAATCACAAACCCAGTCCCAGCCTTCTCGGCTGTCAGGCCCTTTCCCCTCGGGTGCAGTTCCGCTCGCAGCCGGCAGGGGCGCTGGCGGCTCCCGGTGAGCAGGGCAGGTGCGATGGTTCCCCCGCGGCTGCAGGGGGTGCTCCGGAGCGAGCTCGGGGAGCACGCGGCACTGGTGCCCCGGGATCCCGGGAAGGGATGGGACAAAGGCTTCACAAACCCCTGGGCAGCTGATCCCAGTGTCCGGCCGGACCCTCGGGAACAGCAGGCTGGAACAGCAGGGACGAGCACAAATCCCAGGTGGCAGATGAGATGTATCGAACTCCAGAGCTGCAGCAGAACCCCCAGAGGTCTGGGCAAGGCAGGGTGTTCGGGGCTACAGCGTAGCGAAGGCTCAAAGCAACGGTGGGGGCAGGGCGGCCGCAGCCCAGCTCCCAGCAGGGCAAGGAAGGCAGGCTTGGGAATCCCGGGGTTTCTCCGGTAGAAGGAAGGAAGGCAGGCAGCTGAAAAAGCAGAAGTCTCCAGTGCTGACGAATTCCTTCCAGCCTCTCTCTCCGTCCAAACGCTGGGAACTAACAGGCCACAAGCCCAGGTGAAAGACAGTAGCCAGATGGACCCTTCCTCCTGTGGCCAGGTCTTTTGTTTTTCTGATGTATCCAGTAATTTGTCCCCCTGGCAACATGTATGGGGAAAATTCTTTAAGAGAAAAAGAAAACAGAAGGGGAACTCCTAAAACCCCAACAAACTCCCATTCAACAAAAGGATTTTTTAGAATTACTACCAAATGCCAATACAATATGTATATAAGCATCACTAAAATCCCATTTTTTTAATAAACTCATAACTGGCACCACAATAAACCATGAGTTATAATGTCATCATAACTCAGCAAAAACTGCAAAATCACAGCTTTGGTAAAAGAAAGTATTTTCGTTGTGACACTGCTAATGTCTTCTTTATTTAGGAAAATATCTAAGAACTTTTTTAATTTGTACACATTGCAAGTATTAAGAGATACAAACTTTCTAATAAAAGTTTTTCCTGTTCTTACTAAACAGAAGGCTTCTGCCTCTCCCACACCCCAAATTTAAGGCAAATAACATTACCATACTTTCAATATTTGCTGTTAAATTAAATGGAAACAAACCCCAGAGTGTCTGAACTCACTCCAAAAGATGATATTGTAACCTTTACAAAAGAACTACAAAAGCGAAGAAAGAAAAAGTTTCAGCCATCTTGTGCCTCAGCATTATTAAATGCATAATCAGTTTCCAGGTCTTTCTGAAAGAAAAATCCAAGTGGTAAATTCAATCTCATTCTGCCTTTTAGCCTGAATCCTTACATTTATTTTATGTAAGTACAGAAGACATCTTCAAGCCAAAATTCTATCCCTAACAAGCCACCTTGCTGCCTGAGAGCTGAAATACATATTTTTATAAAATCTTTAAAGCTTGCCACAACCAAAAGTTATTCTGCAGCATTAAAGCAAACAGAAGACCAAATTTCCCACTCCTCCATGGGCTGCCCAACCTGCCTCGCTCCCACTTTGATGGTTCTGCAACATCTGAAGCTGCATCTAGAAAAACAGGATCCCTTTTCCCCCGTAAGTGTGTCCAATAGGTAGAAGTGGTGCCAAGTCAGATATGTCACTGCATCAAGAAATTCAATGTCTAAAGGGATGTTTAGGCGCCACAGTGATCCAGACATATATTTAGAGCCTCTATACATGGCGTGTGTGTGTGTGTACATACAGATATCCCAGACTTTAAACAAATACTCAGTTTCTCTCTGGGCAGGGTTTCCCAATAGCCACACACACAGCAAAAGTACCAGCAGTGTTTCACCCAAGATGATTTCAGGACATAAATAAGCCAAGGACTGGAGGGAGAGGTGATATTTTCAACTGCTATTTTTGGAAAGAAACAGATCATCTTTTGGACACTAGAGCTTTCTTTGATCTGAGCAAGAAACAAAATCTTTTAAAGCTAAAACAGGTGGATGTCTTGGGGTGACTTTATGATGTGTATCCCCTATTGCTGCTCTATGCCCAGAAATTAATTTTGTGCATTTCTGTGCCTTTAAACTGAGCCTGAGAGGGGGGGAGAGGAAAAAACCAAGCAAACTTTTCAAAGCAGTTGTTCAAGGTCACAGATACACACTCCTCTGCTTCTGCAGCAGCAAAAGTAGAGGAAGTATCCTTCTTGCTTTCAGCCAGCTTTCGGCTCCTCTTCTCTGGAGGGAGAGTTGAACTTTGTTTTCCTGGGACTTCAGTTTTTCCCTTTTTCTGGGCTGTTTCAACATCAGAACACATCCGGGAGAATTTTCCACCGAGGCCCCAGAGGTGGGCTCACAGCAACCCAGCTCCGAGGAGGAGAGAGACCACACCTACAGAAGGACTCTGAAATTTTCCCAGGTTTGTCTCCACAGCAAAAGATTTTATTATTTAGCATTATTATCCTTTTCCTGTGTGTTTGTTAAAAAAATAGTTTTTATCTCTTTCACTTTCCTCTGAGGAAAATTTCTTTTTTTTCCCGAACCTGGTGGGGGAGGGATGTTTGTAACCTGCCTTCTATCAGAGGATATTTTTCCTCCAAATTTGTCCAAACTGGCACAGTGGAGAACAATTGCTCAGAGTTTAAAGCAGATTATACTAATCAATAACAGTCTAAAAAGAGATCGCTCCTTCCTACAGAAATTGCTGCATTGGCAGGGCAGCCATGTGGAATGTCCCAAGTTGCTCCCAGCTACCACTATGCCCAGTCCCACAAGGACACTATGAGGGCAAGAGCATTCCAGCTACATCTTTTTCCACAAACAGCACTGAAAAACAGCACAGACCCAGCTCTAGATCATGTTTCTTTAATTAATCTTCATTCAGGTCTAATTCTGTTTTGTGCCATGATCTGCATTAATGTGCAGGGATTCAGGTCCACAAAATGTCAATTGTAAAGGCAATATTTGGTTTACAGGAAAACAAGCACATAAGTTCTTTAAATAATAACATTATGGTTTTTAGGGCAAGTTTTATTGCAGTAGAAACTTTACCTCTATCAGAAGTTTTGTAACTGCTTCTCTGTTGCCTACATTACCTCTTGACAAGATAATTGTTGGCAAGACACAAGCAAGCAGAAAACAAGGCATCAGACAGACAACACATCCCTCACCAAATTAAATCAATGTCTCTTTTCAGCTTGGTTTGTCTAGGGAAAAACAACAACAGGAAATTAGGGAGGATATAGCTCATTTTGGCCAGAATGTTTGGATACATTCTTAATTATTTTGAGGGTGCAGGTATGCCATCCCCTCAGTATCAACTCTTCATGAGCCTTTTTATACTTTTGCTCTACTATAGTGCAGATATTAGTAATAATAACAAATGTTGATACAATTCAGATCCATTCTGAACTGACTACAAAATCATTTGAACAAATGCAAAGTCATTAAGAGACACAATCTGTTTCTTTTCCAAGAGGATGAAAATTTATTTTCCCAACCCTTCATTAATATAATCTATTTTTTGCTCTCCTGAAAATTGAAGCTTTAGCTCTGGGTTATTTATTATCAGTAGAAACAAATTTTTAAAGGGCTATTTTCCCTATTGTAAATCAAACCCTGAACAATTCAAAGCACCTACTGCTATAAAATTTCTCTCTTTTTTGAAAAAAAACTTTCCTCAAAACTCAGAGGGGTTTTTTGCATATTTCATAGACCATAATTATGTAATTGCAAATTTAATCTCCTTAAGTTTTTTAAATGTGGAGGTTCGTTTTCATTAATTCCAAATGCTGCATTTGGATGCTTAAATTAACATATAAAAGAATTTTTCTGGAGAAAAACATCAGTAAGCTGTATGAAGCTTAAATACAGCAGCCTGATGCTCTCCAATGTTTGATAGAGGTACATACCAAAGGATCTCATTCCATCTAAAGAAAACAGCCAGTTCCCACAGATTGTAATCAATATCTGGATGTTCTCACAACTTACATATTTACCAAATTAAATATGTAGTAAGGGTTGGATGGAAGTGTAGCTACTCTCACTTTCCTGCCAACTTCAGCCACTTTTAAGAGTGTTTAGTGATCAAGACAGACTTTGGATCTCAGATGAGAAGGCAATTCCAAAAGGAGACAGAGGTGATCAGGTGTTGGGAGTGATCCCCACCTTTTTTCTCCCCTCCTCAATCCTCTTTGAAGTTCATAGAAAAACTAAGTTTCCTTCATCACTTTAAAGACTATTTGTATTTTGTGGGGGTTATATGACATTTAGAGGAAATGTGCCTCTCTCTGTCTAGTAATTAAAATGTTTATTTTTGCATGAGAGTTTTGATCAGGACTTGTAATAAAACATTTAGATTATGCAAGTGATTCCAAATTGCTGTCTTGTGTTCAATTCCTATATTTGCAACTGCTCTAAAATGGAATGTGGATATCTAGACTAACCAGAACATCTTTAATCAAGTTACTTACTTCAACTAACACTTAAGTACTCAGCAATTTGTGAGTATGACTGATCATGGGAGTAACATGGAATTGTTTGGGCAGCTTGACTGGTGGAGCTTCCCTTGTCCTTTACAAGACTGGTGATTTTGGGAACAGAAAATATGAAAAACTGTGAGGCCATTGAAGCAGCAAGATTCATTTGTCCTTCTATAAAATAAATTCAACCTCTTATATTCCACAGGTTTTTCACTTTCAGAATAAAGCTGAAGTTTACAGGAACAACTGTATAAGAAGTACAGCTACTTTTTTGATCCTTTCAATCTTAAGAGCTATGGATTTTCTTGGACTACATCTATTCATCTCTGCTCTGTAGCAGTTGCACCAGATCCTTCTGTATACAAAACATTTGAAGCTGAATTTTTAAGCAGCAATACTGAAAAAAAAAAAAAAGGAAAAAAACTACCTGAAAGGTCTATTTCCTGAGCATAATTCAGAGAAAGCATTTTCTGCAAATAACTCCAGCTGTGAAATCTTCCAGCAGGTCTTACTAATTTGGATTCATCATGGCAGATTTCAAAGTCATACTCTGAAGAGCAAGGAATTAAAATAGGTCAGCAGCACTGTGGGAGAAGCACACAAAAGCAGCATCCAGCCTGCAGTGGCTCAGCATCTCAAGCAAAACCCTGTATCACCGAGAGCCCAGAGAGACAGACACGGAACGAGGAGCGTGGTTCACCACAGGCACCGCACAGAGTGTCGGGGTGCTGCTCTGTATTTGCACCTGGCTGCCACTCATGCTCCTCCTCAGCTGCCAGCAGACCTGGAAAGAGCCTTCACCAGTAGGAAATTTGGAAAAGCATTTTCAAAGTGACACTTTGCCCAGCATCCCCAGTCTCCCCACACCCCCACACCTTCTCACTCTGGAGGAAAATCTCAAAATCTTCTTCTGAATGTGCCCATCATTCCCCTTTCAGCTAAAGCCATCACTGAAAAATAATCACATCCTGACTATATACACCATTTGGACCTATGGTTTTGTTCCAGCCTAAATCTGATTTCTGCATCTAAATATATTCTCTATCGGCATTAAGGCAGGAACCAGCACCCTCCTCTCTCTACAGCTTCCAAAGCCCTTCTTATTAACTCTTTTTAAGTGTCACAAATTAAACAGTTAAATCACCATATGAAAATTTCCTTTATGTTTCCTCTTTTGCACATCTTGGGCTTTTTAGACTCTTGTCTTGCAAATTTATCTTGGTTCTTGTTTCCTTATACATTCATTACAAGCTCTTTACTACAGATCTGCAACAGGAAAAAAATCATCATTAATTCGTCCTAAACTTTTTTGGTCTAAATGTATTCAAAGAACTTCCAGTGCACAGTGCACTTAATTCAGTCATAGTAAACAAGGAGGAATTGCCTAAAAACAATAAAAAATGAAACCTGTTTTAGGACATCACACTGCATTCTGCGCTGAGGCCATTTTCAGCAGAAACATTGATCTCTATGGATTTATCATGCTCTGTCCTTGTGGCTATTACTATTCTTACGACTTCGGCACATCCATTTTGCTTTGTTTCCAGCATCTACGGCAGCCAATTCTTCACATCATTTGGCAGCTTATATATTATAGTCTTCAGACTAAATTTACATGTGTAAGATACATTTTAAATGTTTTTCTTCAGCACTGAGAGTTGAACCTTTGCAGGCATAGTTTCACATACAGTCGCACATGTTCAGATTTTCAGTGGGGATTTTAATACCTTTTACACATCATGTCACAAGTATTTTTATTGCTATAATTAGAATGTAATTTTGTTTATTTCTATTGATTTATTTCATATTAGCTTATATTTATGGCTATAACTAGCATATGATTAGCATTACTCACAATGGGTGTCACCCATGTGTAACTTCTTTTTACATATATATAAATACTGGATTTCATGGATTTTCTGCAGGATCCTTAAGACAATTTTTCCTGGGAGTCCAAACCATATTTGTCCTGCTGCTAAATATTTTTTACAGATAAAAGCAGCATCTGATATCACTGTGAATTCAGAGAAAAACAGACATAATTTTAATCTTAATTTTTGCTGTGTTAGGGCCTCGGAGCTCAGGTTTACTTTCAGACTGGGCACTGTCAGGGCACTGAACAGACCTGTTTCTGCCAGAGGTTTATATGGTTGAAACAACTAAGAGAATATAAACATGCTTGTGACTTAACAAGTCATTATCTGTATTCCTTTTGTAAAAAACTCATGTTTTTCTACTAAATATTTCTCTACCTTTTTTCACCATCTGTTACTATAGGTTTGTTTGGTTTGGTGGTTTTTTTTTTTTTGTTTTGGTTTGGTTTTTTTTTTGTTTTTGTTTTTTTTGGTTTTTTTTTGTTTTTTTTTTTGTCTTTCTGAGAAAGAAGCAGAGCAAGAGCATCACTCCATGGACTGACCCAGCCTGCCCCAGCACAAGGTCACTAAACTCAGCTAAACACAACCTACGTGAGGTGCATCTTTCACATCAAAGATGCTCTCAGACATTTTTATGTGTTGGTCTGGGCAACTTCAGCACTACTTTAGCAGATGTTTCTGTAGTATAGATTCCTCCTCCTTCCTTCTCTTTTTGGATCTAATTGATTAATATGGAGGGCACAGAAGGGGCTGCAGAGAAGGACTGCAGAGCACAGAGAACACCTCACAGGTGTGATTTAGATTTATCTATACTAATGACTTTGAGCCTGCAAGATGTTTTCAAGCTGAGGATGAATAAAGGTTCTATTTTACAACAGAAACATTCCCTGTAATCTAATCCATTATTAAGCCTGCAAGAATCATCCCTAGAATGAGGTATAAGAGAGTTAGAGGAAAATGAGACAAAAGCACTCTGGTGTTTGGCTATTTCCATCTGATTTTCATTTGCGTTAGAATAGAATTTAGTCTGTTGACAGACCAGACCAGACACTCAAAATGTAATATGTCAGACACAAAATTAATTTGGCAGTTTTACAACTAAGATTAGAATGTCCCAAGTAGTTCCCTTAATATTCCTCTCTGTTTAAAGCATAAATATGGATTCTATTTAGACAACTCTAAGTTACGCCCAAATTAAAGAGCTAACTATGCATTTCCTGGGGGATGGTGCTCCTGCTTTACTGCAGGTAGAGTAATTCTGGGGCAAATGCACAGCAGCTGAGTATTAGATCTGTGCATTTCCAGCCACGGTGTCCACCTACCCTCCCCTCCACCAGATATTGTGATGTATTCATAAGGTACACCCAAAATGGGAGAGCTCCAAAAGTGACCTTTCAGACAGAGGTGCGCACTAATATCTTTACTCTCAAGCAGAATTTGTTCCCTTTTCCCCTCACATCTGGTGTACATAACACTTTCCTTCCAGTAAGGTATTTTCAACTGAATCCTGAATGGAAGCACCAGACTGGAGCAAAGAGTCAAGGGCAACCAGAGACTCACACAAAAGAAAATAATGGTTGGAATATCATTACCTAGACTGTTTATTGTGCCTTAAAAATGGAACAAAACCCTTCTTTTAAATACACCAACAACATGAAGAAGAATACTTACCAGGATTCCCTAGTACAAAGTTTCAGCATTGGGGAAGCCCAGCTCTTTTGAGACCATGCTGTCCAAGAAACATTCTGGGGAACTGAGAAGGATATGTAGGAACATGCACTAATGTCACAAGTTGTGACATAGTGATATTGTCCGAAATCCCTGTCACTGCATGCAGCAGCAATACCAGCCTTTCCTCAGAGAGAAATGCAAAAAGATTCTGCTAAAGCACCTGAATTATCTCCAGGGAACACAAATCTTAGCCTGATTTTTTTTAACCTGTAGTAGAAATGTTTTCCCTTAAATAAAACAAACATAAGATTCCATGAGATAGTGCTTCCAAGGCATTAATTATTTTTATGTCCCAGTAGGCTACCTGGTACCAGAGGAAGAGAGACATTAATTGCCTTCTGGAAGACAAATGGGAGCAAAATTTGCATGCCTATTTTTCAAGTAAGTTAATGTATGCATTCAATAAAATCTCTACCTTATTGCCGAGATGATCTGTAATAAACTAGGAAAGTACCCATTCATGGAATAACAAGGTTTCCTAAGTGTTTGATTTAGGATGCACACTCCAAACTGTACACTTCCCCAGGCAGGTATTGTGAAAAAAACAAAATACATTCTTACACATCACAGAGCTCAGTCATCACGCTTACATTCAAAGGGCAAAGCTGCCCTAGATGTAAATTCACATAGGATGTGCAGCTGCACTACCTTGGTATCAAAGCAAACAGGGGATCTGCCAAGACATATGGGGACAGCAGTGAACAATATTTCTCTTTTTACACTGCAATTGTCAGTGTAAGTGGAACACTGCTCACCTGCCTACTGAGACCAGGCCAGTGTTTTGAAATATGAAAGTCTAAAAAAAAGCATCAGTGGAAGCACAAGCTGCTCCTGCAGCCCTGACACTCACCTGGGACTCAGCTCAGCTTTGTATTGATCCTTGCTCCCAGAATAAAGCATTCCAAGACAGCTTATATCCACCTGCATTTATGGATGCATACAAATGACTGCCTGGTAGCAACTGTGAATAAAATTACTGTTTTCATTTTTGCCTTGGGAGACTCCTAGAGACATTCTATTTTCACATCCCTTGTCATATTCCTGAATTAGTCTTCTCTAGAGTTTGTATTTGCTAATTAATGATACAACAGAGCACTGAGCTCTGCTGGCAATTTTGAAAGTTTTTGGCATTCCCTTCCATAGCAACCAATTTCTTTAATCTAGGTCTCTAGAATAGAAATTGCTGATCTTTCTGCTGAAGGTGTCATATAAACAGACCCAGACCTACCTTTAAACTGCATTGTTTAGTGCTATTAAGCTGCACAACAAAAAAACTGGGCATGCATCCCATAAACTTCCAGTTCAGTTTTTCACGGTCCATTGTAGTGTAAAAATCAACTGCAAAGATGGACCACTATATATCCTGAATAACCGACTCCTGTGTTAGAAGAGACAGCCAACAGGACACAAATTAGAAAATCATAGAATCATTGGAAAAGTTCTCTAAGATCAAGTCCAATCATCAACCCAGCACCACAACTATGTTCACCTTTAACCATGTCCTCAAGTATAGAATCACAAAAATCAAAAATGTTAATGAATATTCACTGTTATCAATCAGAGAATCCCAGAATGGTCTGGGCTGGAAGGGACCTTAAAACTCACCCAGTTCCACCCCCTGCCATGGGCAAGGACACCTTCCACTATCCCAGGTTGTTCCAAGCCCCGTCCAACCTGGCCTTGAACACTTCCAGGGATGGGGCAGCCACAGCTTCTCTGGGCACCCTGTGCCAGGGCCTCACCACCTTCAGAGTAAAGAATTTTTTCCATATATCTAATCTAAACCTACCTTCTTTCAGCTTGAAGCCACGTCCCTTGTCCTGTCAGTACATGCCCATGTAAACAATCCCCCTCCATGTTTGTTATGGGCTCCCTTCAGCTCCTGGAAGGCCACAGTTTAGCTCAGTTTTGACCAAGAGAAATATCTACCACTGGCTCCAGCATTTGAGTAGAAACACACTGTTAAAGTATGTAAAAATGAAATAAGGTTGTTCAATTTCAAGGACAACTTATTGCCTGTTTTCAGCTAATTTTTACTCATGCACATGATGGCTAAGGAAAGAACAGATGTTCCTCTACGCAAAGTTGTGCATTTTCCTCATGATTTTGCAGATCGGTTGTTTCAGAGGAAGGAAAAGGAGCAGCCATGCAGAAAGGGTGTCTTCCGTGCCAGAGAGGGGGAGCAGCAAGACCTCTGGGACCCTACACATCTATTAACATCTATTTTATTCTGCATACTCTCAGTCCAGCGCGTTAACAAGCATCAGTACTGACAAGGGAAGCTTAGCATACAGCCCCTCAGGGGTCAGGAAACACAGATGAACAGCAGCAGTATCAAAAAGTAAAATGAAGAGGAAATTGTCCTAGATCTGAAGAAAAAAAAAGCATTAAGTGAATTATCTTTTTAACTGTGAAATCATGAAGAGAAGGGAAAAAGAGAATTAAGGGGGAAAAAAGATTCTTCCTGGATGTATCTTTAGAAGAAAAGAAATCTTTAAGGTCTTTTCCTAAACTTTTAAGTGTAAAATCCAAAACCTTTCCAATTTCAAAATCATCAGAGGTGTTTGGAACAGCATACGTGTTTAATATAATATTGTACCTCATGGGAACAATGGGAAAGAGTAATACAAATGATGAATAGGCTTCATTCATGAAGATTTCTTAACAGGCAAGCTGTAGGGAAAAAAAGGAGGAAAAGAGGAAAGGAAACATAAAGAGGAAACTTGGGCTTTCTATTTGTAAAAAAGGGTATTAATACTTCCTTGTAAAGTACCTGATGAATAGCACATGCACTGACCTTGCATCACAGTGGTCATTGGAGGAGAGCACCACCATAAATATGTTTTGGTCACATCAGCACCTTTGGATTGCCTTGCTCTGCCTACTTTTAAATGTACTAAAAAATGCAGGCAGTCGATTCTGAGAGCAGCAGTGATGCAGTGGCTTATATAGGGGCGGCATAAAAGGGGCACCAAATCACAGCAAACCTTTTCTAAAAAAGAAAATATTTTCTTAAAACCTTTTCCATAAAAGAAACCATATCAATACTACAATATTCCGTATCAACACAGAAGAGGCCGTGAGAAGAACCGCCTCTCATGAGCTTCCCTTTCCTTCTCCCACTGGACAGAAATGCAACTCTTCCAGCAGGGGCAGATTTACTTACTCATATCATTAAATCTGGCCACACCAACTTTCAAAACTTGAAATACTCAGCATTTCCTGGTGGCAATCTGTATTGGCACCTGGAATCCTCTAACAAATACTAAACAATGAATGATCTACGAGTTTGAGATTCAAATATCTGACTAAATTTCTCTGCAAAACCACAAGGTGGTCGATAAAAGTCGTTTGCATTTTCAGTGATTGCTGTGACATGCCAACAAACTTGAGCTGGTTTTCCTGAAGCTTGGTTATGGGAAGATTCAACAGTAAAGCCACAATGAGGCTCCCAAATTCTTGTGTGGGAATACTTTATGGAGAATTTCAGGAATATTGTTATTGGCCCTCACTTCTTGGTTTTCACAAGCAAAATGCACTGTAAACAGTGGGTAAGCACAGATAAAGGAAATCTACCCCATTAATTGGGAAAATACAAATATTACATCAAATTAAAAATGAAAATAAAAAGAACAGTTATTTCACATGAGTAGATGCTGACTCTCATTTCACGTGGTAACCAAATAAGTGCTCTTGATTCCTATCTAGTCACGTATGAATTTGGGATTTTAGCTAATGTATTTTGATTTTTTTTATAACCTTTTAAAGAGCAGAAGACAGAAATCAGAAATTTATGCAAATTACTCTACCTGCTTGTGCCCATCGTATTTTAGGCAAGGCAAGTAAAGTAAAATAGAATGATGTTTTAACAGGAGTTGGTTGAAAAACATTCATTATTTTTCAGAGACCTTTCATCACTAAGTTTCATAAAATTAGAGTTGGACAGAAGTCAAAGAATAAAGCATTACTATTTTTTCATGTCAAATCAAAGTTTTTCTTTTCTTCAAAGTTTTCCAAGAAAATACTTTGATTTTGGAAAATGTCTTTTAAATAAGATCTTTGTGGGGGGAGATGAAAAAACTATGTACTTTCCACCCTATCTTTAGGTACCCTCACACATCTAAGAATAATGCTTGGGTAAGTCTTTTTTTAATTAAAAATAGAAAAATAAAAAAGGAAAATATTTCCACTGGAGGCTGACAGAAAGCAATTGCTCAACATTTCCTGTCAACCTGCTTCAGAGGTTCTTGGGACCTGGAAGAGATGACAAGTCAGACAGTTTATGCCTCTCTAACATAAGGCTTTTGCAAGTGGCTTTCATTTCCAGGGCTGTTGTAACACATCTCAGCTATTTGGGAATCCAATCTGTTTAACCAAAGCAAATGCTATGATTTATATATTTATATATTTATATATATATATATATGTATCTATATATATACACATATATGCACCCACCCACCCCTTCTGAGCTACATGTTCAGGATACCTTTTTAAAAAAAGTACTGACAGCAGCCACCAAGTCAAGCATGTGGCCTCATACAGCCTGTGGCACTCCTACCAGTCCCGTTCTCCTGGGGCTGTGGTGTAAACTCGCATGCAGATTTTCTTCTAAGAACACAGGAATTCTTTTTCTGTCAAGGAACTAGATGTAATGTAGCCACAGGTGCCCCTGTAGCCTGAACCTTAAGCCACATCCCACACAGCTTCTCTGAGCCAGTCTCCTCCTGGCTTTTCACACTTTGCTTTTGCTCTTTGCAGTAGCTAAATGAACTCTTCCTATCTGGCCCTGCCTTGCTAAGTCTTTCCTCATCTGTAAGAGACCTACATCTGGTAAATAAACTCCTAATTTCAGGATCAGTTCCCAGAGCTACTTCGAAAACAAACCATCTCATACCCTTCAAATGCAGTAAACAGATTACACAGCATCTTTTCATTTTAGTTTAGAAAACCAGCAACAGATGGAGATCTGTGATTTGAAGTCACTAGAAATGGCTGAGCTTTGAAGATAAAGACAAAGCAATAGGAAATGCTTGGTAAAAGCGACAGACAATTTACAAGGGCCTGTAGCACAACAGAGCAGTGAGGCGAATACAACTGCATCAACATCAAAGATATAATTACCTGAAAAAGCAGAAAAAATCATTCCACTACAAGTATTAAAATAGGCAGCACATTCAAAAGTCCTGAGCACACAAAAATGATTGTTGCTCCAGTGGCTTTGACTTACACCACCATCAGCGAGAACTCCGAGGCAGCAGCGCCCCCATTGATCTCCCTATCTTGTACAGCAACCAGCCATGGTACAGAGCACACCCCATGCCTTGAAACAGATTATTTTTATGGAACAGATCGTTGGATAGGGTAAATCAGCACATGGCTCTAAAGCTTCTCTATAGAGTCACCCAATACAATAGGAGAACTCATTCAATTATAAAAAAACTGAATGCTAAAAAATAGTGTTCCCGAAGATCACAATACTCAATACATTCTTCAGGTCTGATGCCAATGGGGCACATCCCTAATTGTGCAAGCAATTCAAACTCTTGGTACCAGTAATCAAGGTCTGAGCTGTATAGGATTATTAGAGACAGTGTCTTCAGTGAGTCTCTGTTTCTGTATCTACTCATTTATGATTTTAAATGATCGCAGCGCTACTATATTCCAGAAAAGCCATAAGCACACAATTCCCTGCTTGTTAAAACATCTGTACTAACAAGTTGCCTGTTTCACTTGTTTCAGCAAGAAGGAAATAAACATATTTTCATTTGTGTTTCATTAAATTATTCCGCAACCCATATGCAGTGTCTTGATGCAGTTTGAAAGGTGAACAGATGGGATTTTATTTTTAGCTCATGTTAACACAGCCCATCAAACACTCATTTGCCTCATATACTATCATAATATAGCTTACTATTCAGCCTTTTAAGTATATCTTTGTCTGCCTTGTAACATCCTAAATGACAAAAGAGAACTGTATGATAAATATTTAATTACAACCATGATGATCACTTTGTCACTGAATACTAGCAACTGTAAGTGAATGGAAGAACTTGGTTTTTAAAGAGGAATGTTTAGCAACTGTGTGCTACTGAAATCAAAGCACATTTTTAATTACAATATTTCACATACAGGCTTTTTTAAGATTGGAAGAGTGCTCTAAATACATGGTTTTATACTGATACATGAGGCATTTGCAACACCTATTAGGTATTAGAAGTAGAATGAAACTTTATTTCAATATTTAACTATATGAGCTTTCAATTGCATATAGCAATTTTCCAATATTGCAATATGCAATAGTACATATAACAAAATATAGTCTACAAAAGATAGAATGTTAAAGTAGATGTAAGAGCTAAAACTGACTTGTGCTTCCTTATTCAATTCACAAAATACAATTTGGAGAAGCCTCCACACTAGACTTCTAAATGTATGTTTTGCACTGGGTACACACACAGCCGTGCAGAAGAAAGACTGAGTTTTCTAGGTTTGCATGGTACGACTTTTAATTTTGCGTTTTCTCGGTATATTCCACTCCACAGCCAAACTGCTCACCCCTCCAGTGGGATCTACCAGCCAAAGGATTTCAGAGTCAATCCCTAGCACAGAGGGCATTTCTCCACACAAATACCTCCCTGAGGGAGAAATGCAGTTGTGAGAGTTATAAAGAATAAGAGAACAAGAGCCCTCGAGGATATTGTGCTGGTATCAGAAGGAAAAAATGCAAATGGTTCCCCAGAGCATCCCCTGTTCTTATGACCATCTCATATATTTTAGGGAAATCTCAGCAAATATGGAGGAAAAAAGAACCACAGCTGTGCAGCAGAGCTGCAGCAGGTATTCCCTGCACTGGGGAAATGACCAGCAGCTTTCCAGTGCTGTGCCTTTGATAGTGCTGAAGTGCAAGTGTGAACACTCAGGGCACATTTTACTGCAATCACAAAATAAAACAAGAGACCAAACCCACAAAACCTAGAATGAATCAAATTTCTGTTTGCATCTGGACCAGCTCTCTTGGCCCTACTACACCAGGTCTATGTCCTTCAGTAGCTACTTCAAAAGTACAACCCTCCTGCAGCAGGACCTGCAAGGGCAACACAGACTATTAGTATGTGTTAGACAGTGTTGGAGTCAACATAGCAGCCTGTCTGCAAATAAGAGAGGTTTCTGCAGAGAAAGGGCTAATAATTTTCACATGACAGAGGAGGTGAAAAGTTTTTACACAACTCAAACACTGCCTTTCATTCTCATACAGAAAATGTGTTGTGAGGAGCAAAATACCTTTGAGAAAACCACCACAAGAACCGACAGAAGGGATTAATTTTAATGTAGAGTTGTACCTTTAGTGATCATCAGTGCTGCTCATTTGGAAATGTTGGGGGGAAATGGAGAAATTTCACACTGAAATGTGAAAGGGAAAAGTAGGTCCTGGTGCCTCACAGAGGTTGAATTTCATGTTTGATGAGAAAGGCTAAATGTGCTTACATACCACTTACTGCTAAATCAGCTGAGGGTAAGCAGATGCTACCCTTTCCCTCAAATTTTTGCTCATGCTCTGTGTTTCTATCTGTATTATGAATGTGAGAGACAATAGTGATAATAAAGTACCCAGAAATAGTACAAAATCCCATGTGAAGAAGATAAATCAAATGAGACAAGTCAGCTATATATAAAGGCCCTAAATTATTCAAGCTGCCTAAACACCCAGAAGTGCATTCACAGCTTTAGACTAATGATTGCAAATTCCAAACTGCATTCCTATATTTATTTCTAGTTTCTTTTTTTTCCCCTCAAACAGTTAGGCACAGAGGAATTAAGTCTTTAAATCCATATTTAGTCAGCAGACACTCTGTACTAATTAATATGGAAAACAATGACCATAGAAAAGGAGCAGATGGCTTGAAGACAGAGAATGAAATAAGCTGAGAGAGATCTGTGTGAAGATACCAAGTACATACTTGAGCTTTCTTAAACACTGAAACCTATAATATAGCTCCTTAATAGACAGATTTGATTTGAAATAACATTTTAAGCAGAAAGGTCAGACGTGTCTCCACATTTAGTCAGCAATAAACCTTTTTTCCAAACCCTTTTTTTGATCCAATCACATGAGATAGATAAGATTATTTCCTACAGGATGCTGATCATTGTGATGTTTGAAACGCTAACAGCTAGAAACATTTCTTCATCCTTTGTTGGTAACTTTCCTAATGCAAGAATTAAATCTAAAACAGGAATAGAAATAAGAAATAAGACTGGCAGTATTAAAATGATTTTTTTTTCCCCCTGGCTTATGTTTCTGATACATAGGTTCAGGACAAAAAAGAAGGAAAATGTGTTTTGATAATTTAGACATGAGTATTATTCTCCCGTGTGAAAACTGACTCCTCAGTAAAAGAATAGGTATGGGATCCTTCTTTTAATAGAAGAATCCCAGTTCTTGGTAGGATCACCACAGCCTGTAGGCCTAGAACAATACTGCAAAGCATTCGTATTCCTATTAATCTATAAGTTAAAAAACCATGGAAAAATAGCTGCAGCCACCTCCTGTTCCTATTAATCAGGGAAGTGACTGGGCAGCCGCAGGGGAAGCATCAGATTTTAGTAGTGCTGGGTTTCCCTCCCTTGGCCTCATTAGCCAGGAGAAGAAATGGAGGGAAACGTGTTGGGAATTGCCCATCAGCTGCTGCTGAAGTAGCACCGGAATCACATTAAGGACATAAATAACAGAGGCTGAAAGGGTGCAGGAGCATTTCAGAAGACAGTTGGTCTGACCACGTTTTGCATCTGTGAAAATATCAAAGCAGTATGTTTAAACATCCTAACTTAAACATTTCATAAGCATAAAAGAAAAAAAAGGCAGGGAAAAAACTTGATGAGTAAAACAACCCACACAATGTTGCGAAGAGAAACGCATTTTGTTTTTGTAGATATTGGGTAGAACACATGAAATACTTTGAGCAACATTTCTTGCACAAATTTTAAAATATGGAGAAAGCCAGTGGCCAATGTCTAGTCCAGGTGCTGCTCATTTCACCCTGAGTCTTAAACCTCTGACTGAACATTCACACTTTGTACATTTATTGAAGCACCTCTCTTACCTGGGTACTGACACTAACTCTCTTTGGTTTCCTTTGCAGCTTCAGTAACACAAATTTTAATCCCCCTTTCCCCTGTGCAGGCTCTGTAAATACTGTCACACCTGTACTCAACCAGCAGTCATGTTAATTCACTCTATTTGTTCATTAGCCATCACTGCCTTCAGTATTTCCAGCATCTGATAGGAGACCTGGAAGTCTAAATATCTCCACCAGATTCTATTTAGGGCAAAGGACTTTAAAAATTCTTCAAATTGTTAATTTTCTGCTGCATTAAATCTTCAAATGTTTGCTAGTTCACGTTTTTATGCCATGATCATCAATTGATCTTTGCCCCATTTTTAGCATCAAAGATCAACAAAAATTATTCTGACAAAAGTTAGGAGTTCCTCAAGAAGTAAAATAGGATTTAATTTTTTCCACCGCAGTTGCATCTCCAGAATGAGAACAACATTAGAAATTATAATTTAGCAGGTTTTTCTAAGGGTGTTTGTTTGTCTACTTCAAACAGCTTTCACATTTGGCCTGTGAGCAGCCTTCACAAAGTCATAGTCCATGGCTTAGGTCATGCCAGGCTAGAGGGAAGGAAGGAGGAAAACCTTAGGGATACAGAGAAAAGTTTATTCTTAACCAAGGAAAGAAAACGTTTGTGCAACTTAGTGGTGTGTCTCACTGAGTATGACTGATATGCAAATATAGTCAATTCTATTCATTAATGTCATTCCCTCTGTCTTGGTTTGAAAGACAGGTGTCTGCTAAGGAAGGCAGAAGCCTCCCTGAGAATGGCAGATGTAACCCCTTTCCCTCCGAGTTACTATAATTTTGAAATCAAGGGCTTTTAGGCAAAGATGCGGGAAAATAGGAAAAACAGTTCTTTACTATTATATTTATAACCAGTCAAACAAAACAACAATAACTATGGCAGTAACAGCAAACAATCACAAACCCAGTCCCAGCCTTCTCGGCTGTCAGGCCCTTTCCCCTCGGGTGCAGTTCCGCTCGCAGCCGGCAGGGGCGCTGGCAGCTCCCGGGGAGCAGGGCAGGTGCGATGGTTCCCCCGCGGCTGCAGGGGGCGCTCCGGAGCAAGCTCGGGGAGCACGCGGCACTGGTGGCCTGGGATCCCGGGAAGGATGGAACAAAGGCTTCACAAACCGCTGGGCAGCTGGCCCCGGTGTCTGGCCGGACTCTCGGGAACAGCAGGCTGGAACAGCAGGCTAGAACGGCGGGCTGGAGCGGCAGGCTGGAACGGCAGGGACGAGCACAGATCCCAGAGGACAGATGAGATGTATCCAAATGGGGAACCCCCCGGAGGTCGGGCAGGCAGGGCAAGCACGGCTACAGCGTAGCGAAGGCTCGAAGCAGCAGCGGGGCAGGGCGGCCACAGCCCAGCCTCCAGCAGGGCAGGGAAAAACAGCTTTGGGATCCTGGCGTTGTTTCCAGCAGAAAGAAAAACGGCCGAAGAAGAAGAACCAGCAGCTCCTTTCTCTGCAGCTTCTCTCTCCAAACGCCGAGAGCGAACTGACCCCACACCCAGGTGAAGACCCCACACCCAGGTGAAACAAAGGAGTAGCCAGGCCCACCCCACCCCCAATGGGCAGCTCTTTTTGTCTTTCTTAAGTACAGCCATTTGTCCCCTAGCAACATGCATATGGGAAAAAATTCCTTTAACAGGAAAAAAACTAAAACTCTTAAAACCCCAACATTATCCACCCCGAATTTTTTCCCATACTAACATGTTACATGACACTTAACCTTTTTAACCATATAAATACATGCATCACCCGAATTATATACATATATACATGCAGATACTGATATAAGTACAGAGCCATGGGTAGTTCACCCTAAAACAAGGTCCCCTTGAGGTATGCATCGGGTCTCTCCATCCCTTTGCATCACCCACCATGTACAACCTGGTCCCTGAGCAAAAACAACCCCATGGATGGGTTTGTCTTTGCTCAAGGCAGACTTAACCCAAACAGTTTTTCCAAGCATATCTCTCACATGCACCACTGGAACCTTATCCCCGTCTGTTGTTTGTAGGGGTTCGGATTGGGCAGGGCCTGCTCGGCTGGTGGAGCCTCGGGTGTTAACTAACCAGGTGGCTCTTGCTAAATGCACCTCCCAGTTTTTGAAAGTCCCCCCACCCAGTGCCTTCAAGGTGGTTTTAAGCAGTCCATTCACCGCTCAACCTTCCCAGCTGCTGGTGCATGGTAAGGGATGTGGTACACCCACTCAATGCCATGTTCTCTAGCCCAGGTGTTTATAAGGCTGTTCTTGAAATGAGTCCCATTGTCAGACTTGATTCTCTCAGGGGTGCCATGCCTCCAAAGGACTTGCTTTTCAAGGCCCAGGATGGTGTTCCGGGCAGTAGCATGAGGCACAGGGTAGGTCTCCAGCCATCCTGTGGTGGCTTCTACCATCGTGAGCACATAGCGCTTGCCTTGGCGGGTTTGAGGCAGTGTGATGTAATCAATCTGCCAGGCCTCCCCATACTTGTATTTGGACCATCGCCCACCATACCACAGGGGCTTCACCCGCTTGGCCTGCTTGATTGCAGCGCATGTCTCACAATCATGGATCACCTGGGAGATACTGTCCATGGTTAGATCCACCCCTCGGTCTCGTGCCCACTTATAGGTGGCATCTCTGCCCTGATGGCCTGAGGCATCATGGGCCCATCGAGCTAGGAACAACTCTCCTTTATGTTGCAAATCCAAGTCTATCTGGGACACCTCTATTTTCGCAGCCTGATCTACCTGTTTGTTGTTACGATGTTCTTCATTAGCCCGGCTCTCGGGGACGTGAGCATCTACATGACGGACCTTCACGGATAGCTCCTCTACCCGAGTGGCAATGCCTTTCCACTCCTCAGCAGCCCAGATTGGTTTTCCTCTGCGCTGCCAGTTTGCCATATTCCACCTTTCCAGCCAACCCCACAGAGCATCGGCTACCATCCATGAATCAGTGTAGAGGTAGAGCTTTGGCCACTTCCCTCTTTCAGCTATGTCCAGAGCTAATTGAATGGCTTTGAGCTCAGCAAATTGGCTCGATCCACCTTCTCCTTCAGTAGCCTGTGCAACTTGTCGTGTGGGGCTCCATACAGTGGCTTTCCATTTCCGGCTAGCGCCTACAATTCGGCAGGAACCATCAGTGAAGAGGGCGTATTGTCTTTCACTCTCTGGTAGCTCGTTATATGGTGGGGCTTCTTTGGCACGCGTCACCTGCTCCTCTTCTTCTTCAGATGATAACCCAAAAGTCTCACCTTCCGGCCAGTTCTTAATTATTTCCAAGATCCCAGGGCGACTTGGGTTTCCAATTCGGGCGCACTGCGTGATGAGGGTGATCCATTTGCTCCAAGTAGTGTCGGTGGCGTGATGCGTGGAGGGAACCTTTCCTTTGAACATCCACCCCAGCACCAGTAGTCAGGGTGCCAGGAGCAACTGTCCCTCTGTGCCGATTACTTCTGAGGCAGCTTGGACTCCTTCATAAGCTGCCAAGATTTCTTTCTCTGTGGGAGTGTAGTTGGCTTCAGACCCTCTGTAGCTTTGGCTCCAGAATCCCAGTGGTCGGCCCCAAGTCTCAGCAGGCACCTTCTGCCAGAGGCTCCAGGACAGACCATTGTTCCCAGCTGCAGAGTAGAGCACTGTGGGAGTGTGTTTCTGTTTGGTTTAGTCCGGGTCTCCCCTTGGATTTGTATTATTGTGACAACCCAGTTTGTACCCTCCCAGTTTTATGCCAATTGCCCTATGTGTCATCTTGGTCTCCTCCCTGGACCCTGCCAATCACTCCGGCACTCCTCCCAAGCCTCTAGAAAGTTCTGGCAAAAGCGTCAAGTGAGTGGCCATGGGGAAAGGGTCCCTCCCTTCTTCTCCTATGATTGGTTCCCTTGTGCGCCCTTTATCCTGTCTATCACACCCTCCCCTCCTTTGATTGGTTGTTCTTGTGATCCCTCCCTTGTCACCACCCCTCCATAAAACCTGCTGTACGAACCCTCCAGGTTGCTCATTCTTGGGCACCCCCGGAGGGCGAGGTCTCCTGTCAGGAGGCACAATAAACCTTCCGGATTTCACCCAGAACTGAGCCTGCCTCCTTCTTCCACCACCTGCCTCTATTGCCACGGTCCTGTGGAAGGACCCACGAGCCAGACCTCTGGTCTCCCGGATTCCGGAGGCTGGCCCCCGCAGCCTGCTGCGTCCAGAGCTGACCGGGCAAAGTGGGAACTGCTCCAAAAAGGACGCAGAGGCAGAGCACGTTCTTCACCTCTGGTCCTGTCCTGACTGGGCCAAGGGCTACAGCATGAGCGATTTCCTGCTTGATCTGGGCAAAGGCTTGCTGCTGTTCAGGGCCCCAGTGGAAATCCTTCTTCTTGCGGGTAACTAGGTAGAGAGGGCTCACGATCTGGCTGTACTCAGGAATGTGCATTCTCCAGAAACCTGTAACGCCTAGGAAAGCTTGTGTTTCCTTCTTGCTGGTTGGTGGAGACATCGCAGTGATCTTATTGATGATGTCAGTGGGAATCTGACGTCGTCCATCTTGCCACTTTACTCCCAGGAACTGGATGGCGAAACCAGCTTCCAGGAGAATTTGGATTATTCTCTCTCCTTTCTCAAACACTTCTGTTGCCGTGTTCCCCCACACAATGATGTCATCAATGTACTGCAGATGTTCTGGGGCCTCACCCTTTTCCAGTGCAGCCTGGATCAGTCCATGGCAGATGGTGGGACTGTGCTTCCACCCCTGGGGCAGTCGGTTCCAGGTGTACTGCACACCCCTCCAGGTGAAAACAAACTGAGGCCTGCACTCCACTGCCAGAGGAATGGAGAAAAATGCATTGGCAATGTCAATAGTGGCATACCATTTTGCTGCTTTGGACTCCAGCTCATACTGGAGCTCCAACATGTCCGGCACAGCAGCGCTCAGTGGTGGAGTCACTTCATTCAAGGCATGATAGTCCACAGTCAATCTCCATTCCCCATCAGACTTGCGCACAGGCCAGATGGGGCTGTTGAAAGGTGAGTAGGTCTTGCTGACCACCCCTTGGCTCTCCAACTCATGGATCATCTTGTGGATGGGGATCACAGCATCTCGATTTGTCCGATACTGCCGGTGGTGCACTGTCGAGGTGGAAATTGGCACTCGTTGCTCTTCCACTTTCAGGAGCCCAACTGCAGAAGGATTCTCTGATAGTCCAGGCAGGGTGTTCAATTGCCTAATGCCCTCTGCCTCCACAGCAGCAATCCCAAATGCCCACCTGAGTCCTTTTGGGTCTTTGTAATAGCCATTCCAGAGGAAGTCTATGCCCAGAATACACGGGGCCTCTGGACCAGTTACAATCGGATGCTTTTGCCACTCCTTCCCAGTCAGGCTCACCTCAGCTTCCAAAAGGATTGATTAACTGCTGTGATCCCCTGGTCACCCCAGCGATGGATACAGGTTTTGCCCCCACATATCCCGATGGCATTAAAGTACACTGTGCCCCAGTATCAACCAATGCATCATATTTTTGTGGCTCTGATGTGCCAGGCCATCAAATCCACACCGTCCAGAAAACCTGGTTCTCCCGTGCCTCTCCCTGGCTAGAGGCAGGGCCCTTCTAGCCCTGGTTATCATTCTTTCCCTGGGCGTACATGCTCGAGGTACCTTCAAGGGGATCCGACATATCATCCTCCCTTCTGTAATACCTGGCAGCTTGATCACAGGAGGCTGAGGCTACTTTCACCTTAGCGGAACCCCCTCGGTTAGTGCCTCCCTCCTTGAGTTCACGCACCCGCGCTGCCAGGACAGAGGTGGGTTTCCCATCCCACCTTCTCATGTCTTCCCCATGCTCACACAGGAAAAACCACAGCTCAGCTCATGGGGTGTACCCTCTCTCTCTAGCTGAGGGACAACAGGCTCTGACTTGGGGGCCTGTGACTTGCACTGGTGCCACACTGACCTTCCTCATCTCCTCATCTCCTCTTTGAGGTCCTGGACCACAGCAGAGACATAAGCTTTCAGCGGGCCATTGACCATACTGTCATAATTCCTGAGCTTGTTGGCAACAGAGCCCACTGTTTCTCGGGTATTGTCAGCATCAATCGTTGCAATGAAGGTGGTGTATTGTGGTGGCCCTAGCTTTGCCAGGTTCCACATCATCTGTCCTGTGCACCTGACCTTATCGGGGTCATTATCATGCTGTCCATCCTTCCCAAGGAGTACCTCTAATACTGCCACCTCTCTTAGCTGCTGGATCCCTTCCTCGAGTGTCTTCCACTGCATTCTATGATGGTACTCCTGCATTCTTTCTTTGTGAATGAACCTTTCTCTCACACTCATTAAGAGCCGCTCCCAGAGAGAAAGGGGCCCTGGCTCCCTCACAAATATCTGGTCCACACCTGGGTCCTGGGTCAACGATCCCAGATACCTTGCCTCACCACTATCCAGTTGCACACGTGTGCCCATAAGGTCCCAAACCCGAAGCAACCAGGTTGTATAAGGCTCACGCCCCCTTCGCACAATGTCGTTTCGCATAGCACGGAGACTGTCGTGCGACAGGGACTCAGTGATGACTTCTGGCTCTGGCTCTCCTGCTGGTTGTGAGGGCCCTGGTTCCCCATCATCATTAACTGGTCGTACTGATTTGGTCTTACACTTCCTCCTTTGCACAGGGGCGACTGCTGCTGTCTGTGGTTGTCCTTGTGGTTCAGTTGAAACCTGGACGGTTGTAACATCCGTGGGTTCCATTGCTGCACCATCGGACTCACCCTCTTTGGGGCAGGGAGAGGGTTTTTCACTAGCTGAGGAGGTGTATTCCCTTAGCAATTGGCATATCCCCTGGCGCACCTGGCCCATCTTCTGGCATATCTCCTGGTGCACCTGGCCCATCTCCTGGCATATCTCCTGGTGCACCTGGCCCATCTCCTGGCACATCTCCTTGCACACCTGGCCCATCTCCTGGCACATCTCCATGCGCACCTGGCCCATCTCCTGGCATATCCCCTGGCGCACCTGGCCCATCTCCTGGCACATCTCCTGCATCCCTTTCACCAGTACCCCCACCCAGTCAGGTAGTCCATTTCTGAGGTGGGCTGTTGGGTGGTATCAGTCTGTGGGGCAGGGTCTCTAGTGTCTGGGGCTGTGTCAGGCTCTGGGGCTGAATCAGGCTCTGGGGTAGGATCTCTAGTGTCTGGGGCTGTGTCAGGTTCTGGGGCAGGATCAGGCTCTGGGGTAGGATCTCTAGTCTCTGGGGCTGGTGTCTGGGTAGTTATCCAAGCCAATCTCAACTTATCCTTGAGTGCTAAATAGAGTAAGCCTACCAGCAGCAGTTGGTTAGTATTCAGAGGGAATCTAAACCCTTCAAAAATTGATGGGGCCCAAAGAACTGGTTGAGGGGTTGGGGGAAAACTTCCCCTGGTGTCATTTCCTCACAGAAGGTACCATTTTTAACATAGCCTGAAAAACATGCACTCAGTGTGTGATAGCCATTTATCCACGTGCCCACATTCCGGAGGAAGTTAAAAACCCATTAATTCCTCACCTTCTCAACCCATAGCTCAAGCCGGATAACAGCAACGGTAGCCTTAGTCAGAGGACCCATATTCAAGTAAGGAGCTGCAAAGGGGAAGAATATAGCCACGGCCACATGCCACCCGAACCAGGGTAAACTAGACCACATAGTGCTGCCTAGCAAGGTTCCTATATCCAGCACACAAAATTAAGTTATCCAGGAACTGTTATTCCTTTTTCACCTCTCTCTCTTAATGCCTCGAGCCCCACAGTTGGGCGCCAAGATCTATCTTTGTTTGAAAGACAGGTGTCTGCTAAGGAAGGCAGAAGCCTCCCTTGAAGTGGCAGATGTAACCCCTTTCCCTCCGAGTTATTATAATTTTGAAATCAAGGGCTTTTAGGCAAAGATGTGGGAAAATAGGAAAAACAGTTCTTTACTATTATATTTATAACCAGTCAAACAAAACAACAATAACTATGGCAGTAACAGCAAACACAAACCCAGTCCCAGCCTTCTCGGCTGTCAGGCCCTTTCCCCTCGGGTGCAGTTCCGCTCGCAGCCGGCAGGGGCGCTGGCGGCTCCCGGTGAGCAGGGCAGGTGCGATGGTTCTCCCGCGGCTGCAGGGGGCGCTCCGGAGCGAGCTCGGGGAGCACACAGCACTGGTGGTCTGGGATCCCGGGAAGGATGGAACAAAGGCTTCACAAACCGCTGGGCAGCTGGCCCCGGTGTCTGGCCGGACTCTCGGGAACAGCAGGCTGGAACAGCAGGCTGGAACGGCAGGGACGAGCACAGATCCCAGAGGACAGATGAGATGTATCCAAATGGGGAACCCCCGGAGGTTGGGCAGGCAGGGCAAGCACGGCTACAGCGTAGCAAAGGCTCGAAGCAGCAGCGGGGCAGGGCGGCCACAGCCCAGCCTCCAGCAGGGCAGGGAAAAACAGCTTTGGGATCCTGGCGTTGTTTCCAGCAGAAAGAAAAACGGCCGAAGAAGAAGAACCAGCAGCTCCTTTCTCTGCAGCTTCTCTCTCCAAACGCCGAGAGCGAACTGACCCCACACCAGGGACCCCACCCAGGTGAAACAAAGGAGTAGCCAGGCCCACCCCACCCCCAATGGGCAGCTCTTTTTGTCTTTCTTAAGTACAGCCATTTGTCCTCTAGCAACATGCATATGGGAAAAAATTCCTTTAACAGGAAAAAAACTAGGACTAAACTAAAACCCCAACACCCTCAAATTATCAAAAAATTCTTTCCCTGTAGCCAACTTTTTTAGTAGATAAATAGAACTACAATTTTGATCACACCATGATGAATTTTAAATTCCCAGAGTAATTTTCAACCAAGTTTACTTGACTATAACTTCTCCATCAGCTTGAAAAATAATTTTACAATGCCATTTCAATTGATGACCAGTTTTCATGGGTTTATAGACACATTTCCTTATTAAAATAATCAAAGCCAAGAAATTACATAACAGTAAGGGGGTTGTTGGTAAAAATCCTGCAGTGAAATAAAGAACATTCACACAACCTGCACCTAAATAAAGCAGTCTGAAAGGCACTTTACTCAAAGTATCATTAACTTCCATTTGTTTCTGTGATGCTTCTGTGTCCCAATATACAACTCTCTAACCTTTCACCTTTCCAAGATGTAAAATTAACAATATTGACATTTACAGGATATTGGCTTAAAAATGTCAGTAGGGGAAAATAAAAAACTGGAAACAGAACAATATTTATCAGTTGCAAAGATTTGGCCATGATAAACGCTAACATTACCCTTGACAAAATTATACACCTGGAAGTATTTTTCTCCTCAAAGTACAAGTTTCTGTATTTCTGGCAGGTGACATTTATATAAAATGTATGACAAGAATTACTATGGTAACAAAAAACATATTTAAAAAATTATTATTTTTCCTATTTCTCTTTCATTTTTCTTTCAGAATAGGTTAACTCGGAGCACTAAGAAATCCTTGTTTCCTTTTCCTTGGCTCTGCTATTGAGCTTCCTGAATTATTGGCCTTTGGCCAAAGATGCTGGGCTGTCCAGGAGCCTCAGCACTATGAGGTGTTGCCCTGCTTTCATTTCAGATTCTAAGGCATGTTGCAAATCACAGCTGTAATATTAAAGGATTCCGGCAGAGAGAGACACTTTTTTAAATTGCATATGAAAAATAATAGGTACATTACAAGGCCCATCCCTCGGGATATTTAAATTAGATGGAGAAAAACTCCTGGTAGCTAACATACCATCCAGTAGCTAACAATCCCAAAGAAAATGGAAAGCACTTACTAGTTTTACTTCTACTCCTCTATAACTTACAGGATTCTGTTCTAACAGACATATAGCTCCATTCCACTGAAATAAGGCTATTTTATTGATTTCAAACTCTCTCATAAACTTGAAATATTTTAATTACCAAATAATCCATTTTGCATTTCACAGGCAGCAATTTGCTGAGCAACATAAACCTAACAAAACAATGCCTGATTGAAAAAGTGAAATATGTTCCTGTAAACAGAAAGTACCTGGTGTGTCCTTGAAGTCTATTGTTTTGGGAAAGTGCCAGAGAAAAATATTAAAACCTGCAATTCAAGAGAGGATTTTCTTGGTTTTAATAAGTCAACTTTTGAAATCCCCATAGATTAGCATAAGACAGAAATCCTCCAACATCTGCACTTCAAAAATGCTCAGAAAACAGGGTGGGGAGATAAAAGGGAAATATCTGCTATGGAGTCCACTCTGAAGACAGACAAGAGAAAGCTGATAAGGGTCTTCATTCACTGATGTTCAATAATATTTGTTCTCCATCTAATGTCGCTTATCTCACAGCAAGTTAATAGCAGCCAAAAATTTCCTTCAGCATCCAATACTCCTCTTAACACCAGCACAGTACCTTCAAAGCCACATTTGGCAGCACTGTACATACAAAAGCAAATGAAAATCTGTGCTCTCCTTGTGTCAAGCCCTGCAGATGCCGTGCTGGAGCCTGGGCTGCCACAGGGCTGCGCTGAGCTCTCACACAGCAAGTCCCCTTCACAGCTCTGAAGGAATTTAATTGTAAGAAAAAAATGCTCTCCCCACTTTGCAGTGAAGACACAGATAAACAGAGATGTCGTATCTGCAAGTAAGGGATGTTAAAATCAGATCTTTAACCTGAAGGCCACACCAACATGCTGCAGGGTCTGTCACATTTCTCCTTCATTAGCATAAATAATTCTTGGTTGTGTCAATCAGGGTGGCTGCAAATGCATTTGAAAGCTTTTGAGGTCTGTACATAGTCCACAGGGATACCACATTACAGTTCAGTATGCAAGACTATTGTATTTCTTAAAGTTAGGCCAAAATCAAATGGTGCAGAGATGAATATGACAGTTCTCCCCATGCTACAGAGTGTCTGGGTGCAGATATGCAAGGAGCAGGAGAGGAAGATCCAACTTTCTCTGAGTTTGGATGTAATGTGACATTTCATTGTGTTCTGCCTTCAAATTAGCATTTCAAAGCCTCTCTCTTACCCTTGTGTTTACTTCAGTTGTTTTTCAAATGCCCTGATTGTCCCTTCTGTCCCCCTGACACATCTGTCTTCCAGAGACAAAGTCAGAATTGCTAAACATAGAACAAATGCAGTGAGGGGGCACCCATCATCTTTCTTTTTATGCCATGGAACTCTATGTGTTCCATACACTCCGAATTCTTCCTGCAATTGACACCGGGATCGTGGTGCTTGGTGGGTGAAGCTCTGAGGTGTGAGAAGGTGACCTCATCCTTGGGGTATTGGAGCCCAGGAGAGAGAGAGATCTGGGTTTTCCTTCTCACTGTTGGACAAAAGAGCAGGAAAACCTGAAAGCCTAGGAAAGGAGGGTGAAGGACAGGCAGTGCACAAGGAGGGGCTGGGGAACAGCACGGCCCCTCTCACCAGATGCAGCTCCGGTCAGAGAGCACACCTGGGGCTTTATTTAAAGCATGACAGACATGCTGCCGAATTTTCTGCTTCCTGACTCTGGCTTGGGATGCTGCCCACTGCTGTGGGAGCTGCACGGAAAAACCTCAGCTGGTAGAACAGCCATTCTCTGCAACCCTTATTTGCAGTCTGGAGGACTTTTTTTCCTGATGGTTTCAGCATTTTAAAGTTTTGGAATAAATCTGCCTTGACACCCACACTTAAAAATGCAAATAAGCTTTTCAACAATGAGGCTCCTGAAGAGGAGAGTTTATTGAAAACGTAAGACTCTTACACACTAAGCCACATTATCGAGGAGGGAGGAGACCTGTGAGAAGAGGGGAAAAAAGTGAGCAAGCCCCATGCAAAATGCATGAGTCTTGATAGCTTCCTCTAGTCCACCATATGCATATTTCATGAGTTCATTACAGCAACTACTGCATCTATAAGTCAAATAAGCCCAATTGTTCAAATAAAATGACCAGTTTGATATACAGAAAACAGACACTGTTAGAGGAATACTGACAGTCTCCACACTGAAACTGCCACATTGCTGTCAAGACTACCCAGTGTCCTGTAGGCTTGGCCAGAAGAAGAAACAGGAGAATAGTTGTTTCCACAGCATCTGCATGAATAACTAAAAGGACTGATCCTCAGAAGCAGTTGTAGTAGCTGCGCTACAAACTGTAGTTCCAGTCATTGCTAACTCACATCCAAAATTAAAAGTTTGTAGGTGACAGATGATGTTCACTCTTGGGATCTGCACAGGGACAAACACTCAAAGGATGACAAGGACCAAAAGAAACCAGCAATGCAAAAATACTCAGTGCTTCCTCCTGTCATACTGAGTCCTGTGTATTCTATTCATGCTTGAGAATAAAATGGGAACGAGAAATTCAGGTTGTCACACAGTCAGACACGGTTGTTCCGTGCTTTTGGCAAGGGGAATACCAGCTCCAGACAGGGCCCTACACTGCTTATTGCTTTGGTATTGGAAACCATTTCTGATCATCCTCAAATCCACTCCAGCAGGCAGCAGCCACGGGGAGATCCCCTTCCCACACCCTGGATGCAGTGGGAACTCAGTGCACAGAGTCATCAGGATCTGTAATGTCTCTGCAAAAGTATAAAAAAGGAGGCCAATACCAATGGAAATTGCTTGTCTAGCAGATGCATTGCTAAGAAAGGCCCGGTTTGTTTACCAGCATGGGTACACAAAGATTCAACAGTATTTTTGATCTGACTGATGAGAAGTCTGAACAATGGAGAATGATAATCTAAACACCTATCCTTTCTTGAGATTCAGATTAGACTAGAATTTAGACCTAAAATTCTCCAAATTTTGAGCAGCAAAACACAATTCAAGGTTTTTAGGACTGAGACTGGAATGTCATGGGAGCATTTCAGCAGAGATGAGGGGGGTCTCACCACCATCCACCCCAACCTTCCACACACCATGTCCCAAATTCAGCACCCTCTGACTTCATGACCTGGGTTTCATTGGGGTGAAATGAAGCAATAAACCTCTTCTCCAAAAGTGCATCTAAAGCTCTTCCACTGGTAACAAACACTCATGCATAACACTGGGCTAGGCAGAGGTAAAAGTGGAAAACACCACCATGCCTCACCGTGTATCACTTCACTGTTATGGTAACACTGATCTGAGCCTCCTTTGCAATACAGACACAGCCAGACAACACCTCAGATTTTATTTAAAAAAAATTTTAACATATTTAGCCTTTCTGTTCTGGATACAAAATAAATGAAAGTTTGTGAACTTTATACAGCAACATTTGTGCTTTTCATGAGCTTAATGTGCCTCCAGCAAAGATGTATGATATTCACCGCTTCACAGTTTAAAAGTGTGTTCTAATAAAAGGTCAAGGGAAAGAGAAAAATAAGGGAAAGGCCTTCAAGGTTATAAATATATTAGACAGGAGAAACATTTCTGCTCTGCTCAATGCCTGTTCAAATATAAATCTATTAGTCTGATGAAGTTAAGACCCAAATGTAAATTTACATCTGATTTTGAAAAGAGATTGGTGGTATTTCCTTATTTTCCATTTTCCTCCATTTACTAATTCTCTTTACTTCTTTCTCTTTTCTTTCTAACTATTTCTGAGGTTCCAAGGGTTTGGGACTTAAAGATTTAAAATTAAAGCGAGAAGATTTAATGAAAATATATCATCAGGAGCAATTAACTACGATCTGTGAGAAGTTAGTGTTAAGTATTTTGAATGGACAAATAAACTGTGTGGTTGACCATAAAAAGTTTTATATAAATTTTCAACAAGCACAAAATTAATTCTTTGTCTGAAGTTTTAGAAGGGGTCTGAAGCATGTGTACAAGTTAAAATTATTCTCCAGCCTTTACATTGTGGAAAGACCTTCTTGACAGTTACTGTGTGTGTCAAAATTGGAGAGGAGTAGATTATCTCATCCCAGTTTGGCCTTGTGAATTAACAGCTCCACTTTAAAAAGGTGTCCAGCTCTTCTAAACACCTTGGGACCGAACATGGAAGTTTCAGATTTCTGCAGTATCAGGGACCAAATTTGTCCAGCAGCTGCATCACTTTTGTCCAGGACTCTCTGCTAACCTAAACCTTATTAAATGCCTGTCATCAAAAGAATCTGCCTGTGATAGTAGAACTCTGAAAAACTATTAGCTTACTTAAAAATAATTTATTCTATTTTTCTGTAGGTGAGGTCTATTAATTAATATTAGACATATATCCAGATATTTTAAAATGTAGTTATAGATTCCATCTCTCTAAGAAATACATACCTTTCATATAACATTTTATAATGCCTAAACTCCTGCTTTATACTTTCTAATTGATGATTTTTATTGCTGAAAGGATAATTCTAGCATTTGTAATAAGAACTATTCATTTAAATTAAATCATATATTTAAAATATGCCATGCACAGGAGCTGATTAAATATCATAAAACTTACACTGCTCTGTTAATTTTTTCCTCATTTTTTTAACCCTGTTGTATATTTCAATTTCTAATTTGTTTTGGTTGATATACTGTAAACTTTAAGGTTTGTGATCAATCCTGCATCTGGGACCATTTTGCCGTTTAGGTTAGAAACTTCTCTTGTATTAATATGCAACCCTGAGCCTGAAAATTCTTGCAAGGGAACTTCTTGCATTTCCTTTTGAGATATCCACCAAAAAAAGCAACAATCAACCATAGAAATTCTGTACCAATTTTTACTTCAGTACTAAAGATTAAGAAAACATTGCAAAAACAACAAAATCATGCTGATTTACAAGATACCCAGAATTCAGTGTTTACCTGAATAGTAGCCAATAGCAAGAAACCCTTGCTTCTATATAAAAAAAAAAAATCCAGCATTCAAAAAATTACAAAAGTATAATCAGATTTACAAAATAAAAGGGAGCTGAAAGCTATTATTTCAATTTTATTCCCTTTTTATTTAGATATTGCAGAAGGCAGATGTGGGGATTTTGAAAAACTAGAGCTGGGAAAAAATAGATATTCATTTCTTCTATTATGTAATCCTTGCTAAAATCAATATATTTATATCATTTGGTTAGAACATTTATCTTGGGTGTTCAACACTTAAAAGCAACTATTTTTTATTACCAGAACCACAAGGAAAGACAGCCTCATTTTAAATTTTCTTTAAAACAAGGATTAGATTCACTGCATTAGTTAAATTTGATATGTCAAGAAGATTAATTTCTTAAACACTCAAAGTGGTTGGAAAAAAAGCCCAAATCCTGTACGTTGCTATTTTCTGTTTCACTATGCCAGTGGTTTAACTCTGGTTTGCTCTTAAAGCCTTGTAAGTGTGCCCTGCATGTTGCAGAGGTGTAGGCAAATAACTGACTCAACTGGAGTAAAACACAAGCCTGGATGAAAATACTTCCAGGAACTGATGAACAGAGTATCTAACTGGGAAAATTTGCATTAGATTCCTAAAATCAACAAATTTGACACTGCTTTTATGTGGCAGATCACCCAAAAATTTGCCTAAATTTTCTCTGGGCTGTCAGTAATGTGGTAAAAAGACTTTCAAACATGTCATCCTTATAGGGCTGATAGCTTTAATTCTTGCTGCATGAGAATTTTTAGGTAAAACATCTCTTTTAAGAGATAAAGACACTTTGTCAAAACTGAAAAATTTATGCGATATAGAATTCAACATGTTCCCTGACACATTTTTGTGCAGGTGTTTTCAAACATCCTATTGTCATAACTGCAAATTGAAGTTTCTCTAAAAATGAATTTTTTGAAAAATTGCTAAGTATCTGACATATGCCTTTTTTTTCCCCTTTAAAGACTTAAAAGATTTTATGATGTCATCCTGATTTAGGACAAAGTTTTTCAAATAAAAAAACAACCCAAAATTTCACTTCCTACTTAGTGCTACTGCACACAGATTAACAAGACCTCATAACTGGAACTGAACTTGATAAAGAGGTCTTCCATTCAACAATCAGCTTTCTAAAAAGTCATTGCAAATTTCAGATGGAGAAAAAGGTTTCCTGAGAACTCCACAGATTCATACTCACAACACTAATTATATTTCTTACCACTAGTTCAACTCTGCTCTTCGGTGGAGCCATCCAAATAATATGAAGAATAATGCTTTATGGGGGGAATTTCAGCTTCTGCACCTTTTCAGGATGATATTCAGACACTCGTAATTCTAAAAATTGCAATTTTGCATTTGCCATAAAATTCATCCACTTTAAAGCATGATCCTGAATTGAAAGTCAATTTTTGCCCCACTTCCTTAGGGAAACAGTAAGAGTTTATGGCTGTAAAGAAGATTGTGATCATGCAGGCACTGGCTATACTAATAATAAAAGCTCATCATATGCTTAGTTCACCTTAATCTCTGAGCATCATCTGCTTATTTTACCCTTGGTAACACTCGCTATGCCTTTATCTGCTTTCACCAAATTATCATTGTGCAACACTTTTCATAAGACTCACAGCTTCAGGCAGACTTGTGAACATCAGGTCCATACTTCTTCCATGAGGACAAGAAAAGAATATGGAAATGCCTTGAGTAGGTGATTATAGGGAGTTGAGTTATTTGTTGCTCTTTTAAATTGTCATTCAAAGCAATGTTTTAAAACTTCAGATTATCAAAAGACCAGTGAGCTGCTATCAAGTTCTCCAGAGTCCTAATGAAAATGGATTAAAGTGTACTGCTCCAAAGACTTCACCACATTACTGCAAAAATGTATTCAAAATGTAGAACAATTTCATGCTATCTTTATAGAAATGCATATTCATCTTTCTATTCCTGCCCATCTCCAGAAATTAATTAATCCACAAAAGGTGAGGAACAATGAAATCTCCAGTGGTTTTAACCAGACACATATAAGAAAGAACATGCCACTACCAAAATATGCCATACAAGTCAGTATCTACTGACTTTGTTAAACACTCCATATGCTATTTACAGTGCAATATAAAATAGTAAAAGGTATCAAAAAGATTTTTATAGTTTTAAGCAGAAGACAATTTCTGTACAACATACCCCATCCTTAATATTGCTGCCATTTCCGAACAAAAGGGTGTCTTTACAGCTTTTATAATAATCCTTGACTTCTAGTAATCATTTCCAAATAATTTTCCTAACATCAGCTGCCCTGTGTCCTTTGATAACATTTTCTAAGACAGTGTGGCAGAGAATGCCACCCCCCACCAGGGATGTCAGATGCCAATTGACACACAACACTTGCCACTGGATTATCTCTCAAGCACTCTTGATAATAAATGTTTGAAAAACTAAAGCAGCTACAAAATACTCCAGTTTCTCATATTTAATGAGCTGCTAACCCTTCAACAATTTGCTCTTGCAGCAAAGAGATATTAATGACAAATAATAGCAATAAGGCAATTAATAAGTGACATGTTATGCAGTAAAAGTAACTTAAATGTGAGTCAAAACCAACACAAACGGGCTGCTGAGCCACACACCAAGAGTTCATCCAACCACAACTCCTTGTTTCTGACAGCTGCCAGCAACAGAAGTCTGGGAAAGCAAGCAAGAACCACACAAGCATGAAATGCTAATTCCATGTGACTCTCTTCCAGGTTCCAGTTGTTACCACCTCAGGGGCTTCCGACACCAGGGATTGCATTTTAGACCACAGTCATTAGAGCAGAGTGCATCGAACACCCTCCTGGCTTTTTCTTAGCTAAATACTCCTGCTGACTTCCTGAAAATTCACAAACCCTGAAAAAATTGATTACAGTAAATGACCAGTGATTCAGAAGTCAGACTATTAGAAGAAACTGGAAGTGTTGTGAGATTACAAGCCTTTACTTAGAGCAAAAACAGGGTTGGATGAAACAGCAAAACCTGTACATGGGTGCAAATGGATGAAAAGGTACTTAAAGTTGCATATACACACATAGAGACTCTGAGCTGCACACTTTGAACCCACATCAACAGGTTTTTGATGAAGAAAACTTCAGGCTGCACTTCCAGGATACTCTCAAATTACTAGAAAATAAGAATATAAACCTTTGATGGCTTGTTCCATTATCCAGTTTTAATTCCTGCACTGGATATGAAGAAACCACAACATAAGGAAACATCCTCAAAATTGCTTGGGCTACACTGTCTGGAAATCACCATTTTAAGCAAGTTTCAAATCATGGACATGCCAAGCAGCATTGTTCTAGACTTTATTTTGAAATACAGAAACACAGAAAAAATTACTTGTTTTCTGTGTTTTGTCCCATCTGCTTTAGCAAACACATTTTTACAGTATTCTCCTGCATTTTGAAGAAACACTTTGAGTTTAACCAAGCAAACTGCTTTGCATACAAAAATATTCACTAAAGCATTTTAAAATATATTTCAGTGTAATTTATTATCTCCATGCACATTAAAAACAGTTCACACATGAAACTATAAATACTGAATATTTGAAGTAACTCCTCTACTGAGAAACCGGAAAAAAAAATACACTGGCTTAAATATATCATTAGAAAACAGTCAAAATTATGAATAATTTAAAAGAGAATGAGTTCACTAATAATTTGCAAGAGAAAGAGCTACATTCTATAATACGTCCTTTAGTCAATATTCTCTCTCCTTCTTGCAATTACTTTTCATAGCACATTATCTAGCTTGACATACATGTTATAAAAACTATGCATACAGAATATTAATTATTCAATTTAATATTGTCTAAGACCCCCCAAAAATGTTTTTTCAAAGTAATTGTATCTTTTTGTTTCATCTACCTTTTTTAATTTTTTCATCTATTCCAGGACATTCCAATCCATTTTCTATGCCAGACCCATAAATCTGAATGGGGGGGTGGGAAATTACATATTATAAATTAGCCCCTCAGCTGAAGAATCCAAGTGCTGTTCACACTGAACTTGCTGAAAAAAACCCAGTTCCAGCTGTTTTCCAGCCTCTGTGGGATCAGGGGCATCTGCTCAGGACACTGGGAAGTCCTCAGAGCTTGACCAGCTTCCCAAAGTTGGGAAGACATCATTTTTGAGGGAATATTCCTGGGGTCCAGTTTTGACAGATTCTGACTTCATCCAGGTGCAAACAAGCCAAGTATAATAGGTAAAAATAAGGTAACATAAAAACAGGAGAAAGACTCCCAAAAATCATGCAAGGATCGAGTTGCGGCTGACCGGTTTTGCCTCATTATCTCCTTCAGTCTCCTTCCATCTCATAAATATTTGGGATCATAAAAACGTTGTAATATCTTTCTGAGGAACAGATGTTATTTGGCTCATACAGTGGCTCCAAGTACCAGACTGCAATGACTTACAAGATTCCAGAGTACAGTATGTTTTTCTATTGCTTAGCAATTCATGGAGCTGAAAATAGGCAATACCATTGAAATCAACATATGTCTAATTCTTTCTATGGCAATTTGCTTTATAGGAAGCTGTAGGTTATTATGAGGAATTTTTTATTTCATTAATATCTATTCATTACTTTCTAAAAATAGAGACTTGTGTTCCATGTGAAGCTAATGGATTTATATCATTTTGTCAGAGCATTTACATGGAGCCCATTGCTGGTAGATCCTCCATTCACAAAGAAAGGCTCAAATTCCTGCACCTGAAACCATGACATCACAAGGAAATATGATTCACGCTGCAAATCTTGAATGTGCTGAAAGAACCCCCAGGCTGTCCAGGACTGGTCCTTCCTTCCAGGTAGTCCCACAGACCAGAACTGAGAACTTTTGCAGGTGAAATTCCTGCCTCTTAGAGACGCTTTTTTAACCCAATTCTTCTCCCTCACACCTTTCGTACAACAGGACTTTACTGTTGAGGAGAAAGTAAGTATTCCAGGGGCTACAAAACTCTCCCTATTCCACCTCCCAGGCAGAGGAGATTGTGCCCCCTGTGCCCCACACATTCCAGGGGATGGCTGTGCTAGAAACAGAGAAACACAGCTCGTGTGGAAAGCACATCACAGTTTAAATCACATTTAAATTCCAAAGGTTCAGAATATAACAGAGTGTGCTGCAGTATTTGTTCAGGCTGTATATTTTATGACACAGTCAAAATAATGTAAATATATATTAAAAGTCATTAATGTGGAGGGTAGGATCCTGCTTTGTGCTGTGCAAATGCACTTAGGGAATAACGACTGTCCCCAGATAAAATCTGAAAGTGAATTTAGCTCTTCAGGTGCTTTACTTGAAAAGAAAACATTAAGCTTAAGCACAAGAAACTTGAAATATTTTGATAAATGATAAATAATAAAAAGATTATGAAAAAAGTGAACACATTTTGGACTCGAGGGTTAAACAACCAAAGCAGACAAAAGCAAGTGGATTTAGAGAAACTATAGAATACTATTAAATGCATATGTTTGCATCAGTAGCAAGGAAGGTGCAGGCTGAATAAGTGAATAAAAATTTGCATTTTATAATCGTTTCTACAAAAGACTGAGAACATCGTGTTAAATGACAGCTGTCTTTTTCTCTCTTCTTGAAACAGACTTGTCACCAGCTTCATCACCTTTATTCAGCCATCAGCAGATAATGTGGTGGTTCTGGAGCATTTTTGGTTATCCACAATCATATTTTTAAGGGGTGGGGGTGGGGGGACAGTGTTTGGAGCATTTTGGGGGGGTTTTTGGGTGTTTTTTTTTGTTTTTTCTTTGGGGGTTTTTTGCATGTAAATGAAGAATATGTTTTTCTCACTGCAGTCGTAAATTTAAAAATTATCAAGAAATGTATTCATTAGTACCATAAACTGGCATGCTGCCACCCATGCAAGATGCTACCAGGCTGCTGCCATAGCTGAAGTTTTATTAGACAGACTTTCTTCTAGCAAGATCTTTTCTGCCTGGGATAAACATCCTCATAAATAGGTAGAACTGGTATGAATATGTGCCATAATGGAGGGGGAGAAATGACACAGGATTAGAAATCCCTATCCAGATTTTGAAGATACATACACTGAAATTAGGAAAACTGCAAATGTTTCTTGGAATGGAAGCAGCACAGGAAGCAAAGCCTGCTCTTGGAGAGGCTGGGATGCTGCTTCCAAAGAAGTGTTGCCAGCAGAATTTTGTCAGCTGCACCTGACAAAAGTCAATTCATGGTGAGAAAATTGATAATAAACATTTCATTCTGTGCTTAGATTTTATATCATATAGCTGCTAAAGGATTAACCAACATTATGGATAAATACAGTGAAAATAAAGAGTGGAATCTTACTAGCAGTCAGTGATTGACTTGTAAAGTGTGTTAAAAACCTAATAAAATGTAATGAGTGAGCAGTACTTGCCCACCAAAGCAGTACTTCTGGCCTCCAGTCAGAAGGCTACAATTTTGAAGACCCACAGGCAACTTATAGTGGCCATTTATTGGAAAGATTTTCTATAAAGCTATGCAAACACACCTCCTGATATTTCATAAGGAATCTCTCAAGACACTCCTCCCTCTGTAAGGCATCATACCACACAGTTAGCACACGCAGTACGCAGAAGTAAAAGTTTTGCCAAAGAGCTTTAGCTTTCATTATATTCAGGAAAAAGACAATTATCTGGAACTGCATCACTTAATAAAAAGTCTTTTATGATCTCTTGAGTTTCCTTCTCCTTTTATGCTTTATACTAAGAAAGATATAGGGGTATGTCACACTAAACATACTGAAACCAAAGCCATACATAGTTCCATTTTCTTGATGGTTTCCTAAGATGCCTTTTGCTGAGAATATTATGCACATCTCATAGGAAATAGCTGAAAAATGGCCACAGCAATCCTTACACAGTCCCGCCATGTAAGCTGCCATTTAGTCACTGAATTTTGCTGCCTATATCCCGTTTAACACCTTATTATCCTTCTCCACATTTTGTAGAAAACTCTGCCCACAATTCAAATGCAAGAAAAAGCCATGATAAGCAGGACTCGAACCAGAACCAGTCTTTAAAGTCAAATTTTTACTCTGCTTCCTTAGCACTGCTGCAATTATTTAATTATTCAGGAAAGGAGCAAGAAGATGCCTTTCACCTTGAGAGCACTGAAGGCTTTCCACCATGTGAGGCTGTTCCAAAGACCTCCTGCCTCCCTCCCTTCAGCTCAGCCAGGGCAGCAGCAGCTTCAGAGGCTTTCATCATCCCAAAGCCAGCACTGGAGAATTGCCTCTATCCAGATTCACCAGGAGCCAAGCTGGCTGCCGCTTCCAAAGGGAAGTGCTGAGATGTGGCAGGAGCATTGTTCATCCCTTGACCAGCCACCCTCTGCCAACAGTGGGGACAAATCCCTATTCCTCAGCAACACTTCCAAGGCAAACTGACATTGAGCTTACCTTGAGTAAACAGTGTCCAGGTTGCTTCTCTTCAAGACAGAAACAAAAAAAAACCCTAATAAAACCTAAATCATGTAGTGATGCTCAGCTTAAAAGTTTCTACCAGGCATGACCAGAATGGCAGGCAGACAGAATGAAAGGATATGACTTTTTCTTATGAAAATAATGAAAGCATGAGAAATCTCATGTTTCTGGAGGTTGTAAACATATGTGACACAAAAGTACAAAACATAAAGTGTCTTAAAGTATGATCAATTCAAGCCAAACTGAAATAGGTTAAATATTAATTAAAATATATTTTGTTCATTTAGCTGAATATGCTGCACTTGAAATATTTATAAGTAATAAGACTATGACCACAACACAATTGGCATCATTTATCAAGGTATTACTTTAAAAATGTAGGCAAGGACTGTATCAAGGCTTTTCCAGCCTAAAAACAAACTTTTTTTGTTCTATTCTAAAGAAGCTGCTGAAAAAGATATCTGCTAAGCTATTCAAAATCAGAATCCTCTGTCTCAAGAAAATCTTCATTTTTAAAAGCATTTGCTACATGTAAAAACATAATGTATTGCAATTCCAATTCCAATTTCTAGCTTAATTTTCATTCACAGCCTCATTTACTTTTGAAGTTACTTCAATTTCAATGCAAAAAGGGACATATTAATTTGGAGTTTGTCTAATGGGGCTTTATGCACAATATTATCTTAAAGATTTTACATGGGGTCAAATCTTGGTAGAAATATCACCACCTTTGCTACCCAGCAAAATTCTCAGCACCTCAAAATATCTATTTCAAACTGCAATATTTTCTACCATAAGTTGATTTTCATGTTAAGGTTGCTCAAGAGCAGCCATATGCATCACACCCCCAGCAAAACAAATGGATCTTTATTAAAGAATAATCATAGAAGATGATGACGCAATCTACATTCTAATACAATTTTGCTGCAAAATGCATGTTTTCCTGTTACAAAAAGCTTTGTTACAGTGGAAATGTTTTCTGTTCTTCTACCTTGCTATATAGATTTGCTTGTAGGAGGGGCGGACTACTCTGCTCACCAGCAGTGTCCCCACAACCACCCAGCCACTAGCCAAGTGCCCAAAACAAAAAGGTCATCCCAGTGATATCTGAAATGATGGAACAGCCATTTGTCTTGACTCCTGCACACTTTGTTAATGATGGACTGAACAACACTTTGACTGCAGCCAGCTGACAGGAATTCTAACCTGATTAAATGTCCTGGTATGTTTTAATACCCTCAAATGGAATTTTCATGGCCTGTTCTGCAAGCATATTATAAATACAGAACCATCAAAAAAACCCACAGACATGCATAATAGCTCATCAATTTGTAGCCAGGCACTTTTGACCTGGAAAAATCAGCTGTCTTTCAGATTAACACAGCTATGTTTTGGGCAGAAAAAAAAAGAAACTATAAAATTATCATACTTATTTTTGTCACATGCCATCACTGCAGTAGGGAATAAAGGCCACACTGCTGGCTTTTTATTGATATTGCTGGAAACCTCCGACATCAGAATTAGCATCTGGGAGACCTATTTCTAATAAAAATCCACTTAGACATTAACATTTCAGCTATAGCAGGTCACAGGATGCGCTGCTGGTGGGAAGGTGATCCTTAGTCTGACTTCCTCTCCCCCATCAGTGGGTTTTCACATTTCCCGTCCTTCACAGAAGACCTCAAAGCACTTAAAAACCATTTCCAGCATGGACCACAACATCCATCCACAGAACAGGTCAAGGGCTCTTCTGGGGGAAGAGATGGTGAAGGAAAAGGACAAGTGGAAGTCAGGAATTCCATTCCCATCTCTGAAATAGGTGGTGGTGCATACAGCGTGCTGGTGATAAATTAATAGTGTTGAAATATTCAGAGAACAGAACTACACAGATACCTTGGGGAACAAGGCTCCAAATTAGTGTGTTGGGAAAGAAATGGACAAAATGAGGATGAAGGGCGTTATGAAAGGTGAATTCTCATACTAGAAAGAAGCCACTAAGGGGCTTTCTGAAGGACTGGTCTCAGGATCTGAGACAGGGAGATGCTGCTTAAGGTAAGAGGAATGGCACATCATTGCAGCCTATAGTACATTTCCATTTATAGCTAAGGAAAAGGCCCAGGGAACACAGCCTTATAAGCAGATTTTTAATTTAGGGGTTTTTTCCTTTCAGTATCAAATGGCTCACAATTGGTTATTTCTGAGGAGCCTGTCCCCTGGCATAAATACCCAAATATACCTCCAAACACCAACACAGCACTGGGCTTCCATTTTCCAACTGCCAGGTCACTGGGATCCAGGAACCACCTCTCATGCCTTCAAAGAAATACTTATTATGTCACTAAAATCAAGACAGATGTCTGACATTCCAGTTTACCAAGGTTTTTGATTAAGAGTGTGTTTTAATTGCCATGAACTTGATCTATTTACTGTTATTATTTACATTATTGCTTTGCACTATGATAGACTTACAAAGAAATTTTTTTAAACAAACTTCCATATACTTTTAGCGAGCCTGAGTGTTCCCTTTTTTACTGCTTATATTCCTTCAGAAAGCAAAGGCCAAAACCGTTCTTCTCCATATTCTGTTCTTTGTAACAGACTTGTTTGGAAAATTAAGTAAATCACAAGTCATATATATGGGTTTTTTTAAGACAGACCTTTCAGTCTCCATTTCCTTCCTTTTGTCTTTACTTGATTTGCTGTGAAACAATGAAAGTGAGAAGATTCTGCTTCTCCTGGTCTGTTTTTTCATCCTTTTGCCTTTAGAAAAATTAATAAAAAGAAACATCAATAAAATAGAAAAAGGAGAACAGTATGAGAAATACTCCCACACAGGGCTTTTAATGCTCTTCTAGCTTGATTAACAACCTGTCCATCCAATCGATTAAAAACTCAATCAAGACAGGCATCTTCCATTCATTTGTATAATTACAATGCAGCATCCAGGACAATCATAATGGTACCAGCTGACAGAATCTCTCTGGTACATAGAATATTAACTTTACCTGATCTTATGATTACACTGTCTTTTAAAGAAGACATTATCAGGGGAGGTCCACACGAGCATTATTCACACTGATATCAATATCAGATGAGGTGAAAATAGCTAGACAAGCACTACAAACCATCCCATTTTTGTCAGATAAATTCACCTATTAAAAGCCAAAGGCAGTGCTGATATCTCCCTCCTGCTCTGAATTCTATCAAGTAAAGATTTGAGAATTAAATGAAAAGTTTAAGGTGCCCTTCTTGAACACATTCAGGATTTTCTGTGAGATATAGAAAGGACTTTGAGTGGAAACCATTACTTAGCAAGGATAATTTAGAATGAGTGAAGGTGGAAGCAAAAGAGTGAATAACAAAACAAGATCCTGCAAGACGGTAATTTATAAACCAAATCAAGCAACCAACAAAACAAACGCCCCTTACATACAAAAATGAGTACTAACCGTTCCTTTGTTATGTTCCTAAATTTTGATTTTTTAGCTAAATGTCAGTCTCCTCCAAACATGCAGTAATGATGTAATAACCACCAAGCTCTCCTGCAATCATCTTTGACACTTTATTAGAAGTGTCCCAGAAACACCACCTGAGCAATTTATCCTCATCAGACCAATCTCGTATTTGTGCCAAGGAGAATCAAGTGAAGGAGAAAAACCCACTCCCAGCCTACACATAAATACCAGGCACATTCCTACAAACCATGGCAGGCTACCTAAATGTTTCCAAGGCTTCATTTTATCACAGAAGACTCCTCTGTTCTCCTAGAGACAATTTTCCCAGAGCAGAACAGTGACAATCAGTCTGGTGAAAACACTTCTGCTCTGTTAGTGAGGTGACATACTGAGAAATATGCACCATCCTTCCCAAAGCAGGTGTTCTGCTGCAGCTGGAATTCCCACTGCACTGCCCAATGACTTCTGGAAAAATGAAAATAGCACAGGGAGCTAATGGAATCCAGGTCTTTGCAACACAACAGTAAGAGATGAAAGACTGATTTTGATTGTTTTTTAAAGAGACACCCCAGATCATTACAATCTTTTTGTTTTCCCACTTCTGGAAGCATGTGAAGGGAATTCTTTGGAGATGAAATTGAGCAAAAAGGCAGAATCCAAGAGCCAAAACTTTGCTCACTTGACAGGACCTGGCCACAGATGCTACAGGATAATCTTCGCTTCAGCATATTTAATGTGAAAGTAACATCCTCAAGACCACCTATTCCCCTCTCCCAGACCTCTGTGGGCCCATAACACTTGTTGATGTGAATATACTATCTCAAATAACCTTTGGGATATTTAGCATAGTGCCAAATAATCTTCCTGCTCTCTAGCACCTGCACTGTGGTGCGGTGTTTCCTACAGATTTGTATTTCTCCTATTTCAAGTTGTAAGGCTGGAGAAAACTAACCTCCTTAACCCAAAGATTTCAGCTGAATTGAATGCAAAAATTAGACCAGTAAGGGCACAGTAAAACAGTTTAACCTCTGTGTTAAAACTTTCTGAAGCTCAGAGTAACTACAAGCTCATTAGATCATATGAAGAAGGTGGGAATAGCAGTTGAATAATCATGGAAGAGGGTAAGTTTCATGCTTCACAGTAAAAACCACACAGTTTATCTGCTTTACCCTCATATTTTGCCAAGTTGAATAAGGCCGATACTTTTCATGCATACCTCATAGCAGGTTAAATGAAGCTGACCACAACTTATGTATTTATTTCTTTAAGTTGCTCTTTGTTCCTGTATTTGTACCTCCCCGACACATCACTGCAAAGGTGCACATAAAAATCTGTAATTCCAAAGGGGTTTGGGTATCACATTACACCCTCAGAGGTAGCCCCATTTGAAGAAACAGTTTGCAGGGGCTTTTAGTCCTTATTTTCAGTATTCCCCAACTGATCCTAAAATCACGGAGTGTTTGAGATTGGATGGGACGTTTAAGGATCACCTCATTCCAACCCCCTGCCATGGGCAGGGACACCTTCCACTAGACGAGGCTGCTCAGAACTCCATCCAACCTGGCCTTGAACACTTTCAGGGATGGGGCAGCCACAGTTTCTGTGGTTAACCTGTTCCATAACCCTCACTGAATTTTTTTCTAATATCTAATCTAAGCCCATTCTTTTTCAGCTTGCAGCCATTCCTCTGTGTCCTGTCACTACATGCTCCAGTAAAAACCCTCTTTCCATCTTTCTTGTAGGCTCACTTCAGGTACTGGAAAACTGCACTTTAGGCCACCCCAAAGCCTTCCCTTTTCCTGACTGAACAATGCCTCTGATCAACACTTGGTGTTCCTCCTCTGGACCCGCTCCAAGTCCTTCCTGTGCTGAGACCCCAAAGCTGGATGCAGCACTGCAAGTAGGGTCTCACCTGAGCAGAGCGGAGGGGCAGAATCACCTCCCTTGATTAATTAAGAGGAAACAGCTCTGTGCTGTCTTTATCCTCATTAATCCAACTTTCATCCTAAAATCGTGACAAATGCTATAACTCTACTCTGCAGCAAGAAGCTTGGCTACAACCCTCCTGAGGGCTGTTCCTGAGTGCTTCAGTGTACATTTCCCTTATATTCCCAAGGAACGTTCCTAAAGTGAATGCCAAATGGGATAAATACAGCTCAGAAATGCATCTGCACATAAAGGATCAAGGTTGCAAACAGAAAGGACTGGACTGACTGAAACAACTTCAATAATACCTTGTCTACCAGCACAGTCCAGAGCCTAGACAGAGATTGTGCACACAAGCTCTTGGAAAGCCTTTTCTTACCACCTTCCTACTCTTGAAGATTTCAAAGAGCTTCCTGGGAGGTGGTAAGTTACTTTTATTATAATACAATCTGCTAGCCAAACAACATAGGCTATCTAAACTGTGTAGTGTGCATATTCAGCTCTTTGTCTTTCATGTAGCAATTATACTAAAAGCAAAATAACTTCATACAAACAAATCAGCAACTTCCCTTTTGCCAAATTGGGAAAAAAACCCAAACCAAACCAAACCATACAAAAAAATCCCTGAACTACTTATTTCAGATAAAAATAGAGTGTGCCTTAGCAAAGTTCACAAACCAGCCTGGACTGGTTATACACTGTAAGAAATGGTTCCATTTCAGACTCACATACCCACACATACACCCAAATATCCGCCCATTTACCTATCGACATTCACAATTTAATCTTACTTGTTTTTCAAAAAAAGCCTTCATTTGCACTCTGAACAATAGCTGTATTTGATATTTATCTTTTAATTTCTGCTTTTTTCTCCACTTCCAGTACTAGAATAGAATCACAAAGTCTCATTTTAAATATCAATTTTAGCAATTCAAATTAAAACATTAAAAACTTGCATTGGCACAGTATTGTTTCAGAGGAATTTTGGATTCTATTCACTGAAAGTAATTAGACCAGCATTTTATAGAGCAGATGACTTGTTTCCAAAGGTAAATAAAGGTAAATCTGTGGTTATATGGGCAGTGAAGGGTATTTCACTCATTATCTACAGAGAGTTCTGTTCCCCTTGTTGACAGAGCAATATTATTGCAGGGCTCGGAAATGTGTAAGACTTTCAAAGGGAGCAGATTAAGAGATAGATTTGCTGAAACCATTCAGGCCAAAATAAGTATTTATGACTAAGTTCAATCACACATTGCCTGACAAGTCAAAAGTACAGGTCCTTCTAGAGACAGGTGCATGTTCACATCAGGGCTAAGTCATAATAAAAACTATCCTTAGACTCAGGAAAAGAGACGGGAAAATGCTGCTGTGCTGTGAAAATCACAGGGTGTAAGAAAACAGATTATGCGAAGAACAAAAGAGCTTCTTGCAGCCTGGACAGATTTTGATTTCCAGTTGCTTTCCAGCTCTACGCCAGCATAGCCCTCTTGACTTCTTGATGTTATTTCCAATTTATGGCAACAAAAACAAATAATAACACACTGTGAAAACTAGCTACAACCACTGTAAAAAGGGAGCAAGTTTCTGCATTAAGATGACACTGCTAAGGAACATCCAACTCAAGGCAAGTCCATGGTTTTCCTCAATTTTCTGTAAACATATTCTAAAGAAGTTATGTACTGGCAGCAAAAAGAAAACTGTATGGAAAATTGCATTTTAATTACTTGTTTCTATGATCATCACCATCATTCATTTTTAAATTTTTTTTTCACCACTTGGTAAGGAATAAAAGACAAATTGCATTTCTTAACACTGGAAGAAGAGGCACAATACATGATACAAAATCTGTAAACACTGAAAGAACATGATGCTGGAATTTGCTGGTGCTACTAAAGAGCTTGGGGCTCACTTCCAAAAAACACATAAGAAAAAATATTCTGCAGTTCTTTAACTTTGATATGCTGGCAAAAGGGACCAGATCAATAAATAAGCTATGTAACTTCAGTTATAAATACTATGTAAGAACTAATACAGTCTTTCATTTAGCATTCAGCCCAAGACTATTTCCTCCTCCAAAATTTCTTTTAATTATATTTCTGTGCATTGTCTTACAAGTTATCAAGTACTAACTTCCCATGCTTTTTTCTCCCAGATAACTGCAGGCACCAATATTATGGTGTCCTGTGGTTTCCCCCATCTGACAGAAATTTCTCCTTTGTTGTTTTAAGTGAGGAAATCAGTGTATGAAAACAAACCAAAAACACAATAAACATAATAATAGGCTATACTACCTTTTCAGCTCCTTTTATAAAGCATGTACTAACACATTATATAAAGCCATAACACAAAAATTGACCTAAAATCTTGGCAAAAGGATGTAGGGAAAGGATGTCATTTCCTACTAACAACAAAGAAATTTCAGATTTAACTTCTATTTTGCTATATTTTATTATAAAAACAAATTGGTTTACTGTAGTAAATGTATGTACGGTCTTGTTGTTGTGAAAATAGTCATGGTGCTGCTATTAATGAAAGGTGTACCTAGGATGGCTGGATGAATAACACAAGCTACATACATGGTTTTTACCTCAGTCAGAGGAACTGCGTTAGTTTTTGTGCTAAATTATTAAGAACAGTGACCATCTGCATTCACAGATGTGCAGAACAGATTGTACTTCAATTTTGAGAAGGAATACATGGTACAGTACTCCAAATTTCTTACCTGTCTTTTAAAAGAAACAAGTCTGAAGAAATAAACCCTAATTTTGTGGTGCAGTTCTGCTCTCCCACCTACCTTCCATGTGTTGGCCATTACTGCTATGTTTTTGTTGGTTTGATCCCTTTTTCCAGCCTCTTTGCTTTTCCTTGAAGTTCAGAATTATTTCTTCCCACAGCAGGGATTGTGAAAATTACAAAATAGAAATAAAATTACATTCTTAGTGATATTTAGTCCCTCATAACTGTCAGCTTCCCTAGCTGTTTACCAGGATGTGGCTAATCCGAATAAACTGAGACTGAGCTTGGTAAAGCAAAAGGAATGGCTGACCTCTTCCTGAAGGGGTATAGTGAAGGCCGAAAGCACTTTTTCTGTGTACTACCTGAATCCAGACTTTGAAGCTGGCCAGAATTCATCTGCTTTGGAAGTACTGCTTGTGCTCAGGGAGCTGGGGATCTGGGGAGAGGGCTGGGCAGTGCAAGGGCTGGTTGAGATCCTACCAAAGCTACCAGCAGCAAGAAGCCTTTGATCTGGTACTTCTATAAAACTTCTAACTCCTATTGTGCACAAAACACATGTCCAGCTTCCCATTCTCATGTACTGTATCTAAATTTATGTTTTATACTTTATACCTTCACGTGTGTCAGCATGTATATAAACAAAATACACCTAACAGTCAAAATAACCTTTTTTCATTCTAGCACCAAACCACATTTTCAAATATTGGAAACAAGTGTGGTGATTTTCTGTACTGTAACTCAGTGTCCCAGAACACACTTATTAACAGTTAAAGGAGAACACTTAAATCTGGCTAACGACACTTCAGCAAACCAGCACTTAGGAGAAGCACATATGGTTCTGCCTTCTGCCTGGCTTCACGCTGCCAAGAGGAAAAGTAGGAACTTGATTTAATCTTGACACTTAATAGGAATCTTTTTTTTTCTCATCAGCAGAACCTTGTTGCTTTACATCTCTGGCCCAAGATGGACAAATCTTGCCTAGAGTGACTAAGCTCCCAACACAAATAGGAAGCTCCATTAAAAGTAATTGCAAGGTTCATGCACCCCATAGAGGTTAGTGCATCCTGGAATGGTTTCTCTTTATTTCATCTGTTTGGTTGAAAAAAGTGAGTGGAGGCTTTTACTTTGCAATGAAGAGTCTTTCAATTAAAGCACTTAGGGATCAGAAGCAGTGCTGAGCTCCAAACTCATTATCCCTGTCTCTCCCAGTAAGGATACACATATCCATGTGAAGCAGTCAAATACCCAGTGGAATTCCATGGGATAGAAGCTCTGTTTGCATAGGAAGAGGTTGTGTGAATGCGGGAGAGCAACCTGCTTCCCTCCTGGACCACAATGCATCTCCTACTAGATGGAGTTGCACTGAGTTACCAATATTACTTTCCTGTACATTAATATCATATTCAATAATTTTTTTGGTGTAACCTAGACTTGCCCAAGATTAGCGGGGGGGAGAGGGAAGGGAAGTACACTTCTAAAAATACTTGACATTCAGTGGACGTTTACGTCCTTAAAGCTTCTGCAGTCAGAGCAGCAAAGCTGATCCTGTAACTCACCCCATTCCTTAGCCCAAAAGCCCTTCCAAATCCCATCAATTCCAGGAAAGACTGGGTCTTCACTATCGTGACCTCCTAGCCCTTAGACATTTCTATGCCAAAGCAAGGTACATCGATAGTATGAAGGTGCTAGGAGGGGGAGACTTTTTTTAAGAATTGCAAAGAATCATAAAACTCAAAAAGTCTTTGAGTGAAGAAACATTTGAGTGACAACCTGCAACAGTTTCATAATCCAATATTACTCTCTAGGGAAGATTATCATAAGTGAACTTTCTGTACAAACATTTATTAGAACTGAAATCCATGTGAATGGAGTACTAAAAGGTTCTATGTATTAAGATATACAATATATTAAGATGACAATATATTAAGATTTTCAGGTTTATATCCATCTTTCTCTAAGTTTCCGGAAGAATGAACTTATTTTTGCAAGTTAGCAGTTGATAGTTAAGATTCCAAAGAAAGGAAACTCTATGCAGAGGCGTATTTTTATTTAAATTAGCTCACAGGTAAATATCCTCCTTTATCTCCCTTCTGTTAAATAATCAACTTTAAATATTTATGATCCACCAAAGGATTTAGGAAGCTGAGCTAAATCCTCTAAATGTCTTTATAATGCCATTTGATTTGTCAGGAATTTTAAAATATCATGAAGAAAATGAAGGAATTTCCATTCACACTGGATCAGTGCCTTAGGGCTCCAAGATCTTTAATACTGAAGCTGAGTTTGCTGCTTTGGAGCTGACATATGGGAGTTCAAACTTTGAGAGGATGCAGGCAAATGTATTGGCTATCACTTAAGTTCTAATAAGCTCTATTCCCTAAAGACTTCATACACTGCACAGAGAAAAAAAATTATTTAATATACGAAGATAGGCTACAGCAAAACCATTTTTCTCTGTAACCTGACTCAGACGTGACTTCTTTAGTATATTGTGCGAGTCACATTTTGTATGTGTGGTCCCAGTACTAATTAACAGCCATGACAATTACTGATATTAATCTTGCTGTACTATTTTAGCTCAAGCCCAAACTGCTTAAAAGATTTATTTTTCCTCTTTTGTTTCCCAAATTAATTAACAGTTGCTGCTGTTTTGCCAGAGGACCACATTTTCCTTTACTGCTGTTTCACCATCCACACACAGAGCTCAGTATCCCAGTGAGTTGGTTGTGCTGACACTTCACGCTGGTCCTGAATGAAACTACACATTTTAACAGTTTATATTTTTAAAATTAATCTCCTGTATGGAACTGCTACAGTAATGCTGTGGGTAAAGGCTCCAAGGCATGGACGTGATTTCCAGGCACTGGGCAAAGATCTGAGTGTTCCTTGCCCTGTGGACACCATCACACTTTTCCCCATGTACTTCAGTTGTTTCTTTAGACAACAGAGTAGAGCTTCCTGGATCCTCAGTTCCATTTCTGGCTAACAGCTTGCTCTTAAGTATTCCACCACTCACCTGGACTGCACAGAACAAGTACCACAAATCTGTGTTACAACCTCTTGACACACTAAGAAATTTTAGTGTTAAGTCTCTCATTTAAGCACTATTCCATTAACCCTTTGTCCATGGGGAGGAAAAGAGCCAAGAGAAACAGTTAGACCCATAAAGATAGCCCTAGAAAGGGAACGGAGTTTGTCCTGACTTCCAGAGCTGATATGTCTTTTTAGACCCTACAGTAAAAAGGATTATCTTTCTTAAAAAAAAAAAAAAGGGGGAATACACAAGTCAGACAAGATAAAAAGTCAGTGTTACTACAGCTCACTTAATTGCTTATTCCTGCACATCTCAGACAGGAAGATATGAAAATAATCACATTCAAATATTTTCAAGTTAATAGAATTCCAAAATTCATCATTAAATCATAGACAATTTGTTTCTGCATGGTGGCTACTTCTAAGAGCCAGCCAAAGTTCTCAGGCCTAACAGTATTATTCAAATGTCAGTGTGATGCTCTCAAGAAAAGACATTGAGGACAAGAAAAAGAGATAATCCCCAGGTAGGGGTCATTAAATCTTTTCTTACACTGCACGCGATCAGTGCCAATGCACTCTGCAGACCTTCTTTGCAAAGTTGTGCTGAGACTTACTACAGGTATTAAGGTTACAGGAGTAGACTTGAGACCTCATCATCTTCTATTCTTTCTTATGCCAGGAAAATGAAGACACCAAAGTTGCCTTATAAATATTACATAAGCCTCAAATGAAACCGAAGAGCTGCTCAGAGTTGAGCCTTAACTTCTTGATGACTAAGTTAGAAATATCTTCTGTCTGTTATGAGGAATACTTTTGTGCAATGGCTCGGCCACAGAAGCCCCACTGCCTCTGAGGGGAACTGGGACTATCAACCTCCCCTTCTCTCCTGCCTCTCTTGCTTGTCCCTTTTCCCTCCGCTTCAAAGACTGACTTGCTGCCCTGGAAAGCTTTTTGAAGTTAAAACCCTAATACAATTTCTTCCTTTGTCTGATATAGAAATCTCTGATCTCCCTCTCTTCAGGATTTTCTTCCCCAGTCACGTACCCCTTGGAACTGTGAGAAGATAGCTCTGAGCATTTCAACAAATATTTGTTCCAAAAAATCTGGAATTAGGAGTTTTGGGTCTCCTCTTCACTTCCCCCCCCACGATTTCCTCTAACATAAATAAAGCCTTAAATACCTAGAGCTATTTTAAAGCAAGTAAAGAATACAGGTCATCTCAGATGAAGAAGTTTTAAAGTCTTTTAAAACTGCTATAATCCACCCATCATAAGAAAGATATTAATTATAAGTATCTTACCAAATTAAGATTTTATATTTTTTTAATATTATCTCAGGCAAAAAAAAAACCTATTTAAAAATCACACTTCTCTATTCTGTCCATTTTTCACTGCCTTGAGTTCATATAGAATGAAAGGAGCAGAGGTATAAATGTGAAAAATACACATTCTATTCTAATCTATTCTATTCTTATATGACAGAAGCAAAAATCTAGATGTTGTCAGAGAAAAGCATTTAAAACAGCAATATATGAAACAGGATTATGACTCTAGGGCAAAACCAAATTGCTCCTTTCTAAGCACTTCAATTGTAGATACAAATAGAGCGATTGCATCTAATGAAGGAAAGAAAGAGGAAAATAATCACAGACCAACACAGATGGGTATGTGGGTTTCCTACATTAACAGTTAAGAGGTGTGTATCTGTATCAGTATAGACCTATACACGTGTAAAAATTGAGGGTATAGCTGGATGCAACCAGCCCTAAGATGAACTAATAAAAGCAGCTCATTATTTTTATGTACCCACATGGTCCTTAAAAAATTTCTTAGCTAGCAAAAAGAATTGTATTTGATCTAATTACCAGTTATGATACACAGGCAAAATATTGTCCTCATTTCTTTCATTTTAATATTTTTCTATTATTTCACTTTGTTATAATTTAAAATCCATCTGTAATTATCTTATTCTTGTTTTGCTTAACAGTCTAAAAAGTTATTAGATATATATTACTTAATTGAAAGTTAATTCCAGTTTCATTTCCCCCCACCAGAGTTATATGAGATAATGTACCAGCTCAAAAATAATCTTTAACAAATATTAAATTATTAACATGTTAATAAAACAAGAGCAAATGAAAATCAGAAGGAAAGCTATAATTTTGTGTTCCTAGTTTTATTATGATCATGTCTTATGATCATAATAGTTCCAGATAAGAAAATATTTTACCACTTTTATTATGGCTTACTGCTCATCTCCTTCATGAACCTTAGCTTGGACAAAATGCTTGAAGACAGAGGATGCATGCCACTTTTGTGATTATCATCCCTTCTATAACTAGATAAGACTTGTACTTTTCCAATGGCTACCAAGCAATGAATTATGTTATTTAATAATCTGAGCTAAATCCCCTTAACTCAAAAGGGGAAAAATTAAGTCCAAAGTTTTCAAATAACTCTATTCACATAGGCAGAAGTGTACGTACAGCTATAGCAAGAATTCCTGTTTGGGCTTGCTTTTTCTGTTGTTTTTAAAAATACCTTCCAAAGCATTGCTGATTTCTAGGAAATCTTTTGTGCAGCACATTATGGTGCTAAGAACCCAACAGTGTCCTGAAGCAAGTTTTTCTGAGACAAGGAGACAATGTCATCTCACTAATTAGAAGAGGTTCTATCATTTAAGACCTTGGAACTATTTTCAGGCTGCTTAGCAATTAGGGAAAACTACTGTACACTACTGAAAAAGTTATAAATAGACTGCTTGCCTGCATTAAATTATTAAATAATCTACCTACTGCCAGCTGCACAGTTCCACTAATCCACCTTCCTTCACTTTCACAGTAGATGAACTCTGCAAGTTTGCTTCTTTTTCAGTCTCACAGGTAAAAGGTTTTATACATTCAGAGTAAGAAAACATTCAGAGTAGAACTAAGAGAGAAAGGCACAGTAAGCAAAAACCCCTCACATCAGCACACTGATGCGGGAACGCTCAAGGCAAAGCCTCCGGAACCAACGCTGGAAGAAAGCAAACCTGAGACAGCCCCAGCCACTTGGCTTTTAGGGAGTGTCTCCTGGCGCAACACATCCTCTGGACTGTTCCCAATCTTTGTTCCAGCAGGGACTAGAGGAAATGATTCAAAAGTGCCGAAAGCCTCATCTTACAGCTAAGCAATGCAGACGATCAGGGTACTGTCCACGTGCTCTCTGACCTTGCTCACACACTGCACACACAGCTCAAGTCTCTCAGAGAAGCAAAACCAGATAGAATTCAAGGATTTCTTATGTATTAAGCACTTTTCTAAAGACACTGCACTAAAGCAGTAGTTCCCTGTGATACAATTTATAGTAGTGTCACTACACGGTGCTATACTAATTTGTGAATGTACATGATAATTTTTTTAGAGGCTTATTCTGCTACAGTGCAGAAATGAAACTCTGCCCAGCTCTGTTCTGCACCGGTCTGGGAATATAAACTAGGTCTCCTCTGATTTTAGTAATGCCAAGAAATTCTTGGATTTTACACTGGCAATCTCCCAAGGAGAGTAAGTCAGTGATTTATAGGAAAAGACAGCTATAAAAAGCTCTTGCTTTCCTCAGTTTTAATCGACTACAGCACCATTGGTCTTTAAGATTTACTTCCCCTCTAGATATCTTTCTAAGATAGAACATACATTTTGCAGAGTGCAGATTAGTCTGCATCTGTTTGTTTCCTCATTTCTCTTCTAAGAGAAAACCTCAAGAACACAGATAATGAGAGTGTGGAAACCACAGCCATGTCTGCCCTAGCCAGGCCCCAATCTGCCTGGATGGCACTTCTCTGGTATTAACATTTCCCATCAAAAACGTGCATCATCACACTGTGGATGCTGCGGTGCATCTGACACTGAGTACATCCATTGCATATATTTATATGCATTTATATGCAAGGCACAAGGCCAAGGCTGCAAATCCCTCTTACCAAGCATACTGTTTAATACTGACATTAACACCAGGGAAGGATCCTCTCAAACAGTGTAGGATACTTTCATCTGGAATAGCAAAGTTACACACCCCTCTGTCTTGCTGGGACATGGGATGATCAGATCCTCGTGGAAAACCCTACTCAAAAAGAGGAGCGGAATCATTCTCACCCATAAACCCAGATGTACACCTGAACTAGACCCAATCTCAATAATGCTGCACCCTATAAACCCCCCTTTCACCTATTTGTGCTTCTCCACAAAGACATTTCAAGATGGTATAAAACAACAGCTGCCCAGGAGGGACCAGGGGTTGGCCCTTCACAGCCACTCTAGTTATGCCCTTCTCTGTGCCACTGCTCTTGGTACAGACATGTTTCCTGCTTAATTATTTCTGCTGCTGAAATTAGCAGTCTTTGCCTTCGACACTGAGAAACAGAGGTTTTGGTGTGATATTAAGCAAATGATCATACTACAGAGAAATGCCTGTGTACAGCATGTGAGTGATCACAGAGCCATCCAGTGGACCAGCAGGAAAAGGAAGGAAGGAAAAGTTATCTAAAACAATGGAGATGAAGTTATATGTAGGGATTCAAATACCATTCCACTCTGCTGAATGTTTTCCTGTATTTATTCTGGGCAGTGACAACTAATAATAATAATAGTAATAATAATGTCATTATTTAGAAAATGTGAAAATGCAGAACCTGAAATATGCACAGACTCTGCATAGATGTTGAAGGGCAAATTTTCCTAACCTATATCTTGAGCTCCACTTTCTCCTTGCACAATAAAAATTGGAATAAAGGCGGGTTGTTTCTCCTTGCATAATGCCCCAATGCTATGTTCATCCATTTCTGCCTCTGTCATCTTACTTTTCACTGAAAACTCCTTCATGGATTAAATATTCATAACCAATTATTCTTGATCAGTCTTCACCTACTTCTACACTCTCAGTATCAGAGACAAAACAAGTTTTCTTTAAATAGCTTTTCCCAGTGCAGAGCCTACATTTAATCTGAAACAGCACACATTTTAACTAGCAGGGCACAAGAAGCCCTATACACTTCACAAATATTTACTGCCTAGACTCCTCCCTTCTGATTTGTTCTCAGTCTTTAGCAAAACAGCACTTATTGTTGCAAATCATACAAGAAAAAAGGTTTTCTGTAACAGAAACAGCATTCAGTTAATGGAGACAGCAGGTGAAACAAAAGAGTCTCACTGGAATTATAGAAACACACTAAAATTTAATTTTCCTGCCACCCATTTTATCATTTTTATTTCAGTTTAAGCAATGTGGTATTAATTTTTTGCCCTGTCATACAGAGCATTGAAATTAACAACAAGATTTTTTTTGCTCCAAAAGGTTTGAGATTTTTATTGTAACTGTCTGAAATTTTTAAGTAATCACCCGAGACTTTGTCATGTCTACAAAAGAGAACCCAGAAGGGAGTTGTAATTGATTAGACATCCTGATGGGAAAAAAACTGCATGGAGTCCCTGGATGGGACATGCAGGCTAGTAGTAACTCTCCTTTATGGTCCCAGATTATGAGAGCAACATTATTTAATTTGCTACAGTAAGCAAACATTTTTCTAGGTATTGTGGGCAAGAAACAAAAATACAACTCATCATCCTGCTAGAAGTGACAGTTCCCACCAGTGTTCCTGAAATGTTACTGAAATAAGCTGCAGTTATAATTAGATCTCTTCTCCAGGTTCCCCTGCCTTTCCAGAGCATCACATTAGCTCACCTTTGACAAAACAAATGGCAATACCTCAACCTGAACTTGCAAATTATTCAAGCAGCACAATTCTTGACACAAAATGAGCATTTTGGAGGCGTGATTGAAGTATTTTGACCTTGATAGGTTCCTCCATATGGAGTTGTACTTGCAGGTCTACTGCTCTATGCTTGGTTGAGGAGGAGAGTAGGAAAGAATGGAAGTAACAACAAAAAGACATGGATAAAAGATGTCTCCATACCCCTTCCATGCTACATAGACCCCCACACCACTTCCACACCACATCACACACTCTCCTCAGTGATGTACATACACCAGAAACAATCCTACAAAAAGATATGGTATGTGAAGAAAAGCTGACTTTATTCCTTCATTCCTTAATTAAACAGAATCCTGTTATACTTAAGCAGAATTCCTAGGGTTTAAATGCTTGCAAAGGGGGAATTTCACAGTTTGCAACAAAGAGACACGGAGCTCTAGAAATAAAACTGGAATAGGCAGAATGGGACCATTCATGGTAGGGTTGTATCCCTGTTCCAAGCATCTGGAAAGAAATTTCCCTATGGGTACACACCAGAGTAAAATAAGTCATTTGTATTAAGGGATATGCCAGATGACTGAATAGAATTGATGCCACATGCTTACAGTACAAAACAGGGTGATATTTATATTACATTTCTACACATTTCATGGGTAAATTCTAATTGTGTTTTGCCTTTTTAAGATGAAACTGGGGCTTTGCTCTATGGCTCGTCTATCTCACAAGTCCCCAGAGAAGCACTGCATTTCCCTCTCATAGATGACATAAGATAATTTTTAATAGTATTTTAAATACTGCTTGAAAAGTTTATTACCATTTTTGATTAAAATAGACATATTTGCATGAATATTTGCATCACTGACAATATATGGATTAAATCAATGGATTAAAGTACAGGTAGTACTAAGTGAATTGACTATTTATTCAGGTGACACTATTAAATTAACAAGCAGATATATACTGTGGTTTTGATACAATTATTTCAATACCATTAGATACTTGTTAACTGTTTTTCTTGTGATTAGAGTATACCCACAGGTATCTCATGTCATTACATGACAGAATCAGTGATAATTAATTAATATTCCTATGGATGTCTGTGATGGTTCTAGAGCAACTCAGCTAGGTAGAAAAAGCTGCAAAAAATTGAAAGGACTTACGAACCTGATGGAAAAAGCTCAGCAGCACATCCTGATCCTGCATCTCTATGCCTAAAATATGGATGCCCTTCTTTCTCCTTTAAGATTTCTCATCAGTACTATGGTATGCTGGAATGAATGGGATCCCTGAATTTTAAAATATGGAACAAAAATCCATGTGACAAGGTCACTTCAGACATCCTTTGAGTAGCTACTTACATATGAATATAGTAGCAATAATTCTTCATCTTAGTTTAAACAGAATCAGAGTCAAAATGCCTTGAAGAGGTCAAGAGTCACTCAGTCCATTTGGGTTCCCAAGGCAGGCACAAGCTATACTCAACCTGTTCCTGTAACATACTATTCTAACCTTGAAGCCCCTCCAGAAACTCCTAACACTTCAGTTCAGTGATTAATTGTTGTATTTTCTAACACTAAATTCTACAATACAAAGCCCAAACTCTGTAATTAATTTAAAAATAAGGAGACTAGCAAAATAAAAAAGGACTAGCTATAAATACATCCTTAAAACTCTGGACAACCAAAAGGGAACTGGTGTAAGAGGCACACAGGACAATTAAATAAAGCAAATGTCTTAAAGACAGTGTCACACATTGATAGTTTCTTTGCAGAACTACACAGTGTGAATATCATGTTTTCTTCCATAAGAAGAGAAAATTTAGCAATAGAACACACTACTGGAACAATCGACTCTTATCAAAATGCCCCTATTTAACCACATAAACATGTATGTTCCTATGCATACAAACACAACACTTGATTCAAAGGAATGGAAACAAACCCAACAGTTTCTAAAAGTATCTTTCCAATTTTTTCTAGCACGTACTTTTACAGTAGAAAAGCATTTTCCATTTGTTTTTTTCTCCCATCTAGGGATTGTTTTTCACTTCATTTGTATTAATGTCAGAGAAAAGCATCAATATGGTAATATATATCAAACTTTCTCTCATCACCAGAGTCAAAGAAAGCCATGAAGCAGACTTACATTTCTGGAAGAAAAAGAGTCTGAAAACAGAAGTTCCCCTTACTGAAGAAAAAACTAACTTGGGAAGACAGAAATAAGACAAAGAACATCCTAAAAAAGTCCAATCATACTATAAAGGAAGGATGATAAACAGGACTCCTTTGTAGAAAATTGGAAATTATATCACAATCCATTATACATATGGATTTCTTTTTCCTATACAGAGAAAACACCCATTCTGTGTCATAAGACCACAGGTATTTAGACTGTTACCGAATGCCTGAGATCCACCTTTCCACAGGAGTAAGGATAAATCCAATACAAAATGTATCCTGTTTTTTCTGCATTTAGCAGTGGCTAATATGCAAAAAAATACCCCAAAAAACCCCACAGGTTTGTTAAAGATGAAGATTCACACATCCTAGTAAGACACCCAGGTGTGTACCCCAAAACGTCTTCCCACACCTCGCCAGCTTCCCATTTAAGTGGTACTTGTTTTCATTGCTATTCAGTAAAATCATCTTATTATTCCAGCTAAATAGTATAAGAAAAACATAGAATACAGCAAAGGAAATAATCAGTGATAATCCAGAAATAATAATAACACTTATTCATGTTCAAGTACAATACGAGGGCAATAGGTATTTATAAGCCTCTGCAGGGAAACACAGAAGCAATTGTTATTCTTGCCTCCCAAAACAAAATTATTCCAAAAGAACAATTGCAGAATCAACTATCTAAAAAATACAAAGGAACCCCTTTTTCCTCACTCTGTGTTACAATACAGACAAAAGAACAGTACAAAGCATCTAAAAACGTAACACAGGCTCTCCAGAGAGAAAGCAAGTGAAGAATCTTGGACACCCTTAACCTCCACACACAAACTCCTACAGAGTCTTTCACTAGGATTAGAAACAGAGGAACCACCAAATTCCTCTCCACCATGGAATAGGCAATTTCCACTACAAAGAACTGTTTACATTTGGAGGGCAGTTACAAGAAGCGTCATCACAAACAAGATACAACCTGCCCACAGAGAAAATTTGTTTTCACTTCTAAGTATTTAAGATTGATTTATGATACTTGCTATTTGATATCCTTTATGAAAATTACGTCCCAATGCAACTGCAAAAGATGGAACTGCATCCAGAAATATATGCTCCCTTTTTTACCCATTTATCTTGCTACAACAATACACGTATAAAGTCCTCTGTTTAGACAACAAAGTGGTCCTTCTTGCCCCATAGGGCAAAAGGAAACTGGAACTAGCTGACATCTTTTACACCCAAGTCCATCCTACTGCCCTGGCAAACACCACAACTCAAAAAGCCTTTATTGCACTTATAGTCCCCACTTCTGAAAAGCAATTTACTTATTCCCTTCCACCATTCCCCCAGCTTTGATAGCCAAATAAACTGAATTCAAACATTGCTGCTGGTCTTTGAAACTAATCTTTTGCAAGGCATTATCTTTTCAACCAGATATGAACACAGGGTTCCTTCAACAGGCACCTGGGTATGTACAAAGTGTACTTACACAGGAAAAGGCAAAACACCAAAGTGCAAAACACCTTCATCTCTGAAAACAGCATTTCCTACAAGGTCTTAGACCCTAGAGAACAGCAACTGAAGTAGTACGGATAAGGGGGATACAAAGAGATCTGAGAAATCACGTGTATTTAATCTTCAAAGCACCACAAAACCAAAGTGAAACATCTTTCTATTTTACATCAAAGCTGACTTTTTAAATCAGTGTTCTGCCCATTAACAAAGATAAAGCTGAGAAAACCTTCTTGTTGCCAAACCCAGATGGCTATTCCAGAGATCAGGGGCTGGAATTTATGGAGACTTGCTTTCTGCAGCAGCCACACCATTTCCAAGTGTCTTTTTGTTTGTCACAGAAATCTAAGCAATGGGCAGAAAGCAAAGTTTCCATACCCCACTTCCCCCATGCACAACCCATTTAGCATTTACTTCATATCCAAAAGATCTCCCTTCCAAGAGTTTGCCTAAATCTCAGTGGGCAGCCAGTTTAGGCATCATGTTTTCCTTTAAGATTATACAGCACGACTGACATGTAAAGTAAAATATTTCATTTTGGTCAGACTTCCTCCGTCTCACCTCCCATGTGAGACCCCCAAATGGCAAAGTGATTTCCAAATCCTCAGCGCAGTGTTTGTCAAATCTTACAAAACACTGAGACATGAGACAGCAGCACTGGCACAGCACCAGCTCTTTGACAGAAATGAGAGTAGTTTAGTGTTGTTTCGCTGATTTGAGAAAGTAGATTTCAGCCCCAGCTGCTGTGCAAACTGAATCACATTTTCCACAGAGGGAACGGAAAAGGAGTCTCCTTTCGGAAGAATTTCTTCCAGAAGGATTACCATGTACAGGGCTCATTTCCTCTCCTGCTGAAGCCAAGGTAGACAGCTCTGCAGAAATTACAAAAATACTTCAGGCACAAAGAAGCGCTTACAACTTCTGCTGGTGTATCATTCTAGGTGTTTTAACTAATTTTCCATGAATTTTCTGTAAATGAATAGGTCTGGGAAAAATTGTGGTGAAGATTTGCCTGGTTTTACTGGGGGAAGTGAAAGTCAATACATCACATCCATAGGATCCTGCGACAGAAATTCACAGAGGTTGCACCACGAAGCATCTCTTCAAGAACAAACCAACCTGGCATGCAGAGCCAGATACTCATCTCTGGCTTGTTTTTATCATGTGTGGGTTAGTGGGTTTTTGTTTGGGAGGTTTTCTGTTGTTATTTTTCAGGTGGGGTTTTTTTCCCCTAGAAGTACTTGGCAGCAAGAAACATCTTTAATAGAATAACACATGTCAAATCCAGCATAACCACATCAGGCTGAGGAAGACTCCTACATAACTACAAGGCTGGAAGAATGAGGGGAGCAGGAATACCATATGAGTTTGTCATAATATTGCTTTTCCGTATTAATCCATTTATGACAATAGGTAGATACAACTCATAGAAGGGAAAGGAAGCAGAAAATACAATAGATTGAGCCAAAACTGCCCAGAGAGAATGTGTAATAGATTTTCTTTTCCTTTTTACTATAACAATATATGCCTGATTCTCACCCTACTAAGTCAGTGTAAGACTTCCGAAGTCAATATTTGATATTTTTCCATGAATTGTCATTGCTGTGGATGCAGACAACAAACTCCTTGTTTACCTTACCTCTTCTTTTCTCAGAGAAGGATAATGAACGAACTCCAAAATGAAAATTTGCAGAGGCACCCAAAGGTAGAATCTATACTTTCTTATTCCAGACAGGTATAACTGTGTCTCGAGAGAAAAGTCCAAATCTGCAAAAAGTATTTTTTTCAAGGCCAAGAGGATCAACTTCAAGTTGACAAATACCACAAAAGGGAAACACTTGCTAAAACCACTTATTCAAAGTGACATGGTCTTTATTAAACCAGCAGTCCATCCCAAGTTATAAAAAATGCTGGACTTCCTAATGGAGTCCAAATTCACCATTATGCTGTATATGGATGAAAATATGTGTTTCTGCATTGGATCATCCACTATTGTTCAATAATTTTGCCATGTCAAAGTAAAAGTAATTCCAAAAATTCGAAACCATGGCTTTGGCCCTTCTTCCTTGTTAGAACAGCAGCTCACACTGGGACAGTTACACTGCAAGAAATATGCAGGAAATTTATCAGAACAGAAAACAATTTCTTTGTAAACTGTTTAAAGAAAAACAAATATATAAAATGCACATATTTTATTCCCTTATTAATTTTTAAAATTGCTTCTCTGGCCTGCTTGCCTTACAATAATGTTTCACCTGATTGCTTATGTCAGATATATTACTGACATGTCACAAACCATGCTGTACTCCAAAGCAGATTAATGACGAATATTTGGTTAGAGATGAGAAAACAACAGTGCGCTGATTTTTGGAGAGCAAGGTCTGAGCAGAATTAATAAGGCAATCTGCACGGGGCAGAGATCTGCTTTGCACAGAATCTGTGGCTTGGCCAGCCAGAAAGGAAGGCTGAGACAGTACATAAGTGTTTTCAGACAATGAAACTTAGCAATTATTTTCTAATGACAATAGAAATTTTTGTTTGGAGATCGAAGTTTCACTGAAGTAAATAGGACATTAAGCTTAATACATAACACTCTGCATTCATTGAAATGAATGCACTTGCTAAACACAAGCAGCTGGAAGTGGGCAGAACATGAAAAACCTTACCAAGAGTTTTGCCATTCCATCTGATCATAAACAGTGCCCTACTGAAATTACTGAGAATTTTTTTCAAATAATTACTTTGCCACTTGCCCTTAAGGAATTTATTCTATTTTTTTCCTGTTGTGCTGAGGCAAAACAAATTTAAGCCACTATATTAAATTTATTGCTGCTTTTAAAGATTGACATAGGAGCAAATATTACTACTTTAAATCAGCTCTTCTCTAAAATTTCCACTTATTTGGGAAAAAAATCTTACTAAAATCACAATTCATGATGTGCACACATTATGCAAATGTTGCCATGCAAGTATGTTTTCCTTATAATCACCACCAACCTATAAAAACCCAGATGCCCCAAACACCTCTACATTCTTTATCCTTACACAAGAAGACAGACACAAGTAACTCTGATGAACTCACACCAAGGATAAATGGAATTCTGTCTTAACATTTATAAATTCAAGACCTGACACGCTCCAACACTCTGCTTTTCCCTCTCTACTTTGCAGCATCCCTGTTTGAAATCTGCTGCTCCAGAGACTCTCAAACTGCTTCCCAAATCTTTTTCTTAATGTCAGTTCAGCATTCAGTGGTCAGGCTACAATGTGCTTATCTGAATTTGACATTATGAAATGGAAGTGCTTGGCAGGGAGAAGACGAAAAACAGTTTCCCAGATGCTATACTTTGAGCCCTTTCCTAGGTAAGCTTGCATGTCTGTTCTCAGCTGAAAAAAGCTTCTTATTTTATCACAGGATTGCTTGCAAATGTTTGGTTTAGCCAATTTTACTTCAGAGCCAACAACTGTCCAAGAAGGGCATGGAATGTTTGTTCTGTTTATTCTATCAGGTAAATTTTTTTTTTTACTGGAGAAGAGCAACTGAGTATAGAATTTTCACACTGTACTATTGGTCACCCACCCAATTCCCAGTAAAATCCAACCAGCTGGCAGGGGACATACCACACTGCTTTTGCATTTGAAATGGATGCTACCAAATACTCAATAGAAGGGGGAAAAACCCCTCTGAAAGTAATTTATAAACTGTCTTCAAGGTCCGAAACAGGTTTCACTGGCAGGGAATCACTTTGATTATACATTCACAATGCTCCAGCCTCACAGTATGCATCACCAGGGAAGGCAGATAATTGCTTGTAGGAGATAAGCAGCCATACCTCTGCAAGCCGAAGTGCACAGGGTCTCATAGATGACCCCTGCGCAGAATATATGTCCCTAAACACAAGGTTTAGTTGAAGTTAGAGCAACGTAGTGACAAAAAAGCCATTCTGACATTTGATGGAAAATCAAGCTGCTAGTAAACGCTGGCTTGGTGGTTCACCACCACAGATTTAAAACATTCCTTCTCTTTACCCCATTACTTTATTAGGCTTCTGGGTGTGGTAGGAAACTAACAGAAAATGCAAATACATGACATCTGAATTAGCAGTTCAAGGATTCATTATATCCAAGCAGGTGAGAGCTGTCTCAGCAAAACACTCAATTTTTCAAAGTACAAAATACCTCCTCTTAAATTGCTGAGTTCACAATATCTATTCCTTATCACAAGATTTTTTCCCTTGGTCTCTCTGTACAATATCCTAAATGGCTACCAATATCATTCCCTCAGAAAATAGACAAATCATTCTAGTCCTCTGAAATTCATGAAAAACCTTTCTATACCTCTTAGTCATGACAAATTTAGGCTGGTTTTCTACAGAGAGGATGCTAAAATGTTCATCTTAATTTTTTTTTTTAAATACACCTCCTTCAAAATCATATGGACATGTTTTAAATCACACTTCAAACTCAAAATACATACTGAGTGGTATTTGCTCAGGATTTACAACCAGAAGCTGAAAGAGGCACTTGCTGATTGCATCTGAAAGTCACCAGTAACAAAGAAAATCCATCTACCAACTCATTCAAAATTATCTTTTCTTATTTTCTGTCTATCTTCATCCAGATGGTTTAATCTTCTCTTTCAAGGTCTGTCAAGAATCTGTGCCTGAATCTTAAGTGATTATTGAAAAGCTTTAAACAATCTGCTATCTTATTCATTGTTATTTTGTCCGCTAAATAGATATTACATCAAATTGTAGCTTGTAGAACATGAACAGAGTGAAGAGACATGTTTGTCACATCCTTACTCTAAAGGATGCTACTGAGGACCACTTCATTCTTTATTTATTTTTGGTGTAAAAGGAATGCAGACAGAAATTTTAGAGTGATTCAGTGTCAGGGAATAAATTTGACACAACACCACTTTACAGCTGAAGGACATTTTTCCATTTAAGGTAACTGTCAATAGGCATTTTTAAATTATTTGGTGCTTTTTAACTGCTTTATCCAACAAAGAAAACTGGTATTTAACTTGCCTACATGATTATTTTTCCCCACTTTCCAAAACAATTTGTTCACCAAAAAAATTTGTCATCTTGGACAATAAAATCACAGAATCACAGAGTAAACTGAGTTGGAAGGGACCCAAAAGGAGTTCTGGCCAAAACCACAAATTAGGTTTGTGTCTTGGGATGACTTGATGTTGTATTTCCTACTGCGCTATGCCCAGAAATTAGTATATGTGCCTTTCTATGCCTTTAAACTGAGCCTGAGAGGGGAGAGAGAAAAGCGTACTTTTTCAAAGCAGTTTGTTTTCATGTTCCAAGGACACAGAGATAAAACCGGTCTGCTTCTGAAGTGGCAGGAGCGGGAGGAAGCAGCCTGCTTGCTTTCCAGCCAGTTTTCGGCTTTCTTTTTCTCCGGAGAGAAAACTCTTGTTTTCCTGGGACTTCAGGTTTTTCCCTTTTTCCTCTGCTGGACAGTTTCAACATCAGAATACATTGGGAGGAATTTCCACCAAGGCCTTGGCCCTGGAGGTGGGCCCACCACCCCATCCCAGCTCCAAGGAGGGGGGGAGAGAGAGACTATGGAAGAACTCTGAAATTTTCCCAGGTTGTCTCTCTACAGCGAGAGGTTTCATTATTTAGCATTAGTATTTTTTTTTCCTGTGTATTTGTTAAATAAATAGTTTTTATCTCTCACTTTCCTCCAAGGAAAAAGGTTTCTTTTCCCGAACCTGCTGGGGGAGGGGGTGGTTTGTAACCTGCTTTCTCTCAGAGGATGTATTTCTAAATTTGGCCAAACCAGCACAGTTTGATTCAATTTCAGGAGGGAGGAAAGAAAAGAGATGGCGTTGATGCAGAGAAAAACTACCCTCATGGTTTTAGCCAGTAATTCACCGTTGAGGAAAATATGTGTGAACAGATTTGAACCCTTGACAGCCACATCCCAGGAGAGTGCTAGGACAACCAGTGTCACATCCTGTCATGGGTTAGCATAGCTACGGAAGCGATTCTCTTGCAAAGAGGTGCTTACAGCTTCCCCTATGATTTGACAGAACCTATCAACTGGCTAGTTTGAATATTGACAACTTTTTAAGCCACTTAAGAAGCTTGACACACCTCTGTGATCCACATTTAAGAATGAACAGAGCCTGGGAAAGCTCTCTTGTCTTCTGGCTTTCGGACAGGTAGCGGGGGGGGGCCTGCAGGCAGCCCAGCAGGGCTGGGCCAGGCCTTGATCGGCCCGGCTGGATCAGCCATGGCGTGGCCGTGTTCCATACATGCCCCCTCCAGCCCTGTTACATGCAGGCGGCGCAGCCTGGCTCCCCACCATCCCCCCTCCAGTGCGGCCAAAGATTCAGCTGAAGCTGCCCCACTGTCTGGCAAAGATCATGTGACCAACAACAATAAGCAAACTCCAGCTGTGGGGCCAGGTGAGATTAACCCTCTTTTAGTGCTATAAGTTTCCTCCAGAACAGATGAAGCCTGCAGACATCAATCCTCTCCTGAGTCAGAGGAAGAGGGAAAGGTGACGGCAAGTGAAGAGAATACCAGAGAGACACCAAAGTCAGTAAAGAAGGAAGAGCTGAAACCCTGAGGGAGGAGAAAGAGGAGACACTTTTTTATTTTTGTACTGTTCCTGATTAAATCTTTGTTAAATAAATTACCTTTTCATGGTAATTTCAAGAGTTGTTGGTTTTTTATAACATGTTAATAAACTTCTTTGTATTCTTTTAAGTTCTGTGCCTGCTTTGCTTTCTCCTAATTCTTATGTCACAGAAGGAAAATAAGTAAATAATGGATATTTTGAACCAAACCACTACACTCTAATTGGTGTTTCCACCCAGTTTACGAGCTGAACCCACTACACATCCTCTAAACACATTCTCTCTGCTGGTATTCCACTGGGCATAAGATCATAAAATACCTGTTGCAAATATTTATTCTACCCAAAATCTGTTTACCCCAAATACTATTATAGTGATAATTTCACAGCAGGTCCTTATCTCTCAGCTAGCTACCACACTGTAGGTTCATTCTCTCCCTGATTTTCTCTGACATAATACATTTTCAGCTACTTCACACAGAACACCACGTTGGGTACACACGAAAAAAAGGAGATTTAACACAACGGGGGGCTTGTCAGCACAAGCCCCGGCGTGCCCTCGGGCAGAGGGGACGCAGCGTTGGCCTCCACAGCGTCCTCGCTGGACAGCTCAGTGGAATCAGCGTGAGATGGGTGCGTGCCTGGCTCCTCCTCAGACGAAGCACGTCGGGCAGCCGATGATCAGGCTGGCGTTAGCCCGGAGGCAAAGAAGGCGGGAGGGGCTTCTGGTGTGAGTTCCAACAGGTTTATTTGCAGGAGGGACCAGGGACCAGCAAAAAGCGCCGAGGAGACGCGGGCTAGCCCCCTTTATGGGGGGGTGGAGTAAGGCAGGGAAAGGGAAAACAACCAATGGGGTACAAGCAGAGGGGAGGATACAATTTTTCAGAACAAATGGGGAAAACAGGGAGGCAGGAGTCATAACAGGGAATCAATTAATAACTACAAAAGGGAGAACTTTCTGGCACAGGGGGAGGTAATTTAGGATTGGGAGCCACCCAGGGGGAGGTAACCTAGACCTCAGTGATCTCTTCTGGTGACTGACAGTTGATGGTTTCAGCCCGAGAGCAGGCTGAGCCACCCCAACATCTCCCCCTTCTTTATTACATTGAAATGAGGGGAAAGGCTTAAGGGATTTCAAACCCAAACACTTAAAAATGGGAAGGGCTAATAAAATTAACAACTCCATAAAGAAACCCCCATACAATATCCTTGATAATTGAAGGAATCCGGCTACTGGAGCTGCCAGTGTACAGGAGGAGCTGCAGTGGCAGGTGGGACAGCAGCATGTAGGATGTCATCATGCAGTTATGGGACATAACTTTAGGAACAGTGTAACATAAATAAAATTAATACAAATACAATTAACTTAAATAACAATGGCTCCCTTGGACTCCCTCTCTTCAAAACAAAGGGCCACTTAGGGGAGGGAAACACAGAGAAGGTGGGAAAGGGAATGTTTGTCTTTGCAGCCTGGGAGGAGAATTTCTTGTTTATTCAGGAGGTCTTGTTTCTCCTCCTTTTCCAGGCTGTTGCTACTGCGTTTTCAGGCTGCTTTGGTTTTGATGTCTTTGTCAAGAAAGGTTTGATCCACTTTCCAGGGATCCATTTAGGTCCTTCTGGGGTTGAAACACACCTGTAGCCTCTACCCTGGGTGACTAGGGGGTACTACGGGCCACATATCTGTAAAGTGTCAGGGTCCTTTATTAAGACCTCAAGTCTCTCAGTCAGTTTATGTTTAGCAGAGTTTGTGAAGTGTCTCAGGATGGGAGGATCAGGTTCCTCATAGGAACAGTTTAAAAAGTTCAACGTGAACAACGCTTTGGACAGTCTTATGGTGGGGACAGCGATCTCATTGCCACCCTTTTGTTGTTCAAGCAGTCTTTTTAGTGTCTGATGTTTCCTCTCCACGATGGCTTGGCCTGTGGGCGAGTGAGGGATGCCAGTGATGTGATCCACACCCCACTCACTCATGAATCTGTTCAACTCTGCAGAGGTGTACGCAGGGCCATTGTCAGTTTTTAATTTATTTGGTGTCCCCAACACAGCAAAGGCCTGTACCAGGTGGTTGATGACATCTTTGGCCCTCTCCCCACGGTGAGCTGAGGCAAAGGTTGCACCAGAAAAGGTATCCACTGAAACGTGAATATATTTCTGGCGGCCAAATTGGGGGAAGTGGGTGACATCTGTTTGCCATACCTCACAACTGCCTAGGCCTCGGGGGTTAACCCCCTGACCTAGTGATGGAAGCTGATGTTTTTGGCAGTTGGGGCACGTCGCCACAATGGCTTTCGCCTGGTCTCTAGTGAGGTGGAACATCCGGACGACAGCTGGAGCATTTTGATGGAACATTGCATGGCTCAGCTGGGCTTGCTGGAATCTGTTAGGCAGATTCGCTAGCTCGATGGGCATAGCTAGGGCATCTGCTCTTCTGTTCCCTTCGGCAATAAATCCTGGCAGGTCAGTGTGTGACCTCACATGCATTACGTAAAAGGGTTGCTTTCGGTGGGAGACAATTTGGATTAGCTTCGAAAGCAAGTTATAGATTTTTGGATTTGCCACCTCTCTGAGCGATACTCTTTCTGCTCTGGACACCACTCCTGCTACATATGCGGAATCTGTTACCAAATTAAAAGGTTCGTTGAACCGCTCAAATGCTCTGACCACTGCGGCAAGCTCTGCAACCTGCGGTGATCCTTCGACCACCTGCACATCAGACTCCCACTTCTGAGTGCGAGGATTCCTCCAAACGATGACAGACTTGTGAGATGCCCCAGAACCATCCGTAAAGATTGTCAGGGCATTGAGGGGTTCACGACTCTGAATTTCTTTTGGAATTAGTTTAAAGGCCGAATTGAACAATTTGTGTTTCGGGTTGTGAGCCGATATTTGTCCCGAATAACTACCAAAGGCAAATTGGAGATGATTGTTGTTTTGAAGGAGATGGTCCAGTGCATTGGTTGTTAGTGGCAAGTAAACACATGTGAAATCACACCCTGCAAGGGTACGGAGGGGAGACCTAGCCTTTATCACCAACTGAGCCATGAGCTCCTGTGGCGTGGTAATACTTTTGGACGGCTGGTGCGAGAGGAAAACCCACTCAATAATCAGAAGGGGATCCCTCTGCACCTTGTCCCACTGGAAAACCAGCCCATGGAGGTATGGCATTTTCCCCAACACTATAAATTGAAAGGGCAGACCTGGGGCATAACGATGGGCTTGGCGAGATGACAGTGCCTCCTGGACTTTGATGAGGGAGTTTCTTGCCTCTTCTGTCAATTGCCTCGGGGATTTGAGATCCTCGTTCCCACAAAGCAGGTTGAACAGAGGGGCAAGGTCTTCAGTCGTCAGTCCCAGGAGCTGCCTCACCCAGTTGATGGATCCGCAGAGTTGATGGAGTTCCTGCAGAGTCCTGGGGTTATCATTGATCTTTAACGGTTGGGGCACCACTGTCTGCTCCTCAATTTTGAGTCCTAGGTATTTAAAAGGTGAGGTCTTCTGGACCTTTTCGGGATGGATTTCGAATCCATCAGCCTCTAAAGCTCTGATTACCTCCCCCAGAGTCCAGTCCAGGTACTGCTGTGTGGGCGCACACACCAAAACATCATCCATGTAGTGTAGGATCACAGCTCTAGCTGCCTTTTTCCGGACAGGGGACAGAATGCGAGCGACATACCACTGGCAGATGGTGGGCGAGTTTTTCATGCCTTGCAGCAGAACTCGCCACTGGTAGCGCTGCATGGGAGCCTCTCGGTTGAGGGAAGGCACCGAGAAGGCAAACTGGGGCGCATCGTCCGGATGCAGGGGGATATGGAAGAAGCAGTCCTTGATGTCTATGACTGCTAGCTTCCACTGCCTAGGGAGCATAGAAGGTGATGGCATTCCAGGCTGCAGGGGTCCCATGTCCTCAATGACCTCGTTAATTTTCCGCAGGTCGTGAAGGAGTCTCCACTTGTCTGTCCCTGGCTTCCGGATCACAAAGACTGGGGAGTTCCAAGCGCTGTTGGAAGGCTCAATGCTCCCCTTCCCCAGCTGCTCCTCCACAAGTGCAGTGAGTGCTCTCAATTGCTGTGTTTTTAAAGGCCACTGATCCACCCAGACCCTTTTATTAGTGAGCCAATTCAATTTCTGGGTGGGGCGCTCCGCAGTGGCCCCTACTAAAAATCCCGGGGTTGAGATGGGATCTCAGCCCGGGCTCCCCACTGGGACATGAGATCCCTGCCCCACAATGTAAACCCAGAGTCAATAACAAATGGACGGACTGTTGCAATCTGCCCCTCTGGACCCTCAATCTGGACAAGAGTCCTGCTTCTCTGGGCAGCCACAGATCCTCCCACACCTGTAAAAATACCTTCCGCTGGTTGCAACCCCCAATGTGACGGCCAGTTGTTGGAGGTGATGACCGTCACGTCTGCCCCCGTGTCCATCATCCCTGCTAGGCTGATGTCCGAGCCCTGGCATGAAGTCTTGCAGCTTAGCATCGGCTTATCCTCCCCTACCACCTCAGCCCAGAAGACAGATGGGTTGTAGTTTTCTGGTGAACTTCTGGGCATGAGGATGGCCTGGGCGAGAACCTGGCCAGCTGCAAGAAAGAAAGGCGGGTGAATACATTGGATGTTAATTGTAAAGAGTCCTTGTGATCCTATTTGGACGATCTCTGGTGTTATTGAGATCTCTGGTGGTGTACACGTGGTGTCTCCTATTACAAACAAGCAGCAGTCTTTCAGTCCTTTGCAGCTCACGAGGACCCGTTGAGGTGTGATGGAGTCCATCGTGGTTGCAGTGGCTGCAGTCACAGTTTTTCTGGTTGCGGCTTCTCTATTTATGTCATCACGCGGGGCCGCAGTCCGCGCTGGGTCCTCAGTTTCCCGGCTGTACCTCCATGGGAGTGGGCGATGGTACTTGCCCTGGGGAAACAGCTCGGGAACTTTGATTAATTGGGGCTGGAGCTCTGCAGTTCCGGGCCACGTGTCCTGGCTTGCCACATCTGTGACAGGTCCAGGTTCTGTTTGTCATCCTCCTGTCCTGAGGTGCCGTTGCCTCAGTGGCACCTGCAGCTCCTACCACATTCCCCCTCGTTTTTAAATTTGGTTGGCCAATTGGAACTAAGGTTGTACAGTGCCAAATCATCTGCTTTAACGTTGGTGGAGGATCAAGTGGAAGGGTCATAATCACTCTCTTACAAGGTTCATTTGCATTAGCTTTAGCTATTTGACTGATTATGCTTTCTCTAATTCTTGTATCTTCCACTTGCTTCTCCACCACTAATTTTAATTTGTCAATAAAGTCAATAAATGGTTCATTTGGGAGTTGCCGAATTTCAGTAAAATTTAGTAGAGGCGCCGATTTAGGGGGCATCATTAAAAATGCTTGCTCCACTGCATGTTTAACAGCACTTAAGACCGGCTCTGGGGTGTTTCGGGCCTGGTCTTGTGGCTTGGCAAGCAACCCCTCACCGGTAAGGGGGTCCATGGAAACCCCTGCGTTATTAGGGTCTTGCAACAGGATTGGGAGGACCTCTCTTAGTTGCTTTCTCCACCCATCATCCCACAACTCGAATTCAACTGGAGAAAGCAAGCAGGAAAAAATGCTTTGGAGGTCTGCTGGGACCAACACTGTATTAGTGAGGGTGGCCCGCAGGAGATTCCGGAAATATGGACTCTCCCTCCCAAACTCCTTCTGGGCTTTACAAAGTTCTTTGAGCCCAGCAGGGTCAAAGGGTTTCCAGGTGAGGTTGCCGCCAGCTCGATTATAAGTAACCGGAGCGGCGAAGGGACCGGAGGAGGCTCCCGGTTCCAGGTTCAAGATGGCGTCGGTTCCGGTTTCCACAGCGTGGGAACCGGCAGACGAGGCGTGGGAACCAGAAGGCTCCTCCCGGTAGGTGGGGGCTGAGGACAAAGAGGAGTGGCCACGGGAAGGGCAGGGACTCCTGACGCAGGGGGCGGGACCCGGCGCAAAGGAGGAGCTCACAGACCTCACAGACATTAGGAGGGGGCGGGGCCAGGACAGGGCGAGGAGGAGGGGGGGCAAGAGGATTTTGGGAAGAAGAAGGAAAAAAGGTGGGCTGTGCCATGCGGTCTCCTCCATTTTGGGGGAGTGCAGGAACAGCAGGGAAAGGGGACAAAACAGTGGACGAAGAAAAGCCTTCGCCGTCATTTTCAGGGCAATAAAACTGGGAACCGCTTTTTGGGAGAACAACCGGGGAAGAGGGCATAGGAGAGAGGGTTTGGGTAGAAGCCGAAACAGCCTGGCCAGAGCTACTTCGGCAGGGTGGCTGAGAGGATCGAGGAGAGTCAGGGAGACGGTGGCAGCCCTGTGCCTCTGGGCATTTTACAACTCCCGGTCTTTTCAGCGACGGGGTAGTGGGATGAGGAACGCGAGGGGGGAAAGAAGGACTTGGGAAGAACTGGGGAGAATTCGGGGCTTTTCTTTAATTTTCCGATTAGCTTTGTGTCTATCTCTCAAAGCCCAGACCATGTAGAGAAACCTCTCTCCAGAGGAATCTCCCCTTTGGTTTAATTCTAATATTTTGTCCCCCACAAATTGCCAAAACGTGGCTGACTTCAAATTAGCAGGGGACATCTGGGGAAAATAAAAGAACAGCCACTTAACAAACCTTTTCAAAAACCCCTTTGATAACTTTAATCCACAATTCTTCAGGGATTCCCCAGCTTGGACACAGACCTCCCGCTGAGGCTGAGAAAGCTTAGCTCCCATCTTAAACCTCAGCCTCTACTTCACCCACCACCGGCAAAAAGGAGAAATTAAAAATAATTTTCCAGGGGCCGGGAATCACAAGAATACTCACAAGAAGACACAGGCTTCCTGTCCTGGAAACAAAAAGGCACGGTGGGGTCCTCCGGGACAGGCTGCTCTCCTGGCAGGAGTTGTCAGCCTCCTCTCGGAGCACGGCTTTTAAAACAGAGCATGCTGCCGCGAGAGGTGTCGGTGGCTCCGAATCGCTGACACTCGCAGCCTCCTGGCAGCGAGGACGATGCAGGAACGCACGTGTGTGGCGTCCCTGTTCGGGGTGCCAACCTAACGCAACCGGGGGCTTGTCAGCACAAGCCCCGGCGTGCCCTCGGGCAGAGGGGACGCAGCGTTGGCCTCCACAGCGTCCTCGCTGGACGGCTCAGTGGAATCAGCGTGAGATGGGTGCGTGCGCTGGCTCCTCCTCAGACAAAGCACGTCGGGCAGCCGATGATCAGGCTGGCGTTTGCCCGGAGGCAAAGAAGGCGGGAGGGGCTTCTGGTGTGAGTTCCAACAGGTTTATTTGCAGGAGGGACCAGGGACCAGCAAAAAGCGCCGAGGAGACGCGGGCTAGCCCCCTTTATGGGGGGGTGGAGTAAGGCAGGGAAAGGGAAAACAACCAATGGGGTACAAGCAGAGGGGAGGATACAATTTTTCAGAACAAATGGGGAAAACAGGGAGGCAGGAGTCATAACAGGGAACCCATTAATAACTACAAAAGGGAGAACTTTCTGGCACAGTGGGAGGTAATTTAGGATTGGGAGCCACCCAGGGGGAGGTAACCTAGACCGCAGTGATCTCTTCTGGTGACTGACATTTGATGGTTTCAGCCCGAGAGCAGGCTGACCCACCCCAACAGAGATTCAACCCTAAACCTAGCAGAGACACTCTGAACAAATTAGTGCTGTGGTCTCCTCAATCAAAATAAAATTATACAAGTCACCTTGGTGAATGCTGTAATTCCTTGGTGGAAGTGAAAAGAGCCTCCCACCAAAACCATTTTACGACATCTGTAGTCTCTGTTGAAAGCAGCACTTCCAAGAATTCAGTGCACATGCTACCAAGAAACATAACCATCTTTCTCTCAAAAACACACGTATACATATGTTATAGAAATTTTATATGGAAATTATTATCTAGAAAATGGAAATATAGCTATAATTTATTATGCAATTATTACATAGAAGTACTGTATTATATCACTAGGGTTTACTTAGTAGGCAAACTAATATGGTTCATGCTATGCATCACTGCTTGAGCCTCTATACAGAGCTCTGAGGTTTTCTGATCTCAGTCAGAAAATGTACTACATACTGACCGCCACAATCAAAGCTAAGTGGAACAAGGATGTGTCACCACAAAGCTGCAAATCTTTCCTCTCTTCACTGGAAGTGAAGCAGCTGAGAATAAGTTGCTGTATGAGGATGACCACCTAAGAAAACACTGAACAACTGAGCATTGTCAATAATGCCAGAAACTCAGTCTCATCTGCCAGCTTTCATGGCTGCATTTTACAATTCTGATTATCCCTCAAGTTACACAAGCATTTCAAACTTTTGTATTATTTCTGTTGATTTCCACACAGACAGGCAGCACCTGCTGGAAGAGTTTCAACACGGCAAAGCAGGCCACCATTACCTTTAATTCCCCTGCACTCCCCTCTGTTACTTCACATATATAATATGAATATAAGTTGAATTGCATGCAAAATTTGAGATGAACTTCCAGAACTTAAAACAAACCAAGCTTAATAGGAGCAATATATATACAAATACAAGAGTAACATTACAACTCAATTATTCTTTTCCATATGAATACAAATATGACATTTTTCTGACTCAATCTTTCTGTAAAAGTAATTGAGAACTTTCTCTGTAATCGGTTGTTCTGGAGAAACTCCTACAGATGTGTATGAATATATATTCCAAATCCGTTAACATGCAGGTGTAGTAGTTAGAGTGATCAAAGAATTCATTAGACTGCCAGAAGCTCTTTATCAACTGGGACAGATGGAAAATACACCTAATATAAGGAATATCTTGAGATCATTTTATTTAACTAACAAAATCAGCTTTTTATTTAGAAGTTATAACTTCAAGTCATTTTTTATTCTGATCTTCCTAATGAGCAGTTGTTTACCATGTCTGTGCTGATTAAAACCCAGCACCATTATGTTTGCAGTATTGTCCTGACACTTTTAATAGAGGAATAGTAGAGTAGCACCAGGAAGAGTGATGGGATGCAGAATTATGCACAGATGTCATATGAGATAAAGTAAATCCCAAGTGTTTGTGGTAAAACTTCCAGTGGGGTTAATAGATCAGCATATATTTTGTTTCACTAGAATGTGATGAACTAAAGATGCTTTACTTGTATCCAGGAAGCTCAGTTTTACAATTAATCTAGATGAGCGTGGAAATAAATATTTGTGACTATGTTTCTGCCTCCTTAAATGTATTTACATTAATTGTCCAGTCACATATTGTATTTTATGTAAATATCCCAGTGAGAAGTTTGATGGCAGAATGTTTATACAAATACAAAATTTCAGATGAGCTGCTTTCTATAAGTCCTCTGACAACTCTAACAGAAAGATTCATTGAAACAGGAAATAAAAATTCCTGCATCCTGTCAAACTGCTTTGATTTCAAATGGGAAGTATTTAACATTCATTATAGACAATTATAGTCAGTGTATACCCCAAAAACTCTCCACACTGACTGTCTGCTCCACGCTGCTGGATGCAGAATAAAAAATACATTTGAAAACATCTTAAGGTTCTTTGTGAAATTCAATTAAATAAATCATCAAGTGATTTTTAGTTGTGAAATATTTCTACACACCACTTCTTTCAACACTAAGAGTACATCTGAAATGGGGGGGGGGGGGGGCAGGGGAGGGGAGGGGAAGTAGTACTGATTTTAAATGACCACACCAACACTAACAACTTGAGTCATGATGATGAAAAATTGATATGGACCCCAACGTGAGCTACTGAACATGGGTATGTGGACCCAGATTTTAAAAATCCAGTGGGTAACGCACTGCAGAGGAAAACCTCACAGTAATACATGTACCATAAAGGCTAAAGTTCACAAATACAGATCAAGAGCTGAAAAAGGTAGAAGCATAAAAATGGTACTGCTATTTTATTACCTGCCCCTCTAAAATGTTATTTTTATTTCAATTAGAAATTGCAAACTAGAGGTGCAACTTTCTAGGTTCTTCTTATGTTTTAATCTATTTTTAGAGTAAAATCAGGAGAGCCCTGCTCTGTTCAACCCCATTTGTTATAAGATCGCAACCATTTAATGATCTCATGTAAAGAGAACCCCATGGTGTAATCACATATGAGAAGAACCTGCACATCCCATAGTTTTGAGTACAGAATCCACAGTAAGAAACATTTCAAGTGTCAGGAAATCTAACATCTCATTTTTTAACTTTATAATGTTAACCTTAAACAAACATTATTAACCATGCAATGATCCCAACAACTTTACCAAAGACATGGCACATCCCAAAGCTGACATTAACTACTGACAGGATCTAAGTACTCCTGTCAGCGTTGGAAGGATTAACACTGAGTTCCAACAGTTTATGGTTGGTCTCCAATTAATCTGAAAGAAACATTTCATCCTTGGTCACTAATCATCGCTAGCCAGCATATTTTAGACTAATTACTTTCAAACACCTTACAGAAAAACTGACTAAGCAACTCTAGTGAGTGACTAGACACAAAACTCATGGCTCTTCACTTAGAAGGGCAAAAACTGTTCTACCTCATGGAATCACAGAATGGCCTGGGTTGGAAGGGGCCTTAAAGACCATCTAGTTCCACCCCCCCTGCCATGGGAGGGGACATCACTTCAAAATATTCAATTTAATAATGCTTCTTATAAACCAGTTTGCTTAACTCTGACAAGAAAACATTAACTAAAGTCCTTCACAGTTACCTAAACTTTTCTCACAACACATAAGCCAAGCTTGGCTTTGACTGGAAAAGTAAACATTACAAACAGCTCTTTTGAGGGGAAGGAGAGGGCTCAGGGTTTTTTTTTTACTTGTGCAATAGAATCTTATACTTTTTAACTTTACTCAGCCTGAGGACTTGGAAAGCGTTTCTGTTCATGCCAAGGCATTCTGGTATCGAGCTCCTTTTGGTATAGCTATGACAGTTCCCTAGGGCCTGCAGACAGAGGAAAACAGAAAACAAACTTGCTTTAAGCATAGTCATGCTTGTTTGCTAGGTCAGAGTCTGGGTAAACAGGCTTGGACAGCGTCTCTGACAGCTGCTGGTAGAAAAGCTGGTAGAAGATCATTTAAGCAATTTCTTAGACCAACCACTGCTACCTTTGCTCTTGTCTGTACAGCCACAATCCACTGGCCAGTGCACAATTCTCCTGCCCGGAGCAGAATGACATAACATAAGCTCTGATTTCTCATCTTTATACATGTTTGTATTTTCAGACCCTTCTCCCAAGGGTGGCCACTCTCTGCTAAGCCATGTCACTGTTTAATGCTTTCACAAATCAACTTCATCTTATTGCAAGCCAGAATTTATCATTTCTATGTTTAAAACACAGCTTATTTGCAATTTATTTAAACTGCAGCAAGTCCCATAACAGATAGACCTGCAGTTCTTGAAGATGAATAGGACTTTTTTTTATTTAACGGTTATGGAAATCCACAGTTATCCCTTTGACTTTTGAAGCTTTGCTGCAAGCTTCCTCCAGTTATTTTTTTGATGATGACAGTTTTGTAAAGCACCATACTGTTTTAACATGTCATGTTTCACACACAGTGAAAACTCCAAAGCTTTGATGTGTGATTTGTTTCCACAGCTGCACTTCCTTGTACATTCTGACCACATTAAGGACTCAGTTTTAACATCTTGACAGAGGACTTCTGAATGAGATTGGAGATCAGGGTGAAAACTGGAACTTGGAAACACTAATTCCCTAACCATTTTACTAAAGGCCTTGGTTTAGAGTCCTCTGCCCTAAAATGAGTGATTAAATTCTTGCTGGTTGTACAGGAATGGAGGGAAGTAAAAGAATCCAAAAGAAAACAGAAAACAAATCCAAAACCTTGTAGTAAATTAACTTTGAAAGGGCTGAATCCAGCTAAACTCTGGCTATGATGCAGATCTCAATTATTCTATTACAAGAGACTAGAAAATACTGTTGTGGAATTCCCTTTAAATCATATTTTCATCTCTGTACATTATTTTATGTAATATATTACATAGAATATGAATGTCATCTAGCAAAGCATTTAGCGTTTCAATTGTAAACAAATCTAATAGAAAAATATAGCAAAAACTCAAATTAAATATTGATGCTGTAAAATAATATTGCCTTTTTCTAATGAGCAACCTTTTCTCCTGAGGAGCAGAACCATGAAGGAAGTATAATTGAAACTTCTTTTTCAAATATCAGTGACATTCAACCCATTTTTTGGATAAAAATCCAGCTATTGGAGCCCTCCCCTATCACCAGCTGAGGCAAACAGATTTTGGAAAATTACACTCTTATGTTCTGTGTGAAGCAGCAGACATGTGATTTATCCCAGTTTCTCCACACAAGTACATGCACAAGAAGCTGCTCGTGGTTTCACACCCATTTGCTGGTAGTTTGTTCTCTGAAAAATGAAGTTTGGGTTTTGCAGAAAAGGAAACTCAAGGCTGGAAAAGCTCAGACATTTCAACTGGATATTTTAAAGGGAGTCACTGAGAGTGAATCTTGCTAAACATACTGTAGAATATCAAAGGAAACAAAGCCAAAAAATTCCTGATAGTTGTCTGTTCAATTTCAAGTCTGAGTGACAAACTTGTCACTTTTCTGATTTGAGTAACTTTTTTTAAAAGAATCCAATATCCTGGGTTGCAGTGTATTCTATTACCATCCTCATGAGCTGTTGAAATCAGGTGGGGCAGTGTTTCCTTGCCTCCTCCCCTCAGACTATCTTTCTGTTAATGGCCCATCATTTACCTGCCACATGACTCAGACAACTCCCTCCGGACTATCTTCTGTTAATGAGCCTAATCAACACTTGGTCTCATGACTCATTACCCCATTGTGAGATGCTCCACCCAGAGGGAGGAACCAAGCATCCCATCCTGGATATAATCTGAGACTCTGAACACCAGAGAGAACCCTTTCCACTGGCTTTCCAGAGGACAGGAGCTACATAGCCACCACTGGACCTCCTGAGGAAGAGCAGACCCTCTTTCTACAGGATCACCACTTCAGAGGACCGCAGCCAACATTCTACCAGACTGCTACAACAGGGAGTCAGGTTGTATCTTGATTCTGTCAGTTTGAACCAGTGTTCTCTTTTTTTTTTTTCCTTTTCTTTAATTTCCCCATTAAATTGTTATTCTGACTTGATGCCTCCCACTGGTTTGTTTTCAAACTAGTACATCCAATAATTAAACTGGGGCGGGGGGGGGGAGGAGGAGACATTTTCTAAACTACTCTGTTTCCATCAAGGAATTTTTCTCTCTGGTCTGAACATGATCAACCGGATGGGTGTTAAATTTTTGCACATGAGCAAAAAAGGGGCAAGAAAATTAAATGCATCTTAAGTGATTGTTTTAAAATAGGAAAAATCACAGAAAGATAAACCCAGCATTCCCAAGCATTACAGGTTGGCATTGGAATGATATCTTGTGTGCATTCAGCGGCTTTGAATTACAGAAAGAAGCTGTGATTTTTCAGCTACGGAGCAGGTATGTTATTTAGATGCAATGTTAGATCAGAGGCAACTACTGCTTAGAAGGAAAAGCACAAAGACTACACTGAAATCTACTTTAAATTTTCTTTTAGGATAAAGGCTATATTTATAACCAATATACTCATAAAAAAAATACTTTCATCTTTTTATATGTTTAATCAATCTCCAGGGATCCATATGATTCAATACACAGAACCGTAAGATAAACACTTTCCCCACATGTTTGTGGCAACAGTTTTCATAGAGAGAAGGCTACATTAAGAAGAAAAAAAAAAATTAAAAGAGCTAAAAAAACACCAAACAAAATCAATGCTTTTATTTCATTAGCTGTTCCAGAAGACATTCAGTCAATACCAGATATGGGAACATCTATCACCACTTACAAAGGAATAATCTCAAAATTATTCTCATTCTGATCCTACCTCTGATTTGAATTAAGAAAAAAAGTATTGGAGAAGTAAGAAACTATTAAAGTCAAAGTGCTACTGGATATTAATTATTTTTAAAAATAGTATTCAAGCAAAATTAAAATATCAATGAATGATCAGAGTCCAAAAGCTCCACTTGTCTTGGCTCAGTCTTGCAAGCATTTTCAGGTTAAAGGATCTGCAATGATTTACTCTTGATGATCTGGTCTCTGCAGCTTCACTTCATTTACTCTAATTGCCTTGGCGTAGACAAAGATAATATTTGGCTTGAATACAAAGCCTGTGCTTGGACTTACTTTATCAATCTGGCTTCTGCCAAATTTTAAAGAAAGAATTCCAAAGTGGATCAAAGAAAGGACAGACTGGAAGAAGAATATTATGATTCTTTTGAAATTATATTGATTGGGACTCTGAACTGGCTGGAACTGCTTTACTCAAACCTCCATACCAAATTGACTGAGTTGTTCTGTGCTACTGCAGTTGGATTTAGAAACTTCCCTTTGTGTTCCTCAGCACAGGAAATGAAAATCTTTTCCACAAGTGTCATGAAGAGGGTTTTACATTTAATGTATTTATTTTTAATATCAGAAGCATCTACTTTCTGTGCTAATAACCAGTTCAAACATCTAAATACACAATTTATGCAGCCATATTCACTACTCTACATAGATTTTCTGGAAAGAAATCAATAATGTAGTCTTAACTCATCTTGAATATAATCAAATTATGTAATTGAATAGATTTTAGAAACATACATATATTCCTGTCATGAGAAGTAAACTTATTCAATGGAGAAGAAAATGCAAATAACCTTGTCAGATAGTTTATATATCTGTAAATCAAATACACCTTTATCCCCTTTATTTGTCTTTGTTCAGAATATTTAATCTTCCTGAAAAACACCCAGCCAGCTAATGCCCTGATACAAGTCATAGAGGTTGAAGTTTGACTTATACATTTAAATTCAATGTCTGAAGCTGAGAGATGCTGTGTCTTGGGTCTTGCTGCCTCAGCATCTAAGTATGGCCACAGTCAAAGCTTGCCAAGGCACTTTAAAGAAAGGCAGCTAAAAGTTATGGAGGGATTGAACTGGATCAGGAAAAGAGCTGCGGCACCTTTTTAACGTGAAATATGTCGCCTTGGCAAAAGCTGTCCCTTTTAAGCAGATTTCTAAATTGGAAACACTCAGTAATCATTGAGCAAGTCAGTCCACAGTGTCACCTACCACTTGTTAACAGGAGCGGGGGATCCCAGCGCAGGTAAGAGCACCCGAACAACCACCATATTATTCACATGATTCAAAGTGTATTTCAAGAGAAAGAGCAGATGGCAGCTGGAATGGTAACCAGACTTACAGGAAAATGGGCACACTGGCAGTTTATGGAAACAAGTTGGCAGATGGGAAGAGAGGAAGATGCACAAAGTGCTATTAGAGATTTTAGGGGCAAGCTCACCTGCTACTAATTTGATCATGTGGAGAAAATTGCATTGAAAATCTTCAGCCAGAAAATTGATTTACTGGTTCCCCTACCAGGCGGATACTCTGGTACCATAAAATGCAGCCATTTTACACCATGAATAGCCAGAGTTACTTTGCAGCCATTAAACAAAGAGATTTAGGCATGTTGAAGTAATATTTATAAGTGCATTTTGTGTGAAGAGTGTAGCTACACCAGGAACACTGAGTTTGGTAAAATGTCAACAGCAGTACAATGACAGGGATGAGTTTAACGTCTGTCTCTTAGAGTGTTTACATTTGTCCAGATCTTAGGACAAAGATAAATAATCCTGATAAGTGAGAACTGTTATCAACAGCTCCTACGGGTCTAAATCCAGCTCCAAAATAAAGAAATCAAATTCAATTATTCGTACATTCGTTTAATCCAATGTGATATGATCAGCCTAAAACTACTTTAAGTTGCCTATTTACATGTAAATTAACAAGACATATAGGAAGCACCATTAGTATCAGCTTTGTTCAGACAACTTCCCTTGAACCACCAGTGACTAAAATTAAGGTGTGGGTTACGAAGACTCATTTTTCAAACACAAGATAAAGTTATTTGTGCTGGTTGTACAAACATGCAAGGTGCTGTCAGTTTTACTCAAAGCAGTATCAGTAAGACAACCAACAAGCTAAATTTGGGTTCAATAGGTCACACCAATCACTTGCACATTATTTTTATTTTGTCATTTTGCTTGGATAATCAGATTATACCTGCATTTCAGTCTTTCACAATTTAATTAGGCAAAGCCTTCATTCATTCAGGCCACTTGCACAATTATGGCACATAATTTAGGGAAGTAGACAAAGATGATGAAGAAATCAAAGTTGACATGATGTAGGAAAAAAAAACTGAATTAGCATTTTCTCTCTGTCAGAGGTTCCTTCTCCACCTGTGCTCCCTCTCCTTCTCTCAGGCATCGATCTAAGCAGAGTATTCATAAGTGGTGACAGGTTGGCAGATTACAGTTAATTTTTTGGACCCGTAAAGATCCATTCTTTATTTAGCAGTGGTGCCCACCAGTTTCCAGCAGCTTTGCAATGAAGCTGTTCAGGGTCACCAGCACAGGGCAGCCTCTTGGAGACACCACCACACGAGATCCCAGAGGACTTGTGGTGGACAAAGGAACGTTTTCAACCTCTAAAAATTCAGGCTGAAAACACTGGCAAGTCTACAAAAGTCTGCCATTGCTGTATGAAAAAAGTTGCAATTTTAACACAGCTGATTTTGCCCTTGTTGTAGGTGGAAACCTGTTCTTCAACAAGCAATTGAATTGCATGTTTGGTATGCAAGCCCTGTTAGCCTAGTTTTTAGTGTACTTTTTGATTGCAAGTAAGAGGCAGACAAGTCAGAGAGGGAAGGCAGTGTAAAGTGTAAGAGTAATTGCTTACAAGGTCTGTTACAACAGCCTCTAGAGGTGTTATTTGTTGTACACAGCATTCACATTTGGATAAGTAACTGATACTACACCACTCCAAACCCCTGCTTAGACACTAAGCCACACAAAGCACTGTTGGAGAGAGTTGAGCTTCTGGTTTGTTAATTTGTAGTTATTTCTTCAAGTATTCCAGAAGTGGAAGGGAAACCTCCCCCAAGATTAGCCACACCTGATTTCAAAGTAATTTACACAAAGAAAATAGTATTTTCTTGCAGTTTTGGATGTCAGATCAATTAAAATTTCTCAGACAGACACAGATTAAAACTAACGAGCTGAAAACTGTGCATGGCTTAGAATACAACAGCCTGAAATTCTGTAAAATAAGCAGATGACTACAAATAGCTTCAGGATTGGAAGAAAAGAAACAAAGCCACAACTTCAGCAGCCAACACCTCTGAGCACCGTCATCATACAGGCATTAACCCACTTAAAAAGGCTCGAAACTCTCACATTCAGCTTAGAGTAACACTGCTCATTATGAAAGAAAACAGGATGAAGCAGAAAGCTCCTAGATACTACTGAGTACATGATGGCATAGCAAGTACTTCTAAGGTGTTTGTATCAAAAAAAGAAAAAAAAAAAAAAAGCAGATCAGGTAAGCATCTACATTTAGTAACTAAAAAACCTATAATAATTACATATTATACCTATATAATAAGCTACAGTTCTATCACTGGTATTAGGACTGCTGCATCTACAAGTTACTGTAGGATAGTCATATATTGAAGGATGTATGTACAATTCTCCACTTAGGAGCTCTGAGGCTGCAGTACTATAGTCAAAGTACTTCATTGTCTGGCAGTACCAAACCAAGACCTCTTTAAAACTTGTATGACTCCAAGAGGACCAGGAGACTTAAAGCTAAGAGACCTGCTAGGCCTCTCAGGATACAAGAGAGCCACAAAACAATACCCCATGGCTGCTAGGAATTCCCACTGATCTGATGTTTTGCAATGTTTCCACTGATGGTTTTTATGTATTCACATCCTCCATGTTTACAAAAGGTACCTTCACCAGTCAACTCAAGTGCACTTGATTTCTGTTTATTTCCAACTCTATTTCCTGCTCTAGAAGTTCAAGATTCACTGCAAGTCAGACATTCAGATGAACACACAGAGCTCAGATATAAGCTAAAACAAAAGCTTTTCTTTTTGTAGTGAAAAGCTCAGCAACTATTTGATGAATGAGAAAGGTACTGCTGAAATTTATGAAGGGCTTCCATTTGAATAAGACTGCTGAATAAAACTTGGACAGTTCTTGAAACACCTGAATTTACAGGAAATTACTGCCAGACAGCTTCTCAAAGACTTTTTATATCACAGACAGGTTTTTTTAATCTGTTGCTGGATCACCTTGTTGGTTTTTTCTTTAATTGAAATCATTTGTAACTGACTTCCTCTCTCATGACCTCAAAAGAAGATAGAGCTGTATTTCAGGCAACCATCAGCACCTGAGTCCAGAATTCATACTAAAGAATGAAAAGCTTCAAGCACTCTTTTTTTAGTACCTGTCTTATTTGAAAGGTAAAGTTCAGCTGATGAAGCAGGCTTTGGGGGGTTGGTTCCCAAAAGCCTATGTAGCGGGTTGAGTTCGAAACCGGGCAGAAACACCAATTAAATGTAGTGGTTTTGGTTCAAAATATTCATTACTTACTTATTTTCCTTCTGTGAGATAAGAATTAGGAGAAAAGCAAAGCAGGCACAAACCTTAAACAGTTGCAGTACAATGAAAGAGTTTTATTACTAATAGAGTTAAAAGTAAAGAGAAAATAACAAAACAAAATTAAAGCAAATCCCCCCCCCCGCCCCAGCACTTCTCTCCTTTTACCCAGCTCACACAAGGGATAACAGAACATGGGATGTTAGTCAGTGTTCCAGTTCTTGAAAAATCTCTCTCTTATGCTTAAGGAAAAAAGGGTTTTCCTTCAGTTGCACGTGGTTCCCAAACTGCCACTAACAGCAGATCCGCCTGGAAACAAACAATCTGCTGTGTGTAGAACATCTCTCCCATGAAAAATCTCACAGTTCCTTCACACTACAAAACATGGGCCATCACATGGAGTTATTCATCTTTTTAAGGATAAGTTATTTTGGCCTGCACACAAAGGCTTTTCTTCGCCACAAGTCTCTAACAGCCTCTTCCTACTTCTATATAGCCTGGCATAGGCATTCTTCACAATCTTCACAGGCACACGAAGATACTCCATCCCCCCATGTTCTTCAAATGGATTAAAGAGACAAACAGTTTGTGGTATTACAGTTTCTTACCACGGCATGCAAGAAGGTTTCTTTTAAGCTGCGCGCCAGAATCGCGGCACCGCCCTCTTTTCTCCCGTCACCATGCTCAGCTCTGTCCTACGTGACTCACTTCTCTTTCTCTCTGACTCTGAAGCCTCCATGTTGAAGGGTGTTCTTGTTCTGGCTTTACGGTGGGGAAAGCCTCGCTCCCTCTGTGCTGCTGGCTGCATGGTGTCCTCTTCAGTTCAGCACGAAGTGTGCTGGCTGCAGACAGGAGGCTCTGCCGGCTCCCATTGACTCCGCCGGCTCCGCATGGAGAGGAGAGGGACCCGCCTGTCCCCAGAAGCCGCGCTGGATGGGTTTAGCTGTGAGCAGTCCATGGCTGGTTTTAGCTGCCTGCGGCTCTGGGACAGTCCCCCTGCAGTGACCCAGGGTCCGTGCCTCAGCGTTGGGAAAGAGGGAAAGGGGCAGTGGCCCCGGCCCGGCCCGGCGGGGCCGGGAGGCTCGGAGCCCCCCACCTTCCAGCCGGCGACCTCCGACAAAAAGGGGAAGTCCCGCCTTTCTGTGCGGTTTAAATATGTAAATTGTGAGAAGCGTAATTGGTCTTAAAGACTGTCCATCAACTCAGGGTCAACCCAATACAGCCTATGAACATGGAAGGGTTTCTCGTGTCAGTGCTTGACAAAATTAACAACAACTTAGGTCATTTACTCAATGTTTGTAACTTGTCCAGACTTACATAAATACTGACAGAAGTACATTGTGCTTTGAGAGCCTTCCAGCAATCTTAACAACCTTTCATCATGAAATAACACTTGATTTTGATCCTCCCTGTGTTTGGGCTTTACTTCAGAAGTTTGCTTTCTGTTTTACTGTATGCCTCAGGCTCATCTAATTTTTTTTTTCTTTCTAAGACTTCAGATTTTCAAAGAAAAAACAAAATCCAATTCGGGAATGAGACAAGGTGCAGCAGGAAGTTACCAGGCTACGTAAACTTCTTGGACTGAAAATTAATTATTTCAAATACAAAAAGGAGTAAAACAAGTTGCCCAATAAAAAAAAAAAACTTAAAACGGGTTTTTTAAAAGTACCCTTAAAAATACCAGAAAACAAGAAGAGAGATGACAAAAAAATTCATTGCAAAATCAGAGACTGAGAGGACTAAATTTTCAGGAACAAATAAGTGCTTATGCTTTCCAAATATGTTTCAATCAGAAGTTCCTGGTAACTAATCTCCACTAATTTGAAGACTGTATCTTCAGCATTTAAAGTCTCAGGAAACCAGAGTCAGCACAGATTCTTGCATATCAAATTTACTTTGATTCTTGATATCAAGGCATAAAATCGCTTTTCCTTGTTAAAAAACTTTTTAAATTGTTTTGATATTAGGGTTGCTTAATGATAAATGAAGATTAATATGAGATCATTAAAATCAATGAGGGCAACTCTGAACACTGATTTCAGGAAGGTTTCCATTGATACTTCTATTAGGAAAATTTAACTGTACATCCACAGTGGAAGTAATCTTACAAGTTAGACCCATCTTCAGTAGATGCACACAGTATCAGATGCAGATATTCAATTTCAAAAGTGTGATTGCTGGGTTGGTAAGAAATTAATGATATTGCACATTGCACATGCCCTGCAATACTTAAAGTCAGTGGGCTCATTTCTGTAGTTGCACTACCATGCTGGTAGGACTGACAGGACAGGGTTAAAACTTTTGGATAAGCAGAAATTTAGTTTTTCTTTAAAGGAAAAAAAATGTCACAAAATCCACATTAAGGAAAAAAATAGTATTATCAGCAGACCAGGAAACAAGAGAAGTATATTCACGTGTTAGGCACTTACCTTGCTTTATCTTAAGGACTGATCCAGGCAATTTGACACTTTCACAAGTGCAACAATTTTACTTTCTTTCCATCATTTTTGCTTCTTTTAATCTTCTTTTCACATAAGAAGCTTAAAGGCTTTGGACTTGGGCTTCTTCTGATCCAAATATATGATACTACAGAGATGTTTCATTGGGAGACACTAAATAAAAGATAACTCTTTAAAGTATCAGAGAACCAGATGAAAATTTAAGATCTGATTCATCTAATGTCATGGGCAGAATAGCTTAGCTGAAAATACACTGAATTGCAATATATCGTTGTCTATTGTGTATGTTGTAGTCACACCTAGAGGATTCAGAAAACTCTAAAAAAAATTGAACCTCTAATTCAGACATTCCACTCTAGGAAGAGATGAGAAGTAACAGCATGAGATGCTGTTAAGTATACTTATCTGTAGTAGTGCCTGAGATGACATGTCATCCCCTCTACTCCAGTTCTATGAACTTTGGATGCTGAGCCGAGGGTGGTTTCCCTCACTGTACCAACACAGCTCAGAAACACATTGCCTAAATGAAAAAGGCTTTGCCATGGAGAGTCAGGACCCTCAGGGCACCAGCACAGTGTGATGGCTTTGGGAGGGTGTTCTGGTTCTGGCTGGGGTAGGGGGAATTTTCTTTCCAGTGCCTGGTATGGGGCTGTGTTTTGGATTTGTGCTGAATACAGGGTTGATAATGCAGAGATGTTTTTGTAATTTTTGAGCAGGGCTTGCACAGAGCCAAGGCCTTTCCTGGCCTTCTTTCTCTTTGAGAGGAAAGACAGCTGGGACAGGTGATTCACACTGACCAAAGGGGTATTCCAAACCATAAGGCAACATACTCAGTATATAAAGTGGGGGAAAGAAGGAGGAAGTGAGGGACATTTGTAGCAATGGTGTTTATCTTCCCAAGACACTGTTATGTATGACAGGGCCATGCTCTCCTGGAGATGGCTGAACACCCGCCTGCCCATGGGAAGGAAGCAGTGAATGAATTCCTTGTTTATCCTTACTTAAGTGCATGGCTTTTGTTTTTCCTATTAAATTGTTTTTATGCCTACCCATGAGTTTTCTGGCTTTTACTCTTCTGATCCTCTCCCCAGTCCCACTGGTCAGGGAGTGAGCAAGTGGCTGCCTGGGTCTTGGTTAAACCACAACAGAGAGAAAGAGGACCAGAGGGAATCTTTAGTTCTTTCAACTAATTTAGCAGTATTAATCAATGGTTCTCCTTCTTAGCCAAAGTTTTTACATGTTTTTTGGGAGCCAAGGTCCTCTACAAGCTATTCCAGTCACATGGACCAAAACTCTACCTTGCATATCTTGTTTTCCACCATAACAGAAACTTCCCAAACAAGACATGTTGTACATGGCTAATAGTGTGGAGCCAGAGCCCTACTTCATCTGCTTCTGCAATGTAAAGCACACATGGATCCAATCCTTCCCAGAGGGGAAAAGTCCGCACACAGGAAAAATTAGAATGAGATGTGATTCACATAAGCTTCAGTGACTCACAGCCACCACAGTAACCACCCCATACATGCAGAGCTGGCACAAAATAGATCAGGACTTGCATCCTTCTTGCACCAAGGCTTGGGCTTGCCCTTGTATGTAAGCATCCAACCCCGTTTCATTTAGAATCTACCCTCTAGGCAAGGTAAACTTGATCTCTTCCCTGCTCGTGCACTAGCACAGTTTTTCTTCATGAGGTTTCACTTTCAGGACTAAAATATTAGGTCAAGTTCAGTCAATTTATTTCCTTTCCTTAGAAGGAAAACACAACCAGTAATGACAGGGCCATCCCACTGCTCAGGATACCACATCCATAGTGTGGAGCCATACTAAGGATAAAGAGTGTAAAATGGGAAAGGGGGATCAGGGGGAATCATCTATGCCAAGGCACTTTTCATCAACTAGGGCACTAACCAAATTTACCTATTGCTCTTTGGCTGCCTGTATTCCCTCACAGTCAGCAAACAATTGGAGGGAGTGTGTTAAAATGATTTAGTTTGTGTATCAGCCACATAAGAGTAATATTTTACTCTATAAGAAAGAAGAACTTAGGGGTAAATACCTCCTTGCCAGCTTCAGGAATGAATTGGTGCAAAGAAAATGTCCCTGCCCAAATCTGAAGACTAAAGTCTGTATCAAACACAATTTTTGGCTCAGTCTTGTGACATTCAGGATCCTGGATGAGGGAGGAAATCCACCTAGCTGTGTCATTCACAAAGAAAAGAGCATGTGATGTAAACCTGACCTTCCGTTCACCCAAGTGTATGAAGCATGTTTCAAAACACGGCATTCTTGAGAAATACTCAAGTGTAACATTTTCATTTGCTCTGATATTATCAATTTAACATTTCTGTAATGGCACTTCTACTCATTCTGTTTTGCTGTCACTGCTCTCAAGACCTTTATTTTTTTCACATGCAGATACAGATTCTGCTATTAAAAAAAAAAAAAAAAAAAAGAAGCCTTTTTCCCTGACCAGTAATCAAAGCTGCTTTCAATCCCCCCATCTTGCTCATTCTTTTTCTTTCTATCCAAAATAATTCAAAGCTACTAATAGAAGACAAACTGACCAACAGGGAATCTTATAGAAAAAAAAAAAATAGAAGGTGAGATTGTGAGGAATAACAAGTCTTGTGCAAAATGAACTGAAGCATCCATAGGATTTTTACCGCTGCCTTACTGCATGGATATGGTTACATGAGAAGACAGGCAGGCTGTGAATCATAACAAAGAGTAAAGAATAAGAAAATCCATCAGCGTTAAATTAAATTATTTTTAATGGAAGTTATTCAGACTAATTGATGTCCAGAGTAATTTGTGAAACTGGTGAAAAGCAAAAGTTAGGAGAAAGAGCAATTAACAACATTTCTTTGTCATATTCCATAGGTTTCAACTGATGTTGTTGATATATTCAGCTGTAGACTAGTGACTAAAGAAACCAGAAAACACACACTTGAAACACATCAGAAGCAGCACACATTACCTAAACTAACTTGGGCATAGGGAAGCATAAAGGACATTACCAGAGACATCTTTAATGCTAACAAACAGACTGACTGAACACAGTACATTTTCTTCTCTCTTTCCCAATCCCTCCAAACAGGTGAAAAGTAAAGAAGGTGTTGAAATTACTAAATCAACAGAACAGAGAAAAAAATGGAGCTCCACTAAAATAAGGCAGGTCACAAACTCCCTAGAGGTATACACCATCTAGGGGGAAAAAAATCTGAAGGAGAAATCACCCTGTGAAATTTCAAAAAGAAATACATCAGCTACATTAAGAATATTTTTTGAAAGAAAGACATTCTATTAGTAGGTCAGAACCCCAGCACAAATGGTGATGAGATAACTACAGTTATTTTTCTGTCCAGGGTGATGAGGGAACAATAACTGATGACAAGAATGGCATCTAGGAGAAATGTTTTATTGGCAGCCATTCAAGAACACATTTCTCAAAAAAAAAAAAAAAAAAAAAAAGTCAACATGCACCTAAAAATAATGAGTTTAAAAGTTAAAGCAGAAAATGTTTAAGTAATCTTAAAATGGTGTCAAATAAAAAAGAATAAAGAATTCAGTTACTGCTAAAAATATACATGAAGTGGGAGTACAAAAGAATGATGAGTTTCATGACTGATTTTCATAGATGCTCCATACTTATTCCATAAAACAGAGCCCAAGAGTCCATTTTCTTCTGCTTATTCCATCTGTAATTTCAAGTGACTTCAAGTCTGGGCATATCAGCATCACAGCACCCAATTTCTCTGTGCAAGTAACATGTGCAGAGATGAATCCTGGAGTTCATCAATCAAGCTATGGCTTAGGTTATAGTTCCTTGTTCTGAAGGATGTATGGATGCATATTCCATTAAAAATGGAAAAAAAAAATCTTTTGCCCCCTTCAAAGGAAAAATAAGCAGATGGGAAATATACACCACTGAAAAATTTCCATTATAAATTTCTAAAGCAGCAAGTGAATGCAAAGTTATTCTACTTTTGATACCCAGCTTTTTGGCAGATATGACTTCTAGATCAGTTAGTTTTGTACAAAATATCCTTGAATATATATATATACCGGTTGCAGCTCAAAACCAACTGTACCCAATGTTTACTCTCAGCTTCATTTTAGTGAGAAAGGATAAATATTTAAACTATACACCAGACATTTCTTTTCCCAGTTCTTAGACAAGTACTCCTTAAATCCAATTCTTTTTATCAGTCCTGGCTCATTATATCATATTTGTTCCAGTGAAAGACCATCCATTTTGGAATTACAGACCAGTTGGGTTGTGTGCTGTTTCCTGAAGAGTCATGGTACAATTTAACATGAAGTAAATAAATTTGTATTGCATTTAACGTGAATTTTAAAAATAAAGCATAGAAAAAAACACTGTATATGCAAGAGCAAGTTAAAGAAAGAACTACACACCTTACTGAGCAGACATAAGCATTCACATATCTTGGACAGCTTCTCACCTCTTAAAGGCTGAGTCAAGGGAATTAAAAAAGAAGGGGTGGTAACTGGGGCAGTGAGATGAAAGGGATTGCTGCCAGGAGGTGAATGTTCTCCTGAAAAATAAGTTATCACTGTGAGTCATTATATGACTATCACCTGGCTCAGAGATGATGTTCCACATTTGTCAGAAGGAAAAGCAGGGAGAGGTTCATGGCAGAATATAAACATATTTAAAAACTGGACTAAAGGCATCTTGTGAAAGTCAAATGCTAAAATATTTTGGGTAAAGATAAAAGGCAATACAAAGGTAAATTAGAAAACACCCCACAATATTAATCACTGCCTATGAATGATAAAAGGCAAAAATTTTCAGTGAAGAAAATAAGTATTATGTTTGAGGCACAGTAGAGGCACACAGTGGGACAAATGACATTTATTTTGGTCAGCTTATTGGGAAAGCAGCAGGTGATTACAATAGTGATTTGAATGTCACAGGAATTTGATGAGGCATACCTCAGAGCTCAGAAAATCCTGCACAGCAGCAGAACCAGAGGCATCTCAGTCTAGTATAAACTTCATGTGGCACTGATTACAGAACTCAGTATTTTTCCCTAGGATTTGTTCTCCAGAGACACAGTCTATTACAATGTGTTCACAGCCTCACAAGCCATACAGACTGCAAGTTCATGGAGTCTGATTCTCAATTTATTGAAGAAAAATGTCAGCCAGTTATTAAAAAAAAACCCTCTCTAGAGCACAGCAGAGGTGTCCCAGGAAAGGAGAATTTGAACGAGTAAACCATTCGCCCCCAAACACTCTGATGCTCTGTACTCATGTTCTGTCCTTTGCCTTCATCCCAAGGCAATGCATATATGGGAAGGCTCAATTTCAGATCTGCCAGCCAAAGGCACTGCTCCAAGGCTCCAATCCCCTTTAAAGCTCTTAGTCTCTTGACTTATAAGTCACTTGGATGTTTCTAATACATCTCCAGTAATACTGACTTCATACAACAAGCTGGAACCCGTAAAGTCAGAACATCAGGGCTGTTGGGAACCCCAGGATGCAGCACAACAGTTCTACAACCAGCAGAGATTTCCTGGTGTGGATGTTACTACTTAGGGAAGATACAGACCAAAGTGCAGAGTCAGTGGCATTACTGGGAAATGCTCACAGTACTCTGAGATTTGGTTTCACTGATGCAATATATCACTGTTTGGAGATGGAAATCATGACATTCATCTCAGCTCAAATATAAGAGATTCACTTTCATTTAAGAATCGGAAAAGCAATTTCATAGCAATTATTTAAAGTACTTTTAATTAAATCCATCCCCTTTATTTAGAAAAGTAAAGTTTGATAAACTTCATTTCCCAGTGGGAAAATGTGAATTAAAAGAGGTAATTCTGCTGGTTCTAAAATGGCATTTTATATCTCCATATTAAATAGATTAAATTACTTTAAAACACTGACACATTATAATCCAAAATAAAAGACAATTAATCACTACCAAGTAAAATAAACAGAGCCACCATTAACATACATGACTATCTCCTTCATTATGTTTGTTATAATAAGTGTCTAATTTTATGAAGAAACAAATTTTGGTATATGAACGCATGGAGAAAGAAATAGGTTTTGTATATATTTCTTAGATATATGAGAATATATAAGAAGTAGGGATCTACAAGTATCATAAAAACAAATTGTTGAAAGAATATATATGCAACATAGTCTAAATCAACTCTAGCTATTAACTGGCATTTCACCAGTAGACAGTGAAAACAACTCCTCCAAAATGCTTTCCCCCTCACTTGGCAGCCCTTCATAAAACAGTAGTATTCCCTGGATACAGCTGGAGGATGTTTTTGGCTGTCCTCTATAATCTCTGTGAGCACCAGTGCTTTCTCTAATCTTTTTTTCTAACCTGTGCAATGACAGGCTATAGCCTTGCCTGGCTGCCTTGTTGAGGTGTTTTGGGGTTTGTGGGTTGGTTCCCAGCAGTTACCAACCAGCCAGGTACATGTCACAGGTGCAGGGGAGCTGAGCAGAAGAGATTCAAAGGAAAGGAAAAGAGAAGATGTTTGCTTTGAAAAGGTTGGGAGATGCTGTACTGGAAATTTCTTGTAGCATTTATTTATGCATAGGTATCTGAAAATAGGATTATAAGAGAAATGTGTTTCCTTTCATTTTCCTCAAGCCATGTATGCTGTACATTCAGGGGGTAAAAAATAAAATTATACACCAATCATCAATTAGTACTTTATGGCAAAGAATATGAGCCTTTCTGTCCTCAATACTTCATGAAGTCTGATAAAACTGTGAAGATTATTGCTCTATCAGTTACCATTTAATTAATCAGAGTAGGAAAGAGTACTTAACTCCCAAAAATACACAGTATTTGTAACACACACTCTTCTCAACTGGAGATTTTTTTTTCAAGAAGCCATTTTCTGATAACTAAGCCTGTACCTGCCAAATAGAGACATTTCTAAGACAAGCAACCATCAAATGGACACAAGTGACTCAAACACAGCTCTAAATACCTGGTTCAGACTTTCTTCCAGTTTATTTCTGAGATGACAAAGTGTGAAAACCCAGTTTTAGCATAAACAAACATTATAAGGGACTAAAGATATGCAAAGCAAATAGAAGAAATCCTTACACATAATGTTGGGTGCTTTAAGAAAATTAGTTTTCTATTGAAAATTCTTTAAGAATTGTTCCCACAACTAGACCTGAGCAAGTTATTTGCAGGGAGCAATTTATTCAAGCCTGGATTTGCCCCTACACGAAAATGAGCTAAAAGAATTACATTACACAGAAATAGCTTTAGCTAATCCTTTATAATGCACCAGGGATGTATGCAAATTAATTTCCTTCTCGAAGTTTAAAACATTGCACAGTGTAGAATCATTTTATGATTGTCTGGCAAATTGTTGTAATGTTTGTTTATGCCTGATAATGCATACTACAAAAAAATGCAAGAATTTAACAACAGTGTACACCAAGGGGACTTATAAAGACATTCCAATTTGTTCTGTGTAAAATGAGAGAATCAAGTCATGTAAGGATGGATTATTCTAGAATATCAGGAATATCTGCAGCATCTCTGTGGAAAAGCCTCTACTGGGAAGCTCCATGTAAGATATTTGAAGGGAAGGTCCTGAGGGTTTCCAATATCTGAAGGAAGCTTACAAGAAAGATGAAGGGGGAGTTATTACAAGAGCATGGAGTCACAGGACAAGGGGGAATGTCTTCAAACCTAAAGAGAATAGGTAGAGATTGGATATTAGGAAGAAATCCTTCGCTGTGAGGGTGGTGAGGCCCTGGCACAGGTTGCCAACAGAAGCTGTGGCTGCCCCATCCCTGGAGGTATCCAAGGCCAGGTTGGATGGAGCTTTGAGCAACCTGGTCGAGTGCAAGGTGTCCCTGCCCATGGCAAGGTGTCCCTGCCCATGGTAAGGTGTTGGAACTGGATGATCTTTAGGGTCCCTTCCAACCCAAACCATTCCAAGATTCTACTGGTTTTTAACAGCACTTCAGAGGCTCATGCAGAAGCTGCTCTCTGGAGATTTTCTGGAACATTTTCATTTGGGATATATCCACAGTAAATATTCCTAATGAGAACCAGGTTTATACAATAGTGATTTGTCTCCTGAAGAAAACCCAAAAGCCAGACTGCCCTTACTTGACAATTAAAGGAACAATGGAAGAGACATCTCCTTCGCTGAAGTATTTGAGTACCAGCACAGCTCCAAGCACCTCCTTCGTACATAGCATACTTTACTAAGAGCTAATGCTTAATGAAGATGACAGCTCTAAAGACTTGATGGCTAATTAAACCATGTCTGCTGTAGAATGAATACTCCTGCAAATGACTACCATCAGCTGCAGAGTCATCTGTCAGCCCACATGACTTGGTATCGAAGGGTATTAATTAAGAGAATAAACACTCCAAGTCATACTGCCATCCCACTGACAGAGCCTCCAGATTTTTACTGGCAATGGGAAGCCCAGAAGTGAGGAGTTGTTGTCTATGAGTTATGGCTCCTTGTTTTTCCTATAAACTACAAAAGTTTTAGAAGCTCAGTTGTTGCCACCAGAAACCCTCCAATACAGCCATGAAGAGGAGAGTCATAGCATTTGCAGCTGAGGATTAAAGATGGCAAAAGAATCCAACAGCATTAGATATAGTAAGTTATGACCTTGAATCTGTTTCTGGCTCATCGTTGCAACTCTACAACAGCTTGATATCTGAAGCACATTTTGCAATAGCAATGAATTTACCATTGTGTGTCTATGATGCGCATTAGAAAAATGCCCACAGAACAATATACAGCCAAAAAATTCTCAACTTTTATATAAATGTACCAGAAATTGAATGGACTCCTACATATTTCTAAAACATCTTAGAGTATAAACATTACTGGTGTTATACTCTGATTCAAGGCTGGAATAACTCAATTTATTGCTACCTGATGAGCTCTTTCACATATGTACCAGCCAGGTCTCACGGTCAGCCCCTAGAAACATAGATTAATTTTCCCAGAAAGGAGCAGACTCTTTCTCCTTTCATCTTCCTCCTCTCCCTCACCTGTTTTCTTGCATGGCTAAGATTTCAAAGCTAAATGTACCCTTACCATAACACTGTACAGAAATCAGGAAATAAGGACAACTGTCTAGATATTAAATAGAGAATTTGCTAGTAACATTTTGGTTTGCATTTATGTCAACATCTGCTTGGGCCTTTACTAGTCCTGAGTCACATCAAGATGAAGAAATTCAATTTATTCCACACATTATTTTCTTCTACGCCAAGTGTCACACAATGATTATGATGAAAGCAAAGACTGAATATGTACTTATATTAATTAGCAATTATTAAAAGACAGGTCCCCGTGATTACCGCTTCCCGGGCATGAGAATGAATTCATTATTAAAAGACTGTTGCCACCGCATGAATATCTGATCAGCACTGGCAGATCAAAAAAGCATATTAAATAAATGAGTAATCAAATGATAGTGTAACATTTGTATAAATTACCAAAGGACATCCTCCCCTTCTGATTGAGATACAGATTTTGCAGAGATCATTTAGGTAGTTTCACAGAGCAGCAAATCCTTTGTTGCCACGAGTCATGCTTGCAGAGGGAATGATTGTTACAAGAAAGATGGGAAAAAACATTGATTCAAATAAGTTATTCATATGCTGCCTGATGGTTCTATAGCACACAACTACAACTGATTTTAAATGAACAGTCTTTTGACCCACACCACAATATTTCTATTTGGAAACAAAAGAAAAAAATTAAAGATGGATTGGGAAGACAAACTAAGATATTCTAGATCACAAGCATAGAGTACCCCTGTATTCTGGGGTGCATTTTTGTCAGACTCTGCAAAACAACACCATTATTTTCAGAAACACACAAGGCACTGGTATTGAGATAGCCCGATATAACCTTAGAAAAAGAATAGAGTGTTTTCGGGCAACAAATGCATTGTTTGATATTTAGATACTTCATAAATATGTGGACTATCCTTTATAATTGAAGTCATTATGAAAATCAATAAGCCACTGAGCTATTTCATAAATAGGCAGCATAAAACCAAAGTATTAAATTGGCAAAGAATTAAAGGTTAATTGGCAACAGAGGCCACAACTTGCTGGCCAGTTATTTATCAGATTATAGGAAAGAAATAGCTGGCAGCAAGAAAGCTATTGTACAGATTTGATTCATATATACTTGAACACATATGTAAGAAAAATACCAAAGTTTTATCTGTCTCCTAAAAATTGATTTAAAATAGCTATTGCATATGATCCAGAATTCCTTTCAGCATGCCTTGTTTATATTTGAATTATGTCTTCAGAGGGACTGACATTTCAAATTCATCTAAATTTAGAGGCTGTCCATTTCCTGATGAATTTATATTTTTCGGAATTTATTATTGGGCATGTCTCTTGTAAATAAGGCTTCTTTCCTGCCAATATGTTCAGCAGCAATAAAAATTATTATTATTATTATTATTATTCAGTCTGATTATTAGGATGTTAAACCTTACCTTTTGTTTATTCAGAGAAGTGAATAAGGTGAACAGAAACTGGCTGAATTTATTAAGTTAATCAGAAAACTTTTTATCAGATCTGCAGGTAAATTCCCAACATTCTGGTTGTGATCATTGGCCCAATTATAAAACCATTTTTTTAAAGAGTTCAAAGTCCCACATTCTCTCCCCCATAACTTATCCTCCCTCCTAGTTACACACCTATATACAAACATTACTATGGGAAGATTTTTAGTAAAAATACAAAAGTTTGATTGACCTCACATAGCTCAAATTAAGAAAACTTTTTTGCTCTTCCTTAATATCTTTCTCTGTATACTTTTCTGGGTACCTTGTTTTGGATATTTTGATTATCAGTGTAAGTATTGGTTTTGCTTATATTGTACCTTTGAGACCCAGTGGAATATTTTTGTTTATTCTGAGTATGAGTGGACAAAAACATTCACCTTGTCTTCTGCTTCAGTTAAAATGCAATCAGGATCTAAATATACATTCGTATGAAACTGCCAGTTGTGGATGTACTTAAAGATGGAAGTTCAGAGATATGCATGGCTGAAAATGCTGCATATGCAAGCTCCCAGTGAACAAAGAGCAGAATATTTATTGCAATAATTTTGAAGCTGCAAATTTGAGTGTGCATGAAGAAGGGTAAAACAAGGAATACGGGTTTTAATTGACAGAGTGGAACTGGGAAATTTGTTCTCTCTCCTCTACAAAACCAAAAAGGAACTGACTGGGCAGGTTCAGCTGGGACAGTGCAATTATTCAATTGCTATTTCCATTTAGTTACAAAGTTTTAGTAAATTATAAGCATCCAGTTATGCTGTTTGCTACAGCATTTTTGCTCCTAGTTATCCACAGTATGTAATGAGCCTTAAAATGCGAAAGGATTAGTATAAAACTGGCATCTGGAAGTCCAGTCACTACCTCTTTGGCTTCTTCTGGTGCTGTACACAGATCACTGGCTGGCACGCACAACAAATGCAAATGCAAAACCAATAACCATAGTAGAAACAAAGGCAGAATCTATAGGAAAGGCATCATCATGCAATTATTCCACCATACAGGACTCTTGTAATTTAGCAACTTCTTAAATTTGGAATCAGCCATAGATTTGTCCTTAAAGGGAGGGAGGATGCATAACCATCCAATACTATAATAACCAAGTTACAGAAACACACAGTTGGAGTAATAGAGCTGCTTCTGGATGTGATAGTAAAGTACGACTTTTATATAATATTTGCAGAAGGGCATAGATCAGCAAGTATAAAGTCATGCACACGTTTCATTTGCCTTCAGACACCAGTCAACAACATTTGCTAATTTAGGCATCCTTGCACACAACTATCCATGAAATCTAGGTATTTTCAATATCCTTCAGAATCTGCATTTTAATGTGATGCTGAAACAACTCTACAGTGTTTCAGCATTTGAAATTTTTCCTTACCCTGTTCTCATTAGATGAAAATAGGTGCACACAATTGATGTTTTCTCATCCACCAAACTTGCAGCATTCCTTCCAGGTTTTATTTGACTAGATTATTATTAAGATCCATTCTTACTGAGATGTCTAGATAAGTTAACATGTATTATCTACTTCTAAAGCTTCATTTCATCCCTACTGCTTTCCACTCAGGTTTTCCTTTTCTTTTCCTCAGTGTTTCTTTTTCTTTTTAAGCTCTCCCACCTATTCCTCCAAGACCATTTTCCTACCATAAATAATGTATGTACATACCTGTAACACCATACTGAAGCAAATTGAGTATTAACCATATTAAACAAATCAAAGGTACACAAATTCAATAAGCTGACAATTGGCTCCAAAGTTCTGAGTTTTTGCAAATACTTAAAAAGAAATTTCTTGAGCAGCAATATTTACAGAAAGTTCTATTTTCACCTGAGTAACTTTTTTTATTGTCATTATTTGACACATTGCAATTTAGAAGTTTTGTGAGGTTGATGGGCAAAGTGGAATTCCAGTTCAAAATTACAGGAAGGCATGTGATCGTCTCAGTTAAACTAGAATCCTGAAATTCCTTCACTGAAGGTAGAAAATTATAAAATTTACTAACATAGAAATTTCAGACTCAGAAAAGAAGGACACATCTAACAACATTGGTGATACCGGGTTAGGGGTACAGTCAAAGCTAATTATCAAGGCACTCTCTGCATTCAGTGGCGGCTGATGGACACCAGATGACATTTTGTCCAGTAGATCGATTCATTAGGTTGACCAAATCTGCTTCTTAAAATGTCTGATTTTCTGTCTTAAACACAGAGGGAGCCCAGGCAACTACCTTAAACTAATGATACCACTTTCAGACTGCTGAAAGTAACTGAGATGAATGCCATCCTAACAGTGTGACTTTTAAAGAATGAGCAATCCCTCTTTTCCTAAAATTCACAAGTCACTATGATTAATTGAAAGATTTTCATAATGATGATTGAGTGCCCTTTTCTGCAGAAATTCGTGATGGGTAAGAGAGTAGCAGCACACAGCATCACCATTCAAAACAGCTTCCACAGCCCCTAAACCATGGGCAACTTCTGGATAACAAATGCCATACAGAAAGGAGTTAGATTATTTAACCATTAGTAAAGTTTGTCTTATTTCAGTGCTAAAGACAATACCTGAGTTCTGTTTCCTTTACAAAAAAGATGAAAAGTATTTGCCCACAACAAATCCTATTTATTTGTTGCATTTACGCACAGGAGAAAATATTTACTGCACCAGGATCTGGTAATATTTAAAATATGATATTTATTGAATTCAACACAATTCATTTTTCCAGATGTAAACTTTTTCCTGAATAGTACCTCTATGATGGTGATTACAGAAAAACTCATGCCATCAGACCATCACAAAGCAGAAAAATCTGTTTTTTTCAGAATATTCCCACTTTGCCAATTAGTCAATGGTTATTCAAGGTAGAAATGCAGTAACTGCTCTCCATACCAAAATATCATTCTTATATTTAAATAGATCTAACTAGAGTAAAACACAGACAAGGTATTGGCAGCATTTAACACCCTATGCAAAGACACACAGGTCCAGTAATTATAGGTACTGATTCTTAAATTAAGAGCCACTAAAATTTTCTGCCTATAGGTTCTGTCGAATTGGAAAGTTTCTTTGTAAATGTTCATTATCCCATTTGTGACTTCTACGGGTACATTCCTTTTCCAGCTAGGAGATATAAACCACACTTGTGCCCTAAATCGAGAGACCCTCCTCGAGGGTGGCCGCACTGCTTTAAGGAGCTCTCCATGACCATGTCAGGCCCTGTAACAACAGAGCTCCTGGTTTATCTTGTTGAGCTCCTGATTTATCTTTTTCATTAAAATATTCATTCCCTACCCTAGTGACAGGACAAGAGCAAAGAGGCATCTTTTACTTTAGCATCAGGATTAAAAAGTCCTTTAATTCACATTTAAATATGTGGGAAATGTAGTCAAACTCCTAAATATGCCTGATTAAAACAAGGATTTCTATTTTAAGATTTATTTCACATTAAAACTTAATACTTCCTATTCTCTGCCTCAAGTATGTCACACCAAAAATGTAAACACCAGCAAAAGCTGCTAACTTCCCTTTCATGAGCTCTACATTAGACCCTTATTCTTTCAGCATCACTTTTGGTTATGTTTCCAGAAATGCCATCACAGAAAAGTTTTCAGCCAAAAAGCCTTTTAGTAAACCAAGACACAATAAAATCAATACCAAGGAGAGTCAAATGCCTCATAATCAGTTTTAATTGATCACATATTTCATCTTTCACACAACCAGTCCATCAGTAAATACTTATTATTGCCAGATATCAGCACTGCATGTCAAGCACCTGATGTGAGCACCCCTTCCCAGACCAATGGCACTTCTTACTTTGGCACAGCCCTAAGTGATAGACAGGACACAAGTTCATTGAGAATTCAGTAGTTTGAGTTGCTTTTGCAATCTACAGCTTGAAACAAAACTGAGGATTTGAAGAGATACTGACAATACCAAATACTCACTGAACCCTCATAGGTCTAAACAGAACTGAAAGAAAACCATGCTGATTTGTAAAGAAAGATTAATAACATGCTCAGCACTAGCACACATGTTCTGTCACTTGTAGCAGCCCAGATCCCAGAAGAAATTGGAAAATGCAATATTGATCTAAAAGCCAGAATATTCATCAAAAGTATTGGAAGCATCAGCCATCTAATTAAGTGATTAATTAGAAGCAGTATGACTGCTTTAGCATAAAGCATCTGGGAGATGTTGAACTTTTATTAACAATATTTGCATTTATAGGCCCTGTAATACATATTGACAGAGCTGAAGATAGAAAAAGCTGTTTACAAGCTTGGGAAAACTGCATTTGGCCCTCAAACGGTTTCCAACTGTCAGAAATCTCTTGTGGAAACAAGCATGAGAGACTGAGAGCTCATAAAAGATATGTATAGGGAATTAGGGAAGAAATACATTTAACTGGAGGCAACAGGAGTTGAATTAGCAACAGGAAAATTGAGAATATAAAAAGCTGCTGTATATGCATCACAATTTCTCCACAAAATCCTTCTTCCAGGTAGGATCCAGGTAAATTACACTTGGTAAAGTCAACAGGCAAGTTTCAACTGGTCAACATCACATCATCTTAAGGGATTCTGAAGAGAATTCTGTCAAAGGACACACTTCCATACCGTACAAACTTGCACCATTCCAGTTTCACTGGAACAGCAAATACAATGCTACATTTACAAAGATGGTCATCCAAACTGCCAGGGTTGACAATGACAAACTAAATTCTTGTTATGCAAATTTGTAATCAAGTACCTCATCAAAAAAAAGCGCTAAGTGAGCGGTTGTGTTTCTCTACCTCATCACTGCTTCTCCATCAGGAAATTAAGCTATGGGACATTTGGGGAGGAATGAGGGCAAACATATTTAGACTTTTAGAACAATGAAATGTAACTGCACTGCAATTTTTCCATACTATAAATTTACAAAAGTTGAGTACCATTGTAGAAGATCTGCCTTTAAAAACAAACCAGCATTAGCTACAAGTGAAAGCAATAAATTACAAGGATAACACTGACATGTAAAGGACTTTCACACATGCTCCAGCAGGCTTGGTGATGTTGTGGATCCTTCCTGCCTCAGGCTCTATAAAACTGTACCGAAACTATGAGAGTCCTTAGACTCCTCAAGCTTTACAATATTTGATAGTCCATATGAAGAATTATGTTGGAATAAAATTCCATGAACACACAGACATCTTAGATTAACAATACTTTTCCATTAAAAAATTCCATCTTTTTTTTTAGAGTATGACTCCCTGTGTGAGAAATATGTGACAATACAACTATTAAGAAAAATATTATAAAACAGTTATTTTGGGACATTTGCATATGTAGACAAATCATTAATCTCTCTACTTGAATGAGGGAAAAGTCTTCACCACAGGATGGACACAAGTCATATTCTCTTTACCTCATTAGTTTAAGCCAATTTAGTTTAATAGGAATGAATTCATCCCACTGCAGTTTCAACTTGCCTCTAATTCACTTGATAAGTACTTTGGAAATTGCCTGATTATCCCTTAAGTGTCTTGGCCATCTATCAGCACCACAATAAATAAACAAACAGTAGCTTTTCAGAAAAAAAAAAAAAAACAAAAAAAAACCCAAAACAAAACAAAACAAAAAACCTCATAGCATGCAATTTTCCAATACCTCTGTTTTAAGTGACATAATGGAAATAGTTCCCAGATGAAGAAAATAATATTTTGGCTTTATTCAGCTGCTTAAGTGACTGGAAGTGATACGGGGAGATATTAGTCCCTTAAATAAATTACTCTCCGCATCCTTTTCAGCATTTAGAGTATGCACAGCTTCTTTACAAGTGGAGTATGGTGTGATTTAAAATTAGCAAGTTATAAAGCAAGAGAAATTATAGTAAAACAACCTATCCCACATATATTTTATCTGAAATTAAGAAAGTGCTAGAATATATAACTGGAAATGGTAGATCTGCCCTCAAGAGCAGAAGTCTAAAGCTTGTTATGCAATTTGAAAACAGCCTCTAATAACATGTGCTTCAGACAAGAAACGTGCTCGGGGTGCAAAATTACTTCTCTAAGGCTTCTTTGACACAGAGCAAGTTGTTCACACTGATTAACAAATATATAACTTCGTAGTTACATTTACATCATCTGAATTTGACTGAGAATTGATCCCTAGAAGGGCTCTGCTTTCTAATCAGACCTTCAGTGTAACTTCCAATTAAAATCTAGTTTATTGCAGTAACACAAATACCCCCTTAGTATGGACATTACACATGCCTAATTTCCATTAAATGATAAATATTTGGGACTTCTGAATATTATACCACAGAAAGAAAATCTAGCTTGTTAGATAAGGGATGTTTAGGCTGAAGCATTGGCAAGGAATGAAGATTGTGTGAAACACAGAATTAGAGGTTTTATTTCAGAATGCACAATGTCCCAAACACTTGTTCTTTCCCTCAAAACACAACAATAGGAATTGCCTCGAATTCATGCTCTATCAAATTCCAGAAATGCAGTGCTGGAACAGCTGCAAGTTACAAGTTTCAGAGGAGACAGAAATGTTTCTCCCATTCTTCCTCTTCCAGCTCCAGGATAGGCATTTTAAGGAGACAACAATCTAAACTAGCAATTAAAAAATTAAGCTAAAATTTAGTGAGAAAGGAATGTCACTCGCAAAATAACCCCAGTGAGTGAACAACCCGACCATATGCACAATCACAAGGTAAGAAACTAATTTTCATGGACCTGTGCTCAATTATTGTGTGCTGGCACACTGTTGTCAGTTCTAAAGGTTAATGCAGTAATGAAAGATGACAATCTCTCCTAGGCGATTACTGAATGCCCAAGCAGGCATCCACTTTTTAAATTAAAGGTGCTCCGAGCAGCCTGAGGATACCAGGTTTGTCCCCAGGCTCTATCACAGCCTGTGTACAGACTAACTGAGGCTCCACTGCTCCAAAGTGTCAGGTACAGCTCATGTGCCAGGATATGGCACAGCTTCAAATGTAATATTCTGCCCAAAACTGGGCAAAATCACCTGAACAGTTCATAAATTAATCCACTGTGGTTTTTCAGAAGACAAAACTTTTGGGATTTGCTCCTGTCTAATGTTGATCAGTGTTTCCTAGAATCTAATTTAAAGTCTGTGAGATGCATTTAGGTAAATGGGGAAATAAATTATAACTTAATAATCACAATTCCAATTCCCTTTTTAAATAAGCCTTTACAAGCTAATCTGATCTCATTGATGGCTGTCATGTCTGGAGATAATGTTCTCCGGGGACAGATCCAATACTGGAACAGCCAGCACACCCAAACAAATGCTCCATTAGACACCCATAAATCACACACAGATATGTTACATGCGATGGAGATAACAGAGGAGGAGAGGGACCACCACTCACTTGCACTCTGGGTAATCTCAAATCCACTGAAGTCTTTATTATGCCGTTCATAAAAAAAACATAATTAAACTATAACTAGCAGCAATAAGCTAGAATTAAGGGGCTGTTCTGGCAGACATTTCAACTGCATCTTCATTCCTGCCAGAACTCACAACACCAAAACCACTGACCACCTCAGCCTCAAACAAAGCAGTGGTTATCTCACATCCATAGGCATCACTAACATCTACAAGACAATTACGAAGTACCCCCAAGCAATTCATACAAGGCCAAGAATGACAGCAATGATAATGTCTCCCTTTGGGGTGAAAGGACTTTGTAATTAAGAAATGAATTAATCCTGCTTTGACCATTTCTTGCAAGTCTTGGGTCATTTTTCAAATTATTTCTGCTGCTGAAATCCTGGAGAGCCAGGCTAAAGTTTAATTTCAAGGTTAGTTTGTATTAGCTTTAAGCAGATGAGGATGGGAAAGGTTTAATAAGTGAAAGAGCACGAAGACACTGTAATCTTCACAGATTCCTCCAGAAAAATAAACTGTCATAAGCTTCCCAAAATGTCATAAGATACGACACTCAGAAGCGGTAACCAAACAGAGGGTACAAAGTTTGTCACAGAAGTAGTTTAACTTGTAGCTTTTAGTAATGCCAAGATTTAGCAATGGGTAAATAGCAAGCTCTATCGGGAAAGCAAAGCAAGGTGAGATGATCGGTGATCGAGGAAGAGGATTGAGAGAGACAAAATACAGCAAGCCACTTTTGATCTTACACACACCGTTTTGATATCATTGTAGTCAGTGCTTCTAAAACAGCTATTAGTTTTCATAGGGAATATCTTCATTTGACTCCGATGCAAAAAGAAAAAAAAGGACAACCTACTTTTTCCCAGAACCCACCACTGGTTTAGATTCCAGCTTTGTCCTAATTCCATTGCAACAGAAGAGTCAAAGATGAAATGGCAGGGATGACATGTCCCACCAGAATCTGAGGGCATATGTAATCCTGGATCAGAAATATAAATCTGTATCTTCAATTATGCATAAATGTAATTATTAAATATCTTAAAGATGCTGGAATTCAAGCCTCTTCATGACAGCGTTACAGACACACTGCTGAAAGCAGTGAAATGTATAAAAGGAGATACTGTTTTAATGTTTCCTAGCTCCCAGTAAAATAACAAACCAGTAGTTACTGCTGAAATTAAGAAACATTTAAACATTTTTTAAATCTGTAAATGATCCAAGAAGTGAGCACTTCCATGTTTTACATGTTCCCTAAAAAGCTAAAAGCAAGTTAGAGATAAGTCAATTAACTGTTCAAATTTTAAGCATAGCATTGATACCTTTTTGCTCCCAAGATCACATAAACTATATAGTGCTCCTGTTAAGAGCAAAGGCTAACACATCCACCTGTTGCATTGTGAGCAAGAAATATTGCTGATAAAGTGTTTTGGAAAATGCAGTTGTATTCCCTTCTTGGAAACAGGAGCAAATAATGAGTGCCTGGTTCAGATCTCCCTGGGTTTGAGAGCTAATGAGATTTTGATTTTTGAGATTGGCATAGCAGCATGCAAACGCTGGGGCAAGAACAATTGCAAAATTAAGAAGTACTAATTATTTTAAAGTCATTTGATGTTTTGTTGCCAGAGACAGCAAAAAGTTTTGATTCAGAGAAAAAAGTTCTTCATGGAACACCAAAGGAAAAGCTTCAGGAATGCTGAGCTACCCCTTGAGTGGCTGAACTACTAAAAAAAACCTGTTATTTGCAGAATTACATCTTTCCTCATGATATTTTTCATTAGGGAGTGGCTACTGAAGCCCACAATAGTGATAAGAACACACTCAGGTGGCACAATCCTGACAGAAGGAAGAACTTTCCCATCATTAAAGCCCCATCCACAGAGCTCATTCCATTATGGATGGTCATGGAGACCCCCTGCAACTCTCTTTGAGACTCATTAATCCCTCCTAGATCACTTTATGGATAGCAATAGCAAGCCTTGTTCTCAGCAACAAGCACATAACTGTGTATGTCCAAAGCAACAAAAAGCTACTGAAGCTGAGTCACCTGAGACAATTTGTTATCTGTCCAAAATTATTTAGGTTTTCATTGTTAATTTTTTCAGCAGTGTGAAAAATTTCTCTGCAATACCAGTTCTGGGAAAGATAAGAAAATGAATTTAGTATTCAAGTGAAACACTCCTAAAATGTTTCTAATTTTGAGGAGTACAAAACTACATACTGTAAGTGCTTTTAAATAAAATATTCAGACAGAAGGTTTGTGTGGTAGTGGGCAAGCTGGTAATTTTTTTGGGGGGAGAAAACATTGAAAAATAAAGAAAAATGTTAGGGAATGTAGTGACATTTTATTACACAAACTGAGACTTAACTTTAACAATTTCAACCATGTCATTATGTCATGGGTTAGCAAAGCATAGTCTCGGAAGTGATGTTCTCGCAAAGGGGTGCTTACAGCTTCCTCTGTGACCTGACAGAACCCGTCAGCTGGCCAGTTTGAATATGGACAATTCTTTAAGCCACTTAAAATTTTGACCACTTCTGTGATCCACACTTAAGAATAGACAAACCCCGGGCAGAGCTCTCTCTTGTTTCCGGCACTGGGACAGGTGGCAGCAGGCCCCGTGCGGGGGCTGGTGGGCCCAGCCCAGGCCCTGCTCGGGCCAGGCCAGGCCAGGCCACGGCCATCCTGAAGCCGATGGGCTCTGTTCCACCCGCGGAACCCCCCCACATCCCTGCTCTGTGCGTCCCGGCTCCCCCTCTCCAGTGCGGCCAAGATTCAGCTGAAGCTGCCCTGCTGTCTGGCAGAGATCATGTGACCAACAGCAATAAGCGACATTCCAGCTGCAAGGCCTAGGTGATATTAACCCTTTTAGTGCTGTGAAGAGCTGAAAACCTGAGGGAGAAGAAAGAGGAGATGCTTAAAGCTGAAATTCTGTTGTAAAGCTATGATGTATCAGAGTACCCGTTGTAATTTCATGAATGCATGGGGCGTGGAGCGTTCAACTTGTACTTGTGAGCAAAAGCACCTGCGCTGAGATAGGCAGATGCTGAAGCAGCTGTAATTTCATGAGAAGTTTGAACAGGGAGAGATGGAAGAGATGAGGACTTTTTCTCCAAATGGAAAGGAGAAGACCTCAGTTCCTAGAGATGCCCCCAGAGATAGTCCTAGAGATGAAGATGAGGAGGACCCTTTGCTCCCAGGGGAGGAGGACGGCCTCTATTCTTAGAGATGAAGATGCTCCCAGAGATGGGTGAAGAGAACTTTTGTTTCTGAATGGCTCAACCTTAAAATTGCACCCCAGAAGCTCAAGATTGGACCCTCGAAAGCAGTTGTGGGAAAAGCTGCAAGTCGTGGGAAGGGACTCTCACATGATGCGAGCAGAGAACCAACCCAGGCGGCTGTCTCGTTGTGATACTGTTTTCATAGCATGGGCAAGAGAGACTCCTCTTCCTAAATGGACTGAACAAGGTTATTATGGAAGTGGTAAACAGACTGAACATCTCAAGGGTTGTCTTTTTATATTGTCAGTGGGAGAAGGGAGAAAGGTGGGGAGGAGGAGAAACATTCTGAAGGTGTGCTATGATTTTTTTTTCTTCTTTTAGGTCTGTTAATAAACTTCTTTATATTTTTTCAAGTTTGGTGCCTGCTTTGCTTTTCTCCTAATTCTTATCTCACAGAAGGTAAACAGTAATGAGTATTTTGGACCAAACCACTACACTAAATTGTTGTTTCTGCCCGGTTACAAACTGAACCCACTACACATTAACTACAACATCCTTTACTCTTCAAATTAAAATGTTCATATAAACAGAAATTAATTTTATTCTATTTAGCACCTGGCAAGCTTTTGTTGACTCCAGCACAAAAGGGTTTCAAATCCCACCCAAGGGGAAAAGATTAAGCCTAAAGTTAAACAAAGTGAATTTCTACCAGCTGTCCTTTAAACTAGTTGAACAAAATGGATTGAAAAATGGAAAACTGACGGCAGAGCATATAAATTTCTTTCAGTTTTAAATATTTTAAAATAATCTTTAGAATAACAAAAAAGAAGAAGCAAAGCAGTAGAATAGAAGAAGCAGCAAAGTAGAAACCACTTTTTTAAATGTTGACAATCAGTGGTACCTTTTATATTGCTTTCTACTATTGCTTAGACTTTATTTTTTTTAAATAGTGGAGGTTGATGGAGGATAGTGAAACAATCAGGTTTAAAAGAGCCCACACTTCACACAATACTACTTTTGTCATTCTGCTCCTAGGTCATGGTCAGAGAGGGAAATACTGCTCCCAGGATCTCTTTATAGTCTCAGTGGTCTCCCTAATGCAGTAATTACAGGCGGTTGAGCCTGACTGCAACGCCATATTGAGGGGATGCTTTTGCAGTCCCAGCTGACACAACAGGCTCATTCTGCTCTGCTTGAGCTAAGCTTTTCAAAGCCTTCCTTTGCCAAACATAGCTCAAGGCTTACAAACAGAAGGGCTTGCAGAACCACATCTGAAAAATACACATACAGCAGAAGTGGACAGTGTGATCTCAAATGCTATTACAACTCAACACTGCAGCTTTAATTAAGTGTGCTCAGAAGGAGAGATATCAGAAAATACCAGAGTGTGTTTTCTGAACCTGTCAATAAAACAATGCACAGCTTCTCAGTGAGGGTGGGTATTTCAGCAACACAGGTATAAACCTTTCATGGTCAAAGCAAAGGAAGACACTGAGATGCCACTCAGTCCTAGAATTTGCCCAACAGCTGCACTCCAGCCTCCTCTCAGGGATCAGCAGTACCCAAGAGCATTCACAGCCTGCAAATTCCTTTTCTACAACTAAACAGTCTGAAAAATGCATTAAAACACCAAATAGTTATGAAATTACAAACGTTACATTTATATATAATTATGTTACCCAGCTGGGGTTTTAAATAATGAAATCTTTCACTTTTTTACTTCATGGTCCTCCTCACCCAGGCTCCTCTAAGAAACTGCAAATCCTTCACATGCACCCTACAGCTGTTTGGTTATATACAATGAGAATTTACATTAAAGGTGAAACACGACATTTTTCTTACATATTCCTCCACCTAAGCTATCTTGTTATAAACATACCTTTATACTGTCCAGCATGTGACTAATGAGATAGAAAATAACAAAAAAAAACAGATTAGGTGGAAAAACTTCCAAGTTCATGTTATAAACTGTAGCCTTTTACTTTTTTATATTAGAAAAATACACCAATTTTACTGTTATTTTACAAAAAGGCACTGATTTTATTACTATTTTACAAGACCTTCAAAGGTTATGCTATTCTTAAATCTAGCAATCGTCCAACAAAATATTGTCCTTTTACTCATAAGCCTTTATCTGCTGGTTGCAGATGATATCACATTCACTTTTTAAATAATATTTAAAGGTGAAACCAATAAGGCATAGAAAATGTTGAACATCTTGTACAATTCAAACAAGGTACTGCAGAAGCCACAGGGTACTTGCTAAAATGATCGAGCACTATTTAACATATTTATTCAATGATTACCAGGGGCACAATGTAATCCACTTCTGATGGAACCCCTCGGGAAGGGAAAACTCTGCTGCAAATTCATAAAAAACATCTTCAGAGTTTCTTCCTCACTTGTTTTCAAACTATATGAAGGAGAAGTTATAGCTCAGAATATATCTAAATTACAGTTTATTATATAAAGATGCCCAAGCTAATTTTAAATTGCTTCAGGCAATAGGGGCTTCCAAATGAGGAAGATGACCAAGCTGGGAAGCTCAGGGGGGTCCATGGGGCAGATAAATCCCAATGGAGTCTCCCATGGGGAGATCCTTGGTGTACTCTGAGCATCACTGCCAACACAGGCAGTGTCTTACACAGGATAAAGTTTTTAGCTACACACCTAAGCAACTCAGTCTCACTGGATAATTACAACTTGGCTCTGATTACTATCAGTTTAACCCCAAGGAGCAGAAAAGAGAGATAGGAGAAAGGGTTCATTTTTCCAGTTCTGACTTGTGCAATTTAGCAACATAAACCTTTAGTCAGTCTGTATCAGATGCTGCTGAGGACATTTAATCTACATGCAGAGGTAACAAACAGGTAGATATTAAACTGCAATCCTGTTCCTATTTGAGATTATGTTTGTGCATCTTTTCTTACACCATGAATTTGTCCATGTTAAAAATGACTTTATGGGAGCACATAACCTGCTACTCCAAGAGTCTGCTTGAAGCTGCTCAGGGCTTTATCGGATCAGTATTTATGGTCTGCTGTGACAGGTTCTAGGTGTTCAGGCTACAACAGCAATCCCCAAAGCCATAGAGTCTTATGGACATACACTCCTATGTGCATAAAGGGCATTAAATACGTAGAAAAAAAATCAAAAGAAACAGTGGCCCAGAGAGGCGTTTTGAAGCCAACATCTATCTGTGTAAAAAAAAAGGCTTTCAATTCTTCTGTGATGAAACATTTACATCAGCTTTCTTTCTCCCTACATGAATAATTGCTGCAACTTATAAGCCATTACTTGCAAAGTGCCAGATACTGCTCTGCTCTCACGCACACAAAATACAAGAGAAGAGGGAGGCACAGACCCGTGTTTCACGAGAAGCTGCATCTTGTTAGAATGCCACGTAGGATGCTGAGCCTGCAGCAGATGTAGATATGCCAGCAGGACACTCCAGTGCTGACAAGAGACAGCAGCCAAGCTCCTCTGTCTTTTCAGCGCTGAGATAATTTTGCCCCATCAGAACAACAACTTTTGGATGCCAATGTTAAGGGACAGCTTTGAGGCATCCACAGATCTTGACTGCCAAATATTTTCTACCATGGTGGATTGAGCCCTTGTCCAGATCCCTGTAATTCTGGGCATCAACTCTGTTTCAAGGCATCAATTAGGAGTGTGCTTAAGCACAGCTTTTTTCAAGCCTTCCTTTAAACTGAACAAATGCTTAAGGCACTGTTCAGAAATGCATTGACTTTTATTGGTAAGATAAAAAGAAAGTCATCATGACAACACAGTTATGTTCCTCATTGAAAACTTATATATGGAGGAAGAAACCAGAGGAGAGTAAAAAAAGAAAAACTTGGCTGCCACTATTGGTGCCACAGTAACAAACATTTCATAGCACACATGTACGCTGGATTTACTAACACTAGTGGAAGTGTGGGGGGCACCTGTGCCTATAACAGATGCTTATGTGTGATACTTAAGAGAATCTGTATTATATCAATGTATTAACACAATTATATCTATAAACACAAGTGATATTTATGCACTCAAACACCATTACTAGAGTTTACTAGCAAAACATTAATGTGTCCCCTTGCTTCAGGGAAGAACTGTCTCCAGACAGATGGGTTTTAACACTTCCTTAAAAATCATTCCTAGCACGGTCTTTGAGAATTTCTGTTGAGTAATATTTATCAGTTTTTGCAGACTCACCTTTCTGTTTCTGGAGGATCCTGCTGTGAGTTTGATTGATGGAGTTAATTATTTTGCCAGCATTATCTCACAACTGCAGCACAACTTTCTGCTTAGCTTGTTGTTATCATGGATATTGAGTTGGTATTGACAGTCCAGACACCAGAAAAAAAGGAATTTTCACATTCTCAGAATGTTAAAATATATTTTAAAAAAATTCCTCCATCTTATTCTTTGAGAGAAATTCTCTATCACAGAGATCTTGCATATTATATTTCTAGTAAATTTTAAAATTGAAAAACCTCCATCTTACGGGAAAAAAACCCATCAGAAATAGTTTAACCATGTTGAGATTTGTCAGCTTGCTTGGACTGAATGCTTGGTGAGTGGATGTGCCAAGGGTATTTCTCTCTGAAAACAAAGGTGTTCTGTGATCTCCTTCAGTGAGTTACAGATATATTTTCTATTCTAGACATCATCTTCTTTCACCCAGATCCTCACTTAAATCACCAGCCTGAGCTCCATGTGCCCTCAGGAGCTGCCACACCGCTGGTGTCACCAGCTCCTGCTGCCAGTAAGGACCTTAAAAGGCACAGGAATAAGACAGCAGCTTTTCCAATGACTAAGACTTGGCCAGTGGGCATCACAGGACAAAGACAATGAACTAGAACACAGATTCAGCTAAGAATGCACAGCACACATTTTGGTTAGTGACTTACACCATTAGGTCAAAAGGCCTGAGGAAAATCAGGATAATCAACACAATGTCATTTTGAATATGTTTCTTCTGGGATCCAAAGGGTTGATCAACCCATGCATCAGATGCCACATGTACAGAGTGGTCCAAATATATCTAAAGGAACTACAACTTCTGTTTGAAAATCAGTAGTAAGTAACCTACACTGGTAGCTTTGTTGTGCGGCAGTAAATTACTAAAGCTGATTGTTTCTTTTAATTTTGACATTTTAAGAAATGGAAAGAGTGTCACTGGGATTAATTCTTCTTTGCAAGGTATCCCCAGAACAAATATCCAGTGCCTACATAAAGAATAATCTCAATTTTTATACTTTTAACCCCTAAATCAGTGGTGTTTACACAGACCCCACCCATTTTAAACAATTAAAAATGGCCCAGCATTTGAGATACAAAGCATGCTTAATGCTGTGGGAGACACTTCCTTAGAACAGATATGTAAAACTTTACTAAAGATACACAGAAGAGGTAGAAACAGATGAATACTTAAAATACAAATCATGAGCTATACTTCAATGATATTCCTTCCCTTTCACTACAAAATTTATAATAAAAACCTTTTCCTTGACAGGCTTATAGATATTAAAGATGGTATTAACAGCTACTTTTCAAAATAAGAAAATACATTAGAGAAAGAGCTTTTAATCTCTTGTTACTGTTAAAATTTTAATCCTGTTCTGGAAAAGTGACATTTGAAAAGAGGCAGAAGAAACAGCAAAACGAAACACCACTTCTGAAGAAGCAGAGAGAGAATAGATGTTCTGACCAGCCATTCCTGGGGCCTTTGTTTGTTTCCACTTTTCAAGTGCTGGGAGTTTCTTAGCCATCCTGGAAGGAAGAGAAAAGGCAACAACTGAATTGCAAATTTAGTTGTTCAGGTGTCTTGGTTTTCTTGACACAATGCAGATGTTGTCGTCAGTTTCCTCTCTTGGCAAGTTCTTCTCTCTGTCTGGCTTTATCAATAAGGTCATAACACCTTTTAGAAATAGGAGATGGCAATTTGACTTCTAGAAAGTTGTTTCATGCACCAATAAAATAATTTACATATTATTTCAATCCCTAAAAGCCTTTTCTGAAAAGGACAACCTGAACATCTTATTTCCTCAAGAGCTTCTCCATTAACTGGATCTACTTTGTTATATTGATGTTACTCCAGTAATTTCCAAATGCTGCTAATGGTGTTTTCAAGTCACAGTCTAAGCTGGTATTTGCATTAAGTTCATCACAAACATCTTGTTTCTGAAGCAAGTGGGGTCTTGTCATACACAATACAGCAAGGAAGTGAGATAGAAGAACATATCCTCGGGATGAAGGACTGTGTTTATGCACTTGGTCACTTTTTCTTGAAAAGCAGTGTAAATATGCAGTTTTTGCTTGTTTTACACCAGTCTTCTAAGTAAACTGTGAGCTTCTCAGCAGAGGGTATAATAGCTCCTACTAGTTTACATGATTTGAAAGCAACTAGAAAATTTTATAAAATAAATAACAGGCTATTAAATACAAAACCAAAATATGTTTAGGTCAAAGAGTACATAAACTGCCAATTGTTAATGGCTGGCAGACCCCTCTGAGGAAATTTCACTAAAAGCTTGCCTAGTTAATCTGTTTTTTCCCAGGCATGATGTAGTAGCCATTGAAAGTACAAGGCTGAATGGACAAATCTTTCATCTGGTCAAGCTGCTCATTTGCTCTAGTGGGAAAAAATATGTCGATGTATTCTCTGAGGGCTTCTTTCTTTTTTTCAACAAATACAAAGGAACTACCAAAACCAAAGCCCAGTGTGTTCTAGAGATGAGTAACCAGAGACATTATCTTTCAGAAGCTGGTATATAATATAGAATATTGTGTATTATATATTGTATATTATAATATAGAATGGGTAATAGCAAAATAAAAGTTCATGAGTTTCTTAAGCACTCTTCCCTAAGCAGACATCAGGCTGCCAGAGTTCTACTTCACAGCACTTCTCCCCTACCTGCCTTAATTTTTATTTCATGTCCTCATTGGAGGAAAAATTGTCCACTTTATTTCTCTGTTCTCAATTAGGATTCCCCTCCCCAAGTGAAAATTACACAGACATGGGAGGCAATGGTAGTGGTAACCGTTGTAAGTGCATTCACTTTCCAGTGAGTTTTGAGAAGTGAAAATTGTGCTGGTTATTCCAAATGTGAACATTGACACTGAAGTTATACAACTCAATTCACTTAAAACTACACAGGAGCAAGATTTACCTTGCCTTTTTCAGAAGCCCACACTGCACACAAGTAAGTCATCATGCTGTGCCCAACTGATCCACCGCAGAGAGCAGCACAAACACAGCTCCCTTTCCAAGTACTACTACCAACAGCACTTCTGTCTATTCCGCAATTTTCTTCTTAGAAACTATTTTAAAAGTAAATAATGCAGATGGCCTGAGTTGGCAAGTTCAGGGTTCTATTGGGTTGTCAGTAGATGACTAAATGATTCCTTCTTATTGCTTTAATAGGAATATTTTGGTGGTTTTCCAACAAAATGCAAACTGTATTCAAGATGCTCCCATAATTTAGCTCTTGGTTGTTGTGATCTACTGAATCAGCCATTCCAGTGATGGTTGCTACAGTAGCCAGTAAAATGGGCATCTGGCTGGTAGACAAGGCCATCATTAACAACAGAATAGAGCTCAGTGACAGTTTATATTTTCATCCACCACCAGAGTTGATGAAATGAGTAATGGAATTCTGTTTCCTTTCAGAAAAGAAGCTGTCACCACAATTTCTTCCCAAATATACCCAGGCCCCACTGAGGCAATGAATTTGAGTTCTCCATGTTTTGAGACCTTTTCCGGCAGAGTTCCTTTCTCATACAGATTTCACTAAAACCACCATTAAGTTACATTTTATTACTTGCTTCCACACAAGTACCCTTTTACCATGTTACTGTTGCCTAGAAAGGTGAACTTAATTTTAAACTTTGTCTCAAATGCTTGTGGGTTGTTTTTTTATTAATCTAAGAGAAAAAAAGAAAAATCAGAACGAAGTCTAACAAACCTAGATCTTGGTGTTATTCTTCTTCAGAAGCATTTTATAACTGAAACTTACTCTACTTTATTTACAAGGCTTTGCAGCAAAATGAGCAGAATGTAACTGCTCCAGATGTTGAAGATGTTTTGGGCACACTCAAGTGACCTGTTGGGTATGCACAGCAAACCTGACACCTCTGATGGGTGATTCAGTGCTGCACCACAAGCAGTGAGGGCTTTGCATGCCTGCTACACTCCCTTCCTACAAGCCTTACAGTAATAAAGACCTGAAACAGTGCTTTTGTTTCATGGAATGTTAATTCACTAATGTACACTTTTTTGAAGGGTTTTCAGACCATTCATTGCACTGTTAGGATTTTGTTTTTCTTCTCTTTCACTCAAGCTGTTGTTTCTTGTGAAGGAAATTCTGTTGAAGTGACTGAATGATTTTTTTTTTTTAGTAATAACCTCATTGTTTCAATCAAATCTACTGCATGGTTAAACATCAGTGATTATTTGCACAATCCTTATAATGAAAGTGTCCTCAGTGTGCTGGCTGACTTTGCTATGTGAGGCCCAATATACACATTAATCATGTAGCTAATCTAGTTCTCATCTGACCTTGATTTAGTAAAACCACAGTATTGCAAAGAAATTAGGTCCTGTGGAGGTATTTTATCAGACTGAAATCTTTATTGCTACCTACTTTTTCACTTTGCAAAAGGATTGAAAGGTTATTAGATATTTTACCCATACTCTGCCTCTCACCTCTTTCTCCTCTCTGGTTATGAGTTACAGCCAGACACTTCTTGTAGGGTTTTTCCTTCTCTCTGAGAATTTCAAATTAACATTGGGAAAAACAGGTATTCTCATGACGATTTTTATTAAAAGACTCAGTTTCAAACAAGCATACAGAAATAACACTATGAAAGTATAAGTCCACATGGCCAAGTCATAACCTGCTCCCATAACATTCCCTTGGCGTGTTTAATATTAATACACAGACTCTCACAATCTCGAAGTTTTTTATAATAAAAACATAGGGAAGGGGAATTTTCTCATTAAGTAGAATACAAACACAAACATTCAACCGTGCCCTAATCTTTTTTCCATGAATATTTATAGCTTAATGGGCATCATTTCAAAAGGAGGGGAAAGATGGGACAGGTTCACATGGGACACAAGCTCTCCTGGACTGCAGAACAAGTTCTTAAAAGCCCTACCTATAAAAGCCGCAAAGATAATAACCGGTACTGGAGGGATTAGGTATGGAGTAGAATAAGTGTTACTTAACCCCAAGTGTTTCAATTTAACCAAAATCTGCCTCTCACACAGCAGCTGAAGAGGCTACAGGGACTGTAGGAGCAGCTCCACCACCCTTCTTCCACTCGAGAGGCTCAGCCTCTCTGCTAAGGATTTACATAACAGAGAGGAGATGTTAAAATGCTCTAAAAATTGTTTCAAAGTAAGAGGTTTTTTGACCTTTCAGTGATGAATGTGAACTGAGAGATGCTAAGGTTTGCCCTCCCACGACAATAATCCTCTTGGAAACCTGACCAGTGTTCCTTCTTGCCTCAGGCAGGTGACAGCGGCAGTGATGATGTGCAGTGTCATGCTACCAAAGCTGGACAGCTTTAACTTGGCACTGGAGGGCAATCTTTAGGCTTGCATCACTGTAGTGTAACCCCTGTATATTCCAAATGCTCCATTTCACAGAAGTTTATCCTTTATTTACACCATGGGTATTGCTCTCCCTTACAACACTGCTCCAGTTTCCCTGGATGATCTGCCATCTACGCACATAAAAGCTACAGGGGGGGTGCTAAAGACACTATTGAAAAACGGACTAGGGAACAATGACAGTGTAAAGACAAAGCTGCAGAGAAAGTTCTACCTGTTTACACACCGCTGTAATTATTCCAAAGCAAATTATTTTAACATGATAAGTCTCTTCAGCATTATGCCTGGTATCTTGTCTCAAAGAGCACAAAGTTCAATAGCTCTTTGCTTTCCCTACAACTACGTAACCTCTTGCTTGGGAAAAAAGCCAAGCCAAAAAAAAATTTAAGAATACATTTTCATATGGCAGCCTTAGGGTCCAGGTAAACTATGTTCAGGTCCCCATGAATATTGGGCTTGATGGTCTTTATCTCAGCATACACTCAAATGAGGTGTGCCCAGAAGCCATGGGATAAACTGCTCTGAAGGTGTGAGTGGAAAATAAAGTAAAAATAGGAAGAACAACACAGAGAACCAAAAGAGAATATAGCAAATTTGGGTCAGAAAGCCCAGATAGTTCATGATGATGTGTCAGTCGAGATCTGGTCATAGCAGATGACAGACCATATTAACTTTTGTTGTCCTCTCACAACACACAGACAAGTGGCCTTTGCCTTTCACTGTGGTGAAGATTTGACCAAGGCAGGCTTCAGCCTGAGCTGCAGCCCCAGGTTAATGAGTCCAGTCTACAGTAAACCAAACACGCATTCAACTCAAAAATCTATTCCTGAGCAAACACTGCTGGTTTAAAAGTTTTCAGTACTTACACATTTTTAAATGTCCGTTCTACTCTCCTTACACTAAAAAAAGAAATGCCACTAAACACAGCCACCACTTCAGTCTGCTTTTTTCAGGAGCCTCAAAACAAATGTGCCCAGGAAACAGAAAGCAGAGAGGCTTTTCAGCATGTGATCCTAATCATGAAACTGGACCTACAGAGACCAGGAGGGGCCAAAGCAGCAGTATACAGTGCCACTCAAATGCTGTTGCTATTATTTACTTTTCCATTTAGCACTGTGTACACATCAAAGAATAAAATCATTTTTATGGTATCTACAAACAAACACATTCCCCATCTCATTTTTACTGCGTCTCTGGTACTTTTAATTTCTAATACATATTTACATGGGTAATTAAGCATAGTGGCTTAAAAGATGTTTTAAAATGGTAGTTATAAACTGGAATTATTCCCAGAAGTAATTTCTAAAATCTGGGGCACTGCATCTCACTAAGTTTCAGTAGTACTATATGGTTTCCTGCTTTTTTTTTTCCTAGCTAAATGTACATCACAAGACTACTTGATCCAGATTAAATTGCTATGATAAACACAAACTGTGGCTTTTCCCAGCTTGTATTGCTTCTCTAGCAGTTTCAGAGAAAAATCTGACAATGCAGCTAAGACTGCAAATATCTAAATAAGAGACTTCCTGCAGTTTGGAAAGAGAAAGCCAACAAGCACAACACTTGCACCAAGATAATGCAGCATAGAACAGCACAGCCACAGATTATTCTAAAATATCAGGAACTAGATTCCCTTTACTCACATGCACATGAACAGCCTCTTCCTTCTCTAAAACTGAATATAAGCTACTGGAGCTGACTCTTGGTACTCAAATTTGAGACCAAAAGAAAAGTATTGTCTCTTGTTTCACGTACACATCCTAAAATAGTCAGTCTCTTCTTCAATAACATGTTTTAATGATCAAATTTCACTTAAAAGTCATGCTAGTTTTGTCCCAATGTTCTAATATTAATAATAAACCCAATTTAGAAGTTCCCCTGAAACATGGGATGAAGGCACCACAGTTTAGCAAGTCAGCAATGCCCACAAAGCGTGAGTCAAATTTACAACACCAGCAATCAATAAACAGAAATGAGCAGACAGGTGGGTCTTGAAGGGTCTTGGAAAACCCTTTGCTGGTAGTGGCAAGCACTCCATGCCTCAATATGATTCAGTGATGAACCCCAAAATAACTAATTAAACCAGATTTTCTTTGTAGATGCTAGTCCTCTCATCCAGTCCTGTAAGTTTGTGATGCAAGATACTTCCTATCCCAGAATAAAAAGCAACCTCAGACAAGCCTGAGGATTTTACAGGCCCCAGAACCAAGGTAAAGTCACTGAAGAAACAACAGAAATAAAGAAATACAGGGAGACAAAGGTTTGGAGCTCTTCTATGGTCACTTCCCTCTTAACATCTCCTTGGCAAACACCAAGTAAAGCTTCTTATCACCCCAGAATCCTCCTATCAATCCGATATAATACCTCATGCAAAGTTTTAGCTTTATCTACTAACATTTAGTTTGTCTTCTTCGGGCAAATGAGGATTTTTGGAGTGGAAAAGTACACTTCACCTTTATTACTGGTATATGCCTTTTACCATAGGATAATAATTCCCATTTTAATAAGATTCTCCTGAGAAATAACCAGTTTATATCTCCGTAGTTTGGAGTAGCCTGCTGATATTTCATCTTGCATCATCCTATAGGACAACTTTTCTTCATGCTGTGAATTTGCTTTCATATCAAAGTGTTTTTATTAAAAAAAAAAAAATCCTTCTTCCCCATAAACATGCATTATAAAACAGTCCTTAACTGCACAACCACATTCCTTAAAAAAAAAAAAAATCGCCACCTCAGTAAATGGTTGAGATTAAAAATAAGAGATACAGCTATTGCTTAAGACATCACAATTTTGTGATGTTCTAAATCCTAGTGCTTGACTCAGCAATCTCATTAATATTCTTATGTATGCTTTTGTGTGCAAGATCACTCTGTGTTTACTTCAAATTTCTTGATAAAAACATATTTCTGGCATACATATATTATCAATAATTATAGTCAATCACCATCTCTCTGGTCTACATAGTTTATTGAAAAATGACATGAGTATGTAAATCAATCTCCCAGTAATTTCTAACCTCATAATAATTAGAAGTGGCTAAAGATTACATTACCCAAAAATTATTCACTTTTATCCCCAGATCTTTTCACATTTGAAGGTTGGGCAGAGATAACCAACTATCACCTTTCTCTCAAGACTATTTTTTCCTTCATTCTGACAGGAACCTATGAAGAGTATCTCTAGAAGAATCATTAGCTGTGGGCCCCGGTGTATTAGGAAAAGTACCAAAGCCAAGAGGAATCTCCTATGAAACTTCCAAATAGGTTCACACTGTTCCCATGTGAAATATCATCAGTGTCCCATGCATGGATTTCTCACAGAGGTGCTCCTCCTGCCAATCTTTTCCAAGATAGGCTACTACTACTACTTACTACCAGAGTAAAAAAAAAAGTGGCATTTAGTTTAACACTGCAGATTTAGAGATGTATCTCTGCCCGCTGTCTCCTTTCTCCCCATGCCCCTCCGGTTGTTAATCCATTTTTTTTAGATTATAAGTTTTCCAAGAAAATACTGTAAGTTTATATATCCTAACTTTAATTGGTCAGTAGGCACAACGACCATAACAAACCATCCTTGAAAACCTGCCTTGGAGACTTACTCTGCAGCCACAGGGATGAAGAATTTCTTTTACAGAGTTCCCACAAGACAGGATTTATACCTAAGCATCTGCTTTTGTTATCACAGCTTTCTGCGTGAAACACTTCTATCTGAACACAGGTGTTTCTGCCATTTCAAAGTAATTGACAGGTGGATGGTTCACTATTTCTATGGTTAAATTATATTTACCCAAGGAAAGAAGTGTGATCCACTTTGAATAGGGCTTGCACTTTCCAAGTGCCATCGTGATGGATTCATACCTTTTTCCTCATGACATTTTGAAAATATTATGGCATACTACACGCTAGAAGGATTTTTTTATGTCTAGCAAATTAACTGATTGTTAATTATTTTTTATCTTTTATTAAACTGTTTTGTTCATTGCTTTTCCAGATGAATCATTTGATTCAAGTATTGATCAGATGAAGCAGATTTTAAGCACCATTAAAATAACCCCTTGGTTCTGTACCTTATGGGCTACAGTGAGTTTGAACACCAGCTACCAGTATTCTATACTGACAACAGAGCTTGGTCCAAGGCAGCTATTTTAATGCATTTTTCACTGCAGGTTCAATTCTTTTCCACATTTTCTTGGTGTCAAAAATATACTAAAAACCAATTTTCTCAATATTAAATAGTTCTAAAAGAACAGAGAAAGATCTGATAAGAAATTCCTTAATATACCCCATGTTTGCGACATAAATGCTTTAAAACTTCAATCTTAAAATTCAGCAGATAGAAACATCTTTCATAATTATCTCTAAAAATCAATACGAAAAGTTACCTTATTTTAAGTTATCAGGCAAGAAGATACATCAAAAGGTTGTATGTATCCTTGAGGTCAGAGCCTTAAAGGACACCTGAAAAATCTAAACAGGAAATTTCTATAGATGCAGTCATTTATATTTTGCTGTGGGCAAAGGAGCTGTGCAGTTTCTAAAAAATCAATGCAAGCCAAACCAAAATTAGCAAATTGTCTGATCTGACAAAACCAAGTTGAACAGTTGCCTTCAGGAGGAGAGAGCTAGCAAAGCTAATAACGCAACTTACTCTGCTGCTAACATTTGTGGCATAATGGTAGGACTCGATCTTAGAGGTCTTTCCAACTTAAATGATTTTATGATTCTACAGTGTACAAGGTTCGCTTAAAACAAAATACTATGAAATTTTAAAAATACTTTCAAGTCTCTCTCGCAGCACACTCCCCACATTCCTACTGGGATCACATCGACTAACATGCAAATTCCTGAGATTTCTTGTTGTTCATCGCTGAGCTACAGAGGCCACTGGTCAGGCAGAGAGAGGAAAGGTCATCACACAAGGCAAGAGGAAACCTCAAACAGAAAGCTCTGCACTGAGTGATGATATCTGTGTTCTTCTACTGTGAGAGCAGAATACTTTACAGCTCACCATAAACCAGGCTCTTCCCAGGCCACACGCTTCACACCCAGCTCTCCCTGTGGAAATCAGCAACACAGCTGTCTCCCCAGAGCAGGTACCATGGCTGAGCTGATGTCAGCAGGACTAGTGGAGCACCTGGATGGAGACAGAACAGAGGATCTGTGTGGGGCAAGACTCCTTATTTACAGCCCTGCATGATTTGTCATAGAGTCAATTAAACACTTGTATTTCAACACTACACGAGTTTTTGTTTGGTTGGTTTAGTTGAGGTTTGGAGTACTGGGGGGTTTTTTGTGGTTTTCTTTTTGGTTTGGTGGTGGTGGTTTTTTTAACTGGAGCATTAAGTAAGCTCTATTTTTTTAAGAGCAATTCCAGCACCTTACAGAACAATTCACCTGGAGCTGAGTGTGACCATTTGCCTGGAGCTGCAAGATCAGGAAAATCATTGGTGTGACCTTAATATAATTTCTACTTGAAGAAGTGTTAACAGGCACTGAGATTTCTCCCCTTAAACAATTCCCTTTTTTGCAGAAACTCTCCGTTGTGGGAAGTTACATTCATCCTGATCTGGATTCCTAAAGCAACCGAGAGCACTGGCATACAAGCACAGCAGCCTCGGGGGAGTCCTAAGGAGCAGAAAACAAGATGAAGCTTTCCATGTTTCATTCTGTAATAGAGCAGCTGCAAAAGTGGAGGAGAGACTACTGCTATATGTCATTCAGAAATAATACCATCCAGACTGCTTTGTGAAAAGGTATAATGCACATATGCTTCTTGAATGATAATAATCTATTTTTCTGTTTAAAGTTTGCTGTGAATCCAAAGTGGTGTTTCTACCAGCACATTACCCACCACAATTTTCATGCACAGACTATAGATGCAGCACATGCATATAATAGGTTATATTTAATTGGTCATAAGCAATGCTACTTTTATTTTAAAATGTACTGCATGCTGTTCTGCATCACCTTTCCTGACTTTTCACTTGCAGATGTAATTCCTGATATTTATATTAATATTGAAGATAATGCAAGTGTCAGGCACAAATGCATTATACCTGTTGTCAACAGGCTAAGCTGTGGACCAGGTTATTGTTTCTCTGATGAAAAGCAAGATGAATACATGCACCAGAATAACCTATTCATTTCTTACAATTCCATATCGCCAGGGCTTTTCTTCAACCTGTCAGATGAAGTGCACATTAAATATTAGCAGATTTAAATCTAACATGTTAGGAGTTTCTTTTTATGCTCTTTTTTAGTAGATTTTGCTTCAGCTCATTACACACATCAACACAATAAACTGTGAGATATATTGCTATATATAATGAACATATTGTCCCTGACACAGAATGCTAATCTGTTCTCAGAATTAAAAACTCTTAGATAATACAATATAGAGGCACTGATTTATTTTCTTTCTACCCCCTCCCCCCCCCCCAAGACGTGCTACAATCCCCCATCCCGAGAAACTCTCAACTTGTCAAAAATCAGATGGTCTTCTCAACACCTTTTCAGGTGTTCCCTTGCCAAGTTCAATTAAAACTCTTATTTTAATGGTTATTGGCATTTCAGACCTCATAAAAATGCAGTCAAGGAAGAAAAAGACTTAGACTTATCTACCAATAATAGCTGGGTCATCAAACTAGGTTACAAAGAGAAGGTTCCTTTTTGATACGTGGTTGGATCAGCATTGAGAGATACAATCATAAAGCTGGCAGGGGAAAAATAAAAGACCAACCCTAAAAAGACTGGGCTGGATTCTGCTTTGGCATAACCAGAGTATGTCAGTAGAACTTTGATCAAATAAGTGGTACAACTATAGAATGAAAGAAATAAAAGTTCTTTTTCAGTTCAGAGGGCCACGAATCAGTGGACTCAATGCTCTCCCACACAAACATGGCAAAGGACTTATCACACCCTCTGCTCTCCCCCACAGACAACTCCATTCCAAGGGCAGGGACAATTGACCTACTCCTCAATCAGACCATTTATTCCATAATATTTCCAGTCAAGCATATTTGAGTAAACTGGCTAAAGAAATGTACTTATTCAGCAACTGATTCCAAACCAGATTTTTTAGCACTCTCCAGGGATATGGCACAAACCAAATTGAGAGTACTGTGATAATGGTTTTTCTTTTTCTCTCTGCGTGCAACATCAGAGCTGTGAGCTAGCAGGTGTCTGAGTAAATTTTATTATCAATGTACTAGAGCATTTTTCTTAGGACTGAATTCCAGCTGCAAAATTCAAAACAGGTTTAAGATTTTGGGTAATCAGAGTCAAGTTACAAAGCAACCACCCCAACAATCCCCAACTCTAGGTACAGTTCTGTGTGCATGCCTGCCCTTCTTGATACCTGGCCATCAGTCACTAAATCATTCAAATATACAGAAGTTACACTACCGCATAACAAAAATATTCCTATGCTAAACAAATCCAAGCTGACAACCACAACATAAACAGCAACCTCTCTTTAGGTTCTGTTCAGTCCATATCGGGGGGGGGGGGGGGGGGGGGGGGGGGGAAATGGACAATACTTATCTCTTGGCATTTCTTTTCACTCACCATAACAAAGGAAATTACTTTCTCAAAATGAAGCCAAAGTTTCAAAGTCAGAAATACCTGATGCCAGGATCTTAACCTGGCCAAGTACAAAATAGTGTTCTTAAATCAAGGGTGGGTCTAGCCCTTGGTTTATGGCTCACGCCTATCCCTGCTATTCTCAGCCATGCCACTGACACATCTCCAGATTCACAAAAGGGATCATTTCAACACATGCTAGAAAATAGATGGCACAGCATTGCTGATGCTGCAGTAACTGGAAGAACGTTCTCTATTGCTCAGCTGCAGAATAATGTTATTTTTAGACAGAAATAAATCCAGCCATAGCTGAAAATGGAATCTATAATAAATGCTGAACCTCTGGTTTGTTTTATTAAATCCAATCCAATAGGAAGTCACGTATTATGATGCAGATTTCCTGCAAAATACCTCTGTGCAGAAGTAATGAATCTCTACTCTTATTCTCGATATGCAGTTCTGGCACAATATTCATGAGTGCTGATTGCTTATTCATCTGATTTTTAAGACGGAATTGTAGGATTGCATCCTGGCATCCCTTCTGAGCACAAAAGCAGAGAGATTTCAAGAGGCTTTCAAATCCAGAGGAATTTCTCCCCTGAGAAAGGAGGCCTTACTCTTACTGTGTTTAAACCCTGCCTTGTAGACAAATAGGAATAACATCTATTTATTTATTTATTTTTGCATATAAAACAAAAGTTTATTCTCAGTCTAGCTGATATTTTAACATTCATATTATTATTAGCTGAAATCAACTAACACAGAAGGAAGAACAAAAAAAAAAGTGTGCATATTAGTATTAGCTTCCCTGCTCCTCTGAATCCTTCAGCCAGGAGCTACATTCTGGCCTTGATGTGGCTGCAGAGCTGCCATCATCACTAGTCCTTGGCTGAGGGGAATAAGATGCTCATGATGATGGTTTCTTCTTCCTCACTCTGTGTCATAGGTTAGCAAGCATAGTCCCGGAAGGGATGTCCTTGCTAAGGGGTGCTTACAGTTTCCTCTGGGAACTGATAGAACCTATCAGCTGGCCAGTTTGAATATGGACAATTCTCTAAGCCACTTAAAGTTGTGACCACCTCTGTGATCCACATTTAAGAATAGGCAAACTCCCCCTCCAAGCTCTCTCTCGTTTCCGGTGCTGGGACAGGTGGCTGCGGGCCCCGTGTGGGGGCCAGCGGGCCCGGCCAGGCCCTGCTTGGGCCAGGCCGGGCCGGGCCACAGCCATCCTGGAGCCGATGGACCTGTTCCAGCCATGGAAACCCCCCCAATACCTTGCCGTGGGCAGCCAGAGCGGCTCGGCTCTCCCCCCTCTCCACTGCGATAAGAAAGATTCAACATTCCAGCTGCAAAGCTGCAAGGCCGAGGTGAGATTAACCCTTTTTATTGCTGTGAAGAGCTGAAAACCCTAGGGAAGAGAGAGAGGAGATGCTTAAAGCTGAAATTCTGTTGTGAAGCTATGATATATCAGAGTATCCTGTTGTAATTCCATGAAGATATGGGGGGTGGAGTGTTCAACTCGTAAGCAAAAGCACCTGCACTGAGATAGGCAGATGCTGACGCAGCTGTAATTTCATGAGAAGTTTGGACAGGGAGAGATGGACCAGATGAGGACTTTTGCTCCAAACGCGAAAGGAGAAAACCTCAGTCCCTAGAGATGAACCAGATGAGGACTTTTGCTCCAAATGGGAAAGGAGAAAACCTCAGTTCCTAGAGATGCTCCCAGAGATAGTCCTAACAGTGAAGATGAGGAAGACCCTTTGCTCCCAGGGAAGGAGAAGGGCCTCTGTTTTTGTTTCTGAACGGCTCAACCTTAAAATTGTACCCCAAAAAACTTCAAGAGTGGACCCTCGAACGTGGGAAAACCAATTGCTATCTGTGTGTGACCTTGAACAAGCTGCAAGTCGGGGGAAGGGACTCACAGGCAGGCAGAGAGACTCCTCTTCCTAAATGGACTGAACAATATTTGGAAGTGGGCGGCTGTCTCGTTGTGATACTGTTTTCATAGCATGAGCAAGAAGAGACTTCTCTTTCTAAATGGACTAAACAAGGTTATTATGGCAGTGGTAAACAGACTGAACATCTTAAGGGTTGTCTTTTCACATTGGCAGTGGGAGTAGGGAGGAAGGAGGGGGAGGAGGAGAGCTCTGAAGGTGGTATAATTTTTTTTTTTCTTTCCGCTTTTAGGTCTGTTAATAAACTTCTTTATATTCTTTCAAGTTTGGTGCCTGCTTTGCATTTCTCCTAATTCTTATCTCACAGCAGATAAACAGTAATGAGTATTTTGGACCAAACCACTACACTCTGGAATGAGCTCAGGGCAGGGATTCTTCAATATAGGTTTGCTAGCATTTTTATATTTATCCTTTCTCTATCAGTTTGCATCTTCACATTACATCCAGATTTATTACATGACACACTTCATGGATGTTGGGAGCTATTGCTTTGTTCTTAAAGCCAGTTATGCCCAGGTCTGGGGGCTTGCATCTCTTTGCATGACCACGGCCAAGTCACTTAGAGACCCCATGGCACCTTATGCCAGTGCATCTCCATGTGCCTCCTGTCTCTCCACTTTCCTCCACCTTCATTACCACACCAGGCCTGCATTTCTCTGTATTACGTCCTTGTGAGCCCCAAATGTGACAAAACCATTGTGGCACCATACACATAGCAAGGGCTACAGACTTGCACCATTTGCACTGCCTCCTCTCAGCTGTAGGACACAGGTTATACCAGGAGGGACAAAGCACAGAGAAAAGAAGGGCTGAAAGCAACTCAGTACAGTTTTCCAAGGCCAATGCCTTCAAGCCATTTTGCGTGACATAAACATGATACACATGGAACTACAGATCAGCTTTCCAAAACAGCAACAATACTGATGGAGTCAAACAGCATTCTTGTGCTTGCATTTAATTAAACCAGTATCTCACTGCCAAACTCTCATTTGGTGTACAACAAAATAACCAATAAGCAGATCTGCTTTAATCTTTCAAATCAAAACTACAACCTCAGTACTTCAGTACAATTTTGCCCACAAACTACCTTTGTTTCACTGCTAGTGTGACCAGCACAAAGCCAGAATTTATCCACTGTAAGAAAGCTCTCCAGAAAGAAAGATTATTTTATTATGCATTCAGTGAGATGCGTATAGCATATTTTACTAGTAGAGATTTTAGTATTTGAGCAACACGGAGATGAGTGAACAGCAACACACTCCAGTGCACACAGGCCTTGCGGCTGTTCAGCGTCTCATTTATCAGCAATGCTCAGATGATTTCCAGCAGTGTGACACAGATTCCCCTCCTCGTGTAACGCATCTGTATTCTAAGGTACTATACGTATTTAAAGTGTGCCATTCAGATGAGGCACCTTTGTTATAGATAACAATAGATCAATGAGACCTAGTTCCATAGAGAGGAAGCTTCGGCACCTTCACAGTTTGTGACAAAGAACCTTCAGTATAAAAAGCAAAACTTCTGCTTTAAAACTTGAGAACCAGCATGAAATAGGAGTAACTGTAATAGAATTGAAACAGAGTTGATAAAGATTAGTGGTGTAGTTAAGAAAACTGAAGTTCCTTTCAAAGGAGAAAAGACACTAGTAACATATCTGCCATATTTTCTAGTGATGAAATACTACACACTTCTTCCCTGCATACTAAATGGAATCCAGAGATATGAGTAGACCTAGGTAAATCTCATTCTTTCATAAGGGTGTTGGAGGTTTTTAGACAGTATTTTTATTATTTCTACCTAGTCTTTCCTACATTTTGCTATCTCTCTCGTGCTCTTGGTTCCAGAAGCAATTTTAGAGGCCAGTAAAACTCTATTTGCCCCAGTACTGCAGTGCTCCATTGAACGCCAGCCTCAGTGAGAATTGAGAGCCTAAATTGACATAATTAACTTCCCAACTGAATCCTTTAAGGTGCAGTTGATAGTGTAGCACAGTTTGAACAGCAAAAAGGTTAATGAGACATCTCTAATTCACACCCACACACCAGCCTGGAGGTTACATGCTCCAAGACTGCCCACATTCTCATCTTTAGCCTACTTAAACTTTATGGACAATCTCATGTGATAGTCCATCATCATCATACTACCATGTAGAATATATTCAGGGACAGTGCAGTATTTTGGACTATGATGTAGAAACTTTTGAATTTGAGGACACTAAAAGGTATCATAATCCAATTTAATCTTCAAATGTTCTATGCTGCACCAGCTGAAGAAGGTGGCAGCATTTAAGTAAGTCTTCTTTGCATCTGGTTTTCTATTGTCATAGAGCAGGATACAGCTCTGGAGTATCTTTCACACATACTGCTGCAGGTTGCACTGCTGCAGGTTGCACAACTGCAGCCCCCAGAATCTGTTAGCCCTCTCAGTTTGTTGGGACTTTTTGCCATGGGGATAGATATGCCCCTTCCAGGTCAGCCTGAGAAGTCTGAGCAAGTGGAACTCAAAATTTAACTTAACTGGAAAGTGAACTCCTAGGATACTTGGCTTTTAGTGATGGCCAGCTTTCTGATTTGACACAGTTTTTATATTGTGTACCTTGTACACACAGATGCCACAGAATTTGTTAGAGAAGGAGCTCCCAGCTCTGTTCTTAAAAATGCATGGTTGCACTGCTGTCCCCTTCCCCTGTCCTCTTCTAGCTCCAAGAGCTGACGTGTCCTAATGTCACCCAGACCGTGCTTAAATCTCATCACTTAGAATCTTCCTGATGAAGGAATTAAACCCCACGCTGCTCCAGTCACAGGGCAGCTCCAGACCTCGGCGTGGGGACACCCCCTGACCCTGATGCCCCGGTTCATCACCTGCGTGCAGTGTTGGGTATCGCAGGGGCCCGCAGGGGACAGCTCTAAAGGCACCTCGCATGGCTCAACACAGCACCAGAGTGCTCCCATCCCTCTGGGGATAGAACGGACCCATGAGCCAGCCGGAGCAGAGGGCTGCTGAGGCGTGAAAAAGAGCATCCCTGCTAAGCAGGGCTGGCTGAAGACGGGCAGTGCCTTTAACACTGAAGAGCTGCTGGGTCTGTACTAAACCTATAGAACAATTATGTTCAGTGGTATATGGAAAGGTTATTAGCAGCATCGAGGGTTGAAATTCCACATGGTTCACAGGATGACATCTAGAGTCTCCCCCCGGGATTCCACAACTCACCAAATCACCCTACTGCAATTCACTGGAATGCTAGTAAGTATTTCAAAACAAATTACAGGTTTCACATCCATGCAAAACCAGTGTTAAGTTATGGAGGGTTCTCTGTGTGTGTGCACCTGAAGTGAAATAAAAATGTTCAGAATTTTAGGCTGCTAGAAGTGTAATACAGGTTTGCGCACATAAAATCAATAAAAGAGTGTTAAAATATTCATTAAATCATCTTCACCAATTAAAAATGAGACCATTCTGATAGGTCTGATTTGTATTCTAAGTGTGTTTTGCACAATTACTCAAGCCTTTGAAAAGACATAATGAGAAAAATTACTGACAAAGAAGAAAATGCACCAAATATAAATGACATTATCTTCACCTAATTTAATCAGTCATTCCCAGACAAGAAAAATATCTAAATAAATTCATACTCTTCTTTTTCTTTAACCATTATTTTTCTTTACTTTTTCTTTAACCATTATTTCCCATTGAGTTTTAGGACCAAAAAAATCCTACTAAAAGCATTTCAGATTATTTGAATGCTATTCAGTTAAAAAAGAGCATCCAAATAAGAAGGGGAAGACTAAGCTGTACTACAAGAGGTAAACAATATGAAAGCATGATAAATCCTAACTGGAAGACATTACACATGGTATAAACAACGCCATTTATATTGTTTTAAAAATCAGCTTCAGGTCTAAGGGCAAAAGAAGTCAGGTGAGTTCATGACTGGTTTCAGCTGTATTTAGGACAGAAGTTCAGCACATGCTCATTGTTCTTCTGAGCTTGTCCCATTCCATGGTGCAGGACATGGGACCTCTGCACCTTCTTGTCTTTCCTCCAGTGGGGTACCTTCAAAACCTTCAAAAGGCATGTAAGAGGGTAGGACCAGCAGCAGTTGCCAGTCCCTTTTCTCCTGCATTACAATTCTACTCTCTGACACAAAGTAAAGCATTCAGAAAGGTTCTGGGCAAGTCCAGTGCTTTTCCAGTAAGTTTCAGAAGATTGTATGATTGCAATGAGACATTTAATACAATACATGCCAATTCATAATGTACTTTCTTATCAACAGCTGCAGCTGTAAAAATTTTGGAATTTTGTTAAGAAAGCTAAAAATCTTGTGGACTATACAAGTTCCAGGTGCTGGTCTGTCTTCCAGTGGAAGATTAAGTTTATTACTGTTGCAGACAAAGGCTGTCCTGTTCTTCCTTTCTTCATAAATGACAGAAATAGTGGCATCACTTTTTTTACCTCTGAAGTAATTAAGTGTAACTTCATCAATTGCTTTACAACCCCTTTAAAATTCTGAAAAATTTGCAGCAACAGACCAAAATTGGGGTGCTAAGTTTGCAGCCACCTCCCTGCATGGCCCACCTCTGTGCCAGAGACACCCCGTCTGATCCACTTGCAAATCCCCTCTCACATCACATCACGTGGTTCCTGTGGCCCTCCATAGCAAGGCAAACCACAGGAGAAGTACATTACCACACTACACCAGACTGAAAACTGCTGCTCTTCAGGACCTCATTCACAAGCTGAGCAGACATCCCTGCCTCGGGGTCAGAAACATCCATCAAAACGATGGAGCAAATGGCTGGGGACAGCAACAGCATCTGTTGTCAGGTCTGATCCTCATCCCCTCCTGTCTGTCTCAGCCTGGATTCTCCAATACGGTTTAGGTTAAACCAGAAAATATCTTTGTGCCTACAACATCACAGCTAAGTCACCAATTTCCAAAAGGGCTGTTTGCTTTTGTTGAGCAAAACCAGAACTAAATCACTTAAATTTTTGTTCATGCCCTTCTCTATTTTTCTATTATTACACCACAAACAACGAAATATTTGAGATGACTCCTAGACACGGACTATTAGAAACCACATCTCTACAATAAAGGTCCATTTAAATAAATACTAAAGAACACACACTAAAATAGCTTAATCTGATAGTAGGAGGGAACAGTAAGAAAGTTGAGAGGGACAATAATTGAGGGTAGGCATGTCTGCTTTCAAGCATTGTGATCAAATACACTGAGTGACAAGCAAATTAAGTGTTACTCCATTTTGGAGATCAAATATTCTAAGATGAGGTGACTTGAGCACCTTAATGAAATAGCTAGTTACCTGAAATTTACTTGGAAAGGCACTGAATTGCTGTCAGAAGCAGTCCATAGTCCACAGATCTTCACCTAGACTTCAGCCTAGCCTTTAATATACATTTTAGCCCTTACTAGGACTGGAGGTAGGTTTTTATCTGAATATGGTTGAAAAACAGTTGTTCTGCTACTGGGAAATGAAACAGAAGAAAAAGCAATAAGATACTAAAGCAAGGAATTCTTTTGCAGATATATTAGGGTTTGGCCTTCAGCATAAAGATTCTAGTGTATTTTTCTTAGGGAAGTAGAACTACCAGTCTTAACATCAGACACACGTGATTTTTGTGGGGGGGAAAGAATTGAAGATGATTCCTAGAGCTCGGGGAACCCAAATTTTGCTGATTAAATCCTGTTAAAGAGTCATTCCCCTCAAAGGACACTGAGGTCTCTTGCAAAGCTTGAAATATAGTTAAGTGAATTTTTATATGCTTCTATATATAAGGGCTGTATTTTTCAGAAAAAAAATCTTTGATTTTATCAAAAAATAGTTTCTGAATTTGTTCAATTGCTTTGCAGGAAATATTTCCCCAGAGTAACTGGTTTCTCCTGACTGAACTCATTTCAACAGGTTTTTTCCCACAAGATAACAAATATATGGGGTTTTGCCTGCAGGTAACAATATAGGATGCATGAGCTTTAACCTTCCCAAATGGACGACATTTATGCCATTGAAAGTCCTCATTTTTAAATCATTCAACTAAAAGGCCAATTCCATGTAATTGGTAAGCTTGCATGTGTGCTGGGATGCTTCAGCTTTGCTCTGTTATCTCTGGTTCTGCTCAAAGCATCGTCAGACGGGAAAAAACACCTCGATTGTGCCCACCTGCTTGTCTGCAAGGACACCTATTGTTACACGCAAGGAACCTTCGAAGTCAGGAGACTGACTGAGAAGAGTATTTTAAAGCATACTTTTTAAGAAGAGTTATATATTTCCAGGGTACAGAATGCCCACTTTTAGGTCAAATTTCTTGGCTCTTCTGACTTGTAGGAAAACACCACCTAGTAAAGATGTTTATGATGGCAGAAAGTTTGCCCAGTGTTTCCTTGTAGCTTAAGTAGATGCCAACTGCCTCAGAGGTCTGGGTTTTGCCAAAAGAATAAAGGAACTGATCAACTGAAAAACCTAATGCAGCAATTATATGAAGAGTTGGTTTGGCCGTCTTCTCCAGTTACTTATTTCAGCCAAGGCTGAATACCAGATTCCAGCTTAATGAAACAGGATTTAATCAATGTTTTTTTAATGTTTGAGTGAAATGAAAAATCAGGAGCTGGGACTAAAAGGTTCATAGCACATTGTGATACAGTGGCAAGAGGTAAATTCCATGTTGTGCAAACTTTACCGTTTTATCCAGTGCACGTCAGAGTATTCAGTGAATGAAACAATAGAATAAACATTGAGTAAAAACAAATATTCCAGACTATTAGACATTTTTAAGAGATCTAACTATGTAATATCTACCAGCCACAAAGACCTCACAGAGTACGAACAGATCCCAGTGGGAGATCAAACACAGAGACACATGACAGAAGGAGTCTTCCACGAATGGGAATTTCAGCAACCTCTCTCTCAAATATATATTTGAGATATATTGCTTTCTTAATTTATGGTATTCAGTGGAGTCCTTTATTTTCCTGTTTTCAACCTTTCAAACTTTGTCTCAGAATTAATTTTTTTATCTGCTAAAAGCATCTTTAACACTGCAGCCAGTGCTGCTTGCACTTTCTCCCACTCACTGAAGCTGCAAGGGATGAAGGAGTTCATCCAATATGCAAGAGATAGATTATACATCTTTTTAATTAAAGCTAAGTCGCAGTAAGTGACTCTTTTCTGTGAGCCTGGTAAATACACACGTAGGTGGCAAGGTGAACATTTGGCTGCTGTTCTTGTTTCACAGAAGATACTTTTACATGAAACAGAAAAAGGGCAGCAAATGATTACATAAAACAATTATACAAGCAATAAAAAATAATAAGGTGTTGGTATGCTACTATTTTTAGCAGTAGAAATAAAGCTTTGGTTTAAATAATTATAAACATGAAGTACTAGCAAAGCCCTAAGCTTAAGCTTCAAATTTCAGTAGTGTCTTTTTTATAGCATAACTCTTCACCCTTTGAATTAATAAAGCTCTTAATTAGCAGAACCAGTGCATCATTTTAGTCAGGGTGGTCCACTCACTGTATGTGCCAGGGAACAAGGACCACTCCCAGAGGCCAGAGGCAGCATCTCCTGATGCAGATGGGTCACATCCTTAAGGAAAGCTCATCTCCTGCCACCCTCCTTGCACCTGCACACGCAACAATAGCTCTGATTGCCTGCACAGTCCCACCCCACAAATTCTGTTCACAGTCCTCCCAGCCAAGTATGTGCAAGTTCTTCTATAATTACTCCTGGTTTTATTTGGTCTTACAGAAGGTCTTTTTGTCCCTTTATTTCAGTTTCATTGGAATTACCATTTTCCACTCTTAGCATCAACGGTATGTATTATATTACTATCACTATTACAAAATATTAAACACTGTTATTTACATTAAAAATTACTTTAATACTTCGTTTGAATTCGAAAATTCTAAAATTTAGTTCACCTCCCAATTGTGAAATCTTGAGAGTCATAATACACAAGTAAAAGCAGTCCAAGAAAAGGTCATCAATAAGGGATTATTGCCCCACAAAAATCCAACTGCTGTTAAAGAACATATTTGTTTAGTGCTTTTTTTTTCTTCCCAAAATCCTGAAAAATTTCTAGCAGGATTTCACATCCTTAATAGCACTAATGTTGGTTTTCAGATTTCTCCCCCACTGTTGGGGTGGCTCAGCTCACTCAGGAGCCGAGATCATTGCATGCCACTCAAGTCAGGGCCATCCATTGGGTGGATTTCCCCACCCAGGACAGTGGGTCGGAGGGCAGATCATGGGACGGCTCAGAGGTCTAAGCCGCATTCCCCTGGGTGGTTCCCAGACCCAAGTTACCTCCCCCTGTTCTGGAAAGTTCTCCCTTTTTCAGTTGCTCATTGGTCCCCTGTTTTAAGTCCTGCCTCCACATTTTCCCCATTGGTTCTGGAAAATTGTATCCTCCCCTTTGTCTGTACCTTACTGGCTACTTCCCTTTTCCCCGTCTTGTTCCACCCCCCCTTAAAAGGGCATGTACTGTTCTCCTCAGGGCCCTTCTGGCAATAAACCTGTGTTGGAACCCATACCAGAGGCCCCTCTCTGTTCCTTTGCCTCCGGGTTGACACAAGCCCTGACACCGGCTGCCTGTTGTGTCCCCTCTGAGGAGGAAGCAGCACGCGCCTCCATCTTGCGCCTCGCTTTTCCACTGAAGACGTTCTGAGGATGTCGTGGAAGTGACACTGCGTTCCCTCTGACCGAGGGCACACCAGAGCTCGACCATTCAAGCCAGCCAGCGTCAGATTGGCACCCAAACAGGGACTCACACGCGTGAGTTCCTGCAATGTCCTTGCTGTCAGGGGGCAGCAAGTGTAAACGACTTTGGAGCTGCAAATACCTCTCGTCATAGCATGCTCCATTTTAGAGAGCGGTGCTCCGAGAGTAGGCTGCCACCTCCAGCTTGGAGAGCAGCCTTACCCGGAGGACCCCACCCATGCCTTTAAGTTCCTTGGACCAGACATTTGTAGCTCCGTCAGGGGGAGAATTTGGTAAGTATTCCTGTGATCCCCGGTCTCTGGGCTTCTTGTTTAGTTTTCCCTTTTGCAAGTGGTGGGTGGAAGAGAGTGCTGAGGGAGGGATGGGTTCTAAACTCTCTCAGCCTCAAAGAGAGGTTTACATCCAAGTTGGGGAATCCCTAAAAAGCTGTGGGTTTAATTTTTCTAAGGTGTTCTTGAAGAAGTTTGTCAGGTGGGTCTTCTTCTATTTTCCGCAAATGTCTTCTGTTAATTTAAAATCTGCCACGTTGTCCTGGGTTGCAGTGTATTCTATTACCATCCTCAGGAGCTGTTGAAATCAGGTGGGGCAGCGTTTCCTTGCCTCCTCCCCCCAGACTATCTTTCTGTTAATTGCCCATCATTGTCCTGCTGCCTGACTCAGAGATAACTCCCTCTGGACTATCTTCTGTTAATGAGCCTAATCAACACTTTGCCTCATGACTCATTACCCCATTGTGAGATGCTCCACCCAGAGGGAGGAACCAAGCATCCCATCCTGGATATAATCTGGGACTCTGACCACCAGAGACAACCCTTCCCACTGGCTTTCCAGAGGACAGGAGCTACACAGCCACCATTGGACTTTCTGAGGAAGAACAGACTCTTTTACTACAGGATCACTGCTTCAGAGGACTGCAGCCACCATTCTACCAGACTGCTACCACCACCCTGCCTAACAGGGTGTCAGGTTGTACCTTGACTCTGTCAGTTTGACAGTGTTTTCTTTTACTTTTTTCTTCCTTTTCTTTAATTTCCATTAAATTGTTATTCTGACTTGGTGCCTCCCACTGGTTTGTTTTCAAACTAGTACACACGTTTTGGCAGTTTGTCGGGGATAAAATAGCAGAATTGAGCCAGCGTGGAGACACCTCTGGAGAGAGGTTTCTCTACGTCGTTTGGGCTCTGTGAGACACTTGCAAAACAAATCGGAAAATAAAAGAAAAGCCCCGAGTTCTCCCCAGTTCTCCTTAAGTCCCTCCTTCCTCCCCTCGTGTTCCTCATCCCACTACCCCATCACTGAGAAGAGCGGGAGGTGTGAAATGCCCAGAGGCACAGGGTTGCCACCGTCTCCCCGACCATCCTCGATCCTCTCAGCTGCCCCAGCGAAATAGCCCTGGCCAAGCTGTTTTGGCTTCTACCCAAACCCGCTCCCCTATGCCGCCTTCCCCAGTTGTTCGCCCAAAAGTGGTTCCCAGTTATATTGCCCACAAAATGGCGGCAAGGACTTTTCTTCATCCACCATTTTGTCCCATTTCCCTGCTGTTTCTGCCTTCCCCCAAAATGGACGGGACCACATGGCACAGCCTGCCTTTTTCCCTTCTCCTTCCCACAACCCCTTTCTCCTCCCTCCTCCTAACCCTTTCTTGTCTCCACCCCCACATGATATGACGGCTGTGAGCTCCTCCTTTGCGTCGGGTACTGTCCCCTGCATTGGGAGTCCCCACCTCTCCAGTGGCCACTCCTCTTTGTCCTCAGCTCCTGCCTACTGGGAGGGCCCCTCCACTTCCCACGCCTCATCTTCCGGTTCCCACGCTGTGGAAACCAGAACCAACACCATTTTGAAACCGGAACTGGAAGCCTCCTCCAGTCCCTTCGCCGCTCCAGTTACTTATAACCGGGCTGGCGGCAACCCCACCTGGAAACCCTTTGACCCTGCTGGGCTCAAAGAACTTTGTAAAGCCCAGAAGGAGTTTGGGAGGGAGAGTCCATATTTCCGGAATCTCCTGCGGACCACCCTCACTAATACAGTGTTGGTCCCAGCAGACCTCCAAAGCATTTTTTCTTGCTTGCTTTCTCCGGCCGAATTTGAGATGTGGGATGGCGGATGGAGAAAGCGACTAAGAGAGGTTCTCCCAATCGTGTTACAAGACCCTAACAATGCAGGGGTTTCCATGGATCACCTCACCGGTGAGGGGTTGCTAGCCAAGCCACAAGACCAGGCCCGTAACACCCCAGAGTCGGTCTTGAATGCTGTTAAGCATGCGGCGGAGCAAGCATTTTTGATGATGCCCCCTAAATCGGCGCCTCAACTAAATTACACTGAAATTCGGCAGCTTCCAAATGAACTGTTCATTGATTTTGTAGACAAATTAAAACTCGTGGTGGAGAAACAAGTGGAAGATCAGAGAACTAGGGAAAACATCATTACCCAAATGGCAAAAGCCAACACAACTGAAGCGTGTAAAAGAGTAATCATGAGTCTTCCACTTGATCCTCCACCAACACTAAAACAAATGATTCGGCACTGTACAACATTGATTCCCATTGGCCAACCAAATTTAAAAATGAGGGGGAATGTGGTGGGAGCTGTGGGTGCCACTGAGGCAGCGGCACCTGAGGACAAAAGGAATTCAAATAGACCCTGGATTTGCCACAGGTGTGGCAAGCCAGGACACCTCGCCCGGAATTGTAGAGCTCCAGCTCCTATTAATAAAGATTCCCGAGCTGTCTCCCCAGGGCAAATGACATCGCCTAGGCCCGTTGGGACACAGCCAGAAAACTGAGTGGACAGCGCGGACCTGCAGCACCGCGCGACGACAAAAATGAAGGAGCTGCAAGTAGAGACATTGTCATAACCACCACCGCAACCTCAATGGACTCCACGACACCTCAGAGGGTCCTCGTGAGTTGCAAAATCTTCAAAGACTGTATATTATTTGTAATGGGAGACACTGCACGCACACCACCAGACATCTTTATCACACCTGGGATTGTCCAAGTGGGATCACAAGGACTGTTCACCATCCATGCCCAATGCATTAACCCGCCTTTTTTCCTGGCAGCTGACCAGACTGTTGCCCAAGCCATCCTCATGCCCAGTTGCCCACCACAGAATTACAACCCATCTGTGTTCTGGGCTGAGGTGGTTGCGAAAGAGAAGCCTATGCTCAGCTGCAAGTTATCCTGCCAAGTCTCGGACATCAGCATGGTGGGGATGATGGACACAGGGGCAGATGTGACGATCATCGCTTCCAACAATTGGCCGTCGCACTGGGAGTTGCAGCCGGCGGAAGGTATTGTTACGGGTGTGGGAGGATCTGTATCTGCCCAAAAGAGCCGGACTCTTGTCCAAATCGAGGGCCTGGAGGGGCAAATTGCAACAATTCGCCATTTGTTATAGACTCCAGTTTTACATTGTGGGGCAGGGATCTCATGTCTCAATGGGGAGCCCGGGTCGAAATTCCATCTCGACCCCAGGATTTTCAGTAGGGGCCATTCTGGAGCACCCCGCCCAGAAATTAAATTGGCTCACTGACAAACGAGTATGGGTGGACCAGTGGCCTCTAAAAGGACATAAATTGAAGGTGCTCAGTGCACTCATGGAGGAGCAATTAAAGAAGGGAAACATCGAGCCCTCTAATAGCTCCTGGAATTCCCCAGTGTTTGTGATACAAAAGTCGGGGAAGAACAAATGGAGGCTCCTCCACGACCTGCAAAAAATTAACAAAGTCATTGAAGACATGGGACTCCTGCAGCCTGGAATGCCATCACTCTCTATGCTCCTGAGGCAGTAGAAGTCAGCAATAATAGATATCAAAGACTGCTTCTTCCATATCCCCCTGCACCCAGACGATGCACCCTGGTTTGCCTTCTTGGTACCTTCCATAAACCGGGAAGCTCCTATGCAGCGCTACCACTGGTGGGTTCTACCACAAGGCATGAAAAACTCATCTACCATCTGCCAGGGTTTGCATTCTGTCCCCTGTCAGGAAATTGGCAGTGAAGACAGTGATCCTTCACTATATGGACGATGTTTTGGTGTGTGCTCCCACACAACATTATTTGGACTGGACACTAGGTGAGGTAATCAAGGCCTTAGAAGCCTATGGATTTGAAATCCAGGCAGAGAAGGTCCAGAGAACCTCACCATTTAAATACTTGGGACAAAAAATTGACAAGTGAACTGTGGCTCCACAACAGCTCCAGATTAATAACAACCCTAAGACTCTGCAGCAATTTCACCAGCTTGGCAGGTCCATCAATTGGCTGAGGCCACTCCTGGGGCTGACAACCGAAGACCTTGCCCCTCTGTTCAACCTGCTTCGTGGGAACGACAATTTCAAATCCCTGAGGCAGTTGACAGAAGAGGCGAGAAACTCCATCATCAAGGTCCAAGAGGCGCTGTCATCTCGCCAAGCCCATTGCTATGCCCCAGGTCTGCCCTTTCAGTTTATTGTGTTGGGGGAAATGCCATACCTCCATGGGCTGATTTTCCAGTGGGACGAGGTGCAGAGGGATCCTCTTCTGATCATCAAGCAGGTTTTCCTCTCGCACCAGCCATCCAAAAGTATTACCACGCCACAGGAGCTCATGGCTCACTTAGTGATAAAAGCTAGGTCTCACCTCCGTACCCTAGCAGGGTGTGATTTCATATGTGTTTACCTGCCATTAACCACCAATGCACTGGACCATCTCCTCCAAAACAACAATCATCTCCAATTCATTCTTGATAGTTACTCGGGACAAATATCGGCTCACAACCCAAAACACAAACTGTTCAATTTGGCCTTTAAGTTAATTCCAAAAGAAATTCAAAGCTGTGAACCACTCAATGCCCTGACGATCTTTACGGATGGCTCTGGAGCATCCCAGAAGTCTGTCAACACTTGGAGGGATCCTCGCACTCAGAAGTGGGAGTCTGACGTGCAGGTGGTCGAAGGATCACCGCAAGTTGAAGAGCTCGCTGCAGCCGTCAGAGCATTTGAGCGGTTCAATGAACCATTTAATTTGATAACAGATGCAGTATATGTAGCAGGAGTGGTGTCCAGAGCAGAAAGAGCATCGCTCAAAGAGGTGGTGAATCCAAAAATCCATAACTTGCTTTCGAAGCTGATTCAAATTGTCTCCCACCAAAAGCAACCCTTCTATGTGATGCATGTGAGATCACACACTGATCTGCCAGGATTCATCGCAGAGGGGAATCGGAGAGCCGATGCACTAGCCATGCCTATTGAATTGGCAAATTTACCTAATAGATTCCAGCAAGCCCAGTTAAGCCATGCCGCATTCCATCAAAGTGCTCCAGCCCTCGGCCGGATGTTCCACCTCACCAAAGACCAGGTGAGGACTATTGTGGCGACATGCCCTAACTGCCAGAAACATCAGTTACCATTGTTAGGCCAAGGGGTTAATCCTCGAGGCCTCAGCAGTTGTGAGGTATGGCAGATGGATGTTACCCATTTCCCCCCATTTGGTTGCCAAAAATACATGCACGTGTCAGTAGGCACCTTTTCTGGTGCGACCTTCGCCTCAGCCCACCATGGGGAAAGATCAAAGGACATCACTAACCACCTGATTCAAGCCTTTGCTATGTTGGGGACACCGAAAAAAATAAAAACAGATAATGGCCCGGCATATGCATCTGCAGAACTTAGAAAATTTTTTAATGAATGGGGTTTGGAACATGTCACCAGCATCCCCCATTCTCCCACGGGTCAATCAATTGTAGAGCACAAGCATCAGACTTTAAAAAGACTGCTCAAACAGCAGAAAGGAGGCAACGAGATCGATGACCCCGTTTTAAGACTCTCCAAAGTGCTCTTTACCGTAAACTTTTTAAACTGCTCCTACGAAGAACCGAATCCCCCCATCACATGGCACTTTACCAGTTCCACCAAGGCCAAAGTAACTGAAAGACTTGAGGTCTTGATAAAAGACCCAGACACATTGCAAATATGTGGCACATACCTCCTGGTCACCTGGGGCAGAGGCTACGGATGTGTGTCCACCCCAGAAGGACCTAAATGGATCCCTGGGAAGTGGATCAAGCCTTATTTAATAAAGAACTTAAAGCCAAAGCAAGTGGAAAACACAGTGGCAACATCATGGAAAAGAAGAAAGAACAAGACCTCCTAAATAAGAAAAGAATTCTTCTTCCAGGCTGCAAAAATGGACATTCCCTTTCCCATCTTCCCTAATGTGTTTCCCTCCCTTAAGTGATCCTTCATTTTATTTCAAAGGGGGGAGTCTAAGGGAACCATGAATCGATGAATGTTTCATTCAAATTTATCACACTCATATAATGTTCTGGTTTTCCTCAGTAAAAGCCCCTACAGGATGATCTCCCACCTGCTTTTGTTCTACCTGCTGCAGCTCCTCTTACACCAGCAAGGAGAAGCATGGATAATCCCCCAACTGAGAAAGAATGTGTGGGTCACCCTGGCCAAAGCACTGCAACAGGACCATCTTTGTTTATCCACAGCAGCTGAAAGTGACCCTCTTTCTACCTGTTTAGTAGGGATTCCGTACACATCATATTCAAAGCCTAAAAGGGGACTGCCCTTAGCCAATCCCTTGCAACGATGGGATGTGTGGGCCAAAAAATTGCCTGATGCCGAGGAGGAACCCCAGGAGCTTGAGCTCTTAGGGTCTGCTCCAGCTCCCTTCTGCCTTCATTTATTTTATAAGGCAGAAGAGGAAGGGAAAAAATACACCAACATTAACCCACACCATAGGCAATTCACCTCACTTGAATGGTGCAATGTCACAGAGTTTATCCTCTTGGCATCCACGAACCGTCCCAAAAACCTCCCGGAAGGGAAATTCCTTATTTGAGGGGATAGGGCATGGGCAGGTCTCCCTTCTTGGCTTCGTGGAGGTCCATGTACATTAGGCCAGTTGATGCTGTTTACCCCAACCTAACCCAAATTATTGATTGGAGTAATAGAACCCAATTGGCTCAAGAATAAAAGGGATCTCAAGAATTTGGACAAAGATTGTGATTCAGAAATTTTCCATTGGTCCCACCTAAAAAGATCCGCCATCTCCCTCTTTTTGCCACGGGTAGCAGCAGCAAAGGCTCTAGGAGAATTGGGCACCCTAGAGTGTTGGGTGGCTAAACAAGCCAATCTTACATCAGCTGTGCTAAGTAGCCTCCTCGAAGACGAAGAAATAACTCGAAAGGCTACCCTACAAAACAGAGCTGCCATAGACTTTTTGCTCCTAGCACATGGCCATGGGTGTCAAGAATTTGAAGGAATGTGCTGTTTCAACTTGTCCTCAAAAAGCGAGAGCATACATTCCACCATCCAGAAAATGCAAAAGATGGTCTCCAAGATCAAAGTAGAGACTGAGAACTGGATGGACAATATTTTTAAGAACTGGGGATTATCAGGGTGGATTTCATCCATTGTAAAGATTGTTTTATGGATTTTCATTACCATTCTTTTTATCCTTTTGTTTTTTAAAAAAATGTTTGCTTTCTGCCATTGAAAGAACTTTCACAACACCAAAACCTTCATCAAAACACAATAAAAAAAGGGGGAGATGTTGGGGTAGCTCAGCTCACTCAGGAGCCGAGATCATTGCATGCCACTCAAGTCAGGGCCATCCATTGGGTGGATTTTCCCACCCAGGACAGTGGGTCGGAGGGCAGATCATGGGACGGCTCAGAGGTCTAAGCCGCATTCCCCTGGGTGGTTCCCAGACCCAAGTTACCTCCCCCTGTTCTGGAAAGTTCTCCCTTTTTCAGTTGCTCATTGGTCCCCTGTTTTAAGTCCTGCCTCCACATTTTCCCCATTGGTTCTGGAAAATTGTATCCTCCCCTTTGTCTGTACCTTACTGGCTACTTCCCTTTTCCCCGTCTTGTTCCACCCCCCCTTAAAAGGGCATGTACTGTTCTCCTCAGGGCCCTTCTGGCAATAAACCTGTGTTGGAACCCATACCAGAGGCCCCTCTCTGTTCCTTTGCCTCCGGGTTGACACAAGCCCTGACACCGGCTGCCTGTTGTGTCCCCTCTGAGGAGGAAGCAGCAACGCCTCCATCTTGCGCCTCACTTTTCCACTGAAGACGTTCTGAGGACGTCGTGGAAGTGATGCTGCGTTCCCTCTGACCGAGGGCACACCAGAGCTCGACCATTCAAGCCAGCCAGCATCACCCCACCACACTATTATCAACTTGTTTGTATGAACTGAAATTATTATTTTCTCAGAATGCTGCACAGGAAAAACTCAAGACAGCTGCTATTTTTACTTCAACGAGATTGTACAAAAGCACTGCAAGTTAGAAAAATTACTCAAAATGGTAATGCAAAGTCAGTGGGGAACCAGCTCACTTCATTAAACATCTGCAGAAGTCTCAGACTCACAGAAATTAAATTGGTTTACTGTAGTCCATAATATTTACTGTAGCACCAAGTGTGTTCCCCAAGATACAGAAAGGGAGCAGGAATATATAATTAGAAACTCAAGGTTGGAACTGAAGAGCTTCCTATCAAGAAAGTAACAATTTACAGATCAAGACAGTTGTGTGCAGGTATATTGAGTGATCCCTTAAATTATTTCCACTAAATACTTGAAATAAGTGTTTTTTCCCCTCTACTCATAAAAACTCTAAACTCAGCATTTCTACAGACAAACCAATTGCAGGGGACAAATTTTCAAGTTCAGGAGAAACCTCATACCAGTGAAGTTTAAGACTGAACACGAAGTGTACCCAGGTATGCACTGTTCTTGCTGGGTATCTCTGGTCCATAGCTCTGGCTGGGACCATAACTCGGTGCTAGAAACACCTTCACACGTATTTTGGATGTCAAATGAAGTCATAGAACAGATACAAAGATCTTAGGAAAAGAACTTGTAAAATCCTATCAGAAGAGAAAAGCAATTGGCCTGAAAGAGGAAACAACTGAGGTAGAGGCATTAAAAAGTCATGAAGCAGAAAAGATATTCAAATGAAAAATGTTTTGTCTTTGTTTTGTTCTATACTGGCCCAAAGCACACATGTGGATACATGACACATGATTGCAATGTAGCACACAAATTAAAATGCATTGATTTTTACCAAACAAATATTTGTTTTAGTAAAAATCTATTGAAATTGCTTTAAGTATCCTTTTTCAATACAAATTAATCTAAGAATACCCAGGTTGGCTGCAGTGGCAAAACAATTACAGGGCTTATCCCGTAGATCTTTGTGGTGCCCTTGAATTTTGTCCTTTAGAAAAAAATCTTTAATAACTCTGCAGATGTTTGCTTGTATTTGGGTTTTTTTGCACTATCACTTCCAAGACAATCTCACCCATATTTCCACATTGGGTGCATATGACTCTCTCCATGGCTACTTTTTGGTTTTCAACCACTAAAAATGGTCTAAACTAATATGGGTGCAGTCACAATCCTTGGCCCTAAATGTTTGATTGCCTGCATATCTTTGGGAATTAAGAGCCTTTGATAGGCAGCCTTTCTTTACCATCAGTTCTAGTTACGTAGAACAAAAAAACTTCAAAACAACATCCCTACAAGAGCATCACCAGCACAATTCAAACTTTACTCAGCACCTGTGGATACTGCTACTGGTCCCTGAACGCTGCCCTTCGCTTTGCACTCTCTGTGGAACTGGAGTTTCAGATATTGTCTCAACTCACAATCAAATGCTGAGGGAACAAAGCTGTTACTTCATTTACACTCTCGTTTTGTGGAAAATGAGGTTTTTCTTGCACGTGCCCCACTCCACCCTTTTCTGAGAACTCTGTAAGTCAATCACCATGAATCTGTTGTATTTAACTAGCACAAGGCTCCTAGTATCTTCCAAGTATTTAGTAAATGAAAAAAACAACTCAAACTACATTTTAAGTTAAGGAAATACGGTATCGCACCCCACTTTCCTAGATGTGCAGCCAAAACACATCCAGCTTTAATGTAAGTTCAGTTAGAGAAAAGGCAAAAGCAGACAGGGAAAATATAGATCTGACATCATGAGAGTAACTGGTTTTGTAAGTAAATCTGAAAAATCAGCTTATATCTGTTTTTTCTTCTTTTCTAAGAGGTTACACAGCCTGATTATTCCACCAATATTCCCAAATCCATGTAAGCTAATATTCTTAAAGAAACTGAAGCTAAGCATCTGTTAAGAATTCTGCAAGAAATGTTAAAATCCTAAAAGAGAATGTTCTCATACCCTCATTGTCTTGGCTCAATTTAACACACACAATTTAGCACACACAATGATTTCACCAAGAGTCAAAATGTGAAATTGCTGGGGTTTTAGGAGCAGTCCTGGTTTTGGTTTTTTTTCTGTTAAAGGAATTTTCCCCATACATGTTGCTAGGGGGACAAATTGCTGGGTACTTCAGAAAAACAAAAGAGCCAGCCACTGAGGGAGGGGTGCATCTGGCCACTCTTTTGTTTCACCTGGGTGTGCGGACAGTCGGTCCCGGCATTTGGATGGAGACAGAGGCTGCTTTCTTCGGCTGCTTTTTTCCTTCTGCCAGAGAAACCCCGGGATCCCAAGCCCGCCTTCCCTGCCCTGCTGAGAGCTGGGCCATGGCCGCCCTGCCCCCGCCATTGCTTCGAGCCTTCACTATGTTGTAGCCCTGCACGCCCTGCCTGCCCAGACCTCCGGCGGGTTCCCACCACAGCTCTGCAGTTTGGATACATCTCATCTGCGACCCGGGATTTGTGCTTGTCCCTGCCGTTCCAGCCTGCCGTTCCAGCCTGCTGTTCCTGAGGGTCCAGCCGGACACCAGGATCGGCTGCCCAGGGGTTTGTGAAGCCTTTGTCCCATCCTTTCGCGAGATCCCAGGCCACCAGTGCCACGTGCTCCCTGAGCTCGCTCCAGAGCGCCCCCTGCAGCCCGCGGGAACCATCGCACCTGCCCTGCTCACCGGGAGCCGCCAGCGCCCCTGCCGGCTGCGAGCGGAACTGCACCCGAGGGGAAATAGCCTGACAGCCGAGAAGGCTGGGACTGGGTTTGTGATTGTTTGCTGTTACTGCCATAGTTATTGTTGTTTGTTTGACTTGTTATACACATATAGATATATAATAGTAAAGAACTGTTACTCCGATTTCCCATATCTTTGCCTAAAAGCCCCTTGATTTCAAAATTATAATAACTCGGAGGGAAGGGGGGCCACATCTGCCATTCCAAGGGAAGTTCTTGCCTTCCTTAGCAGACACCTGTCTTTCAAACCAAGACAGAAACGTATTCAAAAAGGAGACATTGTATGAAAAGTAGTCCTGCAAGTTTACTGATATATGCTAGAAGTGATATACTTTTCCTTTGGTTGCTGCTGCTAATTACCCAATTAAAATCTATCCCAAATCGGATGGCTTGCACTGTTTATCCTTTTTATAGAACTGTTCATTAAATACAATACCAGGCAGGCATTAATTGTCATTATTATGCAAAGTCTCATGTTTTCAAATTATACACTTTGCTTGACTAAAAAAAGCCAGGCAGGAAATCCTCTTGGAGTGCATTTCTGGACTCCTGAAGGAACAGAAAGCAATTAGGAACAGTCAACAAGAGTTTGCCACAAGGAAACCCTGCCAGACCAACCTGACCACCTCCTATGTGACCTCCTAAGTGAGCAGGTTTGTGGACAAGGGGAGAGCAGCAGACAGTATCTACTTGATATTTAGCAAGACTTTCAACCAGAGTCTTGTATCCCAGTTCTGCTCTTTACACTCTAGATGGATGGATAGGTCTAATGTTTGGAAGGCCAAGCTCAGAGGCTGGTGGTTAATGGATTAACCATCTCTCCAGATGGAGACCAATAACTTCACCTTGCACACCTGCAGCAAGGCCAGGGCTAAGGCAAGAACTGAGGTAAGGAGAAATGTTCACCTGTGTATTATCAATGGCAGATCAGGAGTTACTGCCACTGAACTGTTTGCTTTGCCATCTTCCCAGGTGTCTGAGAGGGTCATAAGCATTCCCTGGGTTGCAGCTGAGAAAGTCTGTGTTGCTCTCAAGTAATTTAGATTATATTCCACCTGGAAAGGAGCTATTTTTACCTTTATTTCTGTTCACAGAGGCACAGCAAGATCACCTCCAGCTGCATTAATGCTCACTGTGTTTCAAGGTCTGCTCGAAAGTTGCGAGAAATGGTGAAATAATAGCCTACGGGAAACTCTGGCATCTTCCAGATGGAGATCAAGCCTACTGTCAGTTTACTATAACTGTTTAGCCAGCCAAGTTTCACTCTAAGATACCCCCCTTTTGGCACTGCTCCCTCCTGAACATTGCTGCACAGCATCCTGGCAATGCTCATCCCTGCAGCGCATAGCCCTCCTCACTTGGAGCTCAGCAAGACACTTTGGAGTGGATTCTGGAAGCACTTCAAAAAGCACAGCCATAATATTCTTCACAACAGTTTCCTATAAGTAGAGATTCATTTTTCACTAATGAAATGCTAATATATAAATAACTGAATATTTATGGAAGTTGAAATTTAACAATGAACACAGCAATAAATAGCGCAAACAGCCATTTAGTTCATAATTGTATTTTCCCATTAATTCTTATTTTGCTACTGCAATTCCCTTCACCACCACCTTCATCATAAACAAGTGATATGTGGATACTTAATGCAAAGAGCGAGGGTTTAAGCTATGAATTTAGAGAACATTTCTGAGGGCAGAATTCATCTTTAAGTGCAGATTTATCTCTTGCACAGACTTTGTGCCATCCCCTTCCATCAGCAAAATCATAGGTTTTTCAGGTATCCATCTAAAGAACATACTGCTGTGAAGTTCCAGTTGTGCAGTGATTTACATTCCCTCCAAACATTAGTTGACAGAACTCTTGAGGGTTATATCTGTAAACCATTAATTTTTTTATGCATCAGGAAAGCTTTTTATTAACAAGTTTAATATTACACCTGTAAACAATATGCTTGCAGTATACACCAGATGATTCATCGCAGTTGTTGATATTTTTATTCTATTTTAGGTTTACTTTGTATTAGTTTCCAATAAGGTAACACGGTCAGAAAAAAGAGTGAGGAACAAAGCTGTAAATGGAGACCAGGGAAAGGGCAATTAACAACAATTCCTGGGGAAAAAATATAACTTCTATGAAGTGCAAAAGTTGTATTTTTCATCATCAATGACATTGCCATTGTCATTATTAATATGTCTCTTTACATTACTGGCACTTTAGTGCAGTTAATGGCCCATTTCCCAAGCTACCTCACTCTTAATCTGTGCCTTTCTTTATTAAACTACTGGTAAGTGAGCAAAGACAGTGCTCTTTATTAACACCTTCCACCAAAGACTGGATGTTGCATTGCTTCAAACAAGAAGTACACAGATTCCTAGAAATATTCTTAAATTATAAGTAACACATGCAATTCATGTCTTAATATCCATTAGTTCAAAGACTCTGTGGCAATTCATTTTCAACCCATAATGTAATTTAAGAAGTCTGTTTTATTTGCATGAGAATATTCAGAGTGAGCAAATGCAGCATTTTTTGTGCCTGGAAATACTGATAAAGTTGGGGTTTCCACTTACCACTCATTTAATAAATTAAACTGATTTTCAGCAATTTTTTTAAATAACAAATTGTTGTTCTACTGTTACTGTGAAAATAGAATATGCATTTAAGGATAAATATTCATTTCTTCCAAGAACAACTAGAGAAAGTAATTTCAAAAAAAATAAGACTACAAGCCAAAATATGGAAATATTTGCTACATTCTTTTCATACACAGAACAGAAGGGCCAGAACTGCTGGTTCCTGGCTTAATTTTTTCCTACATTTATCACACCTCTGTTCCAGAAAGAATAACTGAATGTGCAAATGTGAATATTGTGTTAGGCCACACACTACTGTGTACCTGTTTACGCAGCAGAATTTTGACAAGAGAGTAGATCAAGGGTCCAAAGAAAATGCCTGAATATTTTCCTTAGGACTGATTATACTGATACAGGAAGGTTACTCGTGAATCTGCCTTCCTTCCCTGTTGAAGCAAGGAAGGAAGGCAGGGACCCTCCTCGTCACCTGTTTTGGTACAAACCCAGAGCTTCACTAAAACCATACTGGATTACAAAATTCTGTGCGAAGTAACTAAAAAGGTGTGCTAATGGTTGTGCTTACAAATGTTCTCTTTTGACAGTTTCCTAGTGTTGTTTGCAGTGGAAAACTGCATGAAGCCAGTTTTACCCAATCCTTTGCTATAGTAAACAGATCTCTTGATATATCACTGAAATATGGGAAAGTGAGGAAATATTTCAAAACAAAAATATTCTTCAATAGCAAAATTTATTTGGATAAAGAAAGCTGGAAGTTTGAACCCAGTATGAAGTATAACTCTGACTGAAATATATTAAGGAATGGAAATTTCACATCCACCCCTTTTTTTTCTGCTGAAGAGGCAATCACCCAAATATCTCATCTATCACAGAAAGCCTGGCTGCTGCATTCAGTTTCTTTGAGACGCAGATCAGCTGTGATATGTCATTTGACTTTGAGGCTCTGGAAATTCGTCCATCACATTCTTTAAAGCTTTGCACATCACCTTGTGCACAGAAGATGCTCAGAAAAAAACCAAAAAAAACCACCAAGATGATGCTGTGTCACCCTGTCAAGTTGCACTATGAAACAGGTTTCCGAAAAAAAAAAAAAAAAACTGATTGCTGCTCCCTCAAATATTAGATGACGGCTTTAAGACTTGGCCTGCTTAAGGCACCCGCATTCATTTACAATTCTACATTTAAAACTTTATTTCCTGTTTGAATTTGACCTAAATTCATGAACAGTTTCAGATCACATTTCCCTGTACAGATTATTCACCGAGAGGAAACAACCCCAACTCTGAATATTAAATTTAAGAGAAAATTATCTGAATGGCTTTCTCCAAGAAAACCCAGAAGGGGATACATTCTAGTGTGGAAATTTTTCTGACATTTTGTTAAGCATTAAAAAACCTCAGTGAAGATGGTGGGGTGAGGGTTTGTAGGGGTTTTTTCTGGGTTTTTTTTCCGGGTTTTTTTTCCCGCTACACTCAGAAGTTTAAACTTTTTCTTTTCCACCCTTTTCAGACTCAGCCCCAGAGCATTCTATCTCCTTCCACATCACTGCATTGCTGCATGTCCATCACCTTTTCCATCACACACAGCTCAGATGTACATGATGCAGATCTGGTGCTGCATTTTGTACTCTAACTGACAAGCTGCTCTGGTTCATTTCTTTCCTCTCCTTTTCTAAGGGTCAGTTTTACAGTAGGTCACAGATTATAGGAGCAAATAGGTAAGAGCAGCAATAATCTAAGAAGCCATGTTATGCATTCTCAATTATGAGAGAACAATTTAAGCCATGTGGAAGCACAAAACTTAGCCTTCACTTCTAGACTAATAAAGAGGGAGTTTTGAAACGATGCAGCTGTCCTGATAAGGTGTGCTAACCAGGGAAAAGGAGGGGTGAACACCGAATTCTTTTAATCATAACATGACTATGGAAGCTTGCCAATGTAAGTCCAATTATGTAGAAATAGAAATGTGCTGTGATAAGCTTTAAGCCACTTAGGAGTTAACAAGCTGGTATACTATATAAGTGCCTTTGGATTGCTAATAAACCGGAGTTTTGCGCTTATCAACCATATTGGTTTGGACTGCATCTCTCTCCCTGCCGGGATCCCCGGGCTCTCATCCTTTTACAATTCCAACAGACTAACATCTCATTGTTTGAGCTTGGACTAAGAACTTCATGGGACAACTTATTTTGGTAAGGCACAAACCAGGTGAATGCACTGTTCCTATACAGCCCATGGATAACACTGTACGTCCCCAACCACCACAACACTTCAGCTATTGACCACAGCCATCTTGTTAAGGACTAATCTTCCACTACACCTGATAGAGCTTCAACACTAAAGCTGAAATCACTTCTATCTCTAAATATTAAAAAGATTCTGTTGTTGATTCTGACTGCCAGAGGCAAATTCACTGTTGATCTCCTCGTAAGATTTAACACTGAAATTGCTACAAGAAGAAAACAAGACGAATAAAACTAAACTTCAAATATAAACAGAGAAGAAAATTGGGTGAAGTATCAGTCTATCTAACTCCTCACAGCTCATTATAACTTAACAAGACACACACAACTATTATATAAGCCACTAGATAGAATATAAAAATATTCATATTAAATACAGTTGGAAAATATGCCTAGAATTCCTAGAATAAGGGCAAGAGGAATGAATGACATCAGATTTGGAAGTGTCACATGCAGTAATTGACTGTTAACATTTCTCCTACCTTAAAAATGTATGCTGCTGAATTGCCAAGAATAATATTTTTCACTACTCTCAAACAATATTTCTTGTTGTATGTCTAGATCAATCAGGTAAGTTAAAGAACACAGGATATTCAAAAGGAAGAGCTAGTTTTTACTGAGAATCTGACCCATTGGCAGGCTGGGAACGTCTTTTTTACAAAGTGGATCTTGAAGAATCGATATTGTCAGAAAAATCAAACCCCTCTTACGTGGTAATGACCAGGAATGTGGCAATTTCCTCCCTGGTGGTCTGTGAAGAGCAGCTTCCAGCCCTGTAAAACCTGCCTGAGTACTGGATCTGCAAGCTGAGATAACACAAGACACCACTTGCAAGTGACAACTCAGTCATCAAAGCATTAGAGAGCGATTACTTCCCTCTCCTTCTGCGAAAAATCTGAAGTAGGCATAAATGAAGTGTCTCCTACTACAGAAACAGCTGCTGATCTTGCAACACAAGCACAGGCAAAGCTACCTGTGACTACACGTAAGGAGTTCCCATCCCAAAAGTAATCACACTTCTAAGCTGTGGATAGGGCTCCCAGCCAAGCAGCACTTTGAGAGCTTTGAGGGAACAGAAAATTCAGGATCAGCACTTCTGGTGCCTCGGTTTTACCCCACCGTTTGTTAAATACTCAGTAAAGGGTTGGGTTTCTAGTTTTGATGGCACCACTCAAAATAGGATCTGGAGAGAGGTGTTTCCATATGGCATAAAAGCACATCATTTTTTGACTTATTCACTACAGGAAGACCTGACAGAAGGTCAATTTACTATTAAGTAAATTGTCTGCTATGAATAATCATTCAACAGCTATGTACAGGAAAAACAACCAGGCTCTCATTATGGGAAGGACCAACGACTGTCTCTGTGTAGCCTCTTGTTGGGGTTTTAAGAGTTCTAGGGGTTTTTTTCTGTTAAAGGAATTTTCCCCCCATACTGTTACTAAGACAACAAATCGATGGGGTACTTAAGGAAGACAAAAGAGCTACCCACTGGGGGTGGGGTGGGCCTGGCTACTCCTTTGTTTCACCTGGGTGTGGGGTCAGTTCACTCTCGGCGTTCAGAGAGAGAAGCTGCTGGTTCTTTTTGGCCGCTTTTCTTTCTGTTGAGAAAGATCCCAGGATCCCTGGCCCACCTTCCCTGGCCCACCTTCCCTGCCCCGCTGGAGGCCGGGCTGTGGCCACCATGCCCCGCCTCTGCTTCGAGCCTTCCTTGCGTTGTAGTCATGCTCGACCTGCCTGCCCAGACCTCCGCGGGGTTCCCTGCTTGGATACATCTCGTCTGCCACCCAGGATTTGTGCTCATCCCTGCTGCTCCAGCCTGCTGCTCCAGCCTGCCGTTCCAGCCTGCTGTTCCTGAAGGTCCAGCCGGACACCGGGGCCAGCTGCCCAGGGGTTTGTGAAGCCTTTGTTCCATCCCTTCCCGGGATCCCAGACCACCAGTGCCGTGTGCTCCCCGAGCTCGCTCTAGAGCGCCCCCTGCAGCCGCGGGGAAACCATCGCACCTGCCCTGCTCACCGGGAGCTGCCAGCGCCCCTGCCGGCTGCGAGCGGAACTGCACCCGAGGGGAAAGGGCCTGACAGCCAAGAAGGCTGGGACTGGGTTTGTGATTGTTTGCTGTTACTGCCATAGTTACTGTTGTTTGTTTGACTGGTTATATATATAATAGTAAAGAACTGTTTTTCCTATTTTCCCACATCTTTGCCTTAAAGCCCTTGATTTTAAAATTATAATAACTCGGAGGGAAAGGGGTTACATCTGCCACTTCAAGGGAGGCTTCTGCCTTCCTTAGCAGACACCTGTCTTTCAAAACCAAGACACCTCTACAGTCACTTCTCTCAACACTGTTCTGAATTTTGAAAACCCAAATATCTTTAAGCAAAGATGACCAAAGAAGTTTAAATCTGAATGATATCTTCAAGATGACAACCTAACTAATTTGCATTGAAAAGAATTCTTTGCATAGCACCTGAAGGAAAAAGAAACACTCTCTTCTTTTTAGTTTAAGAAAAACATATAATTTGGAATTTAAGATTAAATTATTCATATTAGAAGGGTTACCTACTTGCAAGAAGCAAGGCCTCAAATGGGTTGTCCAGAAAAGGACCTGTGTTCTCAAAGACTGTGTGGTTGAGCACAGATATTTACTTCATTATTAACAACCAAAACAGCTGTCACTCCAGACCCTGACTTCTTAGTCTTTGCTTTCTCTAGCTGCCTTTTAACGATTTTGGTTCTTTAGCTCAAACAACTGATTTGCTAAGAATCAGTTGCTTTACTGTTTCACAGTCTCCAAACAATGATACTGTAATTGTATTTTTAAGAGCCGAATTTTAAGTGGCAACTGCAAACCAGCATTGAGAATAGTTTCTACAATAACAATGCAAGAGAGTCATGTGATGGAGTACTGGCACCAAGGTGGAAAATGGGAAAGGTGGTTTGAGAAAGGCCTTTTTTTGATGACTCCTACATCAGCAACCTTAATGGAAATCAAATAGATAAGAAAAGTACCAATCTCAAGACAGGGTATGGTTTTATATTACCCAAGCTATATTTCATTCAGTATGAACATTTCTTACAGAAGCTTCATGAAAACAATCATTTAACACTTTCCATTACAATTTAATTTAAGAATTAGTAATATTTTACCTGTACAATTTATTCAGCATAAGGGCAGACAGGAAATTGAAAATACATCGAGAAAATCTCTTACTTCTGAAATCACCTTTATGTTTGTACAATAAAACCACAGTCAAAAGACCTTGCTACTTGTCCAATAAAATATATAACACAAAGCAAGCTCATACTGAAATGCAAACCAAAGTAAAACAGTTTACTGAATCATAGAAAATCATAGAAACCATAAATATTTTAGTAGGACAAGGGAGGTAATTCTACCACTCCATCCCACTCCCAAACCCACTCCTCTTGGAGTACTGCATCCATCTCTTGGGTGTCACACAGGTCTGAGACTTTGAACAGAAGTGTAAAGGGATTTTAGGAATCTTTTGTTTGAATTTCCTATACCGCTGCCACCTTTTTTCTTTTTCATGCTACCCATATGTGGATACAGAACACCTGAAAGAGAAGGAATTGAAAAGCTGAGCAGCAACAGAGGCTGATGAGCACCCCTGTGTGAGACACTAACTGGGAATTCTTGCAGCTCTGGTGCGGTCTAGTGAAGGAACCACAAAACATCCAGAGCACCAACATGCTCCACACAAACATCCTGCAGGAAGCAAGTATTTACTGCTGCATTCATTCCTGCTAATCTGACATGTTCGAGCAATTAAGGGAGCACAGTGTTCTCTAATAAGTACAGTCACTTATTTAGCTCATACTTTGCTGCCACCTAATCTTTTACTTTGACTTCTAACTACTCTTTCCTAGAGATATTTGACTCAGCTGCACAGCACTTCCTAAGGGTTTCTTTACTTTTATCCCAAACCGTGCATGCACACACTTGGCTTCTCAGGACTGGCGTTGGATTTCAGGTTTTGGGATCTTTTGTTTGGGTTGTTTTTTTGGTGGGTTTCTTTTTTTGGTTTGGGTTTTCGTGGTTGGTTGGTTGGTTGGTTGGTTTTTTTATTGTGTTTGTTTGTTTGAGGGTTTTTGCTTGGCTTGTTGGTTTGGCTTTTTTGGTTTGGATTGGTTTTGGAGGGGGGATATTTGTTTGGCTTTTGCTTAAATTATTAGCTAGTTTTCCTTTTTCCATCTGAACTCTCCCCTGACTTCAGCAGCCCCTTCAGGAGGGCTTTCTTAGCTCAGTTTGACCCTTTGAACACCTCATCTACTAAATATTTCCTCCATGGCTACAGTTATCCAATTCAAATTCTTGTTGAAAGCCTTAGTAAAAATAAAGAGCACTTCCAACGTAGACATAGTATTGAAATAATTTTTCTTGGTTGGTGTTTTGGTTGGCTTTTTTTTATTTTTTTTTTTCCAGTTTATTTTCCTTTGGTTGGTTTGTGGTGGGTTTTTGCAGGGTTTCTTTTTTGCACATATATATATTTAATTTTCTTGTTAAATGGGGTTTTCAGCTAATTGGACACATTTCAGTTGTAGCTTTTTTTATTGGTTTTGTCTGCTATGACAGACATCAAGTATCTGAGCCACTTATTCAAGTGTGTGTTAAATGATTCCCACAAGAACTGATGAAATATCATTTCTGTAGTTTACTTTTGAAGCCGACTTTTTTTACTACTTTTTTTACTAGGGAAGGCAAGATTGGGAAAGTACACACACAGAAGAACAAAGGGAAAAGCCCATGTATGATATTTTGCTGATTAAGGTAACAAGGACACATTATTTTCTGAAATAATATTTCGCTTTCATTTGTAATTCCTCACACAACTGATTAAAATCATAGAAGTACCACCAGCAGCCTTCCATTACCTATTGAAGTCAAGTTGCTTAGGTAAACATTTGTATTTGTGCAGCAATTATATAAATAGAATGGTCCCATTTGCCTTTTAAGGAGTAATGAGATGGTACTGACTGCTCTTACGTTGTACAGACATAACTTTTTAATTAATTTATTATGTTAGAAGACATTTAAAGGCAGAGGTATATTTTTTTCAATAAGTTGAGTCATTTCTACTTTGATCTATCCATTCCACAGTAAGAATTATCATTTTTTGGGTAGCTATTAGCAAAATACTTTTGAGCTAATATTTTGACATATTGCCTAATGGCAACAAGTTATCAATTGAGCTTTTTCCAACAGACACCACAAAAAGGCTTTTAACATGTAACAGACTGTTTTAATATTGTTTCCGTGGAGAAAACATGTGAGCTTTACTAAAGTTCTCTGCAGTAGATAAATATTTTATACATTGAAGAGGCCGCTGATGAATATAGCTGGATTGAAGAGATAAAGTAGACACACATGGTTATTAAAAAATTAGTCACTTTCCCTAAATGGAGACTTGTGCCCTTCAGAGCTGAAGGTACTTCTCACATACCAATGTCTCTTAAAACATTTTAGAGTAATTTCACAAGAGTGTGAAAAGCACAAATTTATTAGAATAAACCTTATTTTAAATGTTGCAAGCTAGTCTGCCTAAAACTCAGAGTGAGTCATTTTGCTCATCAAAAGGATGATAAATGAAAATGCTTAATTTTAGTTGGACCCAATAAGTGATACTTAATCACATGAACTTATACTTCCTTCAATAGTAATGAAAATCTAGCAGGACTACTTTATCTCTCCAGTTGATCATCACATCAGTCTGAGAAGAGGGACAATTTCCCTTTTGTGTACTCACAGCGGATTTCAAATACTGCTGCACAAATGATTCAATACAGGCCATGGCCTGAAACAATGCACCAGGAATTTATCGAGAAGTGCCCTTCATTCACCTTACAGCAGTGCTCTGCTAGGAAGAATTTCCAGTCCTACATCACATACTGCTCACAGAGATGAGAAAAAAGAGTTGTTGTATCCACCAGAAACAATTTCCATCCTCAGCACAGCCCTAAATTGCAGATGGAAAGCAATTTTGAGTGTGCCAGCTTATCACACAGACAAACCACACAAGCACTGAGTACAGCAGTGGAACAAGGAGTCTGGCTCAGGCAAGGTTATGCACATGTCCTGACTGTGATCATACACACACATGCCTGAATAAAGAAAACACCAAATTTCCTAAACATATCATCTTCTCAAATGCTGAGAGATACACAGAGTGAACCAGAGTTCAAAAACCTTCCTGTCCCCAAAACTATAGCATAGAAAACCTCAGCCCAGTGAGAACATCAGTACAAATATTTTAAGCTAACACAGCAAAAAAAGTTGAAATCATTTTGTTTCCTACTTTATTCTTTGAGCCTGAACCTGGTTTTGCAAGATCCACTTTTAAGCACAGCAAGATCCAACTGAGAGCCGTCTGCATGCAAAAGAGCAAATCTAAAGGCAGATGAGAAAATACTGAAAATACCCTTTTTACTCATGTCCTGGGTGTCACACAACACCCTGGTATGTACACCCTTCTGCCAGAGTTTGACCTGGGAGCTGAGAAGTCCAGCTACAAGACCTGTTGAGAGATCTGAAATCTGTGGATTAAATTCACATTTCTTGGCATACAGAGGCTTTCAAAAGAGTCTTTGCAGGAGTGGCTGAGACAGACGATACGTGGCATTGAATAGTTAAGAAACCATACAAATCAGAGTGTGTGTATCTGGCACAACAATGATCTCCAAGGAGCAAGATGCCTCTAGATCCATTCTGCATGAGAGCCTTCTCCACCAAATACCTCAGGAGGAGCATGCAAATACCACCACTGAGAACGAAATGGTCAATTAAGACACAACAACAAAGTGGAAAGCTTAATCTTTTGTCTTGCAAAGGCAATTTGCTGAGGAACAGAAGCACACCTGTGGGCCCTAGTACTTATTTCAGACTGGCAAGAGATCAGAAGCTACCTGTAGGACTGAACCCAGTGTTCCTCCATGTGAGAGGGCCAGGAAGCACCTCTATCATCCTTTCACTTAGTTCACACTTCAAAGCAGCAGAAAGCCACTGCTGAAGAAACTAGGTCTTTCAAAATAACAAAATTCCTAGCTGTTTATTTAACAAAAATTCCCTTCTCCCATTTAACATCCTGCTTCAATATGAATTAAAAACCATCAATCTGCACATTGTCTACTGCCTTGTGCAACTCCTGTTCCATCAGGGTCAAGATACCAACTTGCAATATCAAGTTTTTTGGCACAAATGTGGCTGCTTGTCTTCAAGTGAAGAGGAGAAATAACAAGTGATAAATTCAGAATACCTGAATTACAGCAATGGGCTCTGAAAATCACAGCACCACAAATACATTCAGTTTGACTTCTGGGTAATGGCAACATATAGAACAGAAATTATCTCAAGGCTTTAAAAGGAAAATAGATACTTGCTTATGGGGCACATTTTAAAATCATTCTTAGAAAGATCTGAAGACAGGAGTGTACTTGCAGAAACCAGAAAGGTAGAAGTAATCTGAGGAAGAGAACTCTATAAAGGAACCAGATAAATTATCATAATATCCTTAATTATTCCTCCTTATTCAATATCAGACAGCCTACCAGTTTTCCCTTCCAAACAGGGAATAGGGATTCCAGGAATGCTAGAGGAATTTCCATGTGTTCTAACTCCCATCTCCCTCAATAAAATGCCTCTGGTTTGTCTCCTCTGGAAATACAAAGGCAACCATCATTTCTGAGTGAATGATTCATCTCTGAGCTTTCTGTTCTGGCATCTCCTTATGGTTGCTGATATTTCAGCTACAGCTCAACAACGCGAAAACAGAAATCCTGACCTTCCCACTCTTTTTCCTAGTCATGCAAGTCAGTTCTCTGCTCCCTGTCACTCAAATCCATCACTTTCAGGTCACTGCCAATTCTCTTCCTCCCATCCAGTATCTGGCTAAGCCTACTCCTGCTATCTTTCAGGCCAGGCTTTCCTGTCCATCTGTGCACCAAGGATTCACAGCCACTATTCGCATCACAACACATCTATACCCTGCAATGTGCTCAGTGCAAGTCCCCCTTGCTTCACTTCATTGACCAGTCCTCCAGCTGCACTGAAAGTTCTCCTCATACTTTTCCTTCTTATTCACCACTATCTTAAAAGTAATCTCTTTTAAAGAGGAAATTCTTTTTCAGTGCAAGTGTGTATGTTGCAAACACGCTGCAGTGGAGGCATGACGATCTTTACTGGTCTCTGCTGCTATCAAGTCAATACTGTGTCACCACTGCCACACACACAAAATAAATACTGCAGGACACCACTCAAAGATGAAGAAGTATCAGTAATTAAGACTGGTGGACAGACTTCATAAATCACACACTAGAGCAGGCATGTGACAAAGAAAGAATGAGGATGAAGGGGGAAATGGCTACTCTGAAGCAGAAGGATGTCTGTAAGGAGCAAGAGCACAAGGGCACAAATGAAAACAGGCAGTCCAAAAGAGAAAATGCTTCTTAAGAGATAAAAGGGAGGCAGTGAGCAAAGAAAACATAAGATAGTGGCTGCACAAAAAAAAGTCAAGACAGGTGATGGTTCCATGTTTGCTGTAAATCGCCCCTTTCATGGAATCTTCACAGATAAGTGATTTTTAAGCCCAAAACCCATTGAAAAGTGACGGGAGCAATAAAGTAGTTTGAAATTAAAAGGTCCACCAGGGTGAAAGGATGCTTAGATTAGAAATAAGCTGCACAGAAGGACAAAATGACTGCTCTGATCTGTTCAAAATCAACAGGAATCCTTGAATAATTTTAAGTTAATGAATGAGGTTTTGGTTTGGAGGAAGAGAGGGAGAAGGAATAAATTTGAAAGTGAAAATTAATTGGAAAGAAAGATCTGTCCTGAAGGAAGCTGAAAAACTGGAAACACTGATTTTATCCATTCTTATTGCCAGTTTAAGGAACTTCTAAATAATTTGTCTTCTACATTTATATCTCAAGTCTTTCATCAATGTAAACACACTAAAAATGCACAGTAATTATATGAAAAATGTCAGTCATCATTGCATTACTAAAATTAGTTTATTCAACAAGTCTCTTCTTTCCACATAAAGCATGAGAGGACAAACACCCCATGGCTACTGAATTAAAATTTTACAGCCATCTTCATACACCTTTTTAAGCTTAAGTACAATCCAAAATCCTAGAAGTAGCAGAAAATACCTGATCCATAGATAATAGTTATTATCACATTCAAGAAGTTTAATAAAAATTAGATTAAAAATTCTGAAGTAAGTCTATTTCTTATTTAAAATTACATCTGCTACATGCATTCTTTTCAAGACTTGTTCAAAATTTTCTAGACCTTTGATAATTTTCTCCTCTAAAAATATCCCCAAATTTTTTACAACAAATGCTAAATGAAATGCTGCACATCCCTTCTGAAGAAAGCTCTCACACAGTACAATTAGAAATGTCAATCTGAAAATGTCAAAATATCTCAAAAATAGCTGTTTTGAAACTGCAGGAATTTAAGTGTTTCAGCATACTGATGGAAAGCTTTCTTTCAGGTCAACAGAAAATAGCACACTGTCTGCAGTGAAGCTTTTTGGTTGGATACCTCTATCCCACCCCATTAGAGCCACTCAAATTGATTCCCTGATGCACAGTTAGATGACCAACAGATTATCAGCTAGAATTTGGGCATGTTTAACTCCAGCACTTGGTGAGGAAAGGTGTGTCCCTCTGGTGCTCACACGCAGAACAGAGCTGCAGCCTGAGCTGTCCAGGGAGAGGGAAGATTGTTTCATGGAAGCGGTTTGAAACATCACATTTTGAGATGGCTCAGCACAGCAAAATATTATACTCTGTAACAACAGAGCAATAGTGAAGCCTTTCCCTCCATTTCCTTGACAGGCAAGTATCCAAACTTAACTAGCAAGTGAACTCAGAAAATTCATCCCAGTCTTACAAAATAGAGGTGTATTTGGATTTTAAGTAGCAAACAGATCACCTAGGTTCAGATGCTCAAGTTTAAACATTACTTTTTTTCCAGACCTGAGCCTTCAGATTTAGCTTTTCAGGCTTTTAATTCAGGAAATCACATTTATTTGTTCCCCCTGGAAGTACCTCTAATAGCTGACTACTCATGTCTACAAATATTTCACAGAATCAATTAGATTGGAAAAGACCCCTGAGATCATCACATGATTAGGAGATCTGTATTGCTTGGGCTGGAAGGGAGGAGATACGTGAATCCCAGTCTGTATCAAGAAGGAGTGTTGCTCTTTTACGGCCTTTCTTTGCTTGATGAAGAATTGAGCTAGTGAGGCTTCTGCTAATTTGTTAGCTCTAGGAAATACCCACTAATCACCCATCAGAAATTACCATGTCCTACAGGACACTAAGCAGCATACTGTAAGAGAGGAATGAAAAGACCACATATCTGTTCTGACTTGCATTTTTTGGAGCCAGGTTGTTCCCAAGATCTTGCATCTGCCACACACCCCTCACACTTCCATTAATAAAATTTTCTAGAGGCCTGAGTTGGTTTGTTGTTGCTGTTGTTGGTTGGTTGGTTTTTGTGTTTTGGCTTTGGAGATCTTTTTGGTTTTGTTTTGTTAGGGGTTTTTTAATCTTCTCATCATACACATAAAGTTCTTTACATGTTCAGGCCAAGTTTGGTGTTTAACTCATGTACTTGTTTTCTTGCTTTCAGAGAAGATGACCAAATCAATCTATTTCTTCAATTTCTTGCAGAGAAAAAAAAAAAACAGAGGAAAAAGATTAGACACACTCTACAACTGCCTCTGTCTACACGAAAAGGCCGTATGGTGGTCCATCACCTCCTTCACACTTCAGAAGGGGACACCAACTGGCCCAGAGCAATCTTGTTCCAACTACTTAATGATTAGTTTGAATTTTACTTTCAAGTAAGGGAGGGAGAAAATTCAGAAGCCAGACAATTTTTGCATCCAAACACCAGGAAAACACAAATAAAACCAGGAAGAGATTGACACATCAAAATTAACAATTATTATTTAACCTCTAATGAAGGGTTTCCATTCACTGTCACTTAGTAGAAAGTTATTTGCAGCAGCAGTCTGCTCTAAAAAATATTGTTCAATATTCACCAGAGCTCAGAATATCTTAAGGAAAAATGTATCCATGTCTTCTGAATATTAGCAGATTAATGCAGACATATCAGGAACCTTAAAGAGGAGAATACTATTCAGGAACAGTATCTGAATTTATAAACACTATAAGAACTCATTAATTAGAGACCACTGAGCTACTCCAGCATTTTTACATGCCCTTCTTGAAGCTTAGCTCAAGGTTAGGACCACATTATGTAGTTAATTTGTCAAGTGCACCACTGACACACTTAGCTGGACCTTTAGAACAGGATTCTTGAGCTTCACCTTGAAAGAGGAAGACACAAACTTGATGACAGCAGACACAAGTGATCCTCATAAACACTTTAGTCTCAGTGGAGCTTATTTTTTTTGCAACACAGCTTCATCACCTCTTACCCTGTTATAAGAGGATAGCTTCTCTGGCCATGACAGACCAAGGCTGGAGAACAGTTCCAGTTTACGCAGACCAGTGCACACAGATGCATTCCCAACACGAACTGGAAGCTACCCATCCCTCACTGAGCTCCCAGAACCCAGCTTACAGACAATCTGTGAACGTAAAGGGATAACAGTGACTCAACTCCTTATACATGGCAAACTATCTGCTATTATGAATTACTCATTCAGACTCTAAACACCATATTTAAACGTGTGAATCTTCTCACTTTCTTGTTAATAGTGAAGGGCACAGTTGCATTTACATATCTCTGTGAAGGTTAGTAAAGTAGTTTATGCCAGATCCTCGTGGAGGAGGAAACTGGTACACACTCACAGTTTCGTTGTTTTGGTTTTTTTGAGCTACTGTTACTTGTCAAATAGTTTTACGTCAGAACATATTAAAAAATATCTCAATTCAGGGTCACGCCCGTACCAACAGGAAAATCACCCTGTTCTCTACCAATAACTAGTTATTCCCCAGATAATAATTAACGTTCAGGCAATAAACTCATAAGTGTGGATGGAGATAAAATTAATTCATAATCGTCACAGCTAGAACAGTGAGGTGAACCCACCATGGCTGGACATCAGGTGCCCAAAGCCACTCTACCACTCCACTCCTTAATTGAACAGGAGAGGCAAAATAGAGCTAAAGTCTTGTGGGTCAAGGTAAGGGCAGAGAGAGATCACTCAGCAATTACCATCACAGGAAAAACATACTCAACTTGGGGAAATTGGTTTTCAATATTTGTATAAACAATTAATACAATCTGTGTCACCAAAACCAGAAGTGGCAAATAACATTTCACACCAAACACTGCATTTTTTATGCCCTCACATTATTAAGACAGGGCTCACCTTCAGAATACACAACATATTCATTTCTTATGTCCCCTGGAAGAAGGGGGCACACAAGTCAGCCTGATTTACTGGACCAAAAAATAATACTTTATAACATACACTTGTTATTAAATGGCCACGTTAATAAAGTTAATTTTGTCTGCCAGATAACATACTTGACAGTTGACTAACAGCTACAGAAAAATGTACAACATCAAGAAAAATGCAATCAATGCACAATGTCACCTTGCCTGGCTGAAGCAGTTCAATGTCATTTGGTTCATTTTATTTTTTATTAATGCTTGTTCGATATTTTAGTCCATTTTCAAGACATTTTTCAGAATATCCTTCTGTAGGCAAGTAGTAGTAAATCAAGCCATTATAGAAAGATATTCTACTCCAAGACCCGTAAGTTTGGGGCGAGGGGAAGGGGTTGAGTTTTATTTTTCTTATTTTAAAAACTTATTGATACACAGCACACCCAAATGACAAACGCATCTTGTTTCCACAAATGTTTTCCTCCACAGAAATAAGTAAAAAAACCCTGTTATTATCATAAACCAAGATATGCACCTTCATTATCTCCAATCTCTCAAATTTCTTGCCTTTGTAATTTTTTAATAGTTTTAATATCATGGGTATAAAACACATAGACATCTAAATTGCAGACGATTATTGAAAATTTTAAAATAGTAAGTCACAATAGATTATGAGACATATTCTAACCATGATAATATTGTCCATGAGACTATATAAAATCTGAAAGATAGCTCCCAGAGTGAGGCAAAACAAGTATAATGTTAATGTTTCATTTTGCTGATCTGGTGGGTACAGACACATTGGGAAGGGATAACACAAATTACAGAAGTTCATCTCAGTTTTTAAAGGAAACCATATGTACAGAGAAGAAAATATCATAGTATTAATATGAACTGGGAGTCTCTAGTTAAACACTATAAAGAATGTTGAAGAGGCAAAGCTTAAATTTTTCAAAGCATAGTGAGAACTGTACAATCAGCAGAACTGAAGAAAATAACAAGGAATATTCTACCACAAAAATAGCAATTTCCACAACACTGCCAGTATTACATGGTAACATTTTAACTTCGTAATAGAAAAGGAAAAGACAGTCAAAAACCTTTTTTCTTCTTCTGCCCTTCAAAATGCAGAACTGTATTTATGTGACAAGACCAGTTGTTTTATTCCAAAACTAACCCTGGAAGATACTTAGAAGCCATTTCTGCCTGGACATCGCTCATCACACCAGATACCTGCACCCAAACCCAGCCAGACAGGAAGATGTGGGAGCCAGAGAAACAGCAAGAATGGCTGATAGACAATAATTTCATATTTTCAACAGCATTATCACATAATTAATTATAGCATCTACTGCATTTATGGAACTAGACTGTGTCAATGTACCCTATGCTAAAACATTTTGTTCTACTCGAGCTATTCCCATATGGGGCAAAGATATTTAAGCACCAGAAATAACTGTTATATCCTACATCAGATATTTAGAAACTTGCAGAAGGTATCTGCAATGATGCTGAATGAGCTTTTAACTAAGAGAGATGCCTTCAAAGTATACAATGCTTAGAGTGGTATATTCCCACAAGCAGAAAATACAATTGGAAAGCAGGAATCATTATACACACGTTGCTGGCCCAAGTGCCTCCATCAGCCTTGAATTCCTTACTGCTTTCGTCAACATCTAGAAGACAAAACCAGGTATCTTCTGCTAAATAATCTAGGATGCACCACTAATATGCTTTCTTTCATATAAAAGGTAATGGTACTTAGGGATGAAAATTATCCTATATCAATATGAATTAAAGACTTGTTCCTATCATGCCTTAATATAGTTTTTAATGTTTTATAGAAACACTCTTATACGAAGCATGCAGTCAATAAAACCATATGTAGAGCCATATTTCCTCCCTCACAAGCAACATCGTAATGAATATCATTTTATTTCACTAACATTGGGATGAAAGATCACTGCTAAATCAATCAGGGCTCTTGGTGAGGCCCTGGCACAGGTTGCCCAAAGAAGCTGTGAATGCCCCATGCCTGGATGTGTTCAATAGCAGGTTACATTGTGGTTGGAGCAACCTGGTCAAGTGGAAGGTGTCCCTGCCCATGGCGGGGGGGTTTGAACTGGGTGATGTTAAAGGTCCCTTTCAATCCAAAGCATTGTATGATTCTATGATATTCTATCTTTGTAAAATTTAGCTATAACACATTTTTATCACCCACAAAACTATAAATTGATGGTATTAGGCTTGAACTCAGTTTCAAAAAAACCCCAAAAACAACACCAAACTTTTAGTTCCATATTTCTGATTCAGAACACAGTAGAAACATCCTGATGATTTACCAAAGGCACTGATATTACCTACGTGGCATACCAAAAGAAGCCATCAGAAAGGTATATGTTTGAGCTGTGTGGGAGAAGGGGGTCTGGTGTCACTTGTATAGTTTGAAATTCAAAAGCAGTTTAAAAAAAGAATTCAATTAGCTCATGCATCTACTGTGAGTAGGAGGTCTCACTGGGTTTGTCAGAGGAAATGCTATTTAATCAACATGATGTCAGTCAAGTGCTTGTCAAACCTACTGCAATTTTTCAAAATCCAAAATCTTTTAAACAATAATTGATAAAAAATTATATAGAGAGATCTGGCCACTTTAAAATAAATTACAGTATTTGAGTCTTTTCTAGAAGTTTCTGGCAGGAGACATTGTTAATATGTTTATTTTAAAAGCCTCCATTTCTACAGTATGGAAGAAATGTTTAATACCCATCCACCCAAGTAGGATTTGGACCATCTACAAGAACATTTAATTACATAATTACGAAATTACATGAGGCAGGCATTAATTTAACCTGTAGCACTTTCTCCCTGAGTTGCATTACAGCAAGTGTTTCTGAAGAGTGAACCACAGGATCACCCAGATCCAGGCTTCCCTCTGGAAGCGTGCTGGGGCAGGTTACTCCTGGGGAAACTCACAGCTGCTGCTGCACCCACCTCAGGGGTTAACCAGCTTTACATTAGGCCATTTTAGTGTCACTGCCTGGTGCACAGAAGGATTAGATCAGGGTTCAAGACTCTACAGATTCAACACAAGATGATACATTCTGAACGAGGTTCAGAAGAAGCTGCAAGAAGTCAGCTCAGGGCTAACACCAATGTCAGAGCTATAGATAAGTCTCAAGACCAACTGCTGACCTTGGCTTTCATGTTTGAGTAAGGTCAGCCTAGAAAACCCTGAATTCCTGCACTCTGATGTGCTGCCCTCCCAGATGGCTGCTGCATGGTCAAAATCCTGGAAAGTTCCAGAGCAGGCACCTTGAGACAGTAGTGGCCAAAGCAACGTGTGAAAATCTTGTCAAATGTCATCTTTCTGGAGGACTGGGAATCAGAAGCTCTGAAAATTTCTGGTACAATCTCCTTTTAACAATTTACTACGTCTAGCCATATGCCCAGAAAATTTCTCTTAGATAACAAAAAACTTTTTTTTTTTTAATGAAGTGAGGGTCTAGGCAGCAAATGAGATCAACAGTATTCCATAACTCCTAACTACCATCTGTTGGAAATACCAGGTTTGTATCATGCAGAGATATAGGTGTAGTGGTTTGGTTCAAAATACTCATTACTTATTTACCTTCTGTGAGGTAAGAATTAGGAGAAAGCAAAGCAGGCACAAAACTTAAAAGAATATAAAGAAGTTTATTAACAGACGTAAAAGAAAGGAAAAAAAAAAATCAGACCAAACCTTCAGAACACTTCTCCTCCCCCTAACTGTCTCTGTTCTCCCACTGACAATGTAAAAAGACAACCCTTGAGATCTTCAGTCAGTTTACCACTTCCATAATAATCTTTTTGCGGTTCACTTAGGGAGAGGAGTCTCTCTTGCTCATGCTATGGAGACATCTCCACAAGAAGTTCTTTCATGGTTTCATTGTCACAGTGAGACAGCTGCCCAGGTTGGTTCTCTGCTTGCATGTGAGAGTCCCTTCCCCCGACTTACAGCTTTCCCCACAACTGCTTTCGAGGGTCCAATCTTGAGCTACTGGGATACGATTTTAAGGTTGAGCTGTTCAGAAACAAAGGTTCTCTTCACCTATCTCTGGGAGCATCTTCATCTCCAGGACTGTCTCTGGGAGCATCTTCATCTCTAGGAACAGAGGTCTTCTCCTTCCGATTGGAGCAAGAGTCCTCATCACTTCCATTTCTCCCTGTTCAAACTTCTCATCAAATTACAGCTGCTTCAGCATTTGCTTATTTCAGCACAAGTACTTTTGATCACAATTACAGTCATTTGCTTGTTTCAGCATAGGTACTTTTGCTCACAAGTACAGTTTGAACACTCCACCTGCCATGCTTTCATAAAATTACATCAGGTGCTCTGATGTATCATAGTCCATCACCACCATAGCTTTACAACATAATTTCAGCTTCTAAGCATCTCCTCTTTCTCCTCCCTCAGGGTTTCAGCTCTCTATGGTGTTTTCTTCACCTTCCCTCTTCCTCAGACTCGGAAGAGCATTAATGTTTGCAGGCTTCATCTGTTCTGGAGGAAACATACAGCACAAAAAAAGGGTTAATCTCACCTGGCCCCACAGCTGGAGTTTGCTTATCGCTGTTGGTCACATGATCATTGCCAGGCAGCAGGGCAGCTTCAGATGAATCTTCGGCCACACTGGAGAAGGGGGGCTGTGGAGCCGGGCCGCACTGCCTGCACATAACAGGGCTGGGGGGGGAGGGCGCAGATGGAACAGGGCCGCATGGCTCCAGGATGGCTATGTCCCAGCCTGGCCTGGGCCGAGCAGGGCCCGGCCCCACTGGGCCGCATGGGCCCCCCCCCCCGTTACCTGTCCCAAGGCTGGAAGCAAGAGACAGCTTTAGTTAGTCCATTCTTAAATGTGGACTACAGAGGTGTGTCGAGCTCTCTAAGTGGCTTAAAAAGTTGTCAATATTCAAACTAGCCAGTTGATAGGTTCTGTCAAGTCATAGGGGAAGCTGTAAGCACCTCTTTGCAAGAGAATCACTTCCGTAGCTATGCTAATCCATGACATTTGGTTAGGCTGGAAGCAGTGTGGTGGGGCACCACAACGCTGATGATATTAAGGAACCGTGAGGGCTTCTCCAGAGGACTAAAACTTCTGCATCAAATTCTCCCAACAAGGAGCAAGTTCACTTCAGATAAGTGTCAGGTCACAGAACAAAGCACATTCCAGCTTATGCAAAAGTACATAAAAAAATATGATGGATGAAACAGCTTCATAAGCATTTGTGAGCTTCAGCAGAAGCTCTCAGCACAGATAAAGCTCTGCAAGTTCAAAGGGAATTATTCATAAGAGGAACGTGTGTTCCTGCAGCAGTAGATGAACAAACTATTAGGCCCAAATCAAATGGAAGAGTTCATGTTTCTATGCTTGAAACTCTGGTTACCAGCTCCCCGCTAACTGAGGAGGGTTTACCACAACTACACAAACTGCACTAGGAGACTAGAGGTAAACAGATTTAGATAAACTGGAACAGAAACAACTTAGAGTATTGGCAGTACCACAGTGAGGCCCTACTCAAAGCAACAGGTAGTTCTGAAAAAGCTTAGTTTGATTGATAAATTTTTGAGTTATTGTATGCATGAGGATTCTTTGCAGCCTTCCAGTGAGCTCAGGTTATAAAAAGTGCATTTCTGAGAAATGTAACTTCATTTTTCTTTGCTTTGGAGACAAACATTCTGGGGAAAGTCTTTTGAAATCCCTGGGTTGTTTTGCAGCTACTGCCAGAATCAGCGAAGGAATGAAGACAGTCTCCTCTAATCATACTGAGCTATAAATTGCTATTAAGACAGCCAGTCCTTTCACAAAGCATGATTCAAAATGTATACACCTGTATTATATACATACATTTAATAAAGAAGTTCTCACTATGCATCTACACATGCAGCACCATCTGGCAAAAATGCACTTTGTTATTCGGAAAGAAAACTGCACTTGATCACTAATTTGTCTCAGAGTCATCCCCACTATTGATACAGACTGGGAGATGTACAGATCAAGAGCAGCCCTGCTGAGTAGGACTTGGGGATACTGGTAGACAAAAGAAAAACATTGGAATGGGGCAGCAATGCAACACTTGCAGCCCAGAAAGCCAATCTTAAGCCGGGCTGCATAAAAAGAGTAGCTGCAGGTCAAGGAGATGATTCTGCTCTACTCCACTCTCATGAGATCCTCCTAGAGTACTGCATCCAGCTCTGGGGTCCCCATACAAGACAGATCTTTGACAGCAGCTCCAGAGGAGAGAGAAAACTGTTAGAGGGCTGGAGCATCTCTCATTTTGAGGAATGTTCAGTCTGGAGAAGAGATGACACCTGGGAGACGTTACTGCAGCCTTTCAGTAAAAGGTGGGGGGGGGAAAGCAGGCTTATAAGAAAAATGTAGATGGGCATTTTACCAGGGTCTGTAGTGTCAGGACAAAGGGAAATAGTTTCAGACTCGATTACATCCAATTTAGATGGTTTTAAGTAAGGCTTTTTTGTTTACTTTTTTGTTAAAACACGCAATGAGGGTGGTGAGGCCCTGGCACAGGTTGCCCAGAGAAGCTGTGGCTGTCCCATCCGTGAAAGTGTCCAAGGCCAGGTTGGAGCAACCTGGTCTGGTGGAAGGTGTCCCTCCCCATGGCAGGGGTTTTCAAACTGGACTAGATAAGCATTAAGGTCCTTTCCAACCCAAACCATTCTATGATTCCATGAACCATCTAACAGTTGACCAGGATATCCCTAATTTTCAAACAAGAAACCAACACCATGGATAGTTTTGGACTGGAGGTTTTTTGTGGGGTTTCAGGGGTATGTTTTGTTGTTGGTTTGGGGTTTGTTTTTCGAAGTTCATCAAAATCAAGGTATTTAAGACAAGCAGCGGACAAAGAAGTAGTTAGTTGTAGAAATGGATGTAGCATTTTATACCATATAACTGGACAACCAAATATGCTGAGCTTCAGTCTCTCCATCATCACCAAGAGAAGTATTTGAAAACTCAGAATATTGAAAAGGCTCTGGCTGGTGTCCTTGAAGAAGTGGATCTCAAGGTGATAATTATCATAATAACCTGTCACCAGAGAACTACTCTTATGTAGCAAATGCACTATAGACAGATGCATTTTAGCTAAAATCCTGAAAACTCTGAAGCATTTGGGTGTAGCAGGGGGGGTCCCAGGAGCAGGGGAATCCAGCCAGAGTCACGATACGAACACCGATACGATTTGAGCATCATGCTCCAGTTTTATTATTCGGTTACACCAAGTTATACTTTTTCCCAAAGTTCACGCCCCTTTCCCATGAGAAAACCTCTAAGCAGCAGGGGAGCTGACCAGTGTATACCTTTTCCCAAGGCTGTTCAAGGCTGCCAGCTGGCAGGTGCCTTGCAAGCCTATCTTCAGCCTGAGGCCCCTTCAGGGGTACTTCTGCAACAGCCCTGGGATGCCCAAGCCCTCCTGGGGTATCCTATATTCCACAAGGAATTTGGGGGATAAAATGATTATTCAAAACCTAAACACCAGATTTAAATGCCTGCCTGTTGCCACATCTAACCTCTGCATCTTCAAAACTGATCTAAACAACCCAGTCAAACAGATTCCTGCCTCCACTTAATGTCACGGTTTAAATGGACTTCTGTTCCAGACTATCACAAACTCTGTAGTCCATTCCACAAACACGGGATTACAGTTTTATTTGAAGGTCTTTTTCTTATTGTCAGGTTCAGCCTATATCATTAGAAAGAATGAATGTTTAAATTGGCAATCACCCAAGTTATGCTTTTGCTTCTTTATGGTTGGTTGTCACTGTGTTTCAAAGAAGCTCAAATGCAATTTTCAGAATTTATTACGACCTATTTTAAGTAGTGCAGAACGTCCAATGACAATTTTTTTGTTGTTTTACTGTTTCATATAAGATGGGCATTCACATTTAATCATATCCAATGATTACCTCAATGAATACAAATGTGTTACATTATCTTTAAATAAATGAATGTCAATATGTTCCAGGGTAACAGAAGTAATTGCATATTGATAACAGTCATTATCGTAAGTCATGGTTGCTGGCAGAAAACCCACATGTATTTTTTAATAAGGTGCAATATTATGGTCTATTTTGAGATGATAGCTTTCTATTTCCCCATACATAATACAGTATCACTTCAATATAGCTGGCAGACGCTGAAAATAGATAAAAATTCAGAATGCAAACCTGCAAACTGTAAGACTTTACAGTCTTTTGAAACTAGTCTGGATAGTCCAAATACCTCAGAAAAAGTGATATGAGGGAATCATTATCTGTGCCAGGCTGATGTACCTTCTGTTCCACTCACCACAGTAGATAATAGCAACCAGAACATTATCCCAAATTGATACAAACAGATATTTCAGACTTTGCATTGTAGCTCATTGCAGTTTGCAAGGTAATCTGAAAGACACTTGAGAAAGGGACACGTCTCCCCTGTTTTTAAGGGGCACAAAACTTTAACTTAGATATTCTGTCTGCATCTGTTACATGAGAGCAAGGAAGTTCTAACATCCAATATCAGGATTGGAGGCTCTTGTTCTGCACTACTGCTCTACTTTGTTGCTTTAAAGCAGCAGAAAGGCAGAACTTATTAAAATGAGCAGACAACTGCAGAGTTCTGCAGTGTGGGCAGATTATCCCCTGGAAACTGCCAAGGCTGGAGATGACTGTGTAGCAGGTTTTGGAAAAAAAGCTTCTGAGGGGTCTTACCTGGGCAAGGATTTTAATGTGGGTCAGTAATGTGTGGATCAGCAAGATCACAGCAAGGTCAAAGCTGAGTGACTTCTTGCTGGCATGCCTGGAATATGAGCCCATGACTGGAATACTCTGCCTACTTTTGAGTTCCCCACAAAAACGACCAACAATTAGCCCTCAGGGGAGGCAAAAATAAGAGTGCACCTTTAACTTGCCAATGAAACAGAGGCTTTAGTTCATGAAGTGTGAAAAGAGACTGAAGAAACAAGTTTTATTAGCCCTGGAGAACAGGAACCTTGCAAGAGGTGGGTGTTGCTAATGCTCTCAGCAGCCTATAGCATGGCTGTGGAGATGACATGGCTCTTTACTCCTCCCCAAGTCAATCAGTGAAAGGACAAGCAACAACTACTGCCTGCAGCAATGGAGACTCCCATTGCATGCAAAAAAATATTGGAATTTCTCAGTGGGAGTGCATAGACCCTGGCAAAGCAGATAGACTTACTCAGAGAGGATCCACCACCTGTGGAGATTTCCAGAACCCAAACAGCTGGGCCTACCTAGAGCAGAGTTAGTTTCCATCAGAGCAGCTCTTACAGTGCTGTAGGTTAGACTGTTGACCAAAACAGTTCTGGTAACACAGTGATGTTGCTTTTGCTGAGCAGCATTGAGGCCTTTTCTTTGTCACTCTGCCTCACCAGTGACCAGACTGGAGGAGGGTGTGCAGTGGGCTGGGAGTGGGCATAACCAGGCAAGTGACACTAGCTAGATACTCATATCATGTAACAGGGTGCTTAGCAGTAAGAGAGAAAACAAGGGGGTTTTGGAGGGTTTGCCATCTTTTGCTCAGAAACCTGTGTGGTTCAGCCTGCACACAGCAGGCGGCAAGTGATTGCCACTGAATCACTTCACAGAATCACAGCATCATTAGTGTTGAGAGGGACCTCTGGAGATAACCCTGTCTAATCCTTGTGCCAAGGCAGGGTCACTTGGAGCAAGTGACACAGGTGGTTTGGAATGTCTCCAGAGAGGGAGACTCCACACCCTCCCTGTGCAGATTGTTCCAGTGCTCTGCCACATTCAATGTCAAGAAGCTCTTCCTCATGTTGAGGTGCAACTTCTCATGTTTTAGTTTGTGGCCGTTGCTCCTTGTCCTGTCACTGGGCACCACTAAAAAGAGCCTGGCACCATCCTCTTGACACTTGCCTTTGAGATATTTATACGTATTAAACATCTTGCTTTATTTTTCCTCTTGTGAAACAAGTTTATTCCTTTCACTCTTGACACCACCACCTGAGTCAGCCCCCTAACAGTCACAGAAGGGTTGGTGTGAGGGATTCAGAAGAAACACAGGTGATCAGCCTCACCAGAGCACTGTGCCATCCCTTGGGAATGCACTGCCACACCAAGCCCCACCACCTCCCGAGGAACACCCAAACCAGCACTGCAGGAAGAGCCTCACTTATAATTACTCATAACTTCACAAGATAAATACACAATGACACTGTTTCGTAGCACAGTTCTGTCATTCCATTGCAGTCTCCTGCAGGTAAAAGGAAAGTGTCAGCTCTAACTTTTCTTAGTCATGGGCACAGAAATAAAATGCTCAGGCACCCAGAGAACATGGTCACCAAGAAAGCTTTTTCCGCAAGTGAGGAGTGGAGTCTTAGGGGGGCAAACAAGCCCTGAGTGTTCTGAACTCCTCTGTAAGGAGGTATAATTAAATCTTCATTTGTTTCTATGCAACTGTTCCATCAAAGTCTCGAGCCCGAAGCTTTTTATCCAGCAGCCAAAGCCTGCAACTTTTAAAAAGCCAAATATTTTGAAGCGTTATAACGTGAATGCCTTTAAGGCATGCCCTGAAAGCAGCCCACACTGCCCCGAGCCCTCAGGCGGGTAGGCCCTGCCACCATGGGCAGCACAGTGGTCCTCGGGGTACTCATCAAACCTGTGGTTTGAGGTTTTATTTCTGGTGTTTTTGTTGGGTCTGGGGTTTTTGTTGGGTCTGGGGTTTTTGTTTTGGTTTTTAAGTTATGCCCGGCCCAGGCCCGGCCCCGTCGGCCCCGCCGGTTGCCTGGCAACCCCAATCAGCCCAGCAACCGACACCGGCCCCGGCAGCCGATGCTTCACTTCTCTAATTAATTCTTTTTAATTACGTTTTCTAATTAACTTTGTTAATTCATCATAAGTAGTGTGATTTTTCCACTATGGCCAGCACGTAGCAAAGCCACTATTGTTAGAACACAGTTTGGGAAAGCTCCTGAAACTAAGTTTTGCTAAACCAGCCTTGGAATGTGTCAAAGCACAGAACCTGGGGGAGAGATGTATTGCCGAGAACTGCGCACAAAAGAAGGCACAATTTATGGACTACAAGGACGTCTTGCAGAAACCAGAGATAAAGAAGAAACTAACAAAGACAATTCAGCAATTGCACTGAAACACTCTCTGAGAAAAAGATAATAAAAAGACTGCAAATGTGGGCTAATTAGCATGAGAATGGAGAATCAATAAAAGAATACTAATTAATGAACAGAATTATTTAATTTATAGCCAATGAACATTAATTGCTTTGTTTGCCAAAAATATATAAATATTGAGAAGTTTTCAAAGTGAGTGTGCACATTTGGGGAGCGACCACACACACACCAAGTCCTGTGAATAAAATAATGCCTGCCTTCTAATATTAACGTTAGTTTGATTTATCCCAACATTTTTGGTGACAACAATTAAAAGCAACAGCAAAATAGGTACATGTTCCTTGAGGTCGAGTTGCCGGTCTTCCCTCAGGGAGGAAAGGGATGCTCCTGCATTCCCCACACCTGCTCCTGGTTCAGCCCCAGGTGTGCAGAATCGACCCCACCCTCATTTGCAGCAGCAGTTACATTAGCAGAGTTCATTGGGGCCAGCTGTGGTGCTGCAGCCACACCTGAAGATTATCATTGTTGATTGGGTGCAGTCAGGCCAGGGCATGTGTTGGGAGAACCCTCTGGAAGGGCCAGGACTTGATGGACCTCAGCCTCAATTTGGGGTGTCTCCATGATGCTGGATGTCCAATTGGGGCTTGCCTAAAGGCTCAGCAGCCTTGGAAAGCATGCCAGGTGTTAGGGCTTCAGAAATGGTTCTGGATTGGGGTGATATGAAGGAAAGTTACCCCTTCTCCTGTGCCTTTCTTGTCCTTAACAGCAACAATGCACTTCCTGAGAGCACCAAGAGCCTTACAAACCCTCCAGGATTCACCACACACCCAAATTCTCCCCAGCTCCACATCTGAGTTGTGGAAAATATTTCTCTGACATCCACCAAAAGATACAGCTTCTGCAAAGGAGGAAAGGTCAACAAAAATATATCCTTCAGTAACCAGTTGTGACTGAGCACATGCACTTAAAAAAACCCTTCACTATTTGCATACTACTTATTTTTAATAGTAGAGGTCTGGCAATGTTGGTAATTAGTGCAAGTGTACTGTAAAGTCAATTTGAAAGTGGGCATCTAAAAAACACTGAATTTGTAGTAATTTACTGCCTCATGAAGGGCATCTAATTTGGACATTGAACATTTTTGCAGTGAATAAGCATTTCTATGAATTTCAATACACATAGTTTCCCACAGAGTGAAATTTTTATGGAAAGTTGCACAATTCTGAGCTGCAAATACTGTGTGTGCTTAGTTAGCAGTTTTATGAGCAGCCAGGTTGTGGTTGCTATCAGGTATCTTTTTTTGCTGTGTGCTCTTCTTTAACTTCACAGCAAGTATAAAGGTTGTTTTTCGGAGAAAATCGCCTTTCCACTGAGAATTAATCTTTTTTGGTATGCTCTCTATTTCTGGCTTTCACTATTCTGCTGCTGTCAAAATCCAGGTTCTCTTACAAGGTGACTGACACGTTGAGTACCCCTTCCTTCCCTCAATTTTAATAATAAAGGATCTACAGACATAATGATTTGTTTGTGCTCTTGTACATTTTCTGTTGAAGGAATTTTTCCTTTTGTATGATTACTCTGCTCCAATTTAAGGCTGAAATAGAGCCACACTGTTAAAACTATCCAATGGGCACCAAAGAAGTCAATACCTGTCCGGTCTGTACAGTATATTTCCTACCATTTTCAAAGTCCTCAAGATTTAAAAGGACTCTCAATTAACTGTAATAACTCTGAAACTGGATAAAACTGTCATGCATAGTTAGGTGAAGGTCTCTCCTCACTGAAAGCAAAAAAGGGGAATGAGACTAACATTGATAGTATTTATAATGCACTTAGGTACAGTGGCAAAGCTGTCCTTAATACTGATCAGTATAGGAGAAGTTATGTGACAAAAGAGGATTAAAGCAGAAAAGGTTACAATTTCAAAGGAAACTTCGAAGATGAGGTTGTTTGTGTTCAACAGGAGACACATAAGGCAATATTTTAAAAATACCAATATTTCAATTAATTCCACGCATCTCATAATACTACAGATTTGGCCTGTGTCTCTGTACTGAAACACAGAAATGATATTATGATGTGAGTTATCAAATAAAATAAATCCTAATTGGGGAGGGTGAGGGCGTGGTACAAGTAGCAATTTTAATGGATTTCCTGTGTGGAGGGCTGGTAACTCTGTTGCTGAATGATGTAAATGAGATCAGAATTTAGTCCAAGGTTCTGTTCTCCATTTCTAAACCGGTTACCTCCCACTATGGCAGATGTGAATACATATGGGAGAAAGAACAGAACGGATCAGATCCATCTAGTGGGAGGACAGGAACAATGTACATATTGATCTATTACACGTAACCACAAATCAAAGTTAGAATTTTCATATGGAACAGGAACATATGTATTTGTTTCATATATGACTTGCATTTTTAATAAGCATTACATTTAAAATCTTATAAAGTAATAGCACATAAAGATATGATAAATGAACACCAGAAGTTATGTTACCAGCTATTCTTTAAATCAACACATTCTACTTTATTAGGTGTATAGCTAATGTTAAATTCAGAATTTTCCTATGTTTGAGCTTGGGGTCCTTTAAATATACCTAATAGGAACTTAAATATTTCTAATAAAAAATAGGGCACAGTAGAACTTTTATTTCTAATTCTTCATCCCTGCCCTGTCTGTATTCTCACTCTTAATGCCATTAGGATTTGTTATTTTTTACAGTGACTGGTTTCCTGGAATGCATTTTCCAAGATGAGTTCATGGTAACTATTTATTGTGATGGGATCTTGTTTATGTTTCTGTCACATCATAAAAAGTTACCTTTACAACAAAAGAGCTGAAGTCATGATGGAAAATCATCCAGAAAGTTTCTGCATTATAAAAATATGTAAATTATGCAAAACTAAGTCATGCCTGAAGGGTGAGAGACAGGAAGCCTTAAAGTAAGTTGACACAGTTTGTGAAGTGACAGACAGGCCTTGTTCTTGTGCAGTTTTTTAAATGGTAGGAAATTCAAAGAAAAAGGCCTATAGTTAAACTGAAAATCACACATCTCCACAAATCTGAAGTAAATGTTTCCTGGGATGATTAATTTGCTGGCATGAATATCCAGCAGCTTGGCACATGAGAGTCAGCCCTATCTGGTCAAAAGTTTAATGGGACATGGCTTTCATTAATACTTCCACCATTTCTTCCAGTATTTTTCCATACCTACACTAAAGCAGAAATAGTAATTGAGCTGCTGAATGTTTCCTCTCTCTCTCTCTGTTGTATTTTACTGCAGATGTCCTCGGAAAGGATTCGCTGCTGCCATAAAAAACTGCTATTGATGATGAAAAATGTATTAGATCAAATTATTCCTTCAAAACGGGCACAGCCTTGCAGGAAAAGGATGAAGGCGCAACATGAAACTGGAGGATGTAATTCTTGATACCCAAGATGATGGGAGTGGATCCTTGCAGGAAGATGCACCCATTCACCTGCCAGCTGTGTTGTGTAGCAGTTTTATTACTGTTCCTGTTAGCAGGAGTAACTGGCTGGAAATGAGAGAAGTGGCAGAGCTTTCCAAAGATGGTGGAAGTTCTCATCACCATGACAAGAAAACAGGAGAAGAAGGGAGAGGTTAAAACTCTCTTACAGCTGTCCCCTCTCCAGAAAATGTCTGCTTAGGCCAGTGTGCTGTTTTACACAGTTTCCAAGGACTAGAGTATAATCACTGCTGGAAACTGTGCTGGGAGAGGGGTGTTAGGACAATAGTGAGTATTAAACAAGGAACATAAATTTTCACCTGAAAACTGTTATTTGCACTCAGGTTCACATAGGAGCTTTAGATCCTGACCATTGTGCTCAGGAGTATATAAAGAAACACCAAAAAGTTGATTACTGTCCTGTAGGGAAAAATAAACACTTAAACCTACTAAGTTCCAACTATTCTAATTTGCATTGTAACTCTATTCCTAGAACTTAGAAAACTGGTTCAAGGGGGGGTAAATCTGGTTTCCTGTGAGTCCATCCTTGTAAAGCTTAATAAATCATGTAGTAATTTCATTTTCTGAGTCACTGTGCTGGTTTTGCAGCATATTTGCCAAAAAGCAAAAGTTCAGAAGAGGGATGCAACCTGTGAATAGAAAAAAGGAGAAAACTGGAAAAAGGGGGTAAAAAGTAAATACTCTAAATATATCTATATATACACTTCATATATGCTTTAATTTATATATATATATGTACACACACAAAGTGTAAGTCCTAAAGGCTGCACCTGCAAACAAAATCCTTCAGTTTAAGAGCCAGTATACATCTGCTAGCTGCCATTCTGACACGCTATGGGAAAGTTGGCTCCTTTTGCTGTACATTTTATTAGAAGAAAGAAGGGAAATCTGGATGGTCGTTGGACGGTTTCCAGGGCTACAGTAAACCATGCTACCTGAAAACAACCCAGAGGACAAGAGTTCATGTTTCCTCAAAAAGCTCAAAAATAGTCTAAACCTAGTGGTGACTGAGAAACAGAGAGGAGGCAAAAAGAAAAAACAAATGCAAAATGTAACTACATCTAGAGCACCTCAGCTCTATGGAAATGAGATTTTTTTTGAGATGCCTTCAGTACCTCATGCACATGGTAAATTATTTATTAATATAACCTGGTACAAAAATTATGTGAAGAAAAAGAAGACAAAATTAGGCCCATGATAATCAATTATCAAATGTTCACTATCTAGATTTTCAGTGGATTTTTTTTTAAATAGTATTAAGTGCCTAGAAATGGTTGGGTTCAATCATATTAATTTATTTGTCAAGACACAGCATAATAAATACTTAGCAGTCCTGGATTAAATGTCCATATGTCAAATTGCTGTTCTGTTCGCTATCAGCTGATGTTTATTTGTTCAGAAGCCTGTCAATATTCTTCAGAGGTGCTATTAACACCTAAATTTAAATTCTTTACGTCTGCACATTATTTATGCTGTCTAGGGGAAACGACTCTTCATAGCAAGAACTTAGTTTAGCATTGTGGGCTGTCTACTGCAATGTCCTCTATCTGTCATATGATAAACTGAGGAGAAATATTCTTCTAATTTAGATATTTGAGTTAGTTGCCAAATGGCAAAAAGGATAAATATCCTAGTTTCTCTTCTTTTTAAATACTTCTCTCAGGATCTCATTTGATCTTGGGGGTAATTTACTATTTTAAAAGTAGCAGGATTAAGCCTTTAGCTAGAAATGAAAGCAAAGTTACAGAGAGAAAGAATATGAGAAGGAATAATATATTAACATGGCAAATAATTTAGCCATTTTTCTGTTTGCATTTTAACCACTTCTTTAGAGCTAATTAAATCAGAACATTTAGCTGTACTTTTTATCAAGAAAATGGTTTTTTTAATCTGCCCTCTCTGAAATTATCAATTTGAAAGATTAGACTGTAAAAAAAACCCTGTGTATTTCATCCTGAAATGATCTTCAAGTTAAAATATAAGTCAGTGAGGGTACAATATAAACCAATACACTCTAAAGATACCAATTTGTGCCTTTTTAATTCACCGGGTAAAAAAAAAGAAAAAATAGAAATGTTTTAACTTACTTGGTTCAGAGGAAAAGTGATGGTTTGGTTCTTGCCATTTCTGAGATTCAGAAATTTCTAAATTTCACCTCAGGTATCTTCCAGACCATTTCTTCATTATTTCTTTCAGCTTTTCCAGTTTCTAATTTTCCACATAAAAATGTATTTTCATTTATAGATATGACATAAAGTGAACGTTTAAATAAAGTAACTGTAGATAGCAAGCACAAAATTTTAACAAGGGTAATTGACCAGTCAAACAAGCTCAGATTAACTGCGGAGTATTCAAAGTTTTATGTTCAAAGCAATGCTGGGAGAGGGGTGTTAGGACAATAGTGAGTATTAAACAAGGAACATAAATTAGGCGGTCCAATCTCAATTCGGTATTTGATATTTCTAACACAGAGGTATCAGGGTAAACATGGAAGCTTGTGCTTAACTAAAACATAGACAAGATGATTTATATGTCTTGTTCATCTCTATAGATACTTGATATTTTACAGTCATCAAAGCAAATGCTTCAGTCGTAGCAAACTGCTGAAAATTAGAATTTGAAATGTGAGATCCAGCACTGCCTTCTACATCAGCAAATTACATATATTATTTAAATGTATGTATATTTTTATGTAAGTGTTACCCACGCTACTGCTCTGTGGGTTTAACCTCATGTTTGCAAATCACACGACTGGCAGAGTTCGTAATCCCAAAATCACCAAGGACCCTAAAGCCTTGCAGTAGACTAACAGGGTAAGACACTGCCATAGAAATAAATAAATATATAATAAACCATGCAGAAGAATTTAAAACCTGAACTATATATATATTTGAACTTTTGTAAGGCTTAGAGCCAACTGAGCAGAATGTTAGCTGGCATGAATCCAGATGGTGCCCCAATTTCCTTAAGGAGACACCAGTGTCTAGCCTGGTGTATCCGTTATTATAAGAATAAAAAGAGGACAAATATTAAGTCCTATTAAAGTAACCCATATGGACCCCCCGAAGTGATAAAGTGAAACAGCACACAGTGTTCCTTCCATGTGCTAATTTGCAGCAGAAATTTCTGTTCACTCCCCTCTTTTCTAACAAGAACTATTTCTCTTTGTGACTGAGGGGAGTGCAGAGAGCAGAATAGTCCTGGAAATAGCAATTTAACCTCTTGCTGATTCAACAACAATTTAGCTAAACAAGTGGAGTCTTCAAATGCACTTATTTAAGAGGAAAAATGTTTCTCTTAAGCACTTATTGAAAGGTCTGGGGAAAACCATGTGTATTCTTACCATGGAAATCCCCCCCTTTACTCACATTAAGTGCTCCTTGCTCATCTCTGCAGAGATGATGTTCACATTGGACTAGAGGCTGATAAGATCTTTTTCATAAGAGATATTTTAATTACTTTACCAGATATAACATGTATAACATATTTATATTTTAAAGTATTTGTTTCATTACCTATTTTTATAAAACATTTATTGCAATTATATTTGTCATAGAGCTCAAGAGAAAGTAGGAGGCGGGGAAACACGAGGGGTCAATGGAAAGGGAGAAGATTGAAATCCGTCTGATAGAAGTAAATGTAAGGGGAATAGAAGTTAATTTAGCCATCTGATATCTGGCCCAGATATGTGTAAATCAGGAGAGCAGAACTCCTTTCATAAAGGCACGAGGTTATTTCTTTAGACATGAAAGTGGTTAACAGGGCATATAATTTAAAAATCCTGCTTCCACAACAGATGGTTTTATTTACCCTGTTAGAAACTTGACATGGGGGAATCTTCCACTGGAAGCGCAGTTGTGTGTGCTGCAAAATAATCAGATCTGGGTCAAAAATCAGACTGCACTAATACTTGGTGCCAGTGTTTATATAAGATTGTCACAATCTGTCCAAAGCAGGAAAAGATCCAAATAATTAAATGTATTTAGTGTGTGATTTTTTCCCTCCGAAAATAATTGTGACCATGTCTCAAGTGAAACATCCATAAGGGAACAGGTTTCCAGTGCTGCTTTTTTCCATTTGGTACAGTGCTTGCAGTGTGACTTTTGCAACATCCTTTCTTGACATCAGCCTTCTGATAGGTTCTGGGAAATATGAAGCCATATAAAAATCAGGGTATGCTGAAGAGAGGCTTATGGATGGAAACACTGCAGAGCAGCTCTAGGAGACACTAGAAGGAAATGCTGGAAAACACTGCTCAATCCTCTTCAAATTTCCTTGCTAGTGAATGTCTCAGACCTAAGTACCAAGTCCTGCTCCTCGTTTTTCTGCCCAAGAATGCTGCTGATCAGTCTGACCAGAGGAAAAGTAAAAGGTGCTGTAGCACAAGGACACCCAAACAAGTAATTAAAGGAGAGCCTGGAAAATAGGAGGCAGCATCTCAGTACCCTGTGTTAGGTGAAGGGACATAATGTTTTGTTTGGAGGAGAAGTGGCCTAAGTTAAAATGGAGATGTTTTTCCAGAGTCCATGGGCATCCTGCATGCATGACAGAGCTGCCAGGAGATGATACCCCTTTAAAAAATCCATTTCCTTCTAAATTCAGTAACTATCCATCCTGTTCATACAGTAAAGGATAAAAATGTGTGGTTAGCTTATGGATCTTGAGGGTTTGGGGATTTTTTTCCAAATTTGCCTAAAACCAGAAGCAGCTTCTAATGAAATTAAGGTCATTGACCAGTTCCAGTGTGATTTGCTATTAGCAGCAGTAGGACCAAACTCCCATAGTGGTTCAGTCATAAGCATAACCTAGACTATATTTTTCTGTTGTTTGCTTCAGAGAAAGGTCATTAGCACAACAAAACTACACTGGTCTGACTGGGCTTCTCACAGATCTTCCTTCAAACTGTGGAGCCAGAATGAGAGAACAACAGAAGTGGTAAATTAAAGATATTAATTAAAAACACAGAATTGGGATGCTGTTCAACATTACTAATTTCTGAATTATCATTAACCTAGAGCTGTTACTAATTTTAAGTAGGAATGAACCATACGAGAGTTTTATCAGTTCACTAACAACAAATTTTTTAAGGGAAGTGAAAAGAAGTGATACCAGCACTCATCTGCAGCTTCATTGTTACTGTACAAGAAACTGAAAAAGGGTGGCTCAATGGCAAGCTAGCAAAACTGTTTTATACAGACATTCACTGAACAGGACAATCAGGATCTTGGGGGTTTTCAGAAAAAGAAATGAGGACAATTTTAAATGCAGTTCTTTAAAAGTAAATGTATATTGCAAGGGCTGGAAAGCTGATTAATGTTACTTTGGGTTTTATGGCTTGATTATCTATAAATTCTGCAGTGCTGCTGCAACAGCAACACAAAATTGTATGTGGGGTTTTTTTTTTAATTGTGGCATTGATTTCTCTGAGTCTCTCATTTTTCTCATACTGAAAGTTTGTTGACTCGCTGATTTTCACACTGTTGGGTGTCCAAGCTGTGCCTGGCTCAACCGACCAAGCCTCGTATCTTGGCTCCATTAAACCGAGTGGCAAGCTGGCTGCAGAGGGAAGGGTTTCATGTGTTCACAGCAGATGTTCTAAATTGCCTCGAGGGCATTCGCACTGCAAAAACAGGAGAACACGACAAAGTCTACAATTTCTAACATATATACCAAGCAGCTGGAAGCTTCTCAGACTTTCCACGTGCTATGGAGGTACTTTGCAACGTATCAATGTCAGAAGTTCCTACTTCAACATTTTCCATAATGATTTCCAAGGAAAGAGCTCTAGAAGTCAGGAAAATGCATGGGTTAGGTGCTGTGCAAATTGTGTGTCCTTTGACATAAACCAATTCCTTCGAAGTGTTAATTTGGAGAATTTTTCTTCTTACTCCCTAAGTTTAAAAGGCAGCTAAAGCACTCTGGTAATGATAAATTTTTGAGATAAGACAATGGATAACAAGGCTAAAACAGAATAGTCCTTTTCTTCTTTAATTCTGGGTATGGCGTAAATTTCTTCTTAGGAAGCCTTGGGGGCCACTAACAAAAAATTTTTTTCTTTGGAGGAAATTTAATTTTAAAAAAAGAAGCAGACAAATCAATCAATGGATATTGTGGACAAAATACTTTGTACTTGCCTCCATCAAAACAAATGGATGAAATTGGAGGGGGCAGGAGGAAAAAAGGGGGAAAGAAAGGAAAGAAGGAGACAGTATTTTTTCCTGTTTCTAACAACACCATGTATTTTACTTTTGAATTTTTTCCTGACCACAGTATTGTCTCCTCAAGGAAGTGAAGTTAGTTAAATTGCTCCTGTATGTGTTTTTTCTATTAATACCACTTGCAAGCAGCCTTCCTGCAGTTTGATTCTGTGTCTTTCCTTGGCCACATCTGCCAACTGTGTGAAAGCATATGTGCGAGATCAGTGACATTGAGGAAAGGCAGAACACTGACACCACGTTAATTCTCCGTGGCCAGGCTCTGTGGATGGTGTGTGGTGGGGCAGTGACCCTTCTCCCGGCAGTGGTCCCTTGGAAGGGCAGATGCTAGGCAGGGAGAGCTTGTCACAGCACCTGTGCAGACCGAAGGAACCTCTGCACATCTCAGTCTGCGATAACAGACTGCAATTTCTGCTTTACGGGCAGAAAATGGTTTTTGTTGAAAAAATTAATCAATGTGATTGTGCAGGTAGTCACAGAAATTACCATATTCTGAGGCTCATGAAACCATTTGGGTTTGTTCAGAACAATAACTCCCATCATGTACCATTGCTACAGTGATAGCAAATTTATACTAGGTCCTACAACAGAGAGCATGGTTGTTTTCATGAGTTCTGTATCAAAACCATATGTCTTTGCTTGGTTACATGGGTCTTTTCTGGACAATGATAAACAATAAGTAAGAGCTTCAGTATTATCTCATTATCTCATTAATAGCTTTTTTCAAAAGCACAGAATTTTGTTAGATTTTAGCATTATGTCCACGCACATAAAAATTCAGAAGACAATTCGTTGACATAAAATCACTAACCTAACATCTGAAAGAGCCCTGTGGGAGGTGTGTGATGGTTTGAGATGTGCTTATAGTGATGGATAACTACTTCAGGCACCACGGCTTCCAGGGTGAATTATTTTCAGAGAAGTCAGGGTTTGCAGAAGGTGAGGGTGGAAAGTCAGGTCCCTGTGAATGAGTTCATCTATCCTTGCTGGACACACTGTCCTACCTGCTGTGACTTTCCTCCAAAGAACTTTGCCTTGCCATGACCTGACCTCGGTCTGTTATTTAGACATCAAAACAGGCAGATATTTTCAGGTTGATACAGTCAATCCTACCAGCAATGTGTACCTGAGGCAAAACACCTGAGCTGTCTGTGGTGAACGGATGTGACACTGAACACATCTGCCTGTTATTAGGGAGATCTGGAGACCCACAGGTGTAGGATTTTTTAGTTTAATGCATCATTAACAAGAAAAAAACTCTAATTTGAAACAGAGAAGACAAACATTAGAATTTTTTTCAATCATTTAAGTTACATAGTTCTCACTCAAGAAGCTTTGATCATGTATAATCCTGTTGAAAGGCTGACTTGTAATCAGCCTCACATACATTATGTTGCAATGCTGTAGCACTAGTGCATGACAGAACTTTATTTTCCATTAATTCATTCTTTTCTGGAAATATAAACACTCTATATGCTTAATATCCCTAAAAATGAATATTATTGCTTCTCAAAATTGCCTGTTAATGAGAATTTTGCTTGCTATTAAAGAAATCTGAGTGCCTGAGGACCATCTTCCAAATGCTGACGCACCTATTTTCAACACCAACAGTGCTGAACAATCAAAACAAAATCATCCCAGACACTGCTTTTAGTAAAAGAAACCATATTTTTTAACTGATCAAAATAGATGTTTACAGCATCAGTGAACCACAACTGATTTTAAAGTAGGTTTTCACTGAACTTATGAACAGTTTTGTATCTACTCCAGCGCAGCAGTGATGGCTGTGCAAAAACATCCATGCAACAGGCAGTTATTTTCTAAGGAAAAAGCCTGTTGTTCTAAGAAGGTGCCAAAAAACAAAAAAGGTAGGAAAGTCTGCACTGAGCTGAGTCATAAAATCCATGCAAATACAGGGCCAGGTAGAGCTGTTGGCACTTGCAGAAGAACCATTTCCCCAGGCAGGGATACTCTGACTGCAGGAGGGGGCTGAACACACACTGGTGTGTGGGAAAGGCTTCTACGAACCCCAGTCACATCCAGTGTACCTTACTCTGGCAGCAAAGAGCTTCTGTGTAGTAACAAATCACCTAATCAGGAATAACTGAAAGCATAACTGTGCACTCCACAGAAAGAATGGAATTCATACTGTTATCAGTTTTACAGAATATTAACTAAATCTGGATTATCCTACCTGCAGTTTTTCATGTAGACTTGTAAGAGCAAGAGCTTCATGCAGTCAGAATCTGAAAGGAAATAGTTACCCAGAGTTGTTGATACAAATCTTGTGTTTCAGGATTAAAAACCCTTCTTCCCAGTTTTGCAAACTTAAAGCATTACAGGAGAAACAGAACAATTCCTTATCTTACTTTCACGCATAAGTAAGGGCTTCTGATAGCTTTTGGTGACTGATATTATACACGTGGAAGCTGGATTTAAAGCTTAGCACAGTTTGAATATCTGGATTTTTTTCTTTCTATTTTCTGCTTTTTTTTTCCTGTGCTGGGAAGCAGGGAGGGGAATCCCTTCAGTTTATTCTAGATATAAGTGTTAAACTTCAGCGTATTTTGGAAAATCTTAAATTTACACAGAATGTGGCACTGATGAAGGAAATAGCTGAATAGCCTGTTTAAAAATGCTAAGATTATTTCTATGTAGCAACAGTGAAAGAGAAAACATTTCCCCAAACTTCTAGGTCTAGTGTCTGCTTTTTGTAGCTGCTTATAGATCTGTGATAAATTCTTTGGCTTACTATTAAATCTTAATCCCATCTGCATTTGTGTTTAATTTTTGGCTGGCACTAATAATGTAAAGAACATTTCCCTGCCCATGGCAGGGGGTTTGGAACTAGATGATCTTTAAGGTCCTTCCAACCCAAATTATTCTGTGATTCTAATGTAAAAAAAGGTTTACAAAATTAATGATTCTGTGTTTTTCATCATATTGGAGAAAGAGATCATATTTATAGGGGTATACTCAAACATAAAATATGGATAAATAATCTTGATCAGAAATCATATTTTCATTATATTCTAGTAGGATACAGGAATACCACATCAAAAATCTTTCATTTTGTACTTCTGATATCCTGTGGTGGTGTTCTGAGGGAGCTAGAGAGCTACTGGCAGTCGTGGGTGTATTTGTGCTTGTTCCATTCTAATTCTGTGTTGACGTGGAAAAATAAAAGAAAGACAGAAATTAAGTTTAGGGGGAAAAAAGAGTTTGCCTCCACTCAGTTCTAAGTAGAGATATATTGACACCACAAAACCTTCTTTTGTGGCAGTAGGTGTAGTCACTGATGGAAAGGTGTCCTTACTGGACAGCCGGAAAAGGAAGCCATGGACTGAGTGGGTCTGACTGATGATTTGAGACAACACCTCCAAAGGGACCACTGCTGTTTCCAGCTGAAGCATCTAAGCAGGCAGGTACCCCCTACTGCCCTGGTCCATGCAGTGTTATCTTTTGTCTCCAGGGCTGTCCAACTGACATGCCTCCTATGTAATGTTAATTGTGACGAGGGGCAAGGGGAGAGGGTGAGATAAAAAACCCTCTGCATTTATCACTTGATAATGCATTTTAACCATTTGGCAGCATATTAGGATACCTTTTTTTCCCAGCCACTTGCATTTGTTTTGTAAAAAAGCTTTCTATTCTTAAAGCAATACTGGGTAAAAGAACAGAAGTAAAAAACTTTTTGAAATTCACTTGTCTAAATGCAAAAATAATCCGTCTGAGAAATAAATATTTTGCAAGCAAATATATAATTTAATTTCCTTCTACCAAAAACTGCTGAAGGTATTGCACATAACTAATTAGTGCCCACAAGAAAGGAGAACTTTTTGATTTTGTTTATTCTGATTCCCATGATGCTGACATAGTTGTTTGTCTGAGAGAGGAAGCTGACAAAACGTAAGTGATATTAAAGAAAACAATGCTTTCTATATTATTATTTATACTGAAAATAAAGTGAAAGTAATGCAACATAAAATTATGTGGCTTTTTAAAAAATAGTTCACTGAGGATGCATTTGTAATGATACATCCTGGGTTTTTGCACAGCCAGTGAAGTTTTATATCAAACATCTCATAATGCACCTATTGGAGAGGCCCAAGTATAATTTAGGAAACCCTATATATTCCCAGCATACCGCTGAGAATAGTGTAAAGAAATACTTTCTTTCCTGGGTTAATTTCCAGCATATCTGTTTTTAGGAACCGTGCACTTCTTCATTATGTATAAATACTTATTTTTTCCCTACAGGCAATCACCACATAACACATAGAGGCTGCAAACCATAACTATACATAAATAAATAGTCCCACAAGGACTTTCTACAGAGACTGTATTTTCTGATATTCAAAAACATATTCTCCTGCTCTTTTGTTAGATGTCTAATTTCATTTTCACCTAAAAGTATAGGACAAGGAACCAAGCCAGATCCTCACACATTAGGAAACCCATACATGCCCACAGTACATGGAATTATTGGCTCAGAAAGTCATTAGAAAGGTGTCCAGCCACTAACTTTTCATTTGTTGTATCAGGATTTGATGCCAATCCATATGTATCAGGCATGAACTGTAACATCAGAGTAACCTTCTTTACTGCACTGCTTAATAGTGTCCTCAATACCACAAGGTTAGTTCATACACTGAACCAAGAAAAATACATCAGTTCAGTGTTAGAAAAATTTTCTTAGATTTGAAGAACCAAGCCAAGAATTTTGTTTTATTTCAATGGAAAAAGTGTTGTTTTGGACTTTTTACAGTTACGGCCACAAATGGATGCATGATATAAACTACAGACATCAAGGAGGGAAGACAAACCCCGCATGAAAAGAGTTTACAATTGCTTCGCTTGTCTGCTATACTGGTGTCTAGAATAAAGATCAAGTACCAATTGTAAAAGACTTAAAAATCTTGAAAGAATGAGGAGGTATAGTTTTCCCTGGCACCTGGAGCCCTGTTTCTAAGGGTAAGGAAATTGAAATCTGTCTGCTGAGTTCTGTCCTCGTAAACCTGGTTGCCTAATAGCATCCTGTAGGCCCGTGACATGGTAATAAGCTGGAACCTCAGATTAAAAATATGTACAATATGAGGAGAGACTATACAAATTGAAATTCCATCATTTTAAAATATTTGAGGAAGAAGGCAGTGATGTAATTAAAGTACTTACATTTTTGAATAGGATAAATGAGGTCAACTCAAGTTGCTATGTGCACTGCAAAAAACAAAAAAATGAATGTTAGTTAAATAAATAAACATGCAGCAGGTGTTTCTAACTACTTTTTCATGCACAGAGTTATAGTGAAATAGTAGCTGTATCAAACACAGGAAAAATTAGCTCATTCAACAAAGAATTAAAAAGAAAAGACACAAGCAATAGGCTATAGATAAGGAACCTGGAAGTATTATTTTTAGATGCCTGAATTATAGCCATTAAAAAAATTCTTTTCCAGCTCTCACTCTGCCTTTAGTTCCTATAAATTAGTAACACACATTCCAACAGAAATAGAACCATGTTGCACACTCGCCTCTGAAAACAGAGGTGAAACACATCTTCCGAGCCACACAAATAAATCCAGGCTCTCAATATCCCGACTCTAGTAACAGTCTGTGAAAGCAGGTGTTTGTTTCGAGCATTCCTGTTTATTTTACACTAAAGTCATATAATGCCATTAATGCCCACTTACAAAAATTTAGAAGACTAGACAAAGTCTTCTCCAGAAGTGATGGCAGTTTTCATGGAACAGTGTAATTTTCAGGACAGAAGAAAGAAGACATCAGTGCTTTAATGACAGAGTAGGTATTGAGATTAAATGCAGCAGCTCAGCAAAGCTGGCCTAGATTTCAAAAGAACAGCTCACAAACTAAGATTTTAAGAGTAGAGTGGACTTCCCTTGACTTCTCCACTGTCCCTGCACAACACAGCAGGACATGTTCCCTTTGGCTCACATACCCCACTTTGTACATCTACTACCCAACAGATACACTAAACAACAAGTTCAACAAATACTAAACAACATCAAACACTATTCAGTAACTTTTTTCCAGTTTTACCTAACCATAAGTCAGCCTTTTCCATGCAATTAGGTCATGTAAGAAAGGAAGCAATGCCAACAGCAGCTGCTTTATGTAACTCACTTCAGATATTTCCCAAGGGGAAGAATTTTGCCAGTCATATTTCACAGAATAAATGGTGGTGCTTTTTCCAGGAGTTTGAGCCCTGTGGTCAGACACCCATGTTGTAGCATTGCCTCTGTCATTGCTGGCTTTCTATATCATATGCAGCACTGCTGAAATACAGAGACCTTTCAAATGACAACTCCCTAGAGTCCTCTTCTGAAGGACTCCTCTTTCCCAAGATTAGTGATGGTGTTCTGACATGCAGAGCACTTGGCATACATATAGTGCATATATTAACATACACGCCAAAAGAAAAATTCAAACTATTCAATAAAAATTAAGTTCTTAAACTTTCCAACTTTCCAGTTTTCCCTCAGAGGGGCAAGTCAAGATGTTCTGTTGCCTGAAGGAGACCAAGAGCATCACTGTGATTTTTTAGTTTTATTCCTCTAAACAATCCCTATCTGACGCATCTTAAAAGTCATTTCAAACAAAACCTGAATACCCGAAGGCACAGCTGAACTTCTGTGTCAGAGAGCTCTCTCAGGCCATGCCCTCACACAGTACTAACTACACTCCTCAGGCAGCTCCTGTGTCACCAAAGAGCAAGTATTTCTTCAGTGTGTGATTGATACCTGGCCCAGAACATTTCACCTCAGCATAACTCCATCCTTGGAGATACTCATAAGTCATCTGGGGATGGTTGGAAGAGACAACCACCAGAGGTACCTTCAGCCTCAACCATTCTGCATTCAGTAAGGGCTTAATAGGGTTTAACAGGCTGCACGAAGCACTTTATACTGGATTTCCACCCACAGATTATACATTTCTTCATTTATCAGGGCCTTAACTTGTGTCTTTTTTCTCCATTCGAATCTTCAGAGTGCACCCGGGCTGTCTGCAAGGCACATCTGGGTTGTATGAATGAAACTATCAAGCACATAGAGACCATCTCCAGTTTACAATTCCTTATATGGAGCTAGGTACCTTGACTCCTTGAGTGATAATTTTCAAGTTATTATTCTGATGGATATTATTCTTCAGGTTTCTTTGTGAGAGTTTTTTCATGTGCAAGCAATTTCCCTTTATTTGCTAATTTTATTTTAAATTGCTGAGAACAGCAGGAAGCCAAACAAGAATAAAGGTCCAGTGGTACCTTCGCCTACATTTGGACAAGCTGATTATGTGCCATCTGACCCCTAAATGGGATCTTTTTCTAGCACTCCAGAAGAATAAGAAAGTCTCCCCTTTGCCTACCAAAACAACTCTGTGAACAAGGATTTCACCTTAAACCTTAAAGATCATCTCATTTAAACTCCCCTGCCTTGGGCAGGGACACCTTTAACTAGACCAGGTTGCTTAGAGCTGCATCCAGCCTGACCTTGAACACTTCCAGAGATGAGGCATCTGCAACGTGCTGTAGGTGTGAGCCCCCCACTTTTGGCTGCCCCCCTCGTGTTGCATTTTGGGGACACAGAGCAATGTCACCTCTCTGGTACAGCTTAGCAGAGCAACCAGCAGGTCAGCACACCCCGAGCAGGCAGGTTTTGAATACAGGAAAGTGAACATGAGGGCCAAAGGAGAGCCATGGACTAGCAGGGATTTTTTTGCAGGCTCCAAAATGTTCCTGTTCAGATAAAAATGGTAACACTGGCACTGTTTTCTTGCCCCGAAGTAGCTGATTTCATCTAAATGTTACACAGTCCTAGAGGAATTGGAAGGGTGAAAGCAGGAGGCAACTTTAAAAAGGGAAGATTTTGTATTTTCAGGGCAGGGTTTATCTCTTTGTTCTACACCATTAATTATACATATCATGCATCTGATCTGACAGTTTGATATGCTTTGCATCTTAGGTGAATCTTTTTCCTGGGAGGGAGGAAAGAGAAATTAAAAACTTGCCAGGGTTAAGACTCAGGAGGAGACCTCCCTTGTCAGGATATTATTATATTTTTTTAAAGTCTATACAGTTGCTGAACACAATTTTCAAAGCAAAAATTTTTGTCTAAAACTCAGATCCTTAAACCCACAATACAGAAACTTAAATAAGAAGCTTGATGTAATGCCGAGCAGCCAGTAATCCCAGGAATGCCAGAGAACTGCTGAATGCTGTGCAGGCTGAAAAATCAAGCCAGCAAACTGCAGATACTACGTTTTCAGGTTTTCATGAAGATATAGTTGTTGAAAATTCCCTGATTAGCTGGAGAATAGAGCTGTGGTTATCTTACAGGAGGAAAAGGAAAACGGATATTTCAGATTTAGGTGCTGAAATTGAGGTGTAGGAAAACTTGCTTCCTACCTAATTTAACCTAAGTTTTGAAACTTCACCTGTAAAGTGGCCATATCATTTTTTCCTACCATTTCTGCTAAGCTCCAAAGGTCTCCAAGGGCCCAATTCCCTTATTTTGTGTATGGAATGTATATGCCCAGATACTGCTTTGGTGTACACCAGAATAGTATCACACCGGGCTAGGGAACACAGATAAGGGCTAAATACCTATTTCTTAAAAACCAGACTGTATTATTAGAAGAAAAGTCCATCTTAGTTGGTCACATCCTTATCCCCCCTCTTCCCATCCCTGCTGCCTGTCTTTGTGGGGTGCCCATCCCTCACAACCAGACCTGTTGGTGCCCCAGACAGGCTCTAAGTTTTATTGCCTTCTTCCACCCACATAACCACCAGTGGAATAATGTGGCTTCATGATTTAAAGGAAAGGGTGAAAGGGTGGCTGTGGACTTTGGATCCTTTGCTTGGTTTTGAACCTTAAAATTGAGGAGAATTTACTATTAAGACTTGGCTGAGCACCTTCCTAACACATCACAGAATGGCCCTGTCTCAGCCAGTTTCGAGCTTATTAATTTATGGCAGAGATTTTAGGCTTCCCAAATGTACCATCTATTAATAGACAGCTTGATGATCAGCAGGCTCCTGCCCTGTAACTTTGATATAAGTACATTTCCCTCACCACAGCCAAAGAACAGCGTGGGAGCTGCCCAGCACTGTATCCCAACTCCTGCTTTGCTGAGCCCACGGCTTCACATGGGCAGCAGTCACTCCTCATAAGAGTTTGCACTTCTTCCCTGCACCCTGAAGCCTTGTTTTTGGAACACCTAACGTCAGTCTTCTGTGGCTGACCCTCGCTGCATTTAACAAGTATCTTTTGTTTCAGCAGCTTTTCTGCTAATCTCACACTTGGGCGCGATCACTGTTGACGAGGTGAACCTCTTCGTGGAGCTGCTGCTGCAGAGGCCTCTGCTTAAATGGAAGTGGCAGCAGTTCAGCAGGGCCTAACGTACGTTCTTTGACAGAATATAGATTCCCAAAGAGAAGTAATTCTTGCCGCTGTCATAAAACACTGCTTTTTTCAAATGTCAGCACTGTTTGGCACTGCCATCAATAGAGCAACTGCTACCACCATCTACTGGCAAGTGCATAGAAGGGAAAGAGTAGAGGGCGGGTATTGCCTTCAGGTGCATCTCAGCGGGAAAAAAAACCCAAGAAATACAGTATATGATCATCTTTCATATGTCACCAGCCAGTGCTGCACTAGTGACAGCTCTCCAGTTGCACTGGTAGGGAAGAGCCTCAAAAATGAGCTCCAAGGTAAAACCTATTTGTTCCCTGCAGCCCATGGATGGTACTTTACTGTTCAGTTCTGCCTTGCAGCAAAAGAAAGCCTGGCTAATCTGCTCTCTACACTGCTTTCACTAGGATGTGGTGTCACAGGAGAGCAGCAAGGGCATCACTAGAAACACAGAGTCCTGACACAAGATTTGTGTATCTGAGCAGAATTCAGGATAGATGGAGCTGGGTCAGCATTACAAAGTAACTGGGAATTACAAAAGAGTTTAAAAAAAAGGAAAAGACTGTGCTGCAGTACAATGATTCACTGTGAATCTGATTCAAATATTATCAAATAGGAACACCTTCTTTTACACTTTTGGGAATTAAAGCAAGCACTAGACAAAATGTACTGATGGGGAATGTTGATACTTCATAACAAATGTTCTGATTTAACTGTAAAACTGTCTTTCCTTAGAGACATGATGGAATAGTTGACTTAGAGATATTAAGCACAGATTCCTGGAGTTTTTTTGAACTTGAGTCTAAATGAACATGCAGGGAAATAACATCTTAGTTTAAGAAGTCACAGTGTATTTCCCCATTTTTCACTGACACTGACTGAAAGATAATTGAGGGTCTTGGATTAGGTTCTAACATGAGGCAAATAAATTAATCCTGTTGTATTCAATCAATTTTGGTTGTGTTCTCTGCATAAATCAAGTCCAGAAGAGGTCTTAGCAAAGACATTTAATTCCAGTTCTGACAATAAAAACAGAGCCAGATTGAGATGATTTTATGGTCATTTTTAGACTATCACAACGGATCATAAAGAAATGCACCAACACCTCTGTCAGAATCAGATATTCAGACTCACAACCAGACAAATCAGGACATGCTGAAGTCCCAGAGCCCTCATCCACATTTCTTCCCAAGCAGCGCACAGGTCACCTCTGCTCTAACCTACAGGACAAACAACAGCCCAAATCTTGTCTGCCTAGATGTGAAGACATCTGACAACCAGTTACTCTCTGGAAGAGACTATCCCATTTGAGGCAGTGGTCAGCAACTTTCAAGCTTCCAGACAAGGATGCTGACCCATTACCATTTAATCTTGATAATCTCCTGCTATCCTTTACCAGATAGAGGGCACAAACTACTGATGAATGCCAAGGAGTAAGAACTGGTACGAACATGATGTAACACAGTGAAGTCCTGAGCCAAGACCTGCTGGACCAGCCAAATTGCATCCCAGTGAACTATCTGAAATGATGAAACTATCAGTTCTTAGAAGTTGTACTCTGCATCAGTGCCCAACACCAAATACTGACAAGAAGTCTTACTATATTTCACTTTAAGTAACCCAGGCACTTGGAAGATTACTTAGAGTGCAGATCCCCTCTGCCTGTTTCCATCAGCTGAGAACTCAACTGTGCTCCCACAATCCACTGCATTCCTTGAGAGACTGATACTTTGTAGAAATTTTACCCAAAAAGTGGTGACCCAGTCCAAGTTCTGTACAGTCTCAAGAAACAGGCCCTTGATCAGTGCTCCCACACCTATGTGCAACAACCTTGCTCCATGTTTGCCTATCAATCCTTTCCCTCACTCCTTTTTCCCTTCATCAAATATCAGCAGTCCCCTCTTCTTTTCCAGGCTCCCTTCCCTGGCATCTACTGGGGTCACTGCCACCACGGCTTATGGATGAATTTTCTTTTAAAAGAAAATCTTTAAACTTCCTTTGATATAAACACGTACAACTGACCTGTTTCTTCCCACTCCAGAGGGCAAAGTACCAACCTCATAACAGCTCAAACAGTTCTTCAAGCCTTCCAGAGTATCTGAGAAGAAAACAAAAGAAAGGAAAATGGTTTGTCCAAGCCTCTTGGCACCAAAATAATGCAATTTCTCTGATGTTTTGTAATTCATTTATTTTGGAATTAAGGTTAGAAACCAAAGTAAATAATTCTGGCTTTTTCTCCTTTTTTTCACTTCCTTTTTACAATACTGTTGCAAATAATATGATCTCTTTGGAATAACTGTTACTTTTGCTTCAATCTTTTTGGTTTTTCACAGGGTCAAGTGTCCAAGGAATGTTGTTTCTCTGCATGAAAAATCCCAGATAGCCCAAATGTTATGTTTGGTTACTTCACTTATCCTTAAAAGCTAATTGGTTTGTTGTTTTCCTCCAAATCCTACCCTGGATTTTAATAATCTGTGACTGCAGGAAGGTAGTAAAAGCATAGTATAGCCTTGATTATCTGTCATAATTACATTACTTTCTTTATGTCCTATTTCTGGGCCTAATTCTGACCCTGTAAATCCTGTCAGATGCTGCAGGTACACAGTATCTCCATTTTCTCCATTTCCTACTGATTATTTTACAAAGACATTCAGCACATCATGGATTTGAGCTTTGCTGGTGTCAACAGCTCCCAGCTGGGTAAGAGAACAGAACCAAGCTCTCTGTGCTTGTATCTTCTTCAATAAAGAAAACTGGAATGCATTGAAAGCATCTAAATACTTAAAAATTTGTCAAAAGTCAGGTGTTGAAGTCTCCTTTTCTAAGGTGACTTGGTCACTAGATGCCCAGTCACTACACCAGGTGTCAGTAGGGCCTACCCCTGAGAATTTTATACAGCAACAGTTTCTTCTGTTTCAGCAGTGCAGTGATATTTATTAATTGCTCCAAGAGCCTTGCATGAAAGGACTTGCAAAGGTAGAATACACTATTCACTCTCATTAATTCATTTCATAAACTACCTCAATGTCCTTCTTAAGCTGCTGCTGCATCTGGAGCTGTTTCCAGTTACAGTTGGGATTAGCATTAGACAAAATGCAAATTTGAATAACCTGGCTATGAAAGGAAAAGAACAGGCTGTTCACACCATTTTTATTTGCAATATTATGTATTTTTACATATCCTGCAAACATTAATGAACAAGTAAATGTTGACTGTTGGGCTCCCTTCTTTCTGATTAATGCATTTCTTCATAATAAGCTATGATCCTCTACGTTTCCCTCCAAACCCTGTTGCCTGAACTATTCATTAATACTCCAACTAAAAAAATTCTTTAGTTAAACTCTTATGCATCTTTATTGCTTCTTTAAGTATCCAAAGAGTGATGGACCTGTACCAGAGAAACTTGCAGAAATAAGAAATCCCTATTTATTTGCTATGAAGTTGAATAGGTCATTTTTAAATGATCTGCTAAAGTAAACCCAACAAAAATAGTGCCATAGGATTCAAGCATGATTGACCGGTTGCAGCTGCCTCAAAAAACACAATCTTCTTTAAAACATGTCTATTTCTTCAAGGAAAAAACCCCAAATTTTTAGGGTAAGTTTATCCCTTATTTGATGTAAAAGAAAATAGTTCACTGTAATCAGCTTTCTTCATCTCACTAATGAATAAGTCAAATTCATTTCAGGAACAGAATAGTCTTTCTCATGATGTGACATACTTTGGAATGCTATTAATGCTTTATGCTGCATGCACAGTGTTCGTTTTGAACTACCTATACACTGTTCACAGCACTTTAAATGATTACATAGTAGGTGTGTGTTTATATATAGTATGTAATCATCTCAAATGCTGGGATTGCAATGCGAATAGGTAATAGGAAATAAACTCTACTTTTGATTACATAGGCCTGTGATTAATTGTTTGAACTTTGGTAAATGAAAAAGACTTAATTAATTTTAAAAAAACCAACGAAAACCAGAAACTCCTGAAAATGGGTTGTTATTATTTAAGGTTTATATGTATTTTATGGGGTTTATGTGCAGAGTATAGCAGTTTTTTGGGGTTTGTTTCATTTTTTATTCAATTTGGTTTATTACTTTATTCATTGATTTCCCATAATAATGCTCGTGCTTATATACTGCCTTTCACTTGGGCTCATAAAGTACTTTACAAATATTAATATATTTTTCTCACCCCTTTTATTTACATTCCCCTTCTAATGAAACTATCATAGACTAGCTGTATATAAATTACACTGAGAGAGCAAGAGAAGCAGAAGGCAAAACATGTACCAGATGGGAAAAAAAAAAAATTACAATTCCTGGAACAAAAGCCCAAAATGCCATATCCCAGGTGGCTGTTGCACCTTCTGGTCTGCCCTCAACAAGAAGAAGTAGGATCGTGGATAGTAAGGCTGCACTGGGGCTGAGTCAGCTATACAGAGGTCACTCAGACATTGGGTCAACCTGTTCTTAAAAATTTCCTATTACAGAAATTGCCTGTAGAGAGCACAGACTCTGTTCTCACCTTGAACTACCCATGCTGTTGGAAACTTTTTCCTAATGTCTAATCTAAATCGGTTGCTTCAGGTTTAGCTTATTACTCTATGTCTCATTCACTTGGACACAGAGAAAAATTGCTTCCTACCCTTGCAGCAGTCTCTTCTCAGTTGGAAGGCAATTATCCTGTAGCACCTGTGTCTTCTTTCCTCTTTAGATGAAATAACAGCAGTTCATTAAATCCTCAGTGGTAGTCATTCTCATTGCCTTGCACTTGCCAGTCTCTGGTGTTATTTTCCATGGAGCCTAGTGTTGGACATCAGATTTCACCAGAGCACCTTCACTTACCCTGCAGGGCTTGTTCTTTTATAGAACATTCTGAGTTGGAACAGATCCACAAGGATCATCCAGTCCAACTCCTGGCCCTACACAGACACCCCAACAATCCTACCACATGCCTGAGAGTGTTGTCCAAACACTCCTTGGGCTCTGTCAGCCCTGGGGCCATGACCCTTCCCTGGAGAGCCTGCTCAGTGCCTGACCACCTTCTGCGAGAAGAACCTTTTCCTGATATCCAACCTAAATCTCCCCTGACACAGCTCCAGCCATTCCCTCAGGTCCCGTCACTGGTCACCAGAGAGAAGAGTCCATTGCCTGATCTTGCGTACCCAGTGAGTGCTTGTGTTTTGCACAACAGCTTGACACCGTTTCTTTCCACTAATGATGCCCAGTAATAGCTTCAGATCTTCCCCTGCAGTTTCACCACCCAGTGTATTCTGGACTGTCAGAGCTGGCTGTCCTTGTACAATCATATTGTTGGTCAGCATTGTACAGTTCATATTTGTCCTTAATTCAACTCTGCTCTATTTTTCAGACCATTTCTCTAAATTATAAAGTTATTAGAAAAAAAATTCTTATTTTCCCAATATGCCTGAATCTGCCTAGGATGGTATGGTCTGCATATTTACTAAGCATAACCTTTGCTTCATTATGCAAGTTACTGATGAAGAATTTACTGCTGCATCCAGAGTACACGGGATCCTGCTTGAGCGTTTGGCAGTGAGTCATTAATACCCTCTGTGAAGGAGGCTTTCCAGAGAGTTCTGTATCAAGCTTAGGGCAGTTTAATTACAGATGCACTTTTCCCAGTCTACTTTGGAAGCTGCCATGTTATGCTCACAAGGCTCAAAGTGCACCACTCTGGCCAGTTCTACTATAGACACTCTTCTTTCATAGAAAAAAAAACAGGTTTGAAACTTGGATAATTTGCTTTCGACAGACCTTTGTTGTTTTCCAGTTCCTTGGTTCATTTTGTTCTGTGCTGGCTTTGGGTTTTCTCCTTAAAAATTATTTGTTTCTTCAGTATTTTTTTCTGGAAAGGCTTGCTGATCTGTAATTCCTCTGAACTTCCTTTTCCCTCTTTTTAAAGATAAGGACTGCATTTACTCATTTCCAGGATCTAGGACTTCATAAATCCTTCATACTTTCTCAAAGATAATTTTTGATGCCTCTATTTGATTCACCTCTTTCATAGCTCCCAGTAAAGAGAGACCAAGTCCACCCAATTTCACAAGTCAAATGTTGCTTAGCTCCCCTGGGATGATTTCTTCTCCTGCTGTAGCTCCAAATCCTGCTTCTCTTCCAATGTTCATGTGCAGCTGATCTTCCTACTGAGAACTGAACTCTGATTCACAGAAAAAAAAGTGGTATGAAGTATGTTAGCTTTCTCAGTGGTACCTATCAGGAAAATTGCTATCTGAAACAGTATCCTAGCACTCTCCATCATTGATAATCTCCCTATTCTTTCCTGGAGTGTCGTATTCTGTGCCCTAATGAAAAGGCTGATACTGCAATAACCAGAATAACTCCTGCAGAATCCCACTTGATACATCCTTCTCATTGCATCTTATATTGTACAATTTGTCATTATTAAACAAGCCTTATCAGTATAAAGGGCTATTTGGGCATCTTCCTGCTCCTTTCACTTCTCCTACAAGATTATTTCAGAAACACAGATTTGACAGGAGGCTTGAGCAGTGTCCATGAAAGGCTCTCTAGCCACAGGCACGCACCACTTTAATTCTGCTTGGCATTTAACAGATTTCACTTATGTGGTTACAAAATATATGGCACTGGCGTAACACTTGCCATCAGAAGAGTTCAAAGCACTTTCCACATGAAACTTTTTAATAAGGCAAAAGTAAAGTGACTTTCCGGAGGTTGCCCAGCAAGTTACGGGCTGAGCCAAGATCACAGTCCAGACATCCCAAATCCCAGGCCAGTGCTCCATCATTATGTCATCCAGGCTCCCCATATTATTAATGCTCAGCCTAAATATATTCTTGTAGCAATTGATTTAATGCCATTAGTTTCAGACAGCTAACCCAAAGCTCCTTTAGTTATCCAGCCTCCAGGGATTTACTGGAACAAAGAACTTCAAGACTGATCCAGAAAATAACATAATAACTTTCCCGGGAATCCTAGCTAGAGTTTCCTAGTGGTAAAGTTATTTTGAAGGAAAATGATCACCTGTAATTCTAAATCCACTGAAAATCAAATGTAAAGATTACATTTAACTAAGTACATTTGTGAGCAGGCCCACAATGATTTTCTGCATTCCCTTTTCAGATGGTAACGTTCAATAAAGATGTATAGTAGTAATTAATGGCATGAAGTCAAGACAATGATCATGATACATGAAAAGAGAATTAAGTAAAAAATCCTTAGGGTCTTAAAGAGATAGTAGGGTGGGTGGAATTGGAGGCTGCAGAAAAATTATATCCATTCACCATCTCTTGGGCACAAGAGGAGATAAAGTTTCTGCATGAATTATAGAAACAGACCAGATTAAACAACAACCAAACAACATACAGCCATAGAAAGGGACTTTGGAGTCCCAAGTCCTTTGTCAGTGGCCAGAAGGGTGCAGTTCAAAGTCCTCAGAAGATGGCAGAGAAGTTGGAGAACTCAACTGTTGATTAAGTGTGTGAGAGAACACAGGCAATTGGGACAGCAAGACAAATATGCGCCAAGAGAAAGATCAGGAGGAGGTACAGAAATCTTCGTATTAAATGAGCCACACAGTTTTCTTTGCTTTTGGCTTCCATAATCCATCTTACTGAACTAGGTGGAAGAGGCTAAATACACTTTTCAGTCCAGTGTCTCAGATCCGTATATAGATTTTCTCACTCACCTGGATACCTCCATGGTGTAGTTTCAAATTACGGAAGCTTTCAGAAAGATCTGCTTATGCTGTGTGTTCTCCAGGACTGTATATCAAATAATGGAATATTATCTTCTTTCCATGTACATTGTATGTTTCCTTTACAGAACATTTGTTTTTCTCATCTAGACAGCCTTTGGAACAGACCTTATTCTTTATAGTGCTTTTTAATTGCCATTATATAACAATGCCAATTACTAGGTTTTATATCAATGAAATTTACCATACTTTTTACAATTTAGAATAACTTATTTTTATTATCTGTGGTTCAATATGGATGTCAGTGTTCTTAACAGCTAATCTAGTAATAGCTTCTGTTTTCTACAGCTGAGTACTTTAAGAGAATGCCTCATGCTTCAAATACTCTATTGGGTACACAGATAAAATATAAAATAAAAATATAAAATACAGAATCAATTATTTAAAGAGAAAATTTAAGAATTGTAGTAACATATAATGGAAAAGTAAGACTTTCTCAATTCTAAGCAGAAACAGCCCTGAACAAATGGAAAAGTTAAATTTCATCCTACCGCATTTTCAGCTCACTGATGCCACAATTTTACATGGATAGAAAGACTAAACATCTGATTTTCCTTTACATTCAGATTCAGCATCCACCAAGCCTGATGCATTATACTGTCTGAGTACATCCCAGCCTCAGAAGAACAACTGAGATTTTAAATGGTACATCTTAAGGATGGAATATTTAAAGTAACAGCAGACTTGAGGAAAAAATTTCTCAGTATGTTTTGTACAAGAAAGACCACTCCAGTTACCTATGTACCCAAGCTGAGATTTAAACATATTTTTATGTATATACAAGCATATATAAACTATACACAAATATACTTTTTTATAAAGTATATACAAGTATATTTTAAGTATACTTTTCATGACAAAGCAGAAAGAAAAGCCTGTGACTCATATTTAAGGTACAGAGCAGATTTACATGCAAATCTCTCAACTCATTCAGGGGAGATGTTTATCTGCAGGAAGAAAGCAAACACCCCTCAACATTAATCTCATGTGATTGATATCTCAATGTCAGAACTCGAGCTCTGAATCTTCAATAAATTGCTCAACCCCCATATAATATGCAACTGTATCTCTGTCTGCCATGAACCCTGTTTGAATCCAGCGCTGCTCGTTTTATGTCAGGCTGTTTATCACCATCCTGGTCTCAAAGCACAGGAGCAGTCAAACACCTGCCTCCTGCACTCAACTGCCAGGTCTGAACTTGGAGTACTTGAAGAAAACCATTATAAATCTCACACACAGTAATTTGCAGCGTTTTATCAGCCTCCACTAGTCACTGATCAGACTGCAGCAGTCCACAGTCCTCCAAGCCTTAATCCTTGTGATTTCTGCTGGCAGCCCATCAGCAGCCTGACCTGTATGGCCACCTGCCTCAGCAATACGTGACTGCATAGGCATTGCTTATGGCCTGTCCAAGGAAAGATAAATGTGTTAAGAAACCTCCTTTTCCCTTCCTAAAGCTATACAGTGTCTCCTAACTTTGTCCATGTTTCCTAGTTCTCTGTAGCTGTCTTTTCTGAATCAGATTCCAGTACAAGTGTCAAATGAACCAGTTGTATCAGTCGTGACAGTATGATTTCTAACCACTTCTTTTGTTTGCCTTGTCATTTTTCACCTTCAGTAATGAGAAGCACAAGCTAGGGAAGGTCACTTTTATTGCCTGTTTGGACATTGGTAGTTCAGGAATGGAGATTAAAACTTAGAAGAACAGCTGCAGTTCCTTGCACACTAAAGTATATTGCTTGTGCTTAATTCTGATTACAGAGAGGTGTTCTGTTGTACTGTTCTACTTGTGCTGAGATGTCACCTGCCCTTAGCCAAGCACAAACCTTGTGGGTTAACAGTTTTTGGAGAATTTGCTTTTGCCTTTCACCTGAATAAAACCCACCAGAACTGACTTTCACCCTCCAGAACTGACAAAAACCCATGCAGAGATGCATGTATATAGTAACATTAGCTGAAAAGAGATGGCAGCAGCAGCTTTTTGTGGTGTTGATGTGTTTGGCCATTTTCCCTTTGTGTTGGCCTTATCTTTTCCATGTGCTAAACAAAAAAGTTGTTCAAGAGTTTCTTCAACTGTTCTGCACTAATGGAAAAGTTATATCACATAAGGCTGATGTTCCCCTCCCCCAAGCTGAGCTGAGTCTGGTGCTTATAGAGGAAAAAGCATAAAAACAGCCAGGAAGTATTTCTTTTCTTTTCTGAAATTTTTCTTTGGATCAAATTTAAGAAGTGGTCCTGAGAGAATTCAGTGCATCTCCTGAATACGTTTTTCCAAATATCCTTCCAAAGAGCAAGTCATCACATACCTATAGGTGTCTGCACTTTCTATAGCAAGGACTGTGCTAAATGAACACAAATTGTTTATTTCTACAAAGCTGAAATTTGGTAGTGATGCCATAGTGATTTTTTGCCTTTTCTTTTATACCCCTTTTATATATCTTTTTATAGCTTTTGTATTCTCAGTGGTTTTTGCCTACATTCTTAGACTTATTTGTCAAGCTAGGAGACCAAACATCTTAGAAACCCCAGACCCCAAGGTCCTCTCCAGAACACATTCTGTAAACTAAGATAGAATCATCCAGGGGAAGGTTCCTTGAGGAGGGGGGCTCATTGGAGCCACTCATTGGGGAATTTTTAATAGAGATGCTAACTAGTAAAACCTATAATGTTATACCAGATCTATCGTGTGTGTGTATCACGGGGTGCATTTCAGCACATTCCACCTGCACCTAAGGATCCTTAAAATAAATACTGAGGTAAAACCCCTTTCTTGTCAGGTTTTTTGCATGTTAGCTCAAAGAGAGCTCAGGGGTCTAGCCACAACCCGACAGCACTACAGCAGGCACAGACACTCACAAAAGCGCAGGTAGACAGGGGTGCGCTCCTCACCCAAGGGAGCCGTCCCTGACCAGGGTGTGAAGGCATGCAGAAGGTTTATTGAGATGAAACAATGGGGGGAAGAGACAGAAAGCTGAATATCTGACAGGGTCTAGGGATTTTATAGTGGGGATAGGAAAGGTGGGGATAAGGGATACAGCAAATGGGATACGTGACAGGAGAGAGGGTTGAGGGCATGGAAACCAATGGAAATAACACAAAGGAGGGATTTAGGGAAAGAACCAATGGAGTGTCAAGTACAACAGAACTTTCTAGAATTAATACATATTAATTTAGGGTAAATGAATATTAACAAACTTATACATGGAACAGGGAGGGGAAAACATGAACCTATCACATAAAAATATGTAAACTGCGGAACTGGGGGATTATGATCTCTCACCCTAACCACGGAGTGAGGCATTAAGCTTCGGTGCCTGACCACCACAGCTTGGTGTCTGCTGGATCTTCAGGGGTCAGGGTGGCTGCAGCCACTTGCATGGCTACACTTTCTCCCTTCTAACCGTGCTTGATTCTTGATTTTAAGACCAGGAAAAGGCATCAGTAGCATCAGCATTTTGAATTCTGTTCATGAAGGGAAAATTATAATGACAAATTCTTTTTAAGGAAGTGTAGAGGGATTCCTTGTGGAACAGGGGCATATGATACCCCATGACAGTCTGGTCAACCCAGGGTTACTGTGGAAAAACCCCTGAACTGGCCTCAGGCTGCAGGCAGGCCTGGGAGACACCTGGCACCAGGCAGCCTTGAAAATCCTTGGCAAAGTTATACACTGGTCGGCTCCCCCACTGCTTAGAGACCGTCTCGTGGGAATAGGGCGTGAAGTTTTGCAAAGTAGATATAAGTTGGTGTAAATAAAGAACAAAGTGGAGCACGATGCTCAAATTGTATCGGTGTTCGTGTCGTGACTCTGGCTGGCTCCCCTGCACTCGGAACCAACCCCCCTGCAAAAAGGTAGTATCTGAAGAACCACTGGAAAGAAAAAAAACCCTGAAGCTACCTTTCTCTTTGGAAAGAGACATTTCTAAGTGCCAAACATATTTTCAGCGATTGAAAATATAATGAAAATAGAAAGTTTCCTTTATTAATTACCACAGCATTTTTTCTTCTACTGGAACAATTTTATCAGGTAAAGCTGCAGAAAAACATTATATTTATACTAGCTGGCAGATCTTTACCATCTTCCCAAAACAACCATAACTCCTAGTGTACCATAATAATCATCTCTGGCCACAGTGGAGAGACACATATGTGTCAGGAAGACAGCATGATGGCATTTGGTGATATTTCAGATACACTTGCTGTGACAGCCAGCTGGGTGGGGTTTGTCTCTTTAGGTGAATTTCCACCAAACATACACTTTCTAATACTGTCTGGACCCTCTGATTCTGTGAGAGAAATCTTAACTCAAGGCCCGTACACTTCCTTTAAAAAAATAAACTCATAAAGAAAATTGCACATTATTGCTACATTAGGCAGCTTCTGATAGCCCAAGAGAAACCTTTTTGACCAGAATAGATTTGTTCATAAAATCCAGAACAGCCTCACACAGCTGATGAAACAGCTGATGCTTATTCTAGTACAGACAAGTTTTACATGGGGCATCATGAACAGTTTGAGTTCACTGAGGTAGAAGAGAATAGAAGAGAACAAGAAATAAACATCAAAACTTAGATAAGTTAGATCAGGTTCTCTCATGTATCAATGGAGGCAACTTCCTGAGGACTTTCAAATCTGTTTCACCGCATTATCACTTCTTAAGTAGTCTTAAAATTCTTTGTATTCACTTCACTTCAAAATATCACTGCTGGAGCATCTCCTCAAGCAATCATTATCCTGATTTCATCAGTAAAACACGCCAACCAAAAAATGTCTCTGAACTAATCTTTTCCATTGGCAGCTGAACAATTTTCACTACTTTGGAAGGACAAATATTTTACCATGGCAGGTATTTTTAAATCTGAGACCTGACCTTGGTATCCACGAATGTAATACATATTTGCAAACTAAATTTTGAAAGCGAAGTTCGCCATCTGCATCTCTGTGTACCCAATTCCCACTTTGATATTTAGAAACAAACTAAGATTTGTAAAGACAAACACAAAAGTGTGGGCAAAACACTTGCTCACATGAAGAAAGTAAGCATTCTTCTGAATATCTACTCCTTACCTGACATGTCAGTCCAAGGACTTAATGCCCAAACATGCCATCTTATGTATAACTGCTAACATTAACTCCTGTGTTAATGCTAAAGTACCTAATTTTGTGATAGATAAGGTCTTAATACATTCATCCCTTTTTGTTTAAACAAGAGACTGGAACTCGCAAGGTTCTGGCATTTGTTATTTTTGGCAAAACACAAAGGTTTATAGAGGTTTGTTATGCGCAGTAAATGAAAATGCAAATCTCCTTAGTAGAATGAAGGCATTTTGTACTCAGGGCTGAAAATATACCCAAAGTACAAAAGTAATTGAATAAATGGTTGCATTCCTAACTATTCACTGACTTCTGCTCTTCTAATTTATTTTTTTCATCCACACTATTACTAGAGGAGTCATTTACTGAAAGCTCATTTCATTGTGAAGCCCAAAACTATTAAGAAAGGCACCAATTCCTTTCACCACTTTGAAAGACAACAGCTTGACGTGCTGTGTATACTGCCTGAATTTAAAGCTATGCAGTTCCTCTTTCAAAGAAAGGTTGTGACAACGCTGTCTCCACATAACCCATCTTTTAATCACAAGTTATAGTAATCATGAGATAGGATATTCCTGGCCAGTTTCACCTGATTGTATTTAATAGAAAATGCATCACTCAGCCATGTCGGAAAGATGAGACTCCAGCTCCCCTCTTCCTGCGATATCAAATTATCTGGTAATGCAGATGAAAACACGGCACATCACAGCTTGCAGCGCCAGCTTCGGGTTGCAGAATAATGGTATGAAATAACAGCTGGCATATTTAAGTTTAGGGTAGTTCCAGAAATAGCTAGTGCTGCATACTGCAAAGAAATATTAATAGAACAGGCCACTTACAGATCAGAGACCCTGTGATTTTAACACTGCAATTTGGCATTATATACTTGCATATCAATGAAATACGCCATTTAAGACATAGTTCTATTTTCTCATATGGAAAGAGCCCTTTTCAGTTAATTTAAACTGCAGTTCAGCTCTGAATGGGGTCACAGTAAAAACTGCTTACCCTTCCACAGACTTATTTCTATGTCCAGGTACAGCTGATACTTCACACTGCTAAATCTCTTCTTTTTCCCTCTTCACCCATTTCTACTCTTTCAACAAGGACAGAACCAGTAGAGCAAGGAGCATTTGTGCAGGTTACTTGTCACCAGAGCCATCAAACCTGTTTACTATGATCAGAGTAATTATATCTTTATCCGTGTTGGTTCATTAATGATGAATGATGCAAAAGGAGAGAAGAACTGAGCTGGGCTCTCAGCCCTCCATTTGAATTTCCATCAAGGAAGCAAACTGTTCCATGGCCAGTAAAACTCCTAAAACTGTGTTCCTGTGGATTTATGTCCTATGCTTCAACTACCTGTTGCCCAAAAGTGCAAATTTTCATTCCTCAGTGATAAGAGAGTATTTCTATGGGGATGATCTGGTGTCTACATGACTTCCCAGTAACTAATGATAAGACTGATGTAATAACTGACTTTTTTTAAGTAATTATGCTTAAGCTACAAGCATATGAAGCTTTTGTAATGAAATGTAAGAGCTCATAAGCAATTCTTTTCCACAGAAAGGTGGAAGATATCGCTAAGAATAAATTTTCACAGAGATAAAAAGAAAATCAGGTAGTACGGGCCCTCACAGAAAGTTGAATATACATATACAATTTCAGCAAAAAAAAATTGTATCAATCATTCAGACAAATAAATAGCATTTTTTCATAATTTGAAATACAAAACTGCAAGGCAGACATCAAAAAGTTGGTGATCTGGTGATGATGGTCTCTAATTTAACTTTGGATCGTTTTAGACATTTTGGTGTGTAAGATCAGCATAAAAACATTCTCCAACAGCTACTCAGAAAAAAAGGCCCTGGATTTATTCATAAAAGGTGCCTCTGAGAGGGAGACTTACTCTCCATCACTTACTACAGTGTCTTGTGGATTATGATTATGTGATAGGGGGCTTTTGTTGATTATTTCATTTCCAATCTGTTGGCAGAATGGAACCAATTTTCCACTGCAGTCATCTTAGATCCTCCTGTTGCCTTCCTTAAAAACAACTAGGTGATATTTTATATGTTTGAAGTAGCATTTCTCCCATTTATGTTATTTTATAGCAATATTAACTTAAAATTTCAAATAATACATGTCAGGGTGCGTGTATACATATTTTTATGTATAAAATTGACACACCTACAAGGGTGAATGACTGACATTGACATACATCCTCATACAAATATATAGACCTCAGACAAATAGGCAGTTTTCCTCTATAACTAAAACACTGAAATGCAATAAACCCATTTATAATCATCCTCCAAGCACATGAAAAGTTTCCCATAAATGTTGTCATTTGACCTTTTCAGAAAAGGTCACCAAAAGGCCATTGATCTCTCATTGGATTTCGATTACACACACTTTGAACCAAGGATCTTTACATTTACTGCTCTCATTTATCACAGAATGCTGATTACAGGAAACATCCAAATTCTGACATTTCAAAGGTCAGTTTGCAATTTTTAAAGATTCCTCTCCATTAGTCATTTTATTGCCTGTTCTGCTCCTCAAGTAATCCATTAGAAATACAAGTTTACTTTTTGATCTAAACAATTTGTATCAGAAGCTCAAATTTGAGTGGAATTAAAAACCACTAAAAGGAAAGACAAATTATTATGCTGGTTATTCATCAGAGAAAAACATTTTGCTCAAGATAAACATCTTTAAGTTTATATAGCTGCAGAGGTGGTTGATTGGTTTTTTGGAAAGGAGGGGGTTGCTGTTGGTTTTCCTAATCATACTTTAGATAAAAGATGAGACACCGAACTTGAAAGCAAGTGGTGTGTATAGTTTTGATTTCTGAGTTACCTCATTGGCAGGTATAATGTCAGTAGCATTACAACTCTCCAAATCCCCCAAGTTCTTCAAGGTCATGCCTAGGCCACATGGCAGGCATGTCTAATCAGCTCCTACATTCTGCTTCAACATTTCAGTGAAACACATTCTCTTTTTGAATGCTCATAAAATAAATGTCTTCTCAAATACATTTTAGTCAGGGATTACTTGTCACTATATATAAAAAAAAAATTATCCAAAAATCTTAATTTGGTGTTCTGTTGCAATAATAAAGTGAAATAAATGTTCATAGCTCTGAGCACTGACATGATGCTCAGCTTATTACAAAAGGGGAACACTTATCTGTGATTGATTTTTCTTTTCATGAGGTACATGCATCCCTTGCCAACTGAGCTGGAAAACCCCACAGATGTACATCTTCATATAGGCACAGCTACTGTGATGACCTGTAAAAGGATATTAGAACATGAGTGGCTTTTTCTGTTCTCTATTGACTGTTAGATATGTGCAGGTATCATTAAGTACATTTGCAAGATCACCCCCAGGTCTTCCTTCCCCTGCTCCCTACTGTCCCGCCTGCCCCAGGGTTTTGCCACAAAATTATATAAGAATTATTTAATATTTAATTAAATTTTGATATTTAACTTCAAGAGAAGGACTGGTAAGCTCTGCAGTGGTAGGCCCCTTGGTCTGTAACAACTTCCATGACGAGCCCTGTGCAGCTGTTGGCCTTGGTGGCCCTGGTTGTAAAGTACCCTGTCACAGAAGTGACCCAGCCCAAACGTGAGCTCCACTGACTGGCATTAGGCAGGTATTTCTATGCACCTGTCAGCAGGAAAGCTGTAGCATGGGAGTAGGAATACACCCCTAAACTTCATTAGTAACAAGGTGTGAAACCCAACAAACTGTCTCACAGAAATGTGTTCAGGGACCCCAAGGCTTTTTTTTGGTGCACCTTTTCGTAGGTTGAGTTGACCTGTGGTGTTAGATCTTTATTTTGAGCACTATACATTGAGGTATATTTTGATATGAAATATGGGATACTGGGGCTTTGCAGAGCAACGATATACTTAATCCAGAGTAGCTGAATAAATACCAAACAAGCAAAATTTGACAACCACAGTAAATCTTACACCTCTGGCATTGCCACAGGACTGCAACAACATATGCCATTTCCCTTTGGGATATTTGGTCTGTCCACTTCAGAGTGCACAGTGTGGATATGCTCAGGAGTGGTGTTACGACTTTTTGTGGGGGAACAGTTTGAACATCAGCATTTTGTACTGGCTGCCAGTTGAGGCCCAGAATCACTTAAATATCTGTTCTAATGCCATAGAAGATGGAAAGAACCATGAAGTGCCATGACCAAAAGGTGTATAAACTATTCCTGCTGAACATATGGACTCACAGATGCAGGATCAGCCCTTTGATGCACCCATATAACTCATCTACTATGGAACATGGAAGAAATCTCCCTGGATTAGTAAATTCCTACATGTTAAAGATCAAAATGAGTCTAAAGGGAAAAAAAACCACATGTGCTTTTTATTCCCACAGCCCAGACTTTTTGACTTTTGCTGGAGAGCTACAGCATATCAGATGGCTGCTCTTGTTTAAACCAAGAGCTGAATCCCTGAGGTCCTTCAGATCTGAAAAATGAAAGAAAACACTTCTAAATTACTTCCTTCTCCACCACTTCCATGCCCTGCTCTGATTATGGGTTTTCCTGTTTCTAATTCAAATGAAAGAAGGAAGAATTCTAAGCCACAGCTGGCAGGATATCATACTCCATTTCATTAGTCTTTTTAATAGAGATTAATAGTATTCTCTCCTGTTTTAACGGGTTATCACACTTCCTTACGTACCATGAGAAGCACTTTTGCTAGACTAAATTCCAACTAGTGTCATATGATCTTTTAGGAAGAGCTTTTAGGAGGTTTTCTATTACTCTGCTATGTACAAAAAAAGAAAACGAAAAAAAATTGAAAGAAGCTGTATTTTCCACTTGCAGACACAGATTATCTAAGGTGCACTTTATAGATAGTATTTTCTCAATCCTCATTCAGAAATATTTGGGATTTTTGAGTGTTTGCAATGTTGCTTACATGGCTGTTAATATTAACCATATAAACAAAGTCAGGCAAACACTAATGAGTTATACCTTCATTACAGTATACATTTCAGTAATGGATTTATTCAGAGCATTACAGCTCTTCATTATGCATTAGACTGAGTAGTTTGGATTTACTAGCAGCACTTTGATACTCTATGAAAAGTTAACTTTAGAATCGAATGTCTGAACTTATTTGCCATGTTAAACGTAACTGAGTGCCTCTGCGTCCTTTTTGGAGCAGTTCCCACTTTGCCCGGTCAGCTCTGGACGCAGCAGGCTGCGGGGGCCAGCCTCCGGAATCCGGGAGACCAGAGGTCTGGCTCGTGGGTCCTTCCACAGGACCGCGGCAATAGAGGCAGGTGGTGGAAGAAGGAGGCAGGCTCAATTGTGGATGAAGTCCAGAAGGTTTATTGTGTCTCCGAACAGGGAACCTCACGCCCCGGGGGTGTCCAGCAATGAGCAACCCTGAACGCGCCTGCCAGGGGTTTTATGGGGGGGTGGCGACAGGGGAGGGATGACAAAGGCATCGAATCAGGGAAGGAGAAGGACGGGTCTGCGGGATGAAGGACACACAAGGGAACCTATCTTAGGAAAGGAAGGGAGGGATCCTCTCCCCAAGACCAATCACTCAACGCCCCTGCCAGAACTTTCTAGAAGCTTGGGAGGGGTGCCGGAGCGATTGGCAGGGGTCTGGGAGGAGACAAATAGAGAAAGCAGGGTTATGAACACAAAACCAGGAGGGTATAAACTGGGATGGTACAGTAACACGAAACCCAAAGGGGAGATCCGGACTGAACCAAACAAGACACACTCCCACAACTGAGCAAAAGGATCTCACATTCTAAGGAGGATTACAAATGCAAACTGCCTGAAAGGGTGGTTCAAAACTCACTGCACTGCAGCACAGTGCATTTCTTTTTATGTTCCTGAACTCAGTCCAGTTCATAAAATGCATTAATTTGTGCTGTAGAGACATCAACCACCTTGCATTGCATTCTACCTGAAAACTATTGTTGGCTGAGAGATTTTTTCTTTTATGAACTAAACGGATTTTGAGGTGTTTTCATTAGCACATTTGATAGGTCCTGGCTCTGATCTCTACATCAGGAGGAGTTCTTTGGCACACCTTGCCTCAGAAGATGTATTACAAACCAAAGCAGAACAGACACCTGAGTGTCAGCTCTGAAGGAGAGAAAGGAAACCATGCAGTGCTATGAAAAGGATGAAGTGCTCCAAAATTGCTGTGCTCTCTAAGCTGTCTGATCTCCTTGCTTTGTCTCATAGAGTTCCATTTCACCATTATTACAATTAATTGAGTTAGGACAATTTTAATGCCATGAGGTACTTCCAAGAAACACAGCTGTAAGATACAACCAACCACAGACGGGGTAAAAACTGCAGTTTCCAAGTAGATACAGTGAAGGTCTCAGCTGAAGTACAAGGTATTACTGGCTGTAAAAAGCTCAAATCTGAGTTCAACTGAATCGTGCAATGCCTGGAACTGGACCTAATTTGTGGAAGTCAAAATTACCTCTATTTCTTCTACTACAGAATCAGGCAGTGAAACTCACTACACTGAACACTAACTATAAGAAAATACTTAAATTCTTATTCAGTGGGGTGTCCCCCATTACTTCATGCAGAACAGAATTTCTGGTGACTTATGAAAACCATATTTTATGCAAGAAACTAAGGACAACTGAGATAATATCTGTTACAGGGGGATTACTGTAACACGCATATATCAAACCAGGAGTCCCGTGGAAAAGAAATATATATGGACGGATTCTTGCTAGATGTTTCAGAGATGTTTATTTCCCCAGCCGCATGGCCAGAGCTCTGCCAAGGAAGCCTCACAGTCTGGGCTGAGGGTCCTTGCCCGCGCAGGGGAACACAAACCAACCAATGGGGAACAAGGCTGACCAGGGGCTCAGGAAACCCCATGTCTGTCCCCTCAGGGCCCCTCTCCCAGGACTACATGGCAGGGGGAGGGACCCCGACATTTAATATCCTCAAGAAGGAGAAATGAGCCGGACCCTCAGGAACATAATTTATTTTTACTATTTTAAAAATCCTTACTAGTCTAATAAAATCCCTGTGTTTTAGCATATATATAAATGTAGACATTTTAGTAAGGTTCTTTACAATCTGTGATGGGCCAAATCTCTCAGGAAACCTTCAGTCTGACACAAGAAGATAATCTGGACTAGTTTGATCACAAAGAGGAATTCACCATGAACTATTAGGTGCTGTCAAAACTGCTGGCAGTTTATAACCAAATCCCACACACTGTAATCGCAGGGTTGTTTTGACCAAAGGTCTGACTCCTTATAACCACTCTTAACAATTACATTCCTTTCACAATAGCATTTATTTAAAATAGCACAACAAAATATGCCCTGTTAGAGAAGGAAAAAGATTCTCACTCCTCTTCACCATAAATGAAGTTCTCATAAGAACTTTCTGATAAGTAATCATATGTTTCAAATGCATTCTTATCAGCCAGAAGGCAGGATACAATTTGTAATTGCATTTAGGCACTGCTTCAGGACACGGCAAGTATTGTATTCAGCAGAACTCCTGCATGCTGCTCGGGTTCAGTTCAGGATTTCTTTTTTGTTGTTGTTGTTAATTTGAAGATAGAAAATTTCTGGACTGGTTCAATATTTCTTGTGTAACTAGGCATTTTTGAGGCAGGTACAGCCCCCAGCCATCCTCCCCCACTGCTCTATGTACTGTAAAGAACCCACATGTGTAACAGGACTTGCTAACTATCACTTAGCCAAGATATTTGCACTGTTTGTACCAGTTAACTCTAAGAATCAGCATTAAATAAAGTACTTAAGAGATTATTGTGGAGGAGAGACTTTCACAATGCCAGAAGTGGACAGATTAAAAGACAGAACATGTATTTCAAACTCAGCCTCTGTGTGACTTAGGCTTTACCCATCATACATTCTCCTTATGCATTGTCTTTTACAGCTTCTCAGCAGACAGAAAAATCTTTGAGGAAAAAAAAAAATATATATATAATCAAGCTGAGGCCAAAGGTGGCTGAGCTTCGAAAGATGAGAAGATTTTGGTTCCAGTAGGGAAATGCCAAAATTGTCTTTAATGGATCAATTTCACAATTTAAGTACGTAAGACATTGGGGACACCTATGGACTCCGTTTGAACTTCAGTGTGGGGTTTGAATCTGTGCTGGAAACTTTTCTGATAATAGAACCTGTCTTTCCTCCTACATCTTCTCAAATGAAAAACATTGTAACTATTGCTTTATTTAGTGATCCCTAGGAAGCTAGTCATTCAATAAAATTTTAAGTTCTTAGGCACTAGGAGCCCAAGGGTTAATTCAGTGACTGTTGCTCACTGGGTGACCTGATTTCAGCATCTAACCAGGAGAATGGCAATTGTTTTTTCACTGAGGCGGGGTTTACTCAGGGTTTACTTTTGAAAGGCCAGCAAGAGTTTGATACTCAGCATACCCAATTTCAGAAGACTACAAAGAGAAAAATCAGATTGTGCATCAAGACAAGCTTCATAAGCTTTTTAAGTGAGAGGACAAGAGAAAGGGCCTCCAGCACAGAACATTACATGATCATGCAACACCATCACAGGCTCACGGACTCACAGGTTGCAGCAGGACCTGTGCTTCGTATCTGCCCCTCGATACTGGTGTCAGTTTTTAACAAGAGCTGTGAAAAATTACTTAGCAGCAGGTTAATCTCATGTACTCTTACGCAGCCTCCTATTGTAAAGAAATAGCAGTAGGCCTGAAATCAGAAGGGTGAGTTAAATTACCTGCTTTTTTTGTATTTTGTATAATTTATTTCTGGCTGGAGAGTATGGTACTTATCATGGTTCAGCCTGGTTATTCCCTTCACTGAAGCTGAATCCTATATCCACATACCCCACAAACAAGGCACACGTGGCAATTCCATCACAAGGCCATCTCCCCTCCACAGCATCTCTATATGCTTTGGCTCTCGATTCTATTAAAGCTGGTAATAAACACCCCTGTCTAACAGCCCCTCACAGCAGGAAGAAAGTGCCTGAGCTCAGCAGAGCAGCTTTCAGGCGCTGGTGTGCGTGCTGCAGCCAGTGGTGCTGAGCACAGCAGCGTCTCCTGCCTGTGCAGCTCTTGACCATTCCAAGGGTACTCAGGAGCTGCAGCACCACTGTGTTCCATTTTCACTGAAGTAATTGACACAAGAATAGATTCACGTCGTGCCGCTTGCTGTTCTCACAGCCTTTGTCTGAAAAATCAAGGCTCAAGTACAGTATCTCATTTGCCAGGAAATTGGTAGAAAGGCAGCAAACTTTTCAGCTTTTCCCATATTCTGCACTTTGATTCTCATCTGTTTTGAAGGGCTGGGGGTTTTTTAAGGCTACGAAGAGAGGAGAAATGGTAATCAGAAGGAAATAAAGATATCAAAGCACCTTGCACATGAATGTATTACAGCAGTCATGAGCACAGAGATTGCTCTGGTAGACAGTGGGGGGAAAATGAATCACAGTATTTCTCTCATGTATAAAAATTTCCTCCCTAGTCAGCATCTTTAGGGAAAGTATCTTCACCAAAATAAAAACCATTCTGTTAACAAGGAAACTCACTCAAAATCATAGTTGACATTCAATGCTTAGTCCTCACATGCTGCCAAACCAAGATAGGAATGCAGTCCATTAGCTTTCTGAATCAGTAGTATAATAAGGACCAAGGTATAATTAGCTAACATTCACAAGCAATAGCTGGTATACTTTTGAGCACTTTATGCTATACTAATTCAAGAAAAAATAAGAAAAATTTCATCAGATTTATGCCCTGAATGAACCAAACTGTTGAAGAGCAGTGGAGTGTGAGTTGTTCATGGACCAAGACCAGACCGGCACACTTTAACCAAAATAAATGCGAGGTATTCATTCATTCAGAAGGGGGATTCAGAATGGAAAGAAGGACAAGGTCTTAGAACATTGGCACTGTAACGAGTAAAGCTCAGTATGGCACTGATGGGATCAAATTCTACCTGAGCACGTTTCAGCATTAGCCAAACTTAAAACTTCCATAGGAAGTTTGGAGCAGCCACTGGACTCACTTATGCACTTGCATTTTAATTACATTGCAGGAATTGTTGCTGACTGGCATGAAGTATTTGCTCCTGTGGATTCCCAGGGTGAAAGAGCAAGAAGCTGGCAACAATTCTGTTTCCCCATTTTATCCAAGAGACCCATCAGGATGTCTAAGACCCAAAGCTGCCATTTTACAGGAGCAGATGTAAAAACCCTACACCAGCTTCCCTGGAATCCACACAACTCACTGCACCTGCCTTCACCTTTCCTTACTAATTCCGCTCGCTTGCCTGTCTCTCACTGTAGATATTTTTGTTTCTTTCTTCACTGGCTCTCAGAATAGTCAAGAATGTATGGCAGCCTCCAAATATTTGCTTTCAAAATAACCCTGAGGAGGAAAAAAACCCCTCTGACATTCTGTGAACAAAGAGACTTTTAAAACTTTCACATTAGTTTGCATTGAGCTTACTGAATCCACTCTCTCTCATGTGATTGACTCATTATTTCCCATCAGTTCCATCAGTGAAAATGATTTCCAATATTTTTCAGAAAAAAAAATACAATGTCAGTAGGGCACAGTCAAACACAATGGCTGGGAGTAGCTCAATAGACTGAATTACTCCAGCACAATTCTCCTTGCCCTGCAAAGAGACATTTTGCAGCATCAATTAGATTCAGCAAGCATTTTGTTTAAAGTCAAAAGCTGGAAGAATAATGAATTTCTTTGAAGTCTGATGACAGCCTAGGCAACAGCACAAGTAGAAAGAGGAACAGTCTGGAAAACTCATTTACATAAGGAATTGTACCAGGTGACCTTTTATTAGATCTGATCTTGTGAAAGATATCACTATATGAATTCATCATTCTCAAAAGCAATTCCTCATTTAATAAGGGCTATTTGGAGCAAATTATGGCACTGGGCTCAGTAATTCCCTAGTAAGGGTCAGTGAGAACAGAAATGATGAATGTAATGGACAAGTGCAGAGTACTCAGGCCCGGTGAATTTCACACCCCATCTATATTTAGTGTTAATTTGCAAAAGGAAATACCTTCTTACCACCAGGAGATTCTGAACACCAAGAGATTTGCCAAAATCTCTCTGTGTACCTTCAGTAGTTTTTGGTTTTTCATTATGCACAAAGCTACCCAAAACACTAGAAAATTGAAGATGTATAGATGCATAGTCACATATTTCTGGTTCTTATAGGTGCCACAGGACTCTCAAACAATGATTTTTATTAGGGGCATTGATGTACAGCTTTCCAAGAAAATTTAAGTAGGGAAGATGCCAGACATGGTAACAAATTTGTATGTGGAAGGTTGGCATTGGCGCTCTTCAGCATTTGGAAGGAATAGCACAAAGATACAGAAAGAAACAAAGGTAGGTAAACTGGGAAGCAAATTTAGGTGAAATCTGAAGAGAGAAGGCATGGGAGTGACAAAGAATAATTTGATACAAAATAGATGTCTTGAAGTTACTGGGTAACAAAAGCACCTGATAACAGTGAAACAGAAATACTTTACTTCCAAGACTGTCAAAATATACCTTTTTGCAGCTATTTCCTTGTGGGGCTTAGCATGTTAAGCTGCAATGTGAGCAGATATTTCTTCTGCGATTTCACTGCAGCTTTCAGGAGCCTTACAATGAAATTATTTTTTCTTCACAATAGCATCATTCAGTGACTATGCCAACAACTTCAGCTGAAAACAGTTCTCCAGACACTGCCAAATCCAAAATATCATTGTCAATAAAGGATGAAACCAACTAACACTGATTTGTTTCTCCAAGAAACATCAAAGGGCTTTCTAATAAATGTGCCAACTCTTGAGTAAAATAAATTTCCATTATTCAAAACAATTGCATGTTGTAAACTTATCTTTTGCCCCATCAGTTTATATTATCTGGACAATGAATCATAGTCATTAATGAGTATTTCTCAAACAAAAAAAAATTAAACCTTTGAGCATGTGTTTATAGTATAGCACATACAGACAGAAAAATAGAAATAATATTTGCTCTTGTTTTTAGTATTCAGATTACAAAGCATTTGGTAATAGAGAATATTATTAGTGCTGAGAACCTTCTTGCTTTGCAGCTTGAGGAATGTTTTCATCCTGTTTCTTTCCAGGAGGCTGTGTGTAGAACTTCTTTTTTCTTGGGCTTTTCTTGAAGGGATAGAGAGAGTGAAGAAAGTTTTGTTACACCAGCAATAGAGGCACTTTTCCGTCATGCTTCCAGCATGGACTAATCATAAGTAAGATGAATCCTAGTGTCATGGGGGTGCAGTATTTATTTCCTATGTACTATTCAATCTCCTTTCTAAACGTCATGACGGTATTTGCCATTAATCTCCAGCTGAACTGCATAAACTACATCATATCACTAATGATCTTCCACCCCATCCTGTGATTTTCTACATACAATAAAGCAGTTTGGTTTGACTTTTTTAAAAGCACCTGCTGATCCAGATGCTATTTTTATTAAGTTAAATAATAGGAAGTTAATATGTATTTTTTGTATTTAATAAGAAGAATAACAAGTTTATAGGAGTATTTCTATATATATTATATTCACACTTTGTTATGTGTCTTTTTCAGCATTCAAATGAAAGTGGCAGATCAGTTACCCTGCAAACTCATCCAGGTCAATTTTCCAACTTCAACAGTGGCGAATTACTTGCCACAACCAACTTGGTTTTGAGAGTAAACAGATGAGAAATAAAGTAATTAAATAGTAAGAGTGGTCAGAAATGTTCCATTGCCTAAACCTGAGGTTCTGGAAAAACATCACAGAAAAATCCGTTTCTACAGAAAACTGAACACTCATCTGAAAACCCAAAACTGCCAGAATGGTTTGTTTTATTGAACAGCTACCACAAGTTATTTTTAGGATTCCCAGGAAAACTTAGGAAAGTTTGAGTTAATATTCAGCTCTGCCTTCCAATAAAAAAGTTGATAAACATATACACACATCTGTATATATGTACGTTTGTCTGTATCTTACAGCTTCTTCAACCAAAAGGCAGAGAGCTGGATCCTACAATCATATGGACCAGCCCTGTCATTCCAGACAGTGGAACCAGGCATAAGACCACTCTTGACTACAGTTTCCATTAATAAAACTGCTCCCATTGCAGATGCCAGAGCGAACAGAGTGCTCAGAGCTGTTAATAAATACACTGAATTAGAAAATGTCTCTATAAGAACAATGCATCTGAGCTAGACAGATTAGAGGATTAAGTTTCCCACTGCAACAGTTCATATTATGGTGACACATAAATGTCAAGGATAACAGAAGTTACTGCTGAAGCATTTGAAAAACTGAATATAAAACCCATGACTTTAAAGCAAAAGCAAAAAAAAAAAAATAGATTCACAAATCAAATTAAGCAAGACACTGAAGAAGTAAATAAATTCTGAGTAGAAATTATTCAACTGTATTGATAAAACTGCTTAAAGGTCAGATCTCATTCTGTGTGACACACCAAAATCAGGGGATCCATTTCCTAACCTGCTGAAAGGAGCATTTAGCATAAATTTAATCAATTTGCCTTTTAGCAATTCAAAGCTTTCTGGAAGTATGCTTGCATCTAGTAAAAGCTGCAGAATGTCTATGTGAGAAATCTAGTTACTCACCTTGCTTTCAAAGGATTGGAGGTGGGGTGGGGGGTGTTCCTCAGAGAGAACATCCTCATGTAAAATAAACTAAATTGTCCAAACACAGAAACAACCTGTTTTAAAACCATACCTCAATTCCTAAAATTACTTTCCTGTTTGTTTTCACTGTCTTTACTGTTAAACTAGTAATTGCTCCATCTTGCAATTATGTTTAATAATAACTAACTATAAAAAAAAATTGTGCATTAAATAACCACACTGGAAGTAAAGAAGCCTCCTGTTTTCCCAGCATCACCTACGTAATGGAAAGAAAATCCTGCATGGATTATTCTTCTTGTTGGTTATTGCACCTGTAGGGCTGGAGAAACACTTGTGACCTTAAGGACACTAAAGATACTCGACGTCAAACCCAGAGAAAAGGTAAATTTGCTGCTGATGTGGAAAAGTGGATGAAAAATTGCAGTTAATGGAGTCGGTCCCCTCTGAATCAGTCCCTTTGCACTTGCGAATGTTTTTCTGTCAGGTAAAAGAATGAACTTTGGTCTACAATAAATCATGAGATGCCTGTTACCTTCTTGAGGGTCAAGTGTTTCTCTTCTGTTTGTATGGGCAAGTTGATAAGAAGTTTTAATTTTAAATGCATCTCTGTAGCCCTCCTCTGCACCACCAGCACAGGGGCTCAGTGCTTGCCTTGCCAACCAAAGGTATCCAGCACCATCTCTCAGGAGCCCCCTCCAAAATTCAGAGCCCAGATCAAAAACTAGGGTTTTGCCACCAATATTTCACATCATTTTGGAGAATTACATCCCTCAAGAAAATAAAATATAAGTATAGCCTTTATAAACTTCTGCAGTGAAGTCAAATAATAAAAATACTTCATTGCCATCCTTTTCACACATATAAATAAACAGCTGTTTCCAGTTCTCTTTTGACACAGGCAGTGCCTGAAACCCACCAGCTGTAATTCTGCCAGACCTCTGAACTGTGCCTTCCTCTGGCTTGGTGAGTCAGCACCTACTATTAAAGGAAAAAAATTACACAAGAGGTTGTTTTCTTCAAAGTCTGAAAAGGAGAAGGGGGAGTGAGGGGGAAGCTGTGAATTTTGGGTTCATGTGTGGTGTTTTTAAATTCTGCTTATGTTTAGTTCGGTTTGGTTTGGTTTGGTTTGCTTGCTTTGCAGGGGGTTGTTGGGGTTTTTTCCACATAATGCAAAAATTAATAATTTCCCTTGAACTGATGTCTCTGTGCTCCCTGGTCTTTTTGTTTATTTATCTTTGATTAAAGAATATGTGCAGCATCAGATAAGAAAGGGGAGAAGGGAACTGAAAAAATTTGAAATTTTTCCAAGAAAATCCAATAAATAGGCATTTAGAATGCAGACATTTCTGAGCCACCCTGTTGAGCACCATTAAATTCACCTTTATGCTGCAAATCCACCATACCAAACCAGCTGATACATGCCAGCAAACTGAACCACAAAGGAGCTGCTGTCATACCCAAGCCTCTGAAACCTGGCCTAGTGACTGTTATTTATATATTAAATCTTTGGCAGGCATAAACCAAACTTACTTGATGCAATATATGCAAATGTGCTATCAAATACTGGTGCCTTTTAGATTTCAAAGCACTTATTTTCCTGTGGTGTTTTCCATATAATCTAGCCTCAAATAAAGACATCAGTAATTTTGACTTGATTATACTATAATTATTTAAATATCTTTAATTTGATACACTGGACTAATTACTGTATCTGTTGTTATCATTAAAAGAGACTGTTACAGATAATGTATTTCATGTATTCCCCCTAATTGAAAAATGCAGTTCTTGAACAATAATAGTTGTGACAACAACAGCAATTCTGTGTAAAGGCTACCCTGGCAGTACGGCTGGAATTACTGCAAACAAACTACAGTGAGGCACCACAATTAACAGCAGAGCTGAGGGACAAGCTGCTGACAGTTAACTTGCTCCTTTTGCCAAATTTCTTTTTCTTCTCCATGATCCAACAGACAACATCGGGAGTTTGCCAGGGAGCTCCCAGTGCTTATTATTTATAGAAATCTCTAAAATCCAGGTTTTACCCCTAGTAAATTCAGTGTAGTTGTCTTGTACGGAAGACTCTCCAGATCCAGGCTCCCCAGAAATCATGAGTAGAGGGGCAGAATCACTTCCCTCGACCTGCTGGCAATGCTCCTCTCCCTAATGCAATGCAATCCCCTTCTCTGCTAAAAGGTGTGCTTTCTCCACGTGACCTTTTCCTGCTGGCAGATTCTTGCTGGAAATGGAAAACGAAGAGGGATAGAACAATTCACTGGAAAAAGTGCCTTAGGACAAATGACAGCAGGAGTTGTTTGTTCACAGATCTCCCCCAAAATAAGAGAACCAAGTGGGAAAATGTCAGACAAAAAAGCATCCATGGAAAATATGAGAGAACTGTGACAAAGGTTTAAAAATGGAGACTGAGACAATACCAGAAATTGCAGAAAAGGAGAGAAGGAAGTAAGAGGAGGGGAACGTTAACTGTGAGAAAAGGAACCACTGAGGAGAGGAAAACCAAACAATAGTCATACAGAAGAGTGAAGATGTGTGAATTTCATATTTGCCAAACACCAACACAGTTCTGAGGAAGAAGTTCAGGTGCTATGTACCAGAATAAAAGAGGATGGAAATACCAGATTAAATGATGAACACTGAATATAGAGTGGCATTAAGATTGAAAGCTCTTCAGGGGAAAGATTGCCTTTTTATTGTGCGCTTTAGCAGAAGTAAGGAGGATTTTTAGCATAACTCTTTTCTCCAAGTGCTACTTCAGTACAAATAATTAATAACAATGACAGTCAAAATAATTCATAAGACTAATGACTTTACAAATGATCTTGTGCAGTTCTCAAGGTTCTCAAGCTCCTTTCCCTCAACTCACTCCGCAAAATTCACCAATGAATGTAGCTACTTTCCTTGACAGTTCATCTTATCTCTCTCTTTTCCTTATTTCAGCTTGAATTATGGACCAGTTAATATACTTTCTACCTTATAAGTGGAGCCACAGTCAGCTCAGTGCTGAAGCTGACTGCATGTTGCATTGATTTTGTAATGAACACCGTTCTGCTGGCACTCAGCACTGCTTTCTCAAAGCAAAGCATTTTGGATAGGTAAATAACAAATGCTGGATTTGTCAGGCCTCTGGAACACTGGCATTCTACTATGGATATTGCAGTGTCTTTTGTTCCACACTACAGTGTTAATATCTCTTTTTAAATGTATGCTCTCAAGAAAATGAGTTTCCCTATAATCACATTTGATCATTAACTTATACTTACAAGTATGGACCATCTCCAACACAGCCCACTCACTCTTCCTTCATGCTGATGTTCTTCTTTTCCAACACACATGCTGGGCTGTTTTTTTTTAGCAGGAACAAAACAGCAGAGAATGAGAGCCCAGAGAGTGTTATCTGGTCTGGCTGCAGACTTGTCTGAGCCATGGGGATGCAAATCCACTCCAGCCTGGAAGGAAGGATCCATGGCTTTCAGCACATGTCAACAGCCCCACCTCCACCAAACCCACCAGTGTCTCCAGCAGTATGCCAAGGTCCACCCAGGAGCACCCCCCTTCTCTGACAGTCAGGTGTCAGTGGAACAAGGAAATGATCCCATACATCCGCTATCCATAGCATTTGTCCACGTTTTACCTATCTCGTGCTGTGAGAAAAGGGAAAACTGGATAACCTTATTCAATTGGAATGTTGGAAGCCTTTTGTTATCCTTCTGCAAGCTCCTTTTAGATTCCTGCTATCTTGATTTCTAAGTGAAAACGCTCTCAAGGTGCAATTTCTCAACAGAAAAAAACCAAACCACCAAACACCAGAGCACATCATCACCTTCCCTTGCACCCATTTTGAAGCAAAGTAAGTGGACCAGCAAGGATTTCTCTTTCTTTACAGTAGTCATGCCCCTACTGTGCATGTGAATGAGTGTCTTCCCAAAAGCCAGTTGTCAGAGAGCACCGTTGTATTTCATCAGTGCAATTTTCATTTCTATAGATGAAATTATTGTAATTGAAATAGAATTCATGCAGATTAAAAGGCAGGCAGGCTGATCCTCTCCAGGACCTTTCTTCATAGTTCTCTCCATCCTCCTCTCTTGTGATCTATTGACTAAGATTAAAGATTCAAGGGAAAAATGGAAATCTGTGTTTCCAAAAATAAGGTTTTTTGTTTGCAGTTGCATTTTCTAACATTGCAGCCTCTCAATTCTTGAAAAACAGGTGGACACATTTGAAGAGAATCAGGGAAGAGAAACTAATTCATGTCACCTTTGTACTGGTCTGCTGCTATTTCACCTTTCTGCTAACTGTGACACCAGCACAGAGATATTGTAGAGGGTTTGGGGTTTTTTTGGCAGAGCTAGAAAAGGGTCCGATATTTCACCAACTCTTATTTATCAGCAGAAGCAGAAACAATAGATGGGACATCCATCTGTAGACAGAGCTTCCTTAACAGAAATGACTTGAAGAAATTTAAGGAATGTCACTGTGCTGAAGTTCTGTTGCCACCTCCGCTGTTCTGGGGCCACTGCCACCATGAGTGGGGTTTGGAACTTAATGTACACACTTTTAAGTCACAGATTCATTATTTCTAAGTAAAACCTTGCCACTATCTCTAATGAATGCATTTTTTGTGCTAGCAGCAGCTTCACTGCAATACTATCAGCTTTTCCTTGTGTGCAAACTGATCCTGTCTCAGCATATTTGAATCAGCAAGGCTCCCCTGTAGCTGCAGTTTTGCTATAAATCTAATAAATAATAATGCAAAATGAAATTACATTTGCTCTTTATGCTGTCATATCACATCAATTTCATATGGAATGATTTGTCTGCTCTCAAACAAAAGGACCCACTCACCAAGCTGCTCTCTAGTTTTCCCCTTCTGTGCTTCTAAGTAGTATTCCCTAATACTGTTGGGAGAGCTAAAAATGGGGTTGGGGGGGAAGTGTGTTGCCTAGGAGGCAAAATATCTTCAGTGTTCATAAAAAATAAGTGAAAACAACAAATCTGCATCAACTTTCCTTAAATAACAGCAGGGTGCCAAGGCAGGCAGCAGTGCTCAGAGACAGCTGGGCCTCGTTGAAAAGGGAGGGGAGAGAGACAAACATGAAAATCAGCATACTTGAGCACTGACATGATTCATTTTGCACATTGTAAACATCTCTAAACAGGTCCTACAGTGCAGGACACCATTTTAGACTATCCTATGATAGAAAAATATTTCCTGCACCAGGAGAAACATGAGCTGGTAGCACTTCTACCTGTCAGGTAACTACAGCTATGGGCTGACAGTTCAAGGGGGACCTTTCAGCAAGAGGGAGGAATGTATCCATTTGAGGAATATTCTCAACACTGGATCTGCTTCCTCACTTCCAAAACCACCTTCTGATGCAAGCCTCCAGTACATGATTGATCTGACACCAGGTCCCAGCTGTCCCTGACAGCCTCCCACATGTACTGGAGGCAGTGAGCAGCCCGTGTCTGCTCTTCAGAGGCTCGGCAATTAACAATTCATTTGATCATGCAATATTAACAGCTGTAATAACAAAAGCAACCCCAGCAGCTGCAACGTGAATGACAACAAAGTAAACAAAACCAAACTGCAACACTAGGAAAACAATTCAAAGGAGCTGGTTTCTTCAGCAAAGTACAAGTTGCTTATCCAGGGATGAACAAACAGATAAAGAAGTAGAGAGGCTGGACCCAGAAGAGTTGTCTCCCCACATCAGTTCTGGGCTGAAAAGATGAAACTGGTTTGACTTCCCTGGCAGCGTTCAAAAACACGTGAATGTGGCACTTGGGGACATGGTTTAGTGGTGGCACTGAGAGCGTTGGGTTAACAGCTGGATTCAATGATCTCAGAGGGCTTTTCCAGCCTCATTGTTTCTATGTCATTCTATTCTATGACCTTTAAGCAAAAATCACAGGAAGGGACTGAATGCGCTACAGATGGTCAGAAAGGCTTCTCTTACCCCCCAGGTTTCTATTGCAGCTGCATTAACATTTTCCTTTCTGACTTTGACAAAGGTTTTAATAAACTATTGATCAGGCAGGGTGCTTTTGGTACTTATCCCTTCAGGCTGAAACAGCCAGAGGCCTGAACTCGGAAAGATGTGGTAGACTGTCTTCCACACCAACAAATGCTGGGAACAGGTGAGACCAACACGTCAGTTAACAGGAGACACAGATAGAGGGGGGTTATTTTCACATACAGGACCACTGCAGGTATTTTTTCAAAATACAGATGTCCAGTTCCCTCAGCCCACTGCAGAACTCTGCAGGCATTCTCACCTTGTTTCACATCCTGAAATACTGGAAATTATCCATTCAGCCCAAACGGAACACAAGTGATCTGCATTGCACACAAGGGAGGTGAAAGGCATGATCGAGAAGAAAAAATTTTAACTGGTTGGCTAAATTACTTGACTTAAATACTTGTCTCCAAAGATTCTGTGCTTAATCCTGTTGATATTTGCATGATGATAGCTGGGTTTTAAGGTTTAATCTGTCTGAAATAAAGTGAATAATTTGGGTGATAAATCTTTAAAAATCAAGTTGCAACTCCTATCTCACTGATTTTATCTTTCCTTTGGGACTCAATGCTGTTTTGATTAAGTACTTGCCCTTTTCTCTTTATTCCATATTATACTAAATTCATTATGATGATTGCTATAATCTGTGTAGCCCTAACTGTAAAAGCCTCCTCAATAAATCTTCTCTGCTTTGTTTCTGCCAGGTTCTGTAGTGGCATCAGGACGTTCACGAGAGGACAGCCTCAAGCAAGCCCCAGCCTGTGAGATGACTTTACTCATCCCATCCCTGTTCCAGTGCTGGTAGAGTCAAGGAGCCGCATTATCACCTGTGGTGATGCCATGCAAATGACAGCAAGGAAAAGGCACTGAGCCAAGGCAGCAACAACCACCTGTGAAAAACCTACAGAGATCATTAATAACTTACTGCTCTAAAATTTATGGGGAATGCCAGTTTCCTGTTGCCTGGGAAAGAAGAAAAAGGGAGGAGGACTTTTAGAATACAGTAGATATTTCAGCTGGAATGAATCAAGTATATAAAAAGATACAGATTTTCAGAAAGGGAAATCTTAGAATATTTACCCTGAAAAAGTTAGTTCAGATTTATTTAAATAAAAGAAAGAGAAGGGGGTCCTACTGAGTCTTGGGAGCACTGCTGCTTAGCCAAAGCATTCAAAATTCAAATCAGACCACTAAAAGCAAAAAGATAAAGAATAATCCACAGCAATGACTTTTATTCACTGCTTCAGCTTTGCTCAACAGATTTAAAATATATTTAAAACACTGGTATTCCATTATCTCTTAAGTTACTTCTTTTTTATAGTGAATATGCTTTCCTAACCATAATTGGGATGTGGTAGGAAGTTGAGCTTGAGTCACAATGACAGGCTTGTAACTACAAACATAAGATGCTGTGTATACAACCAGTGCATGCATTTTATCAGGAAATAGTGGGCTGTATACACGTCTCTCTCTCCTTTTCTCAACAGATACGTCAGCTGTGCTGTTCCTAAACAGGAAAACCAAATAGGTAAATAATCTGTTTAATTTAGTAATGCCTGAGGCTTTAATATGTGAGATTAAAAGACTTTATTTCTGAGTATCAGGAGAGTATCAAATAAGTAGCACAAGTCTGCACGCCTCTGACTTGATTTTACTCTTCCTGACTAACTTTAATCAATCTCTGCAGTCACTGATCCATGTTTGCTGCACTGTAGGTAAAACAGCAAGTGCCTTTTGCCTTGCTCAAAGTGTGGGAAAAGAGCCCGTGCAGTAGAGGAGTCCATAAACATCCAGTGGGCCTAAAAAGCAGGAATGCCTGCTGCAATCTCGCTGAATGAGTTGAAAAGCAGGGGTATGCAAACTGATCGGTCTGTGCTGACTGCCCCAAACACAGGGTGCTCAAATTCCAAGTAAGAGCATGAAATAAAGCAATTCCCTGAATAATCATTTGCAAACGCAGAATCCAGAACATCTGCAGCAACAGCATCTCAGAGTATACAGGCACAGTGCTGGCCCAGAGGAGAAATATGGGGACTGCCAGCCAAGGGGCAAAATGGCAAGGAAAGACAGGACTTGTTTCCCAAGAAACAAGCAAGGAATGAGGGCAGGCTCATTCAGACACCAGGCAGCCCATTTAGGTACACACCCTTGTGTGCACTGAATGCCAAGTGAGCCATCACCTTTTTATTCCTTACTAACTTATGCAGGGCAAGAGAAAGATGGGGGTTTTAGGTATTTTCTTAGTTTTGTGAAAATTTCAGCATTATGGACTAATGCCTCTTGGCCACAACTGTGGAAAAGCTTATCCTAAAAATCCACCAGAACCTCAACATATCCATTCTAAAAGTCTTTCAACTGTACTCTTGTAGCACTCTGTCTCTCACCAAAGATGATTAGTTTAAACAAAGCCTTGTGCCAAAGCAACTACAGAGTTTCCAGTTTAGAGCAGTTCTGTGCCTGAAGGCCTAAAATGCAAGCATAATAACCTGAAAAAACAGCTCTTAAAGGTCTTGCACATGTAAATTAGTCATAAGTACAAAAAACAAACTCAGCTAGGGAGGGCTACTTTTTGTTTGCCTTCATATATTTTATTAATCAGAGCCAGTTTAGCAAGCAAGCACTTTCAGAAAACACATCAGTCAGCAAATCTGACACTGCCTCTCAGTGAAAGGCCAGTTAATGTTATGTTACCAATTAACCCCTTGTATTGCAAGCAAGAAGCTCTCTCACTCAACAGTGGTCGCGGAATTAAAGGCTGAAGAACAGTTCAAAACCCAGGGACATCACACATTCTGTAGTCTGTGCCACAATGAGACTTTCCAGGTAAGACACATCACACTGTGTGACTTATCACTCAACCAGGAGTTGCATCAGTGCCTGCTAAAACACCAACTGCTCAATTTCCTCCTCCAAGAACTATGCTCACTTGCTTCTTCCATGCTTCCACGCCACAACAGCCTAAAAGAAGTTAGTGTTTGAACTCCGTATATGAACTTGGATTCCAGTGCTCATATTTGCTGAAATGAACACTAAGTGGCCCATGGCTGATTTACCACCAAAATTCAGCAGCAGCAGGCACAGGAATGAGGGTAAGTCGGTATTAAATTGAATTTTACTGCATTTCCCTGGGTTTCCCAGAAGCATTTTGCTCATATTAACACTGCATTCAGGAGCCTTCAAAAGGGTGAGTTAGAAACACAATTTTAAGATATTTTAAATATTTATAGACTGCAGTTTCATGATTACAATAAAACCTATTGCACTTTTGGGGTGTCTCCATTGTTCAGGTCTTCAGGTTCTATGAGGACTTTTCCATTATTAACAGGAGGTTGGCAAGTAATTTAATGGTTTTTTAAACACTATGAACAAATTATTGAAGCAAGCCTGTATAACTGCGGAAGGAATTTGTGTGTGCTCTTCTGTCTCCAAAGATGACATGATTTTCTCCTTACTCACTGCTTCTGGCTCTAATGCTAAATTTGTGTAGCTTACCCAGAAACGGAGTAAAAGAGAACATAGAAGCAGCATCTGCTGCTAAGGATTCAAGTCTCTGCAGGGCTGTACAACTTCTCTCCGTTCCTCAGCATGCATTTTTTAACATCACAGCCTCCCAGAAGCTTTGACAAATTGGCAGGCACATTTTAAAAGGATCAGGGAAGGAAAACTAATTTGTATCACCTTCTCACTGCTCTATTAGTAAGGTTTTTTGTTAAGGTTTTGTTTTGATTTCTGCTAATTGTGACCCCAACACATACATATACACACACACACACATTTGTAGGGATTCTTTGTTTGATTTTTGGGGGTTTTGCCTAAGAGTTGTAAAGGGGATACAATCAATTGTTCTCGTATCCAGAAGTGGTTTCTCAGCCTGCAGCATTTCAGGCTGAAATTTCCAGCACCAAATGAACCCTTTGATTTTGTATGAGACAGGCAGCACCAAGAACGAGTAGACAGACTATTTACCTATCTTTCCAAAAAAGCAGCTTCTAATTAATCGTAATTAATCATTATTAAGTAGAAATACGAAGATGTCTTGTTTGGCACTGATTATTAACATCAGGAGATGACTGTATGGGGCAGAAAGTATCCGGTTTTAAACAGCAGACATACTTACTAAGAACTGACTTGCATCCTCTAGACACAGCATTAAGCAACTCCTGTTTCTCACACGAGGCAAAGGCGCTGAACCTGACTGTGCCAGATGCTGTGAGAGCCATGAGTGACAACAACTGCACCTCTCTGTAACAGGGGTTAAGCAAAGTCACAGCTTCCCTAAAAAGCTGGTTCTGTTTTCAGAAGCGTTTGTAAGGACAGTGGAGGTACTTCAGCCACGTGTATCAAATCCAGCTGATTTCTTCAGCAAAAATACACATTATCTCTACAATTATTTTTAAAATTCCACTTCTTAAAATGTTAGCTTCTGATCAGAGCATATAAGATTACTCGATTTAATTTAAACCCAAAGGAAACCTCAAGATCTCAGCATTCCTGTAGCCAAAACCAACACCATGGCACCATCTTCTGGGCACTTTATTAAGCAAGTTCTGGAAAAGCCAACACTGTCCACAAGTACAGGCTGCTTGTTCCATCCCTAAGCTCAGGTGGAAACACCGTGTCAAAAAGGGTTTTAAAATCTGAAATTCTTCAAATCCAGCCGTTTAGGAAAATAATTTTACAAGTGCAACAGCAGGTTTAGGAGAATTTATACACATTTTTAGTACAATTTTTTAGCACAAAAAAAATCCTAAAAAAAGAAAAAAATAAATAAAAAGCAATCCTCAAACCCTGCAGGTAACATGAATCTCCACAGGATCCTCAATGTGAATCCGAAGTGGGGCATATGGATATACATCCTGTCTCCAGGAGTAAAACTACTACTGTCATGAAGGTTTTTTTGTTTTAGCAGAAAAAAATTCATCTGCTTTCTAGCCCATATTTTGATGCTGGTTTTAACCACAAAACCATACATGGCTTGAAACTCCCAAGTCCTGACACAATGACACACTATACCAATCTATCCAAAATGCGAAAAATCTTATTTTTACAAGGCCAGCAGAAGAAGGGCAAGAGGAATAGAGTACTTTTAGATTTGAATTTGTCTGGCTCTTCCGTTTGGGTTAGCAGTTCCTTTCACATACAAATTTTCAGCTGACAGAAGGAACAATTGCACTTTGAATTCCATAAAAACTTGCCTGTTACCTGCTTGTTCATTTTGTGTCTTTTCTATCTCTGAATGCTTTGTCAGCAAGTCTGCAAAGACATGAAGAAAATCATTCCTATATTCACAGGTTTTACATTTAAATTTGGACCTTTGAGGAGCAGGTTAAGAGTTAACATAATTACTGAGGATGAGGAGCAGAAAAATCCGCTTATGAACTCCCAAAGACCACACCATAAAGACTGAATTTCCCTGTAAAATAATTTAGACATCACAGCAATTGGTGCTACAGATGAAGCAGCAATGGTTGGCATGCCTGGATTTTCATGCAACATTTTGTCCTTTTATTTGTCTGTCTTGTCCATCAGGAACTCAGATAAAGTCAGTTCTGCTCTAGCATCCTGGTATTCCCCTTCTGGAAGTCACTCTTTGATCAAAGCCACGGGTATAAAACTCATAAGCTCTGCACAGTGCTGGCCAAACAAATGATTCAACAGTGTTAAGGGGCATCTCACACCATTTTTCAGTGACAGCAGACCTGAAAACTGCATTTCATTTGCTCTTGGTGAGAAGGGTTCTGACCAGGGAGAACATCCTGCCTGGCAATTCCAGGCTATTGTAGCAGATGTCACTGAAAATAATCTCCTACAGCCCTGCATTCACCTGCAGTTCTGTTGACACTGTTGCCCTGGATTCCTCCTCCTTGTTAGAGATTAAAATGGCTGAAGTTGAACATGAAATACCACACTATTGCAAAAATCTGTTTGGGAATTCAAAACCCAGGGACAACTGGACTCTGCAATAGCTCTGATGCCCTACTGACACTTTAACATCCTCTCCTCCCTCCAGTCTCAGCAGTAAAACTAGCTTCAGGGCATTTCTGTGTTTTTATTGTAGTTGACTGATCTCTGCTGAGTGTCTTTGCCCTCTCCTCCCCTCCTCCTTCATTTGCACCAAGTTCACAGGCAGAGAAAGAGAGTTAAAACAAGAAGAGGAAACTGAAATCCTAGCTCACCCTGCCTCATGCAAGCAAGGCAAGCATGAAAATCATCCTGAAAATTCAAGTCTCCACAATCTTTCAAGTGCCTTCTTGAGAAACTCTCCAGTGATCAAATTGTTCCTAGACCTGCTGGAGCTTATTAAGAAACACCTCTGTAAGCAGAAACAAGACCTCTCTGCCGACTGCTTTATCTCAGTGGAGAATTTGTTGGGCATGGATCCTAATTGGCTTCTCTATAATTTAGTCTTGACACTAGCAGCACACATGGAGAAGTCTCCAGAGGCTGAGCCCCTACTGCTGTTGCAAACACAAAACAGCTTCCAGGGTTTACAAGGCTGAGGGCACTCAGAAGGGATTTAAACATCCAATCAAAATTGTGCAGCAATGAGTCAGCAGTCACTTAGTGCAGGACCGTTACGAAATAAACTGGATAGAAATACGAGTGATTACCATCTCAAGCACCTTCTATCCTGCCATCCCTTATGTGTATATCAGAATACACAGGTACAGATCAAACAGTAACATGATACACATTGAAATCATAGCCAGAAAGAATAAAATACAAAGTGGTTTTGGCTGCTCTGAGCTGACAAAGCATTGGTTTGGACTTATTAAGTACTCAGCTGGGAGGCTGGAGAACTGCGCTCACTATTCCTGCCCTGAACATGACATCATGCTCTAAAACAAAACTATTAAGTATTGTAAGCATTATATTTCTTTAGAAGACACATCATCATGGACAGAGGTGTAAAAAGCCCCCTTGACTCTCAGCATGCAGCACTGCTGCTGGAAGACAAATTTTGAGTTAAGGATAATGGGGACATACACAGAATTACAGCTCCACTGCATGTAAATGCATCCCTAAGTGCCCAGGAGAGACCCAGGTACCAAACACTGCCCAGTTCACTGGAAAAAAAAGATCCTCATTTTCTCTCACATTTGCTCTGGCTGCTTGCCAAGAGTTTGGAAGCAATTTCTACATGGATTTCCAGACTTTCTAGACTTCTTATGTTCATATATATGCATATAAAATCTCAGAGCAGTCAGTAAGGTGTTTGGAGTGTGATCAGCACAGGGTGGGAGGGAAGCCAGTTCCCAGAGGCCACAGTACATGCAAAGCAGACCCATTTAAATACAGACCTCATTCTTCATCTACTTAAGATAGGGCTACATTTAGCTGTATTTCTCTATTGGACTTCAATATATACATAATATACACAAATATGTATGATACGTATATTAAACAGATACGGTTTGAAACACAAAACTGGTATTCTCAGCAGCAGAAAAAATATTGTTCATCAACTGAATTCTTCCAAAGAAAAAAATTATACTCAAAGGCATGCAAAGGCCATTGAAATAGTGACAGAGATCTCAAAGTGGTTTCAAAAGGAGATGTACCAAGTGCTATGTCCCTGTGAGGAACACAGGTTTGGACCCTGTTTCATCACCAGGGCACATGTGCACTACCACACTCTTGGCAGATTGAGCTGCCTTGAGTGGCACAGATTAAATTCTCAAGATTCACCTCCTCTGCTTTCCTATTATACTTTAGAGTATGTTATATCGACACTATAACATTATATTATTCTTTTTAACATGGATAAAATTGTCTTTCACAGTTATTTTGATCCTCTTGTACCAAATCAGAAAATTAACTCCTCTAAGACGCTGCAGTGCTCTGTAACTTTTTCCAGCCTACAATATCTAGAAGTTTGTCCCTTTCACCTCTAAGAGCAAGAACCTTAGGAACTCCATAACCAATTTACGACTGTTACTGTCATAGAGAAGAGGGACCCAAACTCCAGCCTGAGGGAATAGTTCTGCAAGGTCATCCCCAACAAATACATCTCAAAACAGAGCAGAAGTACCCTGGACAAGGAGACAGAATCATGTATTTATTCATCTCAGAATTCGCTTTCCTCCCACACTCTGCCAAAGGGTAGCAACACCTCAAACTGCTACAGCTTCTCACTGTGTGAGCATCAGCCCTAAAATCCTGCCACTGGATCTCGAGGATTAGTCCAGCTTTACCACTACATTGTTCAAGACTGGTTAATTCACCTCTTTACATCCTTCCCCTCCACCTCATCCCTTCTGTACCTCTCATGCATTTTGATAACTGAAAATTTAGAGTTTAATACCTTCATAGCTATTGCTCTATTATCCAACATTAATCATATCTACTCGTACTTGCAGGGAGGAAAATTAGTACGAGAATAACCTATGTATGAATTCTGCTCTTTGATACGCAGCTGAGTGCCTGAGTGCAATAGAGAAACAGCTAAGAGAGATTTTTCAACCATGAATCCATTATTTCATTGAGTTCTACACACCCAATTCCTTTGCAGTTACAAAAATTTATATTGTATTTTAACTGGAAGGGCAACAAAATTCAGAGCAGCACCTTAAAATATCACCATGGGGATTTGTTCTCTGGATCAGGAAGGGGAGGGGCAGTAGAGTGAGCTACTCCTTTTGATCCAGGCAGCAGACTGTGTTTCTTTTTCCTTACACAAAAAGAAAAATAAATGGCCCCACTGGCCAGTAATTTTCCTCTTTTCTAAGGAACTCAGAGACTAATATGCCACTTTCAGACAAAAGAGACTTTGGCTGCAGGCTTGTTCAACACACAGAAAATTACTCTAATTTCTGGGACTCTGTTAAGAAGGCAGGCTGCCTCTGCTCATTTCTCTTAATTTTGCTGTTTCCAAACAAGCAAACAATTAGCTCAATGGGCTACTACTGATTACGGTCTCTTTGGAAAGAGTGAAATGTGAGCTCTTCAGTTGAGAGTGGCAGATCTGAAACCTCCCATAAATACCAAGGGAGAGGGGAATCCTGCTTCACCATCACCAGCCCTCTCCTGAGGTCCTTGTCTAGCTCACATCTTTCCCTCAAAAGGCTGGCAAACACAAGATCCTGGTGGCAAGTCTTCCCTTCAGAGAAGTCTATTTCTAACCACAATGAAGCTGAACAGCAAAATGCTATTTAGTCTGCACTATCATGTCCACCTCCTAGTACTTTTTGTGCAGGCAAAAAGATTTTCAAAGCTTATCTTTTAACCTTTTTTTTTTTTTTTTAAGACTTCATCATTGCTATTGGGAAAACTCCTCTTGCCAGGTCACCATGCTGCTTCAGGGCTCTCCTATCCTGTTTGACAGAGGCCTGAGGATACAGACTGGTTCGTTTTCCAGTGGTACTACAGATGTGGGCAGTGCCATACTCCCTGTTATAAACGAGGCTGAGACTTTTGAAAAGAAAAGCCAACTCATTTATTTATTAACAGCTGAGAGCAGGAACCCAGGATAAGCCCAGGCTCCGCGTGACAAGCCAGAATAAATCAACACACACAAAAAGAAGACAGTGAGAACCACTGGGTGCTCCCTTGACACCAGGTTCCACGGGAGGACCAGGTGCAGAGCACCTGGTGGCTTTTAAAGTCTTTGGTACCACTGGATTGGTGCGTTTCTTAATCCTCGTGCTGATTGGTCCCTTTCCTGTTCGCTGGTTGCTCTATACCTCCGTGCATTCCTCACCAATTATTTCCAAATAAGTCCACTTCATTGGTTGGCTCGTTCTCCAATCACAGTCTAGGGCGTCGTCCTCATCCCTTGTACCCTATGAGGCAATGTGCTGGAAAGTTCCTGCTATTAAACCTATTGGGCCCTTGTTATACCGCCATCCAGTGGTACATTCTAGTATTACACCCGTACAGTCTCGCAATCTCTCTTCAGTTAACATGCCCATTTATTCAACTTTCAACTCCCCTCTTTTATATCTTATCCAAACAGTAACAACCAACACCCTGAAACCGATTCATTTACATCCAAACAGTAACGATCAACACCCCGAAACTGATTCATTTATTACAGTCCCTCTGAGTGCTCTTTGGTAAACAAGGATCTCAGCACAGAGGTTTTACCCACTCTCTTTTAGCTCAGTGTTCAGCAGCAACCTACAGATCCAGTGCTGAAGAGCATTTTCATAGGACAGCAAGTACGAAACACATTACAGCATGTCACAGAGAAGAGCCATAGATGAAATAGGTATATACCTGACCTAGCTATCTGTAACAAAATAAAAAGACTGCAAGGCCTTCCGGCTGCCCAAAAACCAAGCAACTCCCAGGTTCTTATTTATCTAATATGCCTGGAGAAAAAAGTAAATTGTAACTGTTGGATTTGGGCTTTATGGTTCTTAAGAATTTAGAGATTAAGTTACACTGTGAAGAAGAAACTGACAACCCAAAGCTTAAAACTGAGGAAGGTTCTGAGGCCTGGGGTGGCCACCTAAAAACCGAGACTACACAAGAATAAGGGAATAAAGGTAGGTATTTATTTGAACGGCCTTCAAGGTACACCCAGGGAGTCAAGAGGCAACTCCCAAGAGGGACACAGAGTCACCAGTTCTTTCACTTTTTTAAGTGTGGTCCATTTGCATATCAGGATCAATTCTCCAGTTACAACCCCAGTTAATGATGTAACTACCCAAAGTTTGCCCCTCCTCTTCAAAGGCCTTAGTTTACACATTTTGGGGCCTGGGACAATCTAGGTGTCCTTGGAGAGCAGGCCTGGAGAGGCTTTGTTATGTCTACCTAGCATGAGAGAGCAGAAGTTAACAGGCTACAAGAAACTTCGGAGTTACACACTAGGCAGTACAGGATTTGAAAAATCAGTAAGGCATCAGTTCCACCATCTTCAAGGTGAATTTATGCTAAAATATTTCAAGTTTCAAAACCATAACACTGGGTTTTGCCATAGATTATTAGAGTGAAAAATTATGAGGAAAAGATGCCCAGCGCCAGTGCTTTAATCTCTTTCACAAACTGCTATCCCTACACATGCCTAATACCCTCCCAATTCCCATACAGGCCAATCACGCTAAAAGCTTCAGATGTTAGAGTGATAAAGAATCAGCCCAGTGCATCTACTTGGTGACAAGTCATGGCAGATTCCACTGCAGGAACAGCGAGAGTATTTTAGACTTAGATTAAGAGGCTTTCATAGCCTCCGTATTTGCAGAACACGGGGTGAATTGATTAATCTTCATCAAACAGTAGGTGGAACAGCGAATAAAAGACTAGATAACCTCAATTTTAAAGCTGATTGTTTTTCCTGGCCTTGTTATAAACTAGCTACTCCTAACCCAAGGAAAATAATGAAATCATCTGCTGTCGAGCTTTAATGAGAATGCCTTATAATACTCATCTATTTAAAACTTCAATAAAGTTTAATTAAAATTGGTTTTCTGCACCCATGTTTCTGCAGAGCAAGCATCTGGATTTGTGTTCACATGCACAAAGTAGGAAAATAAGCTTTGGAAAGAGTGGCTATGGGATTGCATCAACCACCACTCCACATGAATTCCAAGTTTGCAGTAGGTGGAATTTGTTTTCCTCCAGATAAACTGGACAAACACTACACAGCCTGAGTTGCATCTCAGTTGTGAAAAACATCTATACAGCTCCTGTTAACCCTTGGTGTTCCCTGACACAACACATACCGAACCGGCTATTTATATGTACCATATTCTCTGTTTTTACTAATGATCCAAGAGAAAGTTAAAATGGATACACTGAGCACATCCGTTTTGTGGCTCATATTGCAACAAAATGAGAATTTTACTCTATAAGCAATAGTCACACCAGTACAACTTTTTACTCCTCTGTAGGTACAAAAATGCTGTTAGTGAGGATCTTCTTGTTATTTTTCTAAGTCCATGAGAGACTTTTCTCTCTCACAGAAGAGGTAGCAGGGAATGTAAACAACCAAGCCACCTGCAACCTTGGAAAGTCTTGTTTATGGTACAGTAGAAAATATTTTGATAATGGATGTTTTAGGATTTTGGCCAATCACCCCCAAGGGGTGGCTGGTCCTTTGTCCAATTAGACTATGAAGAAAAAAGTCTATAAAAGAGTTTGTAAAATAATTAAATAGATCAATCTTGCTGCACAATTCCTGCCTGCTGGATCTTCTCCTCCTCCTCCTCCCTATAGCTGCGGGACACGGTGACACGGTGATATACCGTAGGAACCAGGCCTGCGGTAATATTTGGTGCTGCCCGACGTGATCTGCACTCTCTGACGTGTCCTGCACGCTGCGAGCCAAGCCGAATTCCTGTAGAGGTACGCTGTTCCTTTTTCCCCCCGGGACCGGGAGGTCCGACAGAACTGAGAAATGGCGAACAGCGGCTCACAGAACGACGCTGTCGTACTGGTCTGGAAAGGTGTGTTTAGCATATTGCACACCTCCATTCCTGAAAACTCAGTTCGGGAATTATTAGACTGGGCTACTTTAAAAGGGATTTCCATGGACAGAGATAGTGCCTTGGACTTTTCCTTATGGCAAGAACTCGGATGCACTGTCCGACACGAACTCCCGACTGGGGAGCCGGCAGCGTTAGAATTATACAAAACCTGGTGGTCGTTATTTATTCTGCTGACAGCCCTTGACTGTGATAGCAGGGCTGGATCGCCTATCTTGGTGATGAGTGACGGAGGAATGTCCGAGGGGAGCCCCGCTGACTGGGCTTCTGGGGCAAGTGATGGTGGATTTGGAATAACCCCCCCGGCTCCACAGGCAGAGCCTGCGCCGGCTCACCCTGCACAGTCGCAGGACTCCGCAGCCCCCAGGGACCCCGCGCCGGCAGAGGCGGGGGGGTCAGGGCAGAGGCAGGGCGCACAGCCTGCCTTGCCGTTCAGCTGGACAGCGGCCACGGCTTATCCAGGGCCGCAAATCAGCGGCTTAGCAGCTTGGATGCCCAGAGAGCGTCCTAGTTCAGTTCCGTATGCACCTGGATCTAACTTAGCGGGCGTATCGCCGGGCATGCCCGCCCCGGGACTGCCTGGCTATGGTCCGCTGCCCTCCCTGGCGCTGGACTGTTCTGCGCAGTCGCAGAACCGAACCATGGACCTTTTTATGCAGCATTTGCCCTTTCTGGCAGAGCTACGAAACCTATCCCGAAGGATGGAGGACTTGCTCAGCCTGGTAGAGCGGCGAATGCCCGAGCCCGCGCCGCAAGTGGCGCCAGCGCCGGCCGTGCCGTCCGCGCCGCCCGCGCCCCCCCGCCAGCTGCGGGAGCCGCGGCTCCGAGCCGAGAAACGGCGCGGCCGGCAGCGAAACCGGGAACAGCGCTGCCGCGGGAAAACCCGGAAGCGGCGGCGGCTGCGGAGCGGCAGGCAGAGGCAGCGGCGCCGGCAGCGTCCGCAGAGAACGGACTGGCAGCAGCGCCGGGCGCGTCCGCGGAGCGCCGGCCAGAGACGGCGGCGCCGAGCGTGCCCGGGGAGCGCGAAACAGCAGCGGAAGCGGCGACCGCGCCGAATGCAGCTGCTGTGCGGGAGACGGCCACGGTGCCGGGCGCAGCCGTAGCCCCAGAGTCGGCTGCAGCTTCAGTATCGACTCGGTCGGATCTGGCCGAGACGGCCTCCCGTAAAGAAACTGCTGTAAAAACTGCCGCGCAGCCAGCTGCAGTCTGTCCTGTCTGTTCTGGCTCTGGCAAACTTAGCCAAAGTGCCTCACCTCCCCGTACATTTCTGTTCCCTCCCAGCACCCCAAAGTTGCCTTTGCCTGATGATTCCTCGTCAGGCAGTGAGGCAGATGAGGTTCTGGCCCCAGGTCATCAGGCGGCTGTAGCCGCGCGGCGAAGGAAAAGGCTGCGCCGGTCTCGCCCCTGGACCTTTCCGGACTGCACGGTAACAGTGCGTCCGACGCATTATAATCGCTTCCTAGAGTCTCTTAAGATGCAAGCATTGGGGGAGGGTGACTGGAGGTTATTAGAAATCCTTGGAATGCCAAATAGATCTGAGGATTCAGGGGGTAACCGGGGAGCTGTTACACTCCATCCGCAGGCTGTGCCCAAAGTTCAGGATGGTACTGGTTCCCCAAAAGATATCCATGCTTTCCCAGTGTATAAGGCTCTCCCAGATTCAGGGGAGCATGACAAGCATGAGGTAATTGCTTGGAAAGTTGCCCAGGACCTCCAATCCAAGGTGGCACAATATGGGCTAGGTTCTGCTGAGGTTATGCAGATAATAAGGGTGATAAATACAGATTTGCTTTCTCCATTTGATATCAGACACTTAGGTCAAATTCTATTTCAACCTGTACAATTTACAGTTTTTGAAACAACCTGGAGAAAGCTGGCCGGCAAGGCTGCATTAGCAAATATGCAGCTCCCTGCTGCTGATCCTAGACAGACAGCAGGAGTGGATGCTTTGATGGGGACTGGTCCCTTCTCTGATCCCAGTCTACAGGGTAACTTGCCCTCTAGCATCCTGCAGCAAGCACAACAGGTCGGCATGGCTGCCCTGTTGAAAACCATAGAGTTGTCAGCACCCAGAAAGCGATATACTGAAATAGTTCAAGGGAAATCAGAGTCATTCCTTTCTTTTGTAGAGAAAGTCGCTGCTTCTCTCGAGAAGCAGGTTGAGGATGACGGGTTAAGACAGTTGTTGTTAAGGCAGTTAGTGAGAGATAACGCAAACGAGGAGTGCAGAAAAATCATAGATGCCTTACCAGGGGATCCTGAGGTAACAGACATGGTCGAAGCCTGCGCTAAGGTGGGATCTGGGAACCAGAGAAGGTCTGCTTTGGCTGCGTTCCTGCAGCCTGTTCACGCATCTTCTGGTTGTGAACCAAAGCAACCAAAACAGGTGAAGAAACGGAAGCGGCCTAAGCCGAGCCAAAAAGAGAATACACCGATCCCCCAGTGCAAAAGGTGTGGCAGACCAGGGCATTGCACGGGCTACTGTAGATCCCGGACTCATGCCGATGGTCAGCCTTTGTCGGGAAACTTCCGCCGGGGTGCAAGGAGGGGGAATTGCTCTCCGATGCAGTCGCTCCCCCAGAGAGTGGCACAGGTACAGGCACAGGCCTACCCAGCCACCCTAGAGACGGCACCCAGGGATCAGACAGCACCCAGAGATCAGACGGGTTTGACGTCCACACCGCAGCCGCAGTCGTCTTAGACTCTAGCGGTATTTATAAGGTTCCCTTGGATGCATATGGACCCTTAGCCCAGGCATCCAGTGCGATGCTGGTGGGAAAACCTGATGTTGCCCATCAAGGAATCTTAGTGCACTCAGGAGTTATTGATGCTGACTTTAAAGGTCAGATTTGCGCTATGGTCTCCACGCAAAAACCCCCTGTAACTATTCCTGAAAAGACCTGCCTTGCTAAATTGGTGCCTTTTAAGTCTTGTGTCCCCAGGATAGAGCAACAAACTCACGAAGATAACGGCAGTGGATCTACGGGACTTCCGCAGGCCTTCTGGACTGCAGACATCTCTGACCAAAGGCCACAGATGACATGTACCCTGATCCTGCCGAACGCCCGTCTGCCCCGGACTCAGCTTCGAGGTTTGATTGATACGGGTGCTGATGTAACTATCATCTCCTTCTCTGCGTGGCCTCCCTCATGGCCTTTAGCCCCGGTGGGATCGGCCATCGCAGGATTAGGAGGATCCACACAGAGCTATTTAAGCGAACGGCCTGTGGTGGTGAAGGACTCAGAGGGGCACACAGCTACAATCAGGCCTTATGTTGCTACCACTTCCCTTAACCTTTGGGGGCGGGATGTGTTGGCAGCTTGGGGCGTACGGATTGGGACAAATTTTTAGCAGGGGTCACTGTGTGTAAGGGCGCACAGCATCCTACACTGCCTTTGCGGTGGTTGACTAACACACCAGTCTTTGAGCCGCAGTGGCCCCTACCAAAAGAGAAGTTAGACGCCCTTCATCAGCTGGTTCAGGAACAGTTACAACAGGGGCACCTTGAACCTTCTACTAGCCCCTGGAACACTCCTGTTTTCGTAATTAAGAAGAAATCAGGGAAATGGAGGTTATTGCAGGACCTCCGGAAAGTTAATGCAGTAATGGAAGGTATGGGGGCATTGCAGCCTGGCATGCCCTCTCCCACCATGATTCCTACGGGGTGGGACATCCTGATCATTGATTTAAAGGATTGTTTTTTCACAATTCCTTTGCATCCTGATGACAAACCAAAATTTGCCTTTACTGTGCCTGCCATTAACAATGCTGAACCTGCTAAGAGATACCAATGGAAGGTCCTCCCTCAAGGGATGAGGAACAGCCCAATTATCTGTCAGTGGTATGTCGCCCAAGCTTTAGCCGGAGTTCGCAAGCAGTTTCCTGATGCACGCTGCTACCACTACATGGATGATATCCTGGTGGCAGCGTCCACTCGGGACGAGCTGCTGAGAATACAGCCTCAGCTGCTCGCTGCTCTGCATGCCTATGGATTAGAGGTAGCTCCGGAGAAAGTTCAACAGCATCCTCCTTGGAAATATTTAGGAGTGAAAATTTTGGACCAAACTATCCAACGCCAAGAGGTGCAATTCCCGGATTCGATTAAAACCTTGAATGATGCTCAAAAGCTGTTGGGTGTCATCAATTGGTTACGACCTTATTTAGGTCTAACTGCAAAGCAGCTTTCCCCTCTTTTTAATATATTAAAAGGGGACCCTGGTCTGAATTCACCTCGGGAGTTGACTCCGGAAGCGCGGCAAGCGCTGCAGGAGGTCCAACGGGCTGTTTCCGCTCGTCAGGTTTATCGAGTGGATCCCTCCATTGCTATCACTGTTTACATTACTATTCCAGACCTCCATCCTACAGGTATCATTGGCCAGTGGAATGCACAATGGCCTGATCCTTTGCATATCCTAGAATGGGTCTTTTTGCCTCACCAGCCAAAAAGGACGGTGACCACAGTGTTTGAATTGGTCGCTTCTCTGATAATCAAATGCCGTCAACGGTGTTTGCAACTGATGGCTGCGGATCCTGCAGTAATTGTCATTCCGATCTCAAAGGAATACTTTGAGTGGAGCCTCATCCATAGTGCTCCTTTGCAAAGCGCGCTGCAAAACTTTTCAGGGCAGATCACTTACCATCTGCCCAGCCATAAATTACTGCAGCTGGCAAAATCGACCGTACTTTCCTTGCGGCCGAGAAATAGCCGAGTGCCGGTGCAAGGACCCACCGTCTTTACGGATGGTTCAGGGAAAACTGGGAAAGCCATTGTTACCTGGAAGGAGGGATCGGAATGGCAGGTGCTGAAGGAACACGAGTCAGGCTCTGCTCAGTTAGTTGAATTAAGGGCTGTTACCATGGCTTTTCAGCGATTCTCACAGGAACCTTTGAATTTGGTGACTGACTCTGCTTATGTAGCAGATATCACTCAACGCTTAGATTGTTCACTTCTGAAGGAGGTGAACAATGCGGCTCTGTTTTCACTGTTGCAAACCTTGTGGTCTGCGATTCAGGCTCGAGTGCATCCGTATTACATTCTGCACATTCGAAGCCACACCAATTTACCAGGGTTTCTAACAGAAGGCAATGCCAGGGCTGACATGCTGGCCAACCCTGCGTGGGTAGGGCCTCAGCCTGACAAAATTGCACAAGCCAAGGCATCGCACGGTTTCTTCCATCAAAGTGCACATACCCTGCAGAAGCAGTTCCATTTAACGCCAACCGAGGCGCGCGACATTGTCAGCGCTTGTGCTGACTGTCACGGACTCGCTGCGCCTTTGCCAGCGGGGGTAAACCCCAGAGGGCTAAAAGCCTTGCAGATTTGGCAAACGGATGTAACTCACATCCCAGAATTTGGTCGGCTGAAATATGTGCACGTGTCTATTGACACTTTCTCCTCGGCTATGTGGGCTACTGCTCACACTGGAGAGAAGGGCCGTGATGTCATTGCCCATTGGAAATTGGCTTTCTCAGTCCTGGGCGTGCCAGCTTCTGTGAAAACCGATAATGGTCCTGCCTACGCCTCGGAGAAGACGCGGCAGTTTTTACACCTATGGGGTGTAGACCATACCTTTGGTATCCCACATTCTCCTACTGGCCAAGCCATTGTCGAACGCGCTCATGGTACCTTGAAGCGTGTTTTGGACAAACAGAAAAGGGGAATGCATGGAGAAACCCCACAGAGCCGACTAGCAAAAGCTTTGTATACAATTAATCACCTTACAGTACCACAAAATTCAAATAATCCTGTTATTCTGAATCATTTTCTCTCATTGCAGTCTGCAGGCGACAGACAGCTGCCCCGGGCAAAAGTCTGGGTACGGAATTTACTCACTAACCAGTGGGAAGGCCCTCATGAGCTTATCGTTTGGGGTCGTGGGTATGCTTGCGTTTCCACAGATACTGGGTACGGTGGCTACCTTCAAAATGCGTTCGCCCTGACCTACGGCACCAGAGGCAGAACAGGCAACCTCCAAATGATGACCAGAACGCCAACCATCCAAATGACGACCAGAATGTAGATCATCAGCCTAATGACTCTTCTGATGATGACCAGGATGTCAACCATCAGGCAGATGGTCCTTCTACAAGCAGAGACTGGGATGGTCCTTCCACAAGCAGAGACTGAATTTTGAATTTCTTGTTATGGAGTCAGATAGTTAAAGCCTTAAGGACATATTTAGAATTAATAACTGATGTAGATTTCTATTTAGGATTAATAGTAGGGTTGTTATCTTATAAAACAAAAAGGGGGAATTGTAGGTACAAAAATGCTGTTAGTGAGGATCTTCTTGTTATTTTTCTAAGTCCATGAGAGACTTTTCTCTCTCACAGAAGAGGTAGCAGGGAATGTAAACAACCAAGCCACCTGCAACCTTGGAAAGTCTTGTTTATGGTATAGTAGAAAATATTTTGATAATGGATGTTTTAGGATTTTGGCCAATCACCCCCAAGGGGTGGCTGGTCCTTTGTCCAATTAGACTATGAAGAAAAAAGTCTATAAAAGAGTTTGTAAAATAATTAAATAGATCAATCTTGCTGCACAATTCCTGCCTGCTGGATCTTCTCCTCCTCCTCCTCCCTATAGCTGTGGGACACGGTGACACGGTGATATACCGTAGGAACCAGGACTGCGGTAATACTCCTCTCTGTTTAGTACCTCATAATTCCTGGCATCTATCACTGCAAGATTTTGGTCTTCCCAAAAGCATCCTGAAGGTCTCTTACTACATTTCTAAAGTTCAAGTGTTCTATCTTTGGTAAATACAGCAGCTAATCAGTAATCACAGTGCAGTGCAATAACCAGTAACGCTCATAAGAACCCAGCTAAATCTTTAATTCTTTCTCAAACAAAAGGAAGAAGGAGGCTGATGGGTTTAGGATTCATAAACAAGTTGCAGATCTCTTTGAAAACCCTCAAAAGGTGATACAGACACAGACTTCATGCAGGGGGTGAGATTTATCAGCACTCAAAGTTGCTCTGAATTTTACAGAATCCGATCCTAACCCAAAGTCCTAAAGCAAAACTAAGGGACTTGTTCCCTCCTTTGGGAATCAATCCATTTGTTCACTGGGCCCCTGCAGACAGGCTGTAACCAGCTGCCTTTAGTGGATATTTCTGGTTTCCACAGTTCTCCCTTACAGCTTTGCTGACAAGTTTGTCACATTTTCAAGAAGTACCTCAAAGGGATATTTATTTAAAATTATCATAATTTCATCCAATGCTACAGATCTGCCTCGAGTGGCACAGATGAAATCCTCCAGTTTCATCCACTCTGCTTTCCTATCTTACTTTAGACTATGCTATATTTATATATTTACATATTTACATATTTATATATTTATATATTTATATATCTATATTATAATATATACAACTCAATACAGCTGTTCTTATAGTTCTGATGACAGCCTCTGCTCCCTCAGCTGTATCACTCTCTAACCTGCATGTTCTTTAATATGATTTTTTCCATTTTTTTCTTTTTATGATGTATTTTATTTTTGTATGCAATCAAGCCATTTTTACCCAAGCTGGCAAGAGAAGTGGAATGGGAAGTAAATTAGTTTTCAAAGCCATTAGGGCACTCCAAAAATAATAAGGAAAAAAGGTGGCAAAGTGCAGCACTGTAAGATTTTGCTTCACTAGAAAGAAAGGAAAACAGTGGCTGCTCATAAAAATGCCAAGGGAATTGATGTTTCATTAAAGAAAAAAATTCCAGTGGCACAAAAGACTAATTTAGGTCTTAACATGCCACATAGTCAGTGTTTACTATTCCCATAGATAAAGGGTAAAATACATTCATGGTCTGGTTGTACCTGCATGTATTTATTACACCTAAGGCAGCTACTCTGGGATACTCAGTGCCCTTTAGCTACAGCAAAAACAATTACCCTCTTTTAAAACGAAGTTACTTGAAAACCAAGAAGCATAATAAATAATACTCTTCTTAACCCATAGTCCTAACCTAAAGACAAGTAATATTGGAAATTAAAAACATTCTTCTGTTGGATATCTTCCTAACTCAGAAACTTTGTTCATGAAGTATGGATTGTCAGTTTACCTAAAATACGTTTTTGTGTTGTTCAAAATACCCTGGAAAGTGGGATAGCTGTTTCAGAAAAATAAAAAACCTAAGAAAGAAAACAAGGCATGGGATGGGATGAGAGTTTCTGTTACACTGCTCTTATTCTGAGCTACAGATGAGCATCGAAAGTGCTGAAGGGCAATATTTTAATATGTTACAACATATTAAAGACAACAGCTATAGCATTCCTTGACCTGTTTCCAGCCTGCTCAGCACAGTTCATTCCTTATTTATCAAGTAGGTCACCCTTTCCTCTGGTTTAATAAAGGCTTACAGGGCAATTTATGGACTTACATCAGAGCTTTATATCAGTAGTGGTTCCACTTGTGTCTAGAAACTTCCAGGACAGCAACACCCTTACAGAGCCAAGGTAAGATCTTTTGATCTCATGAATTTATGTATTTGGTTGGCAAACTGTTAAAACTAAACTACTGTAAAAGCAATCAGCAATTGCATCACTGAGTTTTGAAAAAGAAACCAGAAAAAAAGAAAACCAAGTGGTACTAGGAAGCCATAGGATATGGAAGGATGTACTGTACACACAGAACATTTCAAATTCTTTTCCCACACAGGTCATCACACTTCCACTCTGATTTTCAGGCTTTTTCACTAAAGAGGTCTACGTCAGGACTAACTTTTCCACAGAAGTAGGCTCATAAAATAGCAACAATGCATATGAAAAAGGAAAGCATGAAATTGAAATTTGCAGTCATGTCTCACATCAATAGCTCACCTCTCTGTTTTCTCAGCCTTCCTTCCCCAGTAAAGGAATTTTTCCCCCTGTCTACACATAAATTATACACATATTATGCACGTAATTATGTGCATAAATTATAATGATTTTAATTGCTCTATCTTCTTCAAAAAGACAGACACTCTATTAAGTATGCATGCTCTCTCTCCATGTAAGCAAAGTATTTCTCTGCTCTGGAATCAGTTACAAACTTGAAGTTGTGTTGTCGAGTGAGAGAATGGTAAGTGTGAGAAAACTTGAACAGTTTTGAGGCTGATTTCACAAACAGGTTTACATTAAAGTAGATGGATAAATCTTTGTTCAAGCAATCCTTTATGATGCTTAAACTTTTACCAAAGTTACCAAAATTTATCCCTTCACTTCCCCCACACACTGTTTTAGCAAATGCTTTGCAATCTCAAATCCACCCTAGATTTCAGTAGTTATTCACAAAGCTATTTAGAAAAAAATATGGTGAATTTTCACTTTCAGAGTTTGCAGATCTGATTTCCCCACAGAGCACAGCCAGCAGTGTCTGAGAACTGTAGGGGTCAAACTCCACAGGAGTCATTGTTTTACCCATGATTAGATTCAGTGGAGGCCAAATTTCTTGCTCTATTTAAAAAACACTGTGAGTTGAGAAAAGACAGTATTCCAGGAAATAAGTATTGCTGGAACTGTTGGAAATTAAACTCTTTTTTTCTCTTCTCCTTCATTGTACATTTGACACATATTACTTTTTCTAATGTTACTCCCTTTATATCATGACTACTTTTGTCAAACAGTGTTGGTATAACCACAGGATTCATGCAAGACCAGAACTTTGCTGGTAAGCACAAGAACAACTTGGTCTTCCAAAGATAAGTTCTAAAAATCTTAACATTTTTTATTCCATACTGATCTGTTATAAAGTACAAATTATTCTTCAAATTGTTTCCTACCTCACAAAATACATTCCAGAGATATCACTTTATATTTTAAGAAGTACTCAAGACTTATTTAGAGATCATTTTGTGTCAACAGCACAAATGAAGACTGCCACTTTTCTAACTGGGCAACTGTTGACAAGAGCCATTTAAGCTGTCACACACACTAATAAACAGCTGTGCACTCTGTGGGCTTTTGGAAAGGAAAAAAAAAGATGAAAACGCTTTTACGTGGCAGAAGCTGGGCTGTGTAAATGGGAACAGCTTGTTTGCAAGAGCAGGGCAGTGCTCAAAAGGAGTCCTGCCAGCCCACAAAAACAGTGGCACAATTACACATTGTGGTGACAGTGAGGGGCTCTAAGCTGGTACCAAGCTCTCAAGGACAACTGGAACTCTGCTGATGCAACTTTCTTAGCTTTAAAGCATAATCAGAAAAACTGACCTACAAGAGTCCTTGCAACAGCTACTGGTACTGAACATTTCTATCCACTTTTATTGGCTGCTGCTGCCAAGGAATGCATCAACTCAAAATAAAAGTGCCACATGTGTCCTTCAGCATAAAATCACTAATTGTTATTAGTAACAAGCACCTTCATTATTCATGGGAATGTTAATCCTGATGCTTTTAAACTGAAGAGGGTTAACTTGATGAATACTCAGTTTCTTTTTATAAATATTGATTCTGAAAGCTCACGGTGTTTTCAGCTGATGAATATACAGCAACAGTTTTCATTCTCAGGACCTGCATTAGTTTGCTGCACCATTGGTTGAAATCCAAGCATTTAGTCAAGCTTGTTTCCTTCGCTCCTGGCTTTGCATATGTAATGACAATGATGTGTTTCCCACTTGTGCCAGCCTGCAGTCCTTAGAGGAGAATGACAGAGTCAGCACTACATCAGGAGAGACAGCACTGCAGAAAATAATCCTGTGCAGGCTCACCCAGGTGGCATTCTGATTCCAAATGTTGGAACTAATGAACCATAAAGAGCTAATGACAGGACAGAGTTTGTTTTTACAGTCGTACCTTGTTTAGCTTAAACCACTTCAAAAATTATTACCTTGATGTAGCGGGTTGGTTTTGTAACCGGGCAGAAACACCAATTTAGTGCAGTGGTTTGGTCCAAAATACTCATTACTATTTACCCTCTGTGAGATAAGTATTAGGAGAAATGCAAAGCAGGCACCAAACTTGAAAAAATATAAAGAAATTTATTAACAGACCTAAAAGAAGAGGGGGGGGGAAAAAATCATACCACACCTTCAGAACACTTCTCCTCCCCCCACCTTTCTCCCTCTCCCAGTGACAATGTAAAAAGACAACCCTTGAGATGTTCAGTCTGTTTACCACTTCCATAATAACCTTGTTCAGTCCATTTAGGAAGAGGAGTCTCTCTTGCCCATGCTATGAAAACATTATCACAACGAGACAGCTGCCCGGGTTGGTTCTCTGCTCGCATGTGAGTCCCTTCCCCGACTTGCAGCTTTTCCCACAACTGCTTTCGAGGGTCCATTCTTGAATTACTGGGGTGCAATTTTAAGGTTGAGCCGTTCAGAAACAAAAGTTCTCTTCACCCATCTCTGGGAGCATTTCATCTCTAGGAATAGAGGCCCTTCTCCTTCCCTGGGAGCAAAGGGTCTTCCTCATCTTCATCTTTAGGACTACCTCTGGGAGCATCTCTAGGAACTGAGGTTTTCTCCCTTCCCATTTGGAGAAAAAGTCCTCATCTCTTCCATCTCTCCCTGTTCAAACTTCTCATGAAATTACAGCTGCTTCAGCATCTGCCTATCTCAGCGCAGGTGCTTTTGCTCACAAGTACAAGTTGAACGCTCCACGCCCCATGCGTTCATGAAATTACAACGGGTACTCTGATACATCATAGCTTTACAACAGAATTTCAGCTTTAAGTATCTCCTCTTTCTTCTCCCTCAGGTTTTCAGCTCTTCACAGCACTAAAAGGGTTAATCTCACCTAGGCCTTGCAGCTGGAATGTCGCTTATTGCTGTTGGTCACATGATCTCTGCCAGACAGCAGGGCAGCTTCAGCTGAATCTTGGCCGCACTGGAGAGGGGGAGCCGGGCTGCTCCAGCTGCCCACAACAGGGATGTGGGGGGGGTTCCATGGGTGGAACAGAGCCCATCGGCTCCAGGAGGGCCATGGCCCAGCCTGGACTGGCCCGAGCAGGGCCTGGACCGGGCCCACTGGCCCCTGCACAGGGCCTGCTGCCACCTGTCCCAGCGCCGGAAACAAGACAGAGCCCTGCCCCAGGGTTAGTCTATTCTTAACTGTGGATCACAGAGGCGGTCACAACTTTAAGTGGCTTAAAGAATTGTCCATATTCAAACTGGCCAGCTGACAGGTTCTGTCAGGTCACAGAGGAAGCTGTAAGCACCCCTTTGCAAGAACATCACTTCCGGGACTATGCTTGCTAACCCAGATCCTGTTCCTTATACTCTAGGTATAACAACCTTGCACTCGGGTTGCAAACATGAGAAAAAAAAAAGAAACACACTTGAATTTCAACATAAATCACTTTTTGCTGATTTTCGCTAAAGACTGCAATAAAATCTCTGCTTTGTATGCATTATTTTGCATATTTGCAAACAAGTTTTCACATCTGAAAACTACAAAAGGACAGGTTAATTTTGCACATGAATGCATCTAAAAGCATATGGAGGTTTTGTATTACCAGTACAGTTAGTACAATATGCACAAAAAAAAAATTTAAAACCTTTATATATATTTTCTTGCTATCAAAAATTATATTCTGATATTCAGTGGTGGTTTTTTCTATTCAGCAAGACACTAATGAACAAAGTAAGCTCTAGGCCTCCTGTGAAACCTACACTACAGTCCATATTATTTAAACCCATCATCTCAATGCAACATATCCCTGAAAAATTTGCTAAATGGGCATATCCTAAGAAATTACATATTCCTTCCTGGAATTGGGACCCTCATCCTCAGACTGGCTCAACATGAACCTGAACTGACCATTGCCAATAAAAAGTATTATATGAGACTGTTGTCAGTCTGTTCCACAGTATAAGTTCAAACCAAAAATAAAGAAATATATAAGCAGTACCCAACAGTTCTTTAAAATAGTACTAATGGATAAAATAACCCAAATATTTAATTTGTTAATACAAGAATATGTTAAAAGAAAATCCTCAGTGAAACAGTTGCGAGACTGGAACTAGTAACCCCTGGGGTACAAAGGTCCCTCCAGAAAACCAGCCCGATTCAGTACTTGCAAACTGGTGAGGCCAGAAACAAGGTAACAGAACATAAATCACATTTTGGATTATAGGTTTTTCTATTCTCTTGAACACTGAAATGTTTTAAAAATTAATAAATTAATATTTTATTTTTATAAATGTACCTTGTATTTCCATGAATAGAAGGATTCTCTTTGCAGCAGCAGCAGAAGGACAGACAATTAAGTAATGAGCTGTTCAACTGCATTGTGTGACAAGGGACAACATGACAGACTAATTAGGTCAGCCCCACTTCATTATTCTCCAGTAAAAAACACTGTGTCTGGTAGGCAAGGAGTTACAAGTTGCGATTACAATCAGTTATGAATTATCAATTACCTGGCTTCTCATTTGGGCCAAGGGTATGTTTCCCATTTTAAAACATACTGAATTTTTTATTTCAATACTAGCAATACTGAGAAAGTTTCCTTGATTTTTCTAATATAAAAACTAGAGGGGTTTTTATTTTCATCATAAAATAAGGACAAAACAGCTGTTCCTTGTTTTTTTAAGTCAGCTTGGCATACATTTTCTAAACCAACTTGAGGCATCCTGTTGCTCTGCTTTAGGGTTTCATTTGGTATTTTTTACCGTAACGCCCTTACCCAAGGAACCATCCTGTGACAGAACTCAGTCCATTGAAGAACCAGGTTCTTTGTGCCTTCATGAAGATGCAGAAGAAAACAAGACCTTAAACTGCCAAAATCTGATGAAGAAAATATAAACCTAAATGGCATCACTAAACTGATGACTAAAGGAGTAGATGCACACAAAGCTTACATTACTTAGCCCAATTTTGTAAAAAAGTTTGTTTCAACACAACAAATACCTTAATTATCACTCCCAAGCTAATTTGCTTCTATTTTTTAAATTTTATTTTTAAAAACATGAGAGTTTTAACTGGATTTGATTCTTTATCTCTTCTCAATTACATAGGACCTGCAGACCAAAATCGGTCTAACATGACCACTGTTAGTAGGACCTGAATCTTTAATTAGAATTTTTTGAAGTCACTACTGGATACCAAATGACATCCTTTGTTCCACTCATATTTCTAGTGGTTAGAAGCAAGGCTAATGATATGACCAGAAAATGTCAAGGGGAAAAAGGTGTGAGCAGGTACTCTGTTGATAAGACTACCCCAAACAGCACTGCTGTCTCAACCTCTGGTGTCTTCTTTACCTTTCAGAAAGTCCTTTCTCATCCTGAGAATCTTTTGCAGAAATCTTTGTTTAAAATCACATTGCCTAAGGAGAGACCACGTGAAATCTTACCTGCAGCCATTGCTTTTGAGATTCCAGTCAAACACATTTGGATCAATACCTGGGACAGTCTCTTGAACTGCTTCCAAATGCCAGGTCAGGAGCTCTTTGTTTTTTGCAGTCATCTCTGACAATTTTCAAAGCCATGTGGCCCCTCCAGAGGCTAAGCCGTGCAAAGACTTTGATGGTAGAGATACGCACCTGGTTTTTCTACAGGCTCCTACCACCAAGCTGCTAATTTTAAGCTTACCTTCCTTATCCTTGGGAAGAAAAATATTTATATAATCATTTATTCAGATTATTCAAACCCGGAGGGGGGGGGGGGCGGGGGGGAAGGAAAAAATGAGAACTTGGTGTATTGCCTTCTATTTGTCACCAAAATCACAATCCACCAAAATATTCCTACCAAAGTTAGGGTTTTTAAAATAAATAAGAAATCTTTTATCCATGTATTAGGATAGGTCTGGTTTTTGTAGGGTAGCTGGGCATTTAAATCTCAATCGGACAGCACCTCTGTTGGGAGGGGAAAAAACAAGCTTTCCTTCCCCTCACTTAGAGAAGCTGCACTGTGTGGTTGGTACTTCAGATACAGGAGGATTTCACCCCGTCTCCTCTGTCTAACACAGTGTTTCTTTGTTCTCTTTTACTGAGCGATTTCTATTGCTCTGCATGAGAGGAGGACTTAACCTTCATGTATGTAATACTTGCTGCTACTGCATGACACACCAGCCCCTTCTTTGCTGTTTCTAGTCTCCTCTTTGCTATTACGACACAAACCCAGTGTGTAGTGACACCACTTGTGTACAGCTCTTGACTTTGAGCTGATTACAGGTGCTTTCGCATTTGAAGATTGTGGAAGGTATCTTTTCAGCTTTATACCGGCTAGGCTAGTACTTTAATGCCTTAGAAACCCTCGAGCAGCCTTGAGAGGTAGCACGGGCAATCTAGCACTTAAGTAGCTCTAAAATCGGTACCTGTATCAGCTGCAGAGCAAATACCATCAGCAGAAGCAAAGAGGGAGAAATATAGCTCCCTGCTCGCTCAATTTCCTGCGGTTAGAAGCTTTCAAATGAGACAGACAACCAGAGATGTTCACAGGAAGATAGCTGAGCCAAGAGAGGGCGGGGCCTCCCTCGACCATCTCTTTTATTCGGAGAAGGGGAAAGGGGAGGACTGGGGGTGGACCCGGGGTGACCGGCCAATCAGACACTGCTAAAGAGTTTGAGTTACATTTGGTTTGGCCCGCGCTTAGAACAAAGGAGCTCAGAGCACATGGCAGGAGCAAGTGTCTTTGGGAGGGAGGAGGGGAAGCTCATAACAGGCAGTAACAGAAGATGACAAGGTAAAATGTTATTTCCACCCCTCTCAAAATCAGAGAGAGCACAGGGGGAAACAGGCACTTGCACCTCTGTGTGTTTGTGCTCCAAAAGAAAAGGTGCACTAATACAGCCTTACCCATAGTTTTCTAGCAGAAGCTGCCCAACACCAAGTTCTCTTCAAATAAAATACATTTGCTAGTTCCATAGTGACATTAGGAAGAAGGGAAGAATGTTTCTTGCTACGGTGCTAAACCAGACTCTGATCTACATGTGTTCTGCTGCTCCAGATCTACACTGTAACCCTGGGCCGTCACTTAAACTTTCAGCTCAGTCATTTCCATGTCTATAAAAGGAAGACCCCAATTTCCATCAATCTCACATTTCCAGGTTTCAGCTCTGAAGGGCAGTACCTACTCCCAAAGTGTCTCTGCAGTGCTTACCAAAGGCACTGTGACAAGAGTGGGAGTCTAAAACCAGTGTAACAGCACAGGCGCTGGAACAAATGACTCCGTGCTCCAGAAGGTCAAGTCCTCCACACAGAATGTGGAAGGTTTAAGTTTTCAGATTTTGAATATTTCTGCTGAAGACAATCTTCAGCAAATAAGAGAGGAGATACCTGGGTTCTAGACAGAGATCCTCCTACAAGAGCAAGATCCTTCCCACACAAGAGTGAAACTTTGAAAACGCAGGTTTTAATGGTGACCTAAGCCTCCTCAGCCATCATCTGTTATAAGATTTGCTGTTCCCACACTTTTCCTTCCTGCATGGTGAAGATCTGTGACCTTTTTCCTGCCTAGAATCTTGGCAATTAAAACGTATAAAAACAATTCAAAGGTTTATCAGCTGAATTTCCAGGTATTGGTATCTTGTCCTATGAAAGGAGGCTTTTCCTGCTGTGCCAAGGCAGCCTGGGATACAATGGGAGCAGATTTGATCAGTGAATCTCTGAACAGTGACACAGCACAAAGTGCCCCTAAGAACAGGATAAAGGCCTGCTGTGGTAGGCTATGTTTCCCTCTGTAGAACATTTATTTGTATTCCACAGAAAGAAAAACTATTTCTTTGCTCCTGAGCATGCAACAAATTGGGAAGAAAACTGTTGGATGAAAGTAACAGATGGGATTGAAAAGGGCAATCAAGAGGGAATCATGATGAACCATTCCAAATAACAGCTTGCAGGTGAAAAACATTCACCTCTTCTCTTTTGCAGCTAGCTGTAGGAAAAGATGTTTGTATTTAATCCCATTATATGTGAAACTCTAGAGCCTGTCAGGGCAAGTATTCCAACCTAATATGCCAGATCAGGTTGCTGCTTTCTTTAATTTGCTGCAGTAAGCCACAACAATTTCTAAGTTTTGAATTCCCCTTGTACACCAAGAAAGTCTACACTGTTAGTTCTAACAGTGCTGGGATGGTGGAAAAAAAATAACAATATAAAAAAAAAAAAAAACAAAAAACAAACAAACAAACAAACAAACAAAAAAACCCCACAAACACAAAAAACCAATGAAACCAACAAAACCCACAATCCCCCCAAAAAATTTGATGCGAATGTAAAATTTGAGCTGCATAAAACTTAACCCTGCTTTTACTGAATCTTCTTTGATGTGATTAGTACATTTGTTTCTATGAGGCTATTATTAAACACAATTCATTTAACACACTGTCAAACTCACCAGCTATTTTAGTCCTGTCATTGCATAGCTATCTTTATCACTATCTTTAGGAGACAAAAGTTTGAGAAAATTAAACCCATAGAACATGAAATAAAATACTGTAAGGCTTCAGAAAAGAACAATTAGACTTATAGTTCCAGTATAATGATTTTTTGGCTCTTAGTGACATCAGAGAACAAAACCAATATATTCTTCATATGCAGTTCATATCAAATGATCTGGTCAATCATTAGTCCCTACCCAAAAACTGAAGTCTAGATATGCAAAAAAATAGGGGTTTTGATCAGAGTTTGCCTAATTCTTTTAAGAACAACAGTTTTCTACTGGTTAACTTTTATGGTAGTGTTCCTTGGGTTTTTAATAAAAATTTTTTGAGAGGAAACATAAAAACCAAACAGAACCTAATATAGAGATTGTGGAATCAAATCCCTACACAGCTCCTTCCTTCCAGCCCAAAGAGTTCATACAAAGTACAGACACCGTTGTTCCAAGTCCATCCTACTGGGACTCAAATGTCAGCAATTCCAGATGGTCAGAGCACAATAGCCACAAAAGCACTTCTAGATGTTAAAAAGAACCCCTTCATCCGGGAAATAAACACCTGGCTCAGAATGCCAAGCAAAACCAGGCTGGGTGGAGAAAACCCAATGCATTTCTTTCACACAAGCATTTACAGCACTGCTCTGTCAACCATATTCCATGAGCTTCCACCTTAGGGCAGAGGTGGCAGCTCTTGCAGAAAGAGAGGGGGCAACTTTGATCATGCTACTTTAATTGCACAAAAAAAGGGCACTGGAAGGATACTGAGAAAATGTTCTTAAGCCATTTCTTTCTCTTTCATATGCAGTGATAAGGCTGAAAGCAAATAAATTTATGCAGCCTCATTTTTTCCATGCGAGGTGTCAAGGTTCAGAGATAAGTGCCCTGTTGTTACATGTCAAAGCTAAATTTAGATCAGAATTTTGAACTGTTGTGGGGTAGGTCTCAGTGAATTTCTTCATCTGAAAAGACATCGCGCTTGGCAGTTGGGAAACTTCTGTTACTGCGTTGCTGTTTGCTCTGTTCTGCGTTATATATATACACATATATATCCTAGTAAACAACTGTTATTCCTTTTCCTTCATTTTTGCCTGCAAGCCCCATAATTTTTGGAGTTATAATAATCTGGAGGGAGGGGGGTCTTCTTCCCCGTTCCAGGAAGGTTCCTGCCTTCCTCAGCAGATATTCTGTTCTTTAAACCAGGACATAAACTTTTCAAACACATCTCAGATGGCAGAAGATACATCAGAACATGAGCTTCCAATACTTGCTGCATTTTACGGGAGTTTGGTGACATTTGTACACTAGAAGTCACCCAATCACTTTTTCATACTATTCTAAAAATCTGCCTTACAGATTTTACTCTCATTTTGGATTAACTGTACTTGACCCAGTGTTTGTCACATTGTGTATTGCACTAATGACTCCCTGACTCCCTGTCACACACACACAACATTTCTCAAGGTTCCTTAAATGCCCATCTGGAGCCAGATGTCACAAAAGCCTTCTGGAAATAAAGCATCTATGCAGCTGCTCCTGCATCACAAGTTGATATGCTACGACAGCTTTAACTCACCTAAATAAACTTGGGTTTATCTCCTAGGGGTCAGAATGTCAGCTGCCACCCCTGCAGTACAACTAGTAGTAAGTTAAAATAGGTACCAGTGCCATAGTTGTTGTGACAGGAATTGGACGCTATGATCCTCAAGGTTCCCTTCCAACTTGGGATAATTTATGATTCTTTACCTTTCAGGACCTTTCCCAGTGGCAACTCTACTTAGATCTGGAAAAAAACCCAAACATTTCAAGGCTCAGCTAGGAAGATGCCCAGCAACATCTAAATTTGACCATCTATAGCTGAAAGGACAGTGATAACGATCACCCACTCCACTAAAACACCCATATTGCAGTTAAACATTTTGTGTCTATTAGGCTAGCTGTCTCCATAACAACATAATTAAAAGTACATTTTAAATTCTTCATTATGCTCATGTCCATGAACGAGATTAATTTTTAGAAAGATGCTCTTGCAAGAGCTGACTTCTATTACAGTCTGGATTGATGAGCATTTTTGAGCAGGAGACAAAACTGGCTCAGTTGAATTAATAATATATGTTATTAATATATTAAAAGATCTAAACAGCTTTAAAAATCCATTTTATAGTGCTTTTTTTGTCATTACAGACAACTTCGTAACTAATTCTTTCAAGCCAGCTATATGTTTAGTTGCCAGGAAGAAACAGTTTTGGCAAAAGAACAACACCATTTAACTTACCAGCACCAAAAAATTAGGTGGCTGAGATACACAACAGAAAAGAAAAAAATATTGAAAAGTTCTCAGTTTTTCATACTAAAAAATCAGTTCATCCTTACAACGAATGATATGTTTGTAAACAGATTTCTGCAGTAAACTTTACCAAAACCTGATGCAATAAACAATTGAAACCATAAAACAAAGGGTGTTCAGAACAATTTCTCACTTTCCTGCTGTTTCTAAACAGAAGAGAGACTCCAGCTTCAGGCAAAGAACTGTAATGAACAAAACCCACAATTCATCTGCAGAGATCACAGAGATGAGAATTCTGGGGTCACCTTAACTGCATCTGAATACATCAGCAATAAATTTTTTATTGAAGCTGAAAGTCCACTTACAAAGCTGACAAACTTGAGAAACCAAGAGATGTGTTGACATACGGGACACCAGAATTTACAGTTTCTCAGCCATGCTCCTGATTTCAACATGAGTTTTACTTGTGGAAAAGTGGAAAACATCATTGTGTTGGTAGAAGCACAGCTCATACACATTACTCAACAACATACCTGAGTCAAAGCCTTCCTTATTAAAAGCAAAAAGCATTTTACAAAGATTTTAATCTAAATTGTTTATTCCTGACTCTTCTCACCTGCAGTCTGAAATTCAATAAACCAGCTCACAAACCCAAATTGCTTGTGGGCCAGCTGATTTTGTTTTCCCTCACTTAAGAGCTGAGCAGCCTCATGTTCCTGAATATAGCTAGGCAGTACATTTTTTCAGGCTCATCTGTGAATTAAAGGAAACTGATGCAAGTGTTGTATTTTTACACATGTACACAGACTATCAGAAAACAGATAATTATGTTTATACAAAAAAAAATTGTATTATGGTATATTATGCTGAAATATCATTTGGTTAATGTACCCATCTCAAAATGGAGATGAGTGAACACTGGTGAAATTTCAAATGAAGTTTAAGAACTACCTAATTGAAGCAATATTTAGAAGTCTGAATTACAGTTGAATTAACCTATTTAGTAAACTCATCTTTGTCCTTTTTTCTTCTTCTATGCAAAAGCACTTCAAGACAGTTCTGAAGAACTGCCACACGGTGGAGGCAAAAGCCTATAATTTGAAATGAGAGGCACACACGAGTCACTGTAACATTCTGTCCCGCTTGTATGTTAGTGAAAGTGAATTGCTGAAATAAACATCCCTTGCTTTGAAAGTTACTAGAAAGCTAAACTGAGGAGGGGTGGAAGGGGAAAAGAAGGGAAAAAAAAATAAATACCTGTAGATACAAAAATGCTGCGAGCAAGGATTTTCTTGCTATTTTCTAAGTCCGTGAGAGACTTTTCTCTCTCACAGAAGAGGTAGCAGGGAATGTAAACAACCAAGCCACCTGCAACCTTAAAAAATCTTGTTTATGGTACAGTAGAAAATATTTTGATAATGGATGTTTTAGGATTTTGGCCAATCACCCCCAAGGGGTGGCTGGTCCTTTGTCCAATTAGACTATGAAGAAAAAGTCTATAAAAGAGTTTGTAAAATAATTAAATAAAACAATCTTGCTGCACAATTCCTGCCTGCTGGATCTTCTCTCCTCCTCCTCCCTATGGCTGCGGGACACGGTGATATACCCTAGGGCCTAGGCATGCGGTAATAAATACCATCTCCAAGATTTTATCCAAAAAATAGTTTAAACTGTAGGGAAATTACCATTGAAACAACACAACAACCCTTTTCAAATTTAAAACCTGTGCAGATGTATATACTAAGAGAATTAGATCCCTGTGAAACACCCTGCCTGTGAAACAGGCAGACAACAGAAAATAAATATTCATATGTTTTATTTTAAACTGAAGCCATAACCCTGCCATGTGCAGTGTAACAAGAAACCCCATGTAAGTAAAATCAGAAATCCCTTTCATGAGTATGTCCCATCACTAGCTGAAGTCCATAATTTTGGTTTTAATGTAAATCACATCTACCTACAGGCAGAAGAGAATTCTTCCTTCCTGCAAAGCAGCAGAGGTACACTGTTAGCAAACTGTAAAAGCTGGATTTTTAAATGCAATTCTACCTAGCAACAGTAGCTATCCTGGAAAAGGTTGCCTTGAAGACCTTCCAAGCATTCCAGAGATTTTTCAGAGGTGTACTTGTCAACATGTGGCCCCTGTACATTCATGTAATTAATAACAATCTCCATAAAATTTTTTAAAATGGCCTTTGTGGGGAACAAAGGGCCCAATCTGTTGACCAAACTCTGCTTTTACAGAATTGTTCTGCCTCCTTGAGGCTCAGGATAAGACATTACCAGGAAACTTCCATAGCCTCATAGGGCCTTGGGATCATTATTTGCTGTCACTTTTCTGTGTGTACCAACAAAGTCCCAATGAGAAGTCCAGGGGTGATCAAAGAGTCTTCAGGGCTGTGGGGAGATTGTTAAAGGCTTTAGGAGGAGACGTGCTATTCCCTTCTATCCTCCCAGGTGTAGAGAATGACATCAAAAGAAACAGGTGGAAGCACTTTATCCAGATCTGGCTCTGAGAATGGTGTCACTGGCAAAATTTTGTGGGTTTGGACCATGAGGTGGTCTGTACAACACCAGGCCTGTTTGTGCCCAGCAGGATTCACCTTTATCAATGGAGGAAAATAACATTTTCCTCATAAGTTGGCAGGATCAAACAAAAGAGCACTGCTGTACTAGTCCATAGGTAATTAAGGGAAATCTCTGGATCCTTCACTTTATAAGTAACTTCAGCTTCCCAGCTGTTAACTGGGACTATCATACAAGAGACTGAAAACAGCTCCAGGAAATTCAGGTAACATTCAGCTGGCAGCCAATCCCTAGTGGCGCTCCCCGGGCTCAACGTTAGGGCCAATTGGCCAATGATAATAGATTAGAAGGAGACATTAATTCCCCTGGGGGTGAAGAGACCATGACAGAGAGATCCTGATGGATTAGTGCACTTGGGAAATCACCAACCTAATGAAATCTAACAAGGACAAATGCTGGATTCTGCTCTTAAAATGCTGCAATTCCAGATGTACATACAAACTGGGGGACAAGTTCCTCACCAAGAGGGTGGTCAATCACTGGAACACACATGGAGGTGGAAGTACCACTGGGTTTGGCTGGAACAGAGTTTAATTTTTCTCAGTAGCTGTGTCATGGGTTAGCAAGCATAGCCCCGGAAGTGAGTCTTCTGCAAAGAGGTGCTTACAGCTTCCTCTATGACCTAACAGAACCTATCAACTGGCTAGTTCGAATACTGACAAATTTTTAAGCCACTTAGAATTTTCACTGCCTCTGTAGACCACATTTAAGAATGGACTAATTCTGGGAAAGCTCTCACTTGCTTCTGGCCCTGGGACAGGTAACTGGGCTGGGCCCATATGGGGCCCAGCAGGCCCAGGCTGGGCCCTGCTCGGCCCGGGCCAGGCTGGGACACAGCCATCCTGGAGCCGTGCGGCCCTGTTCCATCTGCGCCCTCGCCAGCTCTGTTACATGCAGGCGGCGCGGCCCGGCTCTACATCCCCCCCTTCTCCAGTGTGGCCGAAGATTCAGCAGAAGATGCCCCGCTGCCCGGCAAAGATCATGTGACCAACAGCAATAAGCGAAATTCCAGCTGTGGGGCCAGGTGAGATTAACCCTTTTAATGCTGTAAGTTTCCTCCAGAACAGATGGAGCCTGCAGACATTAAGTAAAGAAAGAAGAGCTGAAATCCTGAGGTAGGAGAAAGAGGAGATGCTTAAAGCTGAAATTATGTTGTAAAGCTATGGCAGTGATGGACTATGATACATCAGAGTACCCATTGTAATTTCATGAAGGCATGGGGGGGTGGAGTGTTCAACTTGTACTTGTGAGCAAAAGCACCTGTGCTGGAATAAGCAAATGCTGAAGCAGCTGTAATTTGATAAGTTTGAACAGAGAGAGATGGAAACGATGAGGACTCTTGCTCCAATTGGAAGGAGAAGAGCTCTGTTCCTAGAGATAGTTCCCAGAGACAGTCCTAGAGATGAAGATGATGAGGACCCTTGTCTCCCAGGAAAAGGGGAGGACCTCTATTCTTAGAGATTAAAATGCTCTCAGAGATGGGTGAAGAGAACCATTGTTTTTGAACAGCTCGACCTTAAAATGGTACCCCAGTGTTGCTGCCTGTTCTGAGCTTCCCTTCCCCCTCCCCAAGACAAGCCAGAACTTGCCTCTGCCATGTGCTCTGAACTCCTTTGTTTCAAGTGCGGGCAAAACCAAATGTAACTCTTCAGCAGTGTCTGATTGGCCAGTTACCCCGGGTCTGCCCCCAGTCCTCCCCTTTCCCCTTCTCCAAATAAAAGAAGGACCCGAGAGGGGGCCCACGCTCTTTGGCTTTGCATTCCTTCTGCGAACATCTGTGTGCCTCTGTCTCTGTTTGAAAGCTTTTGATTGCAGGAATTAGGCAAACCGAAGGCTATATTTCTCCCTCTTTGCTTCTACTGGTGGTATCAGCTTTGCAGCTATTTGCCACTTTTAGAGCTACTGAAATGCTAGATTGCCCGTGCTACCTCTCTAGGCTGCTCAAGGCTTTCTAAGGCATTGAACTATGAGCTTAGCCGGTAAAAAGCTGTGAGTATTCCACACCCTAGTAGCTCAAGATTGGACCCTCGAAAGCAGTTGTGGGGAAAGCTGTAAGTTGGGGGAAAGAACTCTCACATGCGAGCAGAGAACCAACCCGGGCAGCTGTCTTGCTGTGATATTGAAGCCATGAGAGAACTTCTTGTGGAGACGTCTTCATAGCATGAGCAAGAGAGACTCCTCTCCCTAAGTGAACTGAACGAGGTTATTATGGAAGAGGTAAACTGACTGAAAATCTCAAGGGTTGTCTTTTTACAGTGGGAGAAGGGGGAGGAGAAGTGTTCTGAATGTGTGTATGATTTTTTTTTCCCCTTCTTTTAGGTCTGTTAATAAACTTCTTTATATTCTTTTAAGTTTTGTGCCTGCTTTGCTTTCTCCTAATTCTTATCTCACAGAAGGTAAATAGTAAATTAGTATTTTGGACCAAACCACTACACTAAATTGGTGTTTCCACCCGGTTTTCGAACTGAACCCGCTAAAGCTGGCACCGTGATGCTTTGCAGATTTGAGACCAAAACAGTGTTGACAAGACAACATCGTTTTACTGTTGCTGAGCAGCACTTGTACAGCATCAAGGCCTTCTGTTTCTCACTCTGCACCTGCGAGTAAGGGGGGAGTGGGTGGCTTAGTTTAGATGATGAAGGAATAGAGGCTGATAAGATCATGATGATCTTTTCATCAGGTGTCCTGCTGTAAGAGGAATCCGGGAGGATTCTTTCAGATAAGATTTCTCAGACGAAAATAAAGCGCAGACGCAGCAGTATTATATCTGAGAACTGTTTATTGATAAATGTCCCTGCCGAAGAGGGGATAAAAAAGAGAGAAAGAGAGAAAGCAAAACACACAGAACGTCCCCAGCAGAACCCCAGGGGGCCCGCTGGTGCCTGCTCGAGGCACACGGCAGCCCTGGTGCTGCAGGGCTCAGCGCGGCTCCCGGCCGGGGCCAGCGGCTCCCAGCCAGCGCCAGCCACTCCTCTCTCCCGGCGGCGGGCTTGTGCAGCGGGGCGGCTGCGGGTTGCTGTCGGCTGCTGCAGCCTCGAAGCACAGGTTACCGTGGCAACAGGCCACTCGGTGGAACGGGGAAGGCCGACGGGGAAGGCGCGGAAGAGGTAGCTCTGCAGGGAGCCGAACCCCCAGGCAGCCCCTGCTCACCAAGAAACCAAACCCGGCGGCACTTGTGCTGCAGGTCACTGTGTCACAGCCCGGTTTCCCGGGCATTTTTCCCGGGCGTCCGGGGCTCTGCCCGGCTGCCAAGGCCCCGGGGGGGTCGCCTACAGCCCAACCGCAGAAGCTTTCTCTGCCCCGATCGGCTGTTAGGGGAAGCCTCTACAGGACAGGGCTCCCCTCCCTTTTCTGCCTCCTTAACACATGGCACGTGTTAGGGCTTTCAGCACGTGTACAGCCCCTACAGTAATTTTTCACCCCATGTCAGAAAATGGATTCATAACATATGTTGAGGCATAAATAAAAATCAGATTGTTCCCTCTCATCAGGGTCTGTTTGTAATACAAACAGCGTTTGTCCTGCCACAGGCCTGGCCAAGTGGTCCAAGCTCCCCCGCTCCCTGGGCTGCAGAAGCCCACTCCTGCTCCCACCACACAGGCCTGCTGCTGAAACCCACCTTTATTGGATGGTTCATCTTTTGTTGTGTGCTACAAAGATCCAGAAGTGACCCCTGCCAGAAGATTCCCATGATTCCTATTGCAGCATTTGATACAGCCATGGAAAAAGCTTAACCTTAAAAAGCTGCTGGCACCCTGGCTGACTGCACAGCCATCCAAGGATAATGTTTCTTGAGCTTCACCACTCTGGAGTTCATAAGAGATGTAACTATTTCTAGCCAGGTACATAAGCCATTGAAGAGAGGGGAATGAATATCTCTTGAATATCTTTTTTCCTACAAAAAGAGGAGTACAACCCTGCTGGATTCTAGGAAGGCTCAGTAGCGTGGGGCCTTGTGAGTAGAGGCCTCAGTGAATTGAGAGGTGCCTGTGCAGCAACAGACCTTACCCTCTGCTGTCCTCTGTCTCAAAGAGTGTGATGGGTCATCACTGTAATTTGATTCCTGTAGGCATAGCCTCTCTCAAAGCATTTATCTCTTATTGGCATCCCTTGGATCCCTTCTAGGATCAACTCATAGGTTCCCACGTTACCGGTTTCAGGTTTAAAAAAACTGCTCCAAAGGCTGTTTGTCCCCATGGCAGAAGTCCCAGTGGCTGTGGCAGTAATGCTGCCAAGCTGACTGCTTCAAATGCTGACACACTTGCCAAGCTTGGGATGATGCCTCTCGTGCCTGGGACTATTCTGGTTTGTTTTCCAAAAGCATGCAACCATTCCTGCGTGGCATCTAAAATAGTTGCCTGTTTACTGTTGTTAGAGAGTACTAACTTTATTTGAACAACTCAGTGTAGGCAGGAGCTGGGCCATCACTTAAGGCAGGTGGTCATGTCCTCATAAATCCTGGATTTTGCCTTAGCCAGGAGCTGCTCTTGGAACTGGTGCACCTTATCCAGCATCCTCCAAACTGTGGTTGTGCAAGTGCTTGGTGACAGTACCACAGACACAGTTACATTGGAAAAGACCTCTGAAGTTATGAAGTCCAACCTAAACCCATGAAGCCAGAAACCGCTTTCACAGTGATAAGAGTTTCCTTTTGTACATTCCTGGTCTTTGCTTTCCCTGCTGTTCCTAGGAAAGGTCAGAGAGTCACAGAATATTCCAAGCTGCAAGGGACCCACAAGGATCATCGGAGCTTACAAGGGGTCTTTCCAAAACAGGTGCCTCATCCACGCAGGGATCTCCCATCTTACTCCTCAAATCAGAAATTGATTTGATAAGCCAGATGATGGGGACAACAAATACCAGGCTGAAGGCTACTATCCATGATAGTCCCACAACAAGCAAGCTGTGGAGCAGAACTGTCTTGGATCTAACTCCTTTTTAAGATGGATTTCTTCTATGCAGGGTCAGTTGGTACACCTGCTTCCAGGGGGCCAGATCCACAGGGGCCATGTCTCAGTGACTCCCCGCCCTTCCTCAGCCAGTGTTGGAGCCCTGGATTGGAGCTGGTATTTCTGACTGATGAGCTGAGACCAGGATTCTCCAAAGGCATCCTTTGAGCAGGATACAAGAGCAGTACATTTGGACCAAACCTTCCTGCTTTGTTGGGACAGGTGCTGGTTAAAGGTGACCATCGGGTGTTTGGGCTCCAACACCAGAGAGCTGGGTCCCCTCCTTGGGGAGTGGCAGTGCTGGCACCCCAAGGGGCTCACAGCTCCCACAGCAGCAGCTCAGGGCTACCACCATGGGCAGGATCCAAACCTGATGGCAGACACATGCTGGGGTGATAACCCTGGTGACCACCTACAGGTTTTCGGGATCCCACTTGGGATTTGAGTGCAAAATGCCAGTTTTAAAACACACCAGAGGTGGCACAGCCCTTCTCAGACCCTGACACAGGCCATGGGTCTACACTGGAGTCCTGTGTCCAGTGACACAGACCTGTCACTTGCCCTCCTCTTTCCCATGCTCTTTACCAGCTCTTCAGGACATAACCAAAACCACCACCTTAAGGACATGCAGAGTATTTTGTGACATTTCTATTGTTTTGCTGTCACTAGCAACACTGATATGAAAAAAAAAAATGAAACTTAGCAATGATATAGCTCTTTATATTTTGAAATCTCTGTACAAACATTACTTAAACAAAGCAAGGTAGTATGCAAAACAGCCATTGCTTAGAATAATCGACCAAGGGGTTGTGCTTCAGTGGTGACACCAGGAGAGGGACACAAGTGCTGGAAGGAAAGTGACAAACCAGAGGTATAACGAGGTCTCCTCTTCAGTTTGGGGTTATGAATGGAGAAAGTGTCAAGGACAGTATCTGAGAGTGTTCTTTAATAACCTTACACCAGGTAGGTAAAGCCGATGTATTTGCACTGTCACACAGGGAGACTGGGGAAGAGTACCTGCTTAATGCAAATAATATACAGCAATATTGTGTATACATATGTATAAATACATATTCACACACACACACATTGGACCTTAAACTTGTTGAGGATGTCTCAGCCAAACTGCAACAAAAATTATATTGGTATGATAGTGATGAAGATATTAAAAACATAAAAACACTGCAGTGACACTGACTGTGGATCTTTCCCTCCGGAGAACAGGTATTACTTAAACTGTTCCATCTGCCAAGGCTGGCTGCAAACATGGCTCTCAATTCCTCTTTCCTGGAATGACTGAAGAAAACAACACAACTACCCACAAAACTCATGCCTGCAAACACAAGTGCTGTTGGTGCAATTAACTTCCCATTTATTAATGTGTAATGGGACAGGCCTTTGGCTGAAAGGTTCTGAAAAACACAGTACATTGACATGATCCAAGAAGGAACTCATGCCCTCCCTGCTCCCCACAGCCCTGCCAGGTCCAGGATTCCAGCCCTAGCTCAGTTCCTGCAGCACCCCTGATGACTGGTTTGCATCATTCCCAGCTAGACAGAAACTATGGAAAAAGCAGTTTTATTGGAAGCACCATATGGGCTCAGGCACACGATGCCAGTGGATGCACTGAGGGAGAACTGCCAGAGTGCATCCCCCCAGGGACAAACACCTGCCTAGGGACACCCTCCCCCTCAATCCTGCAGCTCCAAACACCAAGCCTGCCTGCCCAGCGACCCACACAACTTCCTGCCGTGGGGAATCAACCCAAAATTGCTGCAAATACTCCAGGACCAGTTGTTTGCATAAAGGAAGAGCAGCAAGCCCAATGAACCTAAAAAGCCTCAGATGTACACACACAGCTGGTACATCTGAGCTGAGCTGTGACATTTCTGGGAAAAGCAGTGGCTGGGAGGACCTGCTGCCAGGTAGGCAATTCCTTTGGTCCATGCTCCCTGTGCCTGCAGCCCAAGGGCCCCTCCAGCAGAATCCCCATCCCATTTCTACATTAGAAACCAGAGAAAGCAGTGATTTCCATTTCTCTCTTCTCCTCCTGCTTCTATCAGATGCAGACTCAGCAAGAGCTGTAGCACATCCATCTCATTGAGCCACCAGCAGGACAGGGACCAAACCCAGGAAACCTCCCCCTTCCAGCCCTGTGGCAGGAATTCCAGCATTCCTTCTAAAATCCCGCCTTGTGTCTTTACCAAAACCCCTGCGTCTCTGCTAGCTCTAGAGCCAGGATAAACATTACGCCTCTCCCAAGAGGAGCACACAAAGTGAAGGTGGAAACATTTAAGCTCAACTGAAAACACTTGGTATTAGAAAATAAATAAATAAATGAATAAAGAAACCCAACAAAAACCACACAGTGATTCTGAGACAGAATAGTTACATTTTATACATTTTATTTCTGTGGGGTTTTAGGTTTTAAATAACATGACACATTTTTGTTCTGACTCTATACCTGAATTGCAACTCTCCTTCCTTTTCAGTAAACTTTGGGATAATTTTCACAGTGGACAGTTAATGATGATGAAATTGCAAAGAATTCAAAGTGCAGTTTCTTTGCAAGCATGAGCCTTCCAAACATTAATTTAAGGAATGGAAATAAAACTATTTTGAAAGCCACCGGTATTTAAAAAACCCAAAACTTTAACTATGAGGTGACCATGACTAAGCAATTCTTAGAACAGATTTTCAATTCCTGGCTGGTTATTTTTTTAAAACCACAGCTTGGTTTCCAAAGGCAAAACCACTCCACGACACTGGCTCTGCCTCACACTCCCAAACACTCTGAACCAACAGCTTTAACTTGTGCACATTTGCACAGAGAGCACAGTGAGTTTGGAGGTTTCCCTTGGCTAGATGCACTCTTGGACATCACAAAATCATGGAACAGTTTGGGTTGGAAGGATCTTAAAGCTCATCCAGCTCCACCCCCTGCCACGGGCAGGGACACCTTCCACTGTGCAAGGTTGCTCCAAGCCCTGTCCAACCTGGCCTTGGATACTTCCAGGGATCCAGGGGCAGCCACAACTGCTCTGGGCACCCTGTGCCAGGGCCTCACCACCCTCACAGGGAACAATTTCTTCCCAATATCCAATCAAAATCTAACCTCTGTCAGTTTGTAACCACGTCTCTTGTCCTGTCACACCAGGCACTGTCCAGCTCTCTTGGAGCCCCTCTAGGCACTGGACGGGGCTCTAAGGTCTCCCCAGAGCCTTCTCTTCTTTTGGTGAACAGCCCCAGCTCTCCCAGCCTGTCTTCAGAACTGGACTGATGAAATGCAACACAAGTTCCGTAATCCTGAGCCTTTCAGCAGCTAGTTTTTTAGATTTAGAGGAATAGCACACAAAAACCTTCCACTCCAGAGCTGCCTGTGCAATAACCAGCCACGAAACAATTTCTTCAAGACAAGGAGAAAGTGAGAATTGCCAGCTGTACAGAAACCCCACTGTTGTAAATCCCTAAGACAGCAGAGTCACTGTTGCCATCACCAGCTGTTCCAGGGGAAGAGCCAGCTGGACACCCCCACTGCCAACGAGCTCCCACATGACACGCTCACACTCCATAAGAATAATCTACAGTTATTACCAGGTCCTGAGTACAGCCATAAGCAAGATTTCAAGTGTTAACTTTTAGGCCCAGATTTTCTTAAAACGATCCTGTAGAACACATACATATTTAAAAAAAAAAAAAAAATCTATATTTAAAATTATCTATTTACCTAACCTACAAAACTTTACTACAAGTAGTCTGCCATCTGGAGAAAAAACACCTTAAATTCAATTTCAAGTATTCATCAACATTAAAGTTGTTACTCTAAGTCCTTTGAAGATCCTGAGACAAACAATTATAATTACATAAATATTCAATCAAAATAATTATATAAATATTCAATCAAATATAAGGGAAAAAAAATAAGTAAAAGAAAGGAAGAAGCTCCCAGAATGTCAGTACAATTTCCCTGTGCAGGCCAGCTCCCACCCACCCAGCCCAGGCTTTCCAGAGCCCTCAGCCTCCAAAAGCTGGTCCCCTACAAAACTTGGCAGCTGCCAGAGGCTGAGTTGTCTTATCTTTTGCAGTCACTTTAGATTATATACATTGCTATCCCTCCTTGTTCAGTGACAGTGATTTCCAGGGAACTCTCCCTACTTCCTTCTATGTGTGAGCTGCACAAAAAGGAACAAGGGATTGAAGGAAGCCAAGCAGTATTTTATTGACTCCCAGAAGACAGATATGGATTGCACATAGCCCTGGAAAACTTCTTTTTAAAATCCCAGAATTACCAACAAGAGAACTCATTCCTCATAAATAACCTGACACCGCTCCTTCGTCAAAAGATTTTGGCATGGAACATATTTCCTTTACATTTTAATGTTACTAGTTCATTTCAACAGCTAAAAAACTGTCTATATAATATTTAAATATTTTGCTCATATTTTTGACTTCATAAAAAATAATAGTTTTAGCTACTACTTTCCTAGTCCTCAAACAAAATTCAGAAAGACACCAACTTTTGAATGAGTCCCTTAAAAAAGCGTGTTTCACCTAAGAGCAGTAATGACTCCAAGGAAACACACACGGTGTGACCGCCTTTTCCTCAACCCTGCAGAAACATGTCCACACACTCAGCTACAGCCTTAAACAGAACTTCTGCACTGTGACCAAGACAAGGTCAATCCCAAAGGCTGGTGTCCCAGTGCTTGCAAAATCTGACCACATACAACTGAATTCCTTTCTGTTTTGGAAGAGGTCAGTCTACCTACCAACCTCTCAGTTGGATGATGACTCCAAGAGCCTTGTTGGGCCTGCAAGAGGCCATAGGAGTGCTCTCAGCTTTAATGAGAAGTTGACAGGGTGACAGAAGCCACCACAAAGGCGAATTAACCCAGCCCTTCTATTGCAGCTTCTTCCCCTGGCATTTGGAAAAGGCACTAACCTCCAGAAGCATCAATTTCCTGAGGGGGACCCCTGGGTCACGGACTCTCTTGCCTTCCCAGAGCAGTGCTTGCTATTATCCATAGTACCACCCAAATGTACTGTTTGCACCTCAGTGTCTTCCTCCCAAGACATGAACCCAGAGACTTCAACTAATGCACAAATGATTTTCAGGTCTGATCAGGTTTTGAAGCTGAGAATGGGTTCCTACTCAAGCAGAAATGCCTTAGCATTCATGACTGGCCAGAAGTGGGTTTACAACAAAGTCTCCAGCACCCCAAGGACTTGCTGACCCAAGAGGTGCTGGGGCTAAGGTCCTCCTTCTACACAGCAGTTAATCAAACATACCTCAATATCTTGCTTCCATCTCACATTTTTACATAAAGCAGAGGTGTCCACACCTTCAGGAAAAACACTTTTTAAAGGAATAGTCAAAACAAATGGACACACATTTGAAAGCAACTTACCTAATTAGTTTCATGAAGCCCATCACACGTGTAAAGCCCAAAGGCCAGGGAATCTCAGACACAACAATTTGGCTGAAAGCAGGTATAACTCACAGGAAGTAAGTTTTAACAACTGGTTTCTCTGTTACAAGAGCTTCCAGAGGAGAGCAATTAATACCCACCAAGTGATTGGTTTTGGCAACTCAGGCTCTGTGCCCTTAAAATGAGTAGATTTTTTTTAAAGCTGTCACATTGCTGTTACAGTGAAGATTGTATTCAGATGAGTTCCTGGGATATACGAATCACCTACTTCTAAACAGGCTTCTGCATGTTATAGACTAAACTTCTTAACTTACAAATAATTATTTTGCTGTTTCCAGTTTACAATGGTAAAAAAATGAAGACTTCACAATGTGTGTAAATGGGAGGTAAATGTATTTTTAAAAACAGAATAAAAAGCTGCATGTTAAAAACTGGCTCACAGACTAATAAATACATACATCAAAGACATGAAATTTTCAGCAGCTGGTTTTAAAGAGCAAGGAATTGGGAAAAAACTAGCTGTCCAGACTCCATTCTGGCTCTGTGATCTATGTGCTAAAAATACCTGCAGTTGAAAAACAAGTTAACAGAGGAGTAGAATCAGCTTTGTCACCTATTTTCTTTTTAAAAAATTAAGCTACTTCCTAAAAGTGTGGTGTAAAACCTAGAGAAACTATTAATTTCTTCATGCACTTGATGACATTGAATTAAAAAAGAAATATTTTAACCCAGAAAAAATGAGTCATTGTATACAGTAAGGACAGCCTTACTGCAAGTTTTCTACAGTAAAAGTATTTCTAGAAATACACCAGAAATTACTTTCCTATAACAAAATATACAATTATGTGTCAGATCATCATTGAGTTTCAATACTTAGGCAAAACAGAAATAGTTGCTGTGAAGTTTAAAAAAAACCCAACTCCGAAGAGCAGAAAGATGTTTTGACGGCTGTGGAGATGCCAGAAAGCAATGCTGGACACCAGGAATTTCCAGAACAACTCCCTTTCCAAAGTGATGGGCAGTTTGTGAATTAGACCGTGAGAGAAAACTGATCCTGTTCTATGGGCTTCTCCACCCAGGCTCCAAGTCCTGCCTTCAGGAATGCTTTAAACAAACTCTCTTTAGCAGTTTGATACTCAGCGGCTCCTTGCTTGGTGTCGTGGTACAGGTTGGGCTTGAGGATCTTTGAGCGCAAGCTGGAGGAAAGCTGTGGGGATGAGAGACAAGACCCTATTAAGCCAAACAGTATCAGAGTGACTGAGTTATTTAAACAGCTAATATTAAAACAAGGTAAGGATCTACCAAACAAAATGCTGAGGCCAAAAAGCCACAGACATACTTCCTGGAAGCTTGCTTTCTGAGAGTAAAACATGAAACCTCAGCAGTGAAAATGGGATTATCCTTCCAAATAAATTAAAATGCAAAGGCAAGCTCAAAGGAGACAGCATCCTTTGCTTACTCAGCTACAAGGAATATGCATTTTGGACCAGACATCATCACATTAAAGAATAAGTTAACAAACACATTGTTCTTTTCCTTTACTGCATGGAGCAGCAGCTACCTGGCCTCCAGTTGCACCAGGGGAGGTTTAGATTAGATATTAGAAAAAAAAAATCACTGAATGGGTTGTAAAGCATTGGAACAGGCTGTCCAGGGAAGCAGTAGGGTTACCACCCCTAGAAGTCTTCAAAAAATGTGTGGATATGGTGCTAGAGGACATGGTTTAATGTGAACATGGTGGTGGTGCTGCATTGATGGTTGGACTTGACAATCTTAAGGGTCTTTTCCAGCCTTAATGATTCTGTGGTTCTAACATCAGGCTTGGCTTAAAATAGGCTGAGAAAGTGGCTTCTGAGTACAGAAAGCACATCCAGGTATTTCACTAAGACTTAAGAAGTGGCAAACCTGGCGCTGTGGAAGCTGTACCTTGGCATGGATGCGCATCCAGCGGCTGTAGAATGCATGCTTACAGAGGCGCGATGCACGGCCCATCTCATCCTTGCCAGTTGTAGCATTAATGATTTCCAGACCAGAATCTCCTACTGTCCAGTTCACACTGAAGTTCGGGGCTTTCCCTGGCTGACGGGCTTCTGCGTTACTGATACCTGAAAGAAAAGTGATGTTTAACGATGATAATAAATACAAACACTTGATTTTTGGTTTTTTGTTGGGGAGTAAACAGTGTTACAAGCAGATCTTTTATTTTGAGGGCATTCTCCTGCAGATTTCTCACCGACTCGCAGAGGTAGCACCATGGACACCTCACTCTCATTCTGGCTAAAGTGGTCTCTACTTCTGTCCTTCCCAGCAGGGCAAGTGTGCACCTCTGCAGAAAGCGGCCTCCTCGGCAGAGGGGATCATGGAGAGCTCTGTGGCAGGAGTTCATGGGGTTCATCTCACTTCCAAATGGATGCGAAACTATGAACCCTGGAAGTGTTCACGGCCAGGCTGGACAGGGCTTGGAGCAAACCTGGGATAGTGGAAGGTGTCGCTGCCCATAGCAGGGGGTGGAATGAGATGGGCTTGACAGTCCCTTCCAACACAAACCATCCTGTGAGCCCCGTCCTCAGAACCCTCCACAAAGCCAGAACTGGCAGACATTTGGGTCTTCCAGCATAAATCCATTGTGTTCTAGCTGCCTCCCCACTTTACATGGCCAGTGTTGCACACTGAGCCCAGAGATGGGGAACCACAGGACTCCAAACAGGATTCGAATCACTTTGCTCAGGTCTTAAATTATGTGACACCTTCAAGCTATGGCTCTATCTCCAGGGATAGAGAAGCAAAGCCACCACAATCCAACCCAAGTGCAAATCGAGGCTGCCTGCCCAGGGCAGGATTTACTCCCCACGACACCCCGATGCTCAAAAGATGGACTGTACATAATGAAGGTCACAGCAGCTGCTCCATGCATGTGTGACTCCTCAGACATTCCAGGGGTGGCAAAACTCTATTGAAGATGTCTCAGTCACCTCACCAGGAGAGAGCAAAGCACCAGGGCAATTTGTTCTTTCTAGTAAATAAAAATCCTGCTTTAAGGCAGCTCTCATTGAGAACCTATTTCGAGTCTACTCCACTGTTAGGCCAGGTCCTACACTTAGTAAAATCTAGACAATTTTTGGAAATTGAACATAAGCAACACAGCAGGATGCATTTCTGGCTGATATCTGGAATGCAATCTAATGAAGCTGGGCACCTGGTGATGCCTTTTCCTGGTCTTAAAATCAAGAGTCAAACACAGTTAGAAGGGAAAAAGGGATTTTACCTTGGTATTTATTTTAAGGATCCTTACGTGCACACGTCCAGGTGGAATGCACCAAAATGCACCCTGCAATCCCCCCACAAAAGATCTGGTATAACATTATAGGTCTTACTAATTAGCATATCTATCAAAGATTCCCCAGTGAGAGGCTCAAGTGAGCCCCCCTCCCCAAGGAGCCTTCCCCTGGATGGTTCTATCATAGTTCACAGAATGTGTTCTGGAGAGAACCTTGGGGTCTGGGGCACACTGATCCCTAACTATGAAGCTTCTAAAATGTTTAGTCTCTCAGCTTGACAAACAAGTCCAAGAATGTAGGCAAAAAGCACTAAGAATACAGAAGTTATAAAAAGGTATAACAGGGGTATAAAAGAAAAGGCAAAAAATCACCATGGCATCACTGGGAGCAGGACTGGCTCACCTGGCTCAGTCTCATGGCACCTCTGGGCCCAGGACTGAGAGTGTGCAAGACCTACAAAGTCTGAATGACTCAGCAAAATTCAGGTTTGCTTCCTACCATCAATTCCTCATTTAATAAACAAAGAAACACTTTGAAATATAAACTACTGAAGCTGTTGTATTTTTATACTTGGTTTGGATCAACCTTGTCACTATGACTGATAAGAAATAATTAAGTGAATAATAATAGAAAATAACCTACTATTCCCCATTTTCTTAAAATATAAGCTGAAAAAATTGAGAATTGGAACAAAAGTTCATTTTACCAAAAGTACTGAGGCAAGAGTGCTAAGAAATTGATGCCACCTGGCAATTTTTTGTCTTTTTTTTCTTTCATTTAATGACATCTATACTATTACCTTTCCTTTCATTCCATACACTATTACACAAGTACAGGGATCAGACAGAGGTCATCAAGTACTCCAAAACACTTGTGATATCACACTGAGTCCCACAAGCAAATCAAATAAAGATGACAAAGCTGAACATCCAGTATGGACTACATTTCCATTGCAATTATACAATTCAATTCCTTGGGTTTTGATGAATTAATTATTTAAAAAAAAAAAAAAAACAAACCCAAAACTAACCCAGATTTAGAATTTCAAATAGATTTAATTAATAACAACCCATTCAGCTGCTTATTTGTATGCAAGAACTCTAGAGAGATGGCAAAGGAGTCCCTGATGGTGGATCACAGGTAGCATGGACAGGGAATAAGGGTTATCTCAAAATCAAAGCATTTGATAAAACTTCAGGTGGGTCAGATCTTCCCCCTCAAAATCTAGACATGAATATAGCACAATATGCTGAGATTAGAAATAGAAAAGAAATCTAGGATAGAGAGTCAAATATTTTACTCTCCTTTGAAAACTAATAGAACTAAAGCTATTTAGAGAACATTGCTCAGAACTTATTGTTAAATATTATTAAAAAGGGATATAATAAGCAAAAGGAAAGGTCACAGCTCTTTGTGCCAGTGCTTATATAAATAATAATGCTTGACAGTTCTTTGAGGAGAGAGCTAAAACAAGCTTCATTAAAAAGGACACAGAAAGCTGAAAAGCACCAATGTGAACAGGAGGATGAGGTACCAAGGGAACAGCCAAGAAAAAAAATCACCAGAAGTTCTGCTGAAGGATTTAATTTTGTCTACCTTAAAAACAAATTCATTAACACTTGAATAAAGATGGTCTCCTTGGGAAGAGTGAACACAGCTGGAGAGCTTCCAGCTCGGGGCAGACCTGGGATGTGTTGGGGGGGGAAACTGAGGTAGGATCGGTGATGATACTAAATTATTTTTAAAAGGCAAGAGGAGGAGCAATTGCAAAAAGCAGCAGAAAAAACCTCACATTCTGGGGATCTGGGCAATAAAAAGGCAGATGAAATTCCTCACAGATTAATATAAAGCAACATATATTAGGAAAAAACCCTAAGCAATCTTGCAAAAGGAGTTCTGGACTTGGAGCTCAATATTAGCATTCAGGAATGAGGTTTTAGTTTCTAATACTCAGTTCTACCAAAAGGTCAGGTCAATCACCAACAGTAATCAAAGTGAATGTTAGGAATTATTAGTGAAGGATCAAGGAAGTGAACAGAATACATGCCACCACATAAACCAGTATTGCTGCTTTACTCTGGATATCAGCTACTGCTCTGGTCTCACTAGCACAAAAATGGGTCTGCAAAATGATCCTTATGTGAAAGGGTCTCTGTGCAAGGAACAACAAAGTAGACTAAGACACTTCAGCTTGCAAAAAATAGGACTTAGTTTTCTATACCTCTGAGATACTCCTTCCTATCTGAGTGTCATGACCACTGCTTATGGTCTGGATCTCACAGAGCACTGAGGAACATCTAACTAATTAAATTAGCAGAAAGGAAGTTCCTTACCCAAGGAGGCTGTGGATGGCAAAAAGTTGAAACCATTTCAAAAAACATAACCAGGAATGAACAAATGAAAGATGTGCTAAGGATTTCTAAACACAAAGATCTCAGTACCTGACTTGGGCTTCAGCAGGGGTGAACTCCTGCGTGCCCACCTCCCACAGTGGCTCCACCAAAAAGAGTCTGTGCAGGTCACCCTGCAGACTGGCAACTTGACATTGGCTGATTTATCCAACCATCCTCACTCTGTGAAATCAGTCCCTTTTCAGATTATTCTAGAAATTTACAAGATTCAAACCTGTCTTCTCTTCAAGTGTGGTGGCCACCTCTCAGGGAGAGTTCAACTGCCCTCAATGCTGGGCTGCTAAAGGCACCCTGAAAATCTGGCTCCTGCAACCAAAAGGCTTCCAAGAGCACAGGAAGGGAGTTTCCTATCAATAGACAGATTTCCTGCATCCCTTACCTGAAAAACAGCTGCTCTGGTATGCATGTTCCCTACTGGAACTGAATATATGGGGCACGTGTTAGTGGTGAACAGGGCAGTGCTGAGTTAATGGTTAGATTCGATGATCTTGGGGGTTTTTTTACAACCTTAATGATTCTATGATTCAACTTGCTGGGAAAAGGTGTAACTCAAAACTCTCTTGTAAAGAAAGAAAGATGATAAAAGACAATTTTTAGCAGTACATAACAGTATCTCAAAATAATTCTAACCTAATGCAGGTGCCCCAGCAGACATAAAATTTACTTTATTGAAGAAAACCTGTTTTTACAGTACTTTCTCAGCTAAACAGGCAGGACAGTGGGACAAGACAGGTATTTCTGTTCTAGTTCATCCCTCTGGTAGAAATAAATCACAGAGGTGTGTGTGTGGTACAAGAAAGAACACAGAACTGGAGACAGGTATTTCTGCAGTACTTGTTCTAGGTAAGAATACACTGAAAAATATGTGAATCCAAGAGCACAGCTACACGAATGCCCCAGCTGAATGTAACAGCAGAGGTCAGAAAATCAGCTTTCAAGACTGAACCAGTAAAAAAAAAATACATCAACGGAGATCTCTGCCCAACCTCCTAAAAAACCTATCTGTACATTTTTGAGATGTGTATTTTTGTGAAAACTGAACAGCTGAGAACATTTCCGAACTCTCTGCTACTCGGCAAGTCCTGGCTCAACTGTTTTAAACAGATGGTTCTATTTCATGGGAAATAGATGATAGCACCATTGCAGAAAGATGATTTTCAAGAAGACAAGGTACTGTTCTATGCTGTGAAAAGGAAAACAAAAACTCTTCTCATCCTGCCACAAACCTGCTGTCTTGGAAGGACTGATAAAAATTCCCCAAAATCAGGCAGAAGCAGTCCATGCATCAGCTACTATGCCCATAAAACTATTAGCTATTTGGTACAGAGTGTTGCAACTGTTACTTACTTGCTAATATAAGGATGAATACGTTATTTAGCACTTTTATACATTCTAATTCGGGGAATCCTTATTAATTACCTTTTGTACCTAAAGGAATACTCATTGTTCACAATGGTCTTTTCCCCACTCCCTCCCTAAATCTGTTTTAAAAATTCATGTCCAACTTTCAACATGCTTTAAAATTATGAGCTGCTTTTTTTCCCCTGGAAAATAAACACATACCAAAAGCTAAACTCTACAGAGCAAAGCAATGCACACAGTGAGAGGATGAGATTTGAGTTTTAAAGCTTTCAGGGCATTACTGTAATAAGCCATTTTTGAATTTAAGACAGGTGAAGTGTTATCTCCATCCATTTTGAGCTGATTATTGATCTAGAAATTGTGAACCAAGTGTGTCTATCTTGGCATACTAATAAATGAAAGGACCAGTCAACAAAAATCTGCAATGCAAGAGAAGTGACAGTCAGTGCTAACACACTATTTCCACAGGTGGGAAGAGGTTTCACTAAGCCTTCAACTTGCCTCTCATCTTCCTAGGGCATGCTCCAGACAGGAATGGTGGGGAAGCTCATCCAAAGTTTCATCCCCCAGTTCTTTTTAGCTTTTAAAGGTCCTTGCTACAGTATTTCTGACTGGATAACTGTATTATGTTTTACCACAACTTCTCTATTGTAACCAGCAAGCAGTTTACTCACAGCACACAGTTTGCAAGGTTTTGAGAACTGGAAAATCACAATGCTACTGAACAGACTTAGTTACCGGCACGGCCTTCTCCATTAGATACTTGCCACTAAGTAAAGGTCTGTTGAGTGTATAAAGAGGTGGTAGATCTTCTATCTCTGCTATCCTCTGGTATACGGCTCTGGATAGATGATCCCCATGATATAAACTCCCCAAGATGATGCTAGAGAAGTAAATTGGCTCCACAAAGAGGCTAAGTAAGGCTCCTTGAATACCCAATACGTTCCACCTAAGAGGGAGGGAAAAACAAAACAAAACAAAAAACAAAAAAACACTTTCTTTTTAATGGAACAAGTAACATCTGCCAGACATAACAGCAGTTAATCACAATGGACCAGACTTTCAACCCTTCCTCCTGACCAGCACATGACCATGGTAGCATAAGCTGTGAAACCTGCCAGAATTTCAGAGATCAGCTTAGGGGACACTCAGTGTAATCCTGAGTAAAATGACCTAAAACAGGAGCAGACTTCTTGTAACCCTGCTAACATATCTGGTGATGCATTTTCCAGCACTCTAATGCCAGAGATGGACAGGATCATTCAATGGGAGAAAGCCAAACCGTGAGATTCTCCATCAAAAACAGCAGCTGATGCCTCCAGAAGACACCTGGCAGGGAGAAGAGCATCCTTTCTGGAGCACAAGAAGGATTGTCTGCAAGACCTCCACACCTCACCATCACAAGGAAAGGCCTGTCCTTCAAACCTTAGCCCAACTGCCCACATCCTGCTGACATGTGCACTGGCTTGCAATATCCACAGGCAGGGAGAAAAGTGAATATGAAAACTGAAAACATGCAAAGAATGCATATAGTCTTTGCTCCCTTTAGCTGCTTCACAGATTGCGAACATAAATCCCTGTCTGAGCACTGTGATTTACACTGGATCAGATCTGGTGGCAGGGATGCAGAATGCCTAGGAGCAAAATCCTGATTCTGACTTTTTTTTTTAGCTGTGTTCATTTGATAAAGTTTTGGCTCTCAGTGTCTCTGTAACTGTCACGCAAAATACTTCTGAAAACTTCAACATCTCCTGCAGAGTATTTTCACTGCTTGGTCTGAGGAATACGTGCAAAAAGCTTGGCACAATGAAAATAGCGTATTTCAGTCTTGGAATCCCAGAATGGTTTGGCTTGGAAGGGACCCTAAACATAATCTAGTTGCAACCCCTGCCATGGGCAGGGACACCTTCCACTATCCCAGATTGCTCCAAGCCCTGTCCAACCTGGAGCTGGAGTCCAACTGCAACACTCAGACACAAGAAGCAGGAAAAGTTCCCTTGGTGCTTGGATGAAACAGAGGAGCACATCAGAAGCTCTCGTGCTCCCATAGAATGGTTGTCCTTGTTAAAAAGCCCATCCTATGCCAGGTTGCAAGGTTGTCCTAGGAAAAGAGGGAATTCGGATGTTGCTAACAGTGTTTCTTGCAGCTTGTGCTGGGATGGCAGAGCTACACATTAGCATCATTTCAAGTTAGAAACTCCACACCACAACTGTTTCACTACTGCAAAAACTGAACTACACAGGCTGGCTTCAGGACTTGCAACATGTTTCTTTTTTTTTTTAATAAAAATGGTAAAACAAAGATTATAATCCAAGGAAACAGTTTCTTTACATATCTTTACTGAGGATGAAAATGGAGGCAATGCGCATTAATTTACTCACCTGTCATTAAAAAAGCTGGCCCTAATAAATGAGTAAAAATACTGTGATATTAAATGAGGTGTATTTTACATGGAATAAAGGCATATTTTTAATAAGACTGAAAACGCAATCAGGAACCAAGTGTCAGAGTAAAGATATCAAGTGAAAATTGCTGCTTCCCAGGACCAGTATGCCTTTCTGACTGCTACAGACACAGGTAAAACTATGGAAGAAACATCTGGAAAGAATTCAAGACTGAGCATTGCAAACTCAGGTTTGCAGACAAGGCACATCACATTTTACATTACATGATCAGTGCTTGAGTGATGATAGACATTTTAAAATAGGCCAAGGCACTCTTCTGGCAAAGCCCTTACTTCCTAAATAAACCCCCTTTGCTGGACCCTTTTCCTTACTTCTGACTTCAGTATTTCCAGAGCTCGTGTTTTGCTGCTTCCTCCCATACTTGGTGACCTTCTCTGGCGCAGAAAATGAAAGTTGACATTTGTCTTGTTAACTTCTGATTAGAAGAGGAGGAGGAGTGAGGACAGCTGAGCAAGCCTCTGCAAGGAGGGCTGTATGAACTGGTATTACTTGGCTAGGGCCTTGGTTTGCTGGGTTGTGCTGAATCCCCTTTGCCACTGCAGCACACACTCATTGGGCTCAGAGCAATGGGCCTGTACAAGGACAGGGACTGCAGAAACCACTCATACAACCAAAGCTCTTAATATTCATTACGCAGGGTTGGGTGGTGGTTAGGTTTATAAAACTAGCTTTAAATTTCATTGTTGTAATAAAAGAACATTTACTTCTCTACAAAAATGTATTCTTATATCAGAAACTGGTTATAGTGCAGAGATGAACATGAAACCCAAAAGAATCACATAATCACTAAAGTTGGAAAAGCCCTCTAAGAGCATCAAGTCCAACAATTAACCCTGTTCAGCACCACCCTGTTCACCACTGTTCCCAGGTGCCACATCCACACACCTTTTGGACACTTCCCACCTACACTCCACCACTTCCCTGGGCAGCCTGTTCCAGGGTCTGGCCAAATTTTTCCCCAATATCCAACCTGCACCTCACCTGGCACAGCTTGAGGCAATTTCCTCTGGTCCTGTCCCTTGATATGTGGGAGAAGAGACCAACCCTCACCTAACTCTACCCTCCCATCAGGGAGTTGCAGAGAGCAAGAACGTCACCCCAGAGCCTCCTTTCCTTCAGGCTGAGCCCCCCCAGATCCCTCAGCTTCTCCCTATCAGATTTATGGTCATGTTCTGCAGATCATAGCAGAGTGAAAGAAAGCACTGCATGGAGACTTTCTTCTTGTTCCTTTTTCATACTTTACTTCCATCGAACAGTAATATCTCACTTCCATTAGCACGTACACTGGAACAACCTTTATGAATATAAACTGAGAAGAAACCACCACCATACATCAGTTTTCAAAAGGCCACAGGCATTGCCTCCAGAAGTGCCTCATCCTCCAGTTTACAAACACAGGTTGTCAGAACACACACCAACAATTGCTGCCAATCTAACACTAACCTCTACTGAAAGCACAATTTCTTTTAAAATTAATGGGCCAAATGCTGTACTTCACTATAAACCATGTGGTGCAGAGCAGAAAAAGCAAAATGCACTACAGAAAACTTCAAGTCAGTGTTGTCTTTCCAGTGGAGCAATTAAACAATGGATTTTTTTTCTTCACATTAAAAATAGCATCAGAAAAGAGTTAAGTAAGTTACTGAAGTGACTTAAATCTAGCTTACAAACCCAAACCTGGGTACTAAAAAACGAGCACGAGCAGAACACAAGAATGCTGCATCACATCAAAAGATACTGACATGCCTAAAGAAAAGCATGTAAAGCAGAGCGCTGCAGATAGGAGAGAACATGGAAGCAGGCAGGGAAACTTTTCCAATGTATACCTTCTCACTGGAAACACATGAGATGCTTGTCTAAGCTAAGCAAAAAAAAGTGTTATAACAGTATTTAACACATTCTGAGCACTCCAGTTTTAAGTTACTACAAGAATTTTCTTTGACAACCTTCAAAAACTTTACCTCAAAGTAAAACTGGTATTTAAAGTGCAAGCTCTTAGATTGGTATGAATAGCCACAGGATTTACATTCAAACTGCCAACGCTCAAACACGGGTGCCCTGATTTGAGCTGGGGTACAGCTAATGGTGATTTCTTCACTGTTGGGAGTACAAGGACAGTGTTGGGAAATGCTCCTTCAAACCAGTACATCCCAACACCTTTACAGGCTCGACCCCCACCTTGGCCTTTGCAGATCAATGCACATGAGTTGTGTTCAACTCCTGACAATTTACACAGAGGACACTCTCTGTGTACTGTGCTCACCTGAGGTCTTACAGATGACCACCTCAGTGGGAAATCTGAATTTTATAAATTTATCATAGTCACTGGTTTTCTTATTCTGTATTCTCTACTCTAGATTCTGTTCATAACAATCTGAAGGATGGATGCACTTCCTCAACCTTTGCTGTTGTCAAGCACGCTGCACTGAAAAAAGAGGGTGGAGAAACCAGACACTGACACCAAATCAAGAGGAGTCCTCTCCTCCTTGCTGTGTTGTCACATTTCTGCTTCAGACCACCATCTGCTCAGGGGTATCTACAGTGGATTCCTAAAAGGTCTGTGGATTTCACAGTGGATTCCTAAAAGGTCTGTTGATTTCTTCAAGAAATGCAGCTGATTTCACAGCTCTTGACACATGAGAAGGTAAGTAAAATTTAACTCTCAGCAACACTTTCACAATGTGCTGGTAGCACCTCTTGCCAAAAATAAAACCAGTTAAAAATATACGCGTCAGGTAAAAATTCCCCTCTGAACCTTTCAAACTCCAAAGGTACAGAAATGCTGCTATTCACATTATTTTAGAGAAAATACAGAATTGAGGGGGGCCTAACAGCAGTAAGTCATACAATTTGATGTTAATATCAAACAGTTACTAATTTTTTATGCAGAGAGCAGTATGGCGGAGGGCAGTCACTATGTGTGACCCACAATGGTGTCCACATGGAACTGGTGTCAAAATTCATCTCAGGAAAACAAGAGTCTCCTGCAAATACTCAAACAAGGCAAAACCTATCAAGTGTTTACAGTTCAAAGAGCTTCCCATATCAATATTATTTATAAACCACAATTACTATGAAGAAATAAAAATTATTTAGTTAGCATTTTGTTTATCACAAGTTTTTACTTGCAACTGATGGCAAGTGAGAAAAGGTGTCACTGTGGAAGATGAAGGACTATACCAGAAAGCAGTTTTCCTTCTGGTGTGCAGAAGGCACAACTTTAAACCCGATTTCTTCTTGTTTCCTTAAGAGATTAATTAAGTCTCTATGACCACTCCTCTTCAAGGGCCACAGTTGTAAACAGGCAGCAGTATCTTTACAAGGAGTGAGAGCTTCTTTTAAATCAAGTAGCTGGCTCAGCAGCCCACACTGTAAATTGTAAGCGCAGGAAGTCTCTGGTCTTTGACAGCAGCCCTTCTCACAAACACCGTTTTAGACTTGCAATTACACACATGAAAAAGTGTTTCCCCTTGTAGCTGCACCAAGGCAGGCAACCATGCAGCTCTGCCTTGTCCCAGCTTTTCTGGCATTGCCTGGATTTGCTGCCTGTATGTTGTTGGAGACTGAAATGTTAATAGTTTATTACTTAAACATCTTCATGAAGGACTTTTGCCTACTCTAGCAAAATGTATTACAAAAGCTGCAGAGACCAGTATTGAACAGGCCTGACTGAGGCCTTACACCTCTTGATGATGAAGATAAGATAAAGTAACAACTCAGGGCTGGGGACATTCCCAAAGCACAGGCTTAACACCTCAGGAGTGGAGACCACAGCCCCAGGCCTATCAGCTGCCAGGCTCACACAGACCCCCTGCACCAAAGGGTGGAGGGAGGAGAGGCTTCGGGTGTGTGCTGGAAAAGCCTCTGGTGAAAGGCAGTGAACGCCCATCCTCCGCTGTGCAGGGAAGCCCAGCTGAGGGCCCTCTTCTGCTAGGGCGAAGCTGCATCCACATGAAGGACAGAGGGGTGCCATGGCCCATCGAACACCCCCCCCCAAAGGGGTCCCCAGATCCTTCACCAGAAAACCAGAGATGATGCAACAGATCCATGGTGCTGCAAGGGACAGTGACACACTGGCGCCCTGCAGGGGAGACACCTGGGCGTTCCCACCTGCCCAAAACATGTGTTCATCCACTGCATTCTACACTCTTCAGTTCGGCGGCGGCAGGGGACCCTCACCAAGACCAGATGAAGGGGAGCAATGAGACGTGATTGGGACCCTGGGATGGGTAATATGCTTCCACCTAACCCCTGTTACTCTCTCCCTATACCCCCACCCCCCACACACACTTCTTTCTCTATTTCTTTCTGTCTTTTCTCTTTCTTTCTCTTTGCCTCTTTTACTATTAAATAAAACACATCAATTTTTTGGCACCAACATCTAATCTCGTTCGGTTTTAATCTCGTTTTTGGGTATATTTTGAACCTTCAAAGTTTTTTCTGTTTTATACACAGACTTTGTTTTCTTTGCTCTTCTGGGTTTAAACCAGATCGTAACATATGTGAGCCTAGTTGGAGAGGTTCCATAATGGTACACCTTGGATAGTCGTTTCTCACCACCTCCCCTCAGGTATTTTACCTAAGTGCCACCATGCATCAAAGTGGCCACTGCAATCACATCGCCACTGTCACTGGGTTAAGAACTGGTGAGGAGAAATGCTCTCTTTTGGGGACAAAAGGAGGAAGACTGAGTTACAAATGTCCATTTGGATTTCCCACTCTGAATAAGCACAAAACAAGGCTGGTGGATGGGCATGTGATATTCTTTCACACAAAAGTTTATCAGAAAAATATTTTCCCTTCTTTAAAGTAGAAGAGCACCAACGACTTTCCTTTTAACAACTCAACATAGAAAGTTTTTCTCAGTTCCTAGAGCTTTTCTACCAGAGAAACCATGTGAAAAGGAATTTTGCACTTCTCAGCAGGACATTAGCCATTAACTGGAATGTTTAATGAGAAGGTAAGTAATAACTTGAAACCAAAAATATGGGCAGAAAAGCACATCAGAAGGAGAATGACAAAAATCAACATCATGAAGTACCATGGCACCAGGTCAGGATACATTTAAAACAAATGCACGTATATTAATGTTAACTCTGGTCAGAAACCACCCTAACACCCTACTGCAGAGCCACCAAGCTCTAACACACCAGGACAATCCTGTTTTAATGCTTCCAGCCCAAGGGGGATTACACTCATGGCCCTCCCACATTTCTCACAACTCTCCCTGATTGCTCCTACCAGGTCTAGGAGGGTGCTGGGCAGCACGCTGCAGCAAAGCCCTCAAAGGCTGGAAACAACAACCTGGATTATACAGATAATCCACACAGATGAGCCAGTTCAGATACAAGTGGTTTGATACAAGTGCAGTGCCACACCCCAAATTTATCCACATCTTTCCCAGGCTGTGACTGCGAACCTTGGGAAAGATCAGTGGTAATTCCCATGTCTGAGGCATACTGGAGGACTGATTGCTGGACACTGTGGAGCAAGGCATTCTTTCAAATGTAAATGGACAAAACATGTCAGGGCAATGTAAAAAAAAAAAAAAAAAAAAGATGAAAATTTGGGCCTCCTTACCCGCCATACAGTCTTTGTTCTGTGTCAAGGGGTTCTATTTGCTTCCTTCACTGGCACAAACAAAATTATTCCCATTAGCCCCAAGGAGAGGTGACAGCTAGCTATGGAAGCGAGAGATGGATTCTGTTCTGCATCATACAAAATCAACAAAAGAATCAAATGTGTTCTAGCTCAACAACTGGCTTTTTTTTTTTTTTTTTTTAATATATTTGCAATGCCAATGTGATAAAAGAATGTGGCATGAATCCCAAGTCAGTAGGTTGGGAGAAGCCCCTGACATGAAACTGGGGAATTTATTTGGTGAATTTTACTGAAAATATTATAAAAGAAGCTGAAATGTCATTTTTATAGAATTACCTTTCCCCAGCTGCCTGTCCTAGCTTCTGAAAGACCCTATTCATTTATGTTAGGGGTATTTAAACTAAAATAAAATGTTTTCCTTCAGTAGAGATGCTGATTACTTGAGACAAGACTAAAGGAACAAATCCATTATGCAACTTTCCTCCTCTATTTTTCATTTGGCATATGCAGTTCACAAAAACAGTTCCTACTTAATATCCTTAATAAACTTTGAGTCGGGCTAACAGTGACTTTAAAACATATTTAACATACATATCATTAAAAAATAACTAAAGTAACATTAGCCAAAAAACTTGGTATTTCTCATCTACTTTGCAAGAGCACAAAGGCTGCAAACGCACAGACTCATTTAAAAAAATTATGATGTTGCAACTCTCCCATACTTCTGACGCTTGTTAAAGGATTCTACTGCTAAATTTTTTTTTGTCCATTTATGATTCTGAAAACAAAAACAATCTTTCAATCTTTGCCAAAAAGAACAACAAAGAAGGAATTGGATGAAATATAAATTAAAATACTGTTCTGGAAACAAAATATTTAATTACAATAAAATACTTAAACTATAAATAAAATTCTAGAGTTAAAAACTAGAAGTGCCCATCCATTAGGATTTTTTTAACAGGGACACTTTCCACCATACAAAATAATAAAAATCTAAACTATGCATGGAAAATGTAGGTATCCTTGATATCATGGAATGGTTTGGGTTGGAAGGGACTTTGAAGCTTGTCCTGTTCCAACCCCCTGCCATGGGCAGGGACACTTTCACTAGACCAGGTTGCTCCAAGCCCCATCCAACCTGACTTGGAACATTTCCAACAATGGGGCAAGGATGTATATCACCAGAGGAAGTTATCCAAATATAAGTAATGTAATAGATTTATTGTACTGTTTTCCTAATGCTGTACTACTTTAGGGGGAAAAAAAAACACTAAAACATTCCTCTGCTATTCCCTAGTGATAGAAATACAAAACAAAGCTGTCATGACTTGATGTGGCTGGAATGATACAGAATGACTCCACCTTGCCTCTGAAGCCAGCAAAAGGTCTGACATCAACTGTAGGTGAAGAATCAGGGCTTTATCACGGGGTGACAGCCACTCTCACACTATGTCTAAGCATTGAGATAAGCCCAGCAATTCCCTGCACATGCACTGTGGGTATCATGCACCCCTCCTTTAGGAATCACAGGATGGTTTTGGGTTGGAAGAAACCTTAAAGATTATCTTATTCCATTCCTCTTCCACTATCCCAGGTTGCTCCAAGCCCCATTCAATCTTGACCTTGGACACTTTCAGAGATGGGGCAGCCACAGCTTCTCTGGGCAACCTGTGCCAGGGCCTCACCACCCTCACAGGGAAGAATTTCTTTCCAATATCCCATCTAACCCAGCCCTGCTTCAGCTTAAGGCCATTCCCGCTTGTCCTATGCCCTCCTTCAGCAGTAACATCAATAGCAACAAAACCAATCATTCAGCATCTCACCTGGCTATCTTGTCACTGCAGGACATGGTCAGCAGCCTCTCTCCTTGCAATACCCCATCCCACGTCTGGATAGTGGTAGTGGAGCGCACGGGGATGGTCCCTTCCCCAGACTCAATTTTTGTCCGTAGCTGTCCTCTGGCTTTTCGGTTTGGGTGTCTGTCCCCTTGGTCTGAAGGGCAAAAAACACTGAGAATCAGCTGAGGAACATTTTCAAAGGGTTTTACATTAGAATCACAATAAGAAAGACTAATTTGAGGTATTTGCCTGCAGTTATTGCTGGCTTACATCACAGTTCCTGCTGCTCTTGGCAATTTAGCTACAGCATCAGACACCTCTCACAAACACTGCCTTCCAAAACACACTTGCAGTTAAACCAAGCTTTCACCAAAGGAGCAGTAGGAAGCAGGCAGCTCTTGAGCTCTTTTCTGGGTGTTACAGAGTTAAAATGAAGTTAATGGGCAGACTGTGGAAGGGGCAGGCAGAGAACTGCTGTTAAAGGATAGAAACAAGGAAAGGGGATGGTTAGTTCTGTAGGAATACTTGCTGACTCACTGGCTTATCTCAGTTAGCATCAACCTCTTCAAGACCACAGGGCTCATCACTCTATACTGAACTTCTACCACAGAGGAAGAACAGCTCAGACTTTTTTGGAAGAGATCTTTGTCTAACACACCTCTATGCTAAAAGGAAAGAAGACACCTAAATTTTAACCATGCTGCTTGTACATGCCCCAAGAATAATTTAAGCTCCCTTGGGTGGAAGAGGACTGCTGTCATACCCTCTTGAGCTGCTTCATGGGGTGAGAAAATCCGAGCATCACCACAAGGAGATGTGCTGATATAGAGATGGAACTGCACATTCTCCTTCAGCTTAAACCCGCCTTGCTCCGATCTGATAAAAATGGATTTTTGCTGATCTTCTTTATTGCTGAAACAGAGAAGAAAGCTAGAGTGAAAACTGTCATTAACATGGAAATAAGCATAAGCTGGGCAGACTTAACAGGCATTAAAAACAAACACAGGATGGCTGAAGATTCTGTAATATAAATCTAACAGTTATGACAATTAACAAAATTAAAGGACCATCAAGACAGGAAACAAAGAGCCTGTGGCAACCCCAGATGTCAAGAGCTTTCAGGCACTTAAATGAAACATCAGCAACCTTTAGCCCACTTCATATTATTTTGATTTATATGTTTACAGTTTACAAAATGATTGCCAATTATTTTCCCTGTCCTCCCCTCTCATGACTGACACCTCACTGAATAAATGTTTTGTTCAACTCAAACTTGAGGGCAAAGGGCACAAGTTCTAAATTCAACATCCTAATGCAACAGGACAAGTGTTTTACAGTGAAATAATGAAGACAGATGTATTCCACAGACACTTTCTCAGCTCTGTGGGATCAGCTCATCATTTTTTCCCTCCAGCTTACCTTAGGTAAAGCTCAAGTTGTGTGTACAGAAATTTCAGCAGACACCGTCGAGCTATAATTTCTGCATGGCAGTCATTTAATGCAAGACCACGATCACTCATGTATTCACCATTGATGCATTTTGTTCCTGTAGAAACACTTATTACCAGGGCATCTTTCACATCTGTACCTGCAAAACAAAATTTCAGGAAGGAGATACAATTAACATCACCAATAATGCAGTGAGTGATCTTCTTGCAGAACCGAAAACAAGGCTCTTTTTTTTGTTGTTGTTGTTTGCTTCTTTTAAAAAAATGGGTTTTTCTTCTGATAATTTATTTAAAACAAAAGCTTCATTGAGCCATACCTCCCTGCACCAGCACTGTCTGTGGCTCTTATGAGAACTACTCTCTTCATGTTGGAGTTCAGACAAGTTAAAAATTGAAAACCCGCAGGTAAAAAGTGCTGCTTCAAGAAGAATCATTAAAGACCGAGATTCAAAGTGCTTTTTTTCCTGAGGTTCAGGCAGCCAGCAACTTTCAGCATGTACCTTCTGGCCACCTACGCAAATATTCACAGCCACTTTAGAAATCTGAAAGGCACTGGTTTATTAAAGCAGCAACACATCATGGAAGGGTATTGAGCCAACAACAGGAAAGGTAAGACTAGGGAAAAAACAATTGTAAATGCTTAGATCACTGTAAAGATTACCAGTATAATGTGTAGTTCTTGGTATTAAACCACCCCATGCAATAGAATTTTAAAAGTATGTTGGATGGGTGTTTCCTATACAGAGAACTGCCTTTATCACTCAAAAAACCCAGGTGAATGAAGGACTAAGAAAGACAGACCAAAATGCCACTTAGCAAAACAGGGGTAAAAAAAGCCCAACAAGTTAAAATGAACCTGAGCCCAGCTGGGCCCTCCTGCCCACAGGGCTAGAGGAGAAGCAATGAGCTGCAACACAAGGCTATGCAATGGGGTCATCTAATTCCAGGTGTTGCCCAGACATGTATTCATGGTGAAATATTTTCTAATTCTGTGTAAAGCTATTTCTACAGTTAATCAAAACATATTCATGTGTTAGTTAAGTCTTAATTCTTTGGCACATGACTCTTCTGGGAATTGCACATACAGGGCTGTAAATAGCATAAAAACCTGTTAAATATCACAAAATAAAATAAACTACAGCACATTCCTCATGTATTTGGGGCTAAAACAGTGTTATTACCAGATGGAGGTCTGCCTGTTGCTCAGCAGTGCTTGAGGAGCATCAGGGCTTCCCAAACCTGCCAAGGGCCTGTGTCAGTGGGAGGGCAAGAGACCAGCAGGGGACACGGCTGGGACAGCCTCAAAATGAGCATTCCACCAAGGGTTCACATGGACTGAAGACCAAGATAAACCTTAATGTGAGGAAAACTCAGCAGCAGCGTGGTCATATATTAGTTTAGGGCAGAACTTCACCGTTTTGGGTGATTTGGACAAGCAGAGATGTTGGAATTGAAAAAAGAAGGAGGCCCGGTCGCTCCGGCAGGGGGGAGAAAATTGCAGTCCAAAATCAATGTGGTTGATAAGAGCAAAACTCCATTTATTAGCAATCCAGAGGCACTTATATAGTATACCAGCTTGTTAACTCTTAAGTCACTTAAAACTTATCAGAGCGCATTTCTACTTCTACATAATTGGACTTGCATTGGCAAGCTTCTACAGTTATGTTATGATTAAAAGAATTCAGAGTTTACCTCCCCTTCTCTGGGTCTTATCTGAACAGCTGCAAATCTTCAAACTCCAGTTCTCTTTGTTCCCAGCCCTGTTTTTTTCACACAAGAATTTTCTCATGCAGAGTTTTTCCTCACACACAGGCCTTTTGCTTACAGGCCTATTGCTACAGTTCTTTTATTGATCCCCTAATTCTATCAATGATCCATGCCCCTGATCCTTTAATAATTGCAACACAGAGAGATCTCATGTCAGCACCCAGAGAACCATGACACCACTGCTGACACATGCACACCACTGCCATCTGCCAAAACATCAACTGCTTTCTTCAGATATTTTTACTAAAATGACTGACATAGAGCACTAAGAATAAAACATGCCCAAAACAGGAATACCATCTACAAGGCCAATGGGGGATTTTATTTATTTTCCCAAAGTTTCATGATTAACTTTAAAACCTACATTTTGTGAGCTACTCAGATGTCTCAATCAGGAAGAGGACAGGAATTCTGTGGAAACAGGAGTGTTTGCAGGTCTAATTTTCCTCTAAGTACCTGAGATTTAATTACTATATTTAGTCCACCTGCAAGATTAAACAGTAAAAATATATTTCAATACTGAAATATATACTGGTTGACTGAAAAAAGTTAGTTTACTAGATGCAAACAGAGCTATCATATTTAAGCATTCAAAATACTATTTTTTTTTTATTTACCTGTTGTCATGACAATTCCAGCAAGGACTTTTCGACGTGCATGTGGAGATGTGAAATTTTCTGTCAAATCACTGAATTTATCTACAACCAAGCGTGCAACGGCATCAGCTAAAACCTGTAACACCACACAGAAATGCACATTAAAAAATTTTTCAAAAATTAAAAATTACAGGAGCATTAAGTTATAAAGATTTACACTTTTATATGATTGGACGAAGCAAATGAAGTGAGTTTTTATTGTTCTCTCTAAAAATTGAGGCATCACTTGCAAGTGGAAGCAGGGGTACGAGTACTCCATGTCTACTAAAACAAGGTCAGACAGCTGTAAGCCAAGCATCAAAGTATCTAATGCCTGTGATCCTGATGAACATTTGAGGCTTGGGAGAACAACTGGATAGACAGATAAGTCTATACTCTCATGCTCAAACCTCAAAACACATCATTTCAGTATCCTCAACATTGAGCCTGACAAGAAGATTGAAGTAAAAATCCATGCCCCTCAAATGAACCTTTTATAACAATCTAATTCCTTATCTAACTATTACATAAATAAGGGCAACTTTGTTTTCAACACTAGTTTAACACTTCCTATGTCTTATTACAAAATCTGTACAAAGTTAGGAATAGAAAACATCAGTGTATAACCCCAAATAAGCTGCCTCAAAATTAAGAAAGATTTCTGTCTTTCAGGAAAACTTCAACAGTCACTTTAAGTCAGGCTGTAAGTGGGGCTAACTTCTAAAATGAAGGAAAACTCCAAAATACCAGTCTGCTCCTGTTGACAATCCAGTTCAGCACTGCAGCTAATCTCACTGGCTGTTTTCAAGGCAGCTGGAACTGTAACTGCTAGAAAAGATGAGTCAAGACCAAATTCTTGAATTTTCACCTGAAAAGAAACTGAAGCCAAGGCAACCATATGTTGACAACCAGCAGTATCTGAGAGGTTCTAGGTGTGCACACCCAGCCCACAGCTTCACATGCCACAAAGGCACAGGTACTGTGTCACACCCACCAGTGCCATGCAGATGTTGCATGAAGCACTGGAACAGAGGAGCTGTGGCTGCCCCATCCCTGGAAGTGTTCCAGGCCAGGCTGGACAGGGCTTGGAGCAACATGGTCTAGTAGAAACTGTCCCTGCCCATGGCAGGGGGTGGGATTGGATGAGCTTTAAGGTCCCTTCCAACCCAAACCATTCTATGATACAGATGTGTTAGATGCCCAAAAGAAAAGGGGGAAAGAAAATAAAAATAGAAAAAAAGAAAAGAAGAAGGTTTGAGGACCACCAGCCCCATTCACTCCCGTTTCCTTAACAAGGCTCATGAGAACCAACAGCCCAGAAATGATGTGGACATGCTCTCAATGTTAACTTCCTTTTGGAAAAGCTTTAGCAGCCAAGGAAGAAATAGCTAAAGGTTGGGTGTCATGATTACAGAGCTTGGCAGCTCTCACCAGAGCCTGATAGGTAACACTGACCAGCAGTCAGGTCCCAACTGCACCAGCCTCATCCATGTTTTGCAATCGCTCAACTTGTGGAATCAGAAGACTCTTGACATTGCAAACACCAATTTTGTTGATACATTTGAACGGACTGCAACTCAGAAACTCCATATATTTTTTGGGAACACAATTTGGCTCAGAGGCTATTAACATGTCCGGTCAGACACTGATTTTCAAACATGGTCTTTTTGTTGCTAGACCCAAAACTGGGTTACAGTCCATGTTCTGCCAGCACCACAACCACACAGCACTAAATCTGCATTTAATTGTCCTGGTACTTACCTAATGCAGAAAGCTGAACTTTAAGGTAAATACACAAAAGAAAAAGCAAATAACTGAGTGTTTTTTCATTTCTAAGACCCTGGTCTTAGAAATGAAAAATTAATACACAAAAGGCTTAAATTATTAACCTCCCTGCAGCCATGCAGGCAGATCACTGTATAGCCAAGGCACAGAGTCCCCATTCCAGTGTTTTATCCCTAGCCTCATTGCATAGTTACAGCTATTGCTTCCCAGTAGCAAGTTTTATGCTCTCATTTCTGTAATCTGTGTATTTTCTGCTCTACCCTACACTGTCATGTGCTAGACTGCACATGGTAAAATCATGCTGAATTGTAAAATCATGTTGAATGACATTGTGGTGGAATATAGATACTACAGAACCAAACTATTCCAGACAGGGATGGACCTGATCCACAAAGAGAATATATGCTTTAGGTCACTTCCAACCCAAACTATGCTACGCTTCTATGCTTAATAGAGGCTTCAAACCTGCTAGAAGAGGCTTGGCATCCAGGGAATAAAATATGTGATTCACCTTTGCTCAAAAAAAAATTTAAAAAAAGGAATGGTGCCTGGTACCTGGGGGAGTCTTCCCCAACACTGGGAACTGAAACTGCCAGGTGTTTCTGGGAAGAAATCCATGGCTACCTTGCCTGCTAATGCCACTGACAAAAGGCTCCCTAAACAGCAGCTGGGTAGGAAGCCTGCATACAGGCTGGATCCATTAGCTTTTTCCAAAAGGATCCTTTTTTTCACATAACAAGCAAAGCAGAGGAAACTGTGGTGTTGATATACAAACAAGCACGCAGTGAGTTCCTCCAGGAAGATGAAAGCTGGCACAGCAGAACGGGATGGAGTTGCATCTCACTGAACCTGGAGCTAAGCTGCTGGCAAGGAATTCTAAAAACACGTGGATGAACTTGGAGCCAGACACTGGGAAGGACTCATAAGAAGGACTAAGCAAAACTCAAGCGAGACAAAATGACCCTTGGAGATGCAAACAATCCAGGATAAACGGGGGGGGGGAGGGGGATCACTGCCAGAAAACAGGCAGATATATTAAAGATTCGTTATTTCTATTTGATACACAAATAGTGTGACAACAGCTGGGCAGTGAGGAATAAACACTACTAAATGCCTACAGATGTAGTCACTAAGATTTTGGTCTTTTATAACAATACTCCCCCAAGAAATTAGAATTATCCCTCTCTCCCAGGCAGTCTATTACATTGACATAGCTAAGAGCATGGAAGACAAGGGAATAAGGCAGTGCTGGGAACAAGACTTACTGGCCAGAAATTACGTCCTCGCTGTCCCCATCTCAAAACTAAGGACTTGAAGCTGTTTCCACAACAAGCCCAGGCCACTGACTGGCCTGAGTAGGGATCTTTCACATCTTATTCTGACTCTACTGCCTTTCATACAAATAAATATTAATTGGAACAGAAATTGAACTCATGTCTCACCTCCCCTGTGAATGCTCTAACATCTGACACACAGTTTCTCTACCCTCGCTCCTGCATTAAATCATTATTCCAAGTTGAGTAATTCAAAAAATAAAAGACCTAAAATAGCTGACAGTTGGCTCAGTAAGGCATGTTAGCTCCAAGTTTTTTGGGTGCTCCTTTCTCTGATTAAGTCACAGAGAATCCACTCCTTTTCTACACACACAGACTGGTTTTGGTTAAATTCAGGTGTTGCAGCAATGTTGTAGCAGAACTACCCTGACCATTCACACTTGAAAATATTCTGGAGCTGGTGAAGTTCAGGTCAATCTGGAGCTGAAGGAAGACATTGGCAAGCCATGGAGACCACCCAAGATGAATGCTGGTGATCCCTGAACAGTGGGAAAGGCAGCAGCAACAGCTCACAGGTCTCACGGGAACTGACCGAAGACATCTCAAGTCCTCTGTGCTCTCCTTGGATCTCCAGGGAACTTTCTCAAGCAGAAATGTTCTCCCTTGTTTTGGTTTTTTTCTTTTCTTCACAGTTTATGGCTTATGTGAACTTCCCACTGCAGGTAAAATCAAGGTCAACCAGGTCCTCCCCTTTAACAGCGACCAGCACACACAATTCAGAGAAGTTTCCTGTATTGATTTAAAGAAACTTCTGCCTGGTTGTAGAGTCTTTCACTGCTTATGCTGATGTATCTTGTACATTTCTTCCAATTCCACAGCAATTATTCCAACATATAATTCATTATATTGCCATAAATATATTCAAAAGTATCTTTTTCCCAGGTTTGAATCCATTGCATTCTTATTCTCCTGTATACACTAAGCAGTCCATTGCAATGAACTGCCTAGAACTCCTCAGTACCTCTCCAGAACCAGCTTTCCCAGATCCCCACTCATGTTCATAATTATTTGCATATCTTTTCTATATTTGAATAATTTTTTATAGTTCCCCTCACCCCATGTTGAACCAGGACTAAAAAAGCACTTCAAGTACAAGTAGCCATTCAGTACTGGTTCTCATCCCATTTCTCCTGCTTAACATTTTGTTTCAATGTCTGTCCACAACAACAGAAAGGATAAATTGAATTTAGTGAACGATTAAAAATACTCTCTCTAGTGATGTTTTTCAAACTGATCTCATTTGCAGTTACAATGCTCATTTGTGGAGCTCATCTTGCTTTCTCTCACAACAGTCCAACTTCCTAATCTAAATAACTGTATTTTAAGCTTCAGTGTGTACAATTTCAATTTCTACCTCTCTGCACACCTTGACTAATCAGTTATCTTGTTAAGTAAACAGTTTGAGGAGATAACATTAGGAAAACCTCCATCTCAGCTTTCTAATAGAAGCCATTAGTGGCCTGAAGAGGTGATACCTCCAACCAGCAGGATCCCACTGTCTGACGGAAAACTTTTCCCTGAGTGACGCCAGCAGCCTGGACTGCTGAATGTTTGAAGCATATACTGGGGAATTACTGCTACTGTTCTTTTCTCAGTTTTACTCCAAAGCATTTGGTACTGGTCTGAGAACTTCTTTTGGGACAGCACCATGCCATCTTTGACAGAGGTGTGAGACCCCTCCAGAGAAGACCACCAAGATGTTCCAAGAGCTGGAGCCCCTCTGCTCTGGAGACAGGCTGGAAGAGCTGGGGTGTTCACCTGGAGAAGAGAAGGATCCAGGGAGACCTTAGAGGCCCTTCCAGTGCCTGAAGGGGCTCTGGAGACGGACTTCAGGACAAGGGCCTGGAGTGAAGGAGAAGGGGGAATGGCTTCCTACTGACAAAGGGCAGCATTAGATGGGATATTGGGAAGAAATTCTTCCCTGTGAGAGTGGTGAGGCCCTGACACTGAGAAGCTATGGCTGCCCCAATCCTGGAAGTGTTCAAGGGCAGGTTGGACAGGGCTTGGAGCAACCTGGAATAGTGGAAGGTGTCCCTACCCATGGAAGGGGGTGGGAATAAGATAATCTTTAAGGTTTCTTCCAACCCAAACCATTCTGTGATTCTATGATTTTTTGATCAGTTCCCAAAGCAGAGCTAACCATAAAAGTATTTTCTTTGTTTTGGAGAGGCAAGTCCCTCTAATGCAAGTGTGACAACCTGTACAATCCCACCACACCCACTGCCAGGTGATAAATGCACAGCTGCTGAGTTCTTCAGTGGGACACTTTTACCCGCTCTGAGGCACACATTGAGTGTGTTCCCGAGTTTAACTCACTTTCCCAGCACAGAGATGTTCCTCACTGCAGGGAACCTTCCTTCATCCCTGACAACAGGACGAACAACAGGCCAAGCTGTGAGCAAGCAGACAAGCTTGAATTGAAAAACTGAACCACAGGATCAGCACCTCGATAACCCCCTGTACAGACCACAAGGTTATTCTCACACCCATTTCACAACAATCAATTTTTGATTGCAGCAACCCTTCTGTACCCTTTGATACTTTGCACATGTGTTTCTGCATTTAACTCTCTTTGGGGCACCTGCAGCTCTCAGGAGGTCTGGTGGGGTCACAGACAAGATTTTTCAGCCATACTCACAACCACCACTGTCACAGGGATCATCTCTCATCTCAACTCCATTCTTCTCATCACAAATGAGCTACAGGCAGGTTTGGATCTGCCACCCAGGCAGTCAATTCCAACATCTTCACTAGCACAACTACACTGTACATCTTTTATTTCCCCTAAGCATTTGGTATTTGAATTTTTCCTCCCCTTGCATATTTCTAGCTTTCATTTTTTCCAACCCAATCAACATTTTATTTGGCCCACATGTTATATCAAATCCTATCCTCATTTACATCATTCCTGCACTCTCAAATTTTTGTGATTTCACCCACTTTAGGATTATCTCTGAATTTAACAGTCTTTTACACAGTTATCACTATCTAAAAAAATTAAACAACTCACAGACTTTAAAAAAAGAAGATAAATAAAGCAGGACATCTAAACACCACAAATGCTTAAATCATTAAATACACACAGACCAAAATCACTAATACATAAAAGACCTAATGTAATTCCAATAACAGTTAATTAAAATTCAAAGCAAAGCAACACAGTGAAGTGCTTGATGACATCCTGATGACAAGCTGATCAAAAGTCCCTGAATAAAAAGATTACTTGAAATTTGGTCTAAATGAGGCAGCACCCATGTAAGATCTTTCCCAGCTCAGCTTGGGCTTTTCACACTTCCCTCTTCCAGTTCCAGTTTTCACCATTTTACTGATGCAAGAACTAATAACACATGAATTACTGGCAGTGAAATTTTTTTGGTGTCTGGGGTCAAATCTACTTTTAAAAGCAGAGAATGTACTCCGCTTTTAAAAAGCACAGAAATCACTGAATCTACTGAAGAAATCATAACTACCCAAAACAGCATGATCCTGGATTTGAAAATGAAGGAAACATTTATCAGTAACACAATAATTGTGCAACGTTAAAATGAAACCATATAGGAAGTTCTAAAATATGCATATTGTCCATGTATTTTGCAAAAACAATGTATTTAAAATAGTCACAACATCTACTTATACTCTTTGACCCCACGTTATCAAATCAGAACAGTATGTCAGAATTTTAATGAAATCTAGAACAATGGTTTTGAGATAGAAAAGGTCAAAGCCTTGAAATTCTAAAACAGAAAGTTACTAAAGAATTCACAGGCAAATATTTTAATTTAGATGGGAATATAGTATCATTAAAAGGACCCAAGAGATGCAGTAGAAAGACAGTAGTCAAACAATTATTAGTGTAGTTTGACTGGGAAGATACATAAACAAGAAAAGAGAGGAGAATTCTTCTGCATTAAAAAAAATTCAAAATTACTCCATTCTAGTGATTTTAAATTTCTAGTCTGTGTCCAGTATATTTGATATTTTCTCTAGTTCACTAACTGTTTGATTTAAATTATTTCTCAGCCAGATTTACTTGCCTAAGCAACTTCCATATGCATATTAATTCATCTGCCTAGAGCCCAACCCTTCAGATGACAGCCATTTAACCACACATCCTGGATACATGCATATGGAATGTGTTTACACCCTGGAAATCAGTGGCAGTTGCATCAGCCTCACTTAATCTGACCTTGACTTCCAACAATTTCTGTTTGCAGGAGAGAATGATTTTCTTCTCTGCTAAAAACTGTTGCATCAAATAATAACTTCACTTAAAGCAGTAATTCTCACTTGAACTCCATCTAAGTCTTGCTGCCTGAGATGAGCAAGATGTGATTCAATCTTTCCCCAGCACAAACCATAATTCAGGCTGGCACTGGGGCTCTCTTACGCAACATGGTCAAGGTAGAAAACATCAGAAACAAAGCCTCTTCTCTGTGCAAGAAAATACACATTGTCAGAAGCTACAACTGGATAAATCACCTAATACATATAAACATATATTATATATATGTATATATACACGCACATATCTACGGAAGCAGAAACGCTGTGCAAACTGATTCAATACACATGACTTGACTCCTCTTGCTCATTACACAAAGCCATCCACAACACCCAAAGGGTTTCTCACCTGTGGCAAGTGTAACTGGAGCCCCTCGCTGGGAATGGGCTGGCGAGATGGAGTCTGGTCCAGCTGCATGTTAAACAGGGATGCCAGGGCTGACTGAGCAGCCCGAGCTTTTGCCAGCTTTTTATTCCTTCCTGAGCCTTCAAAAGTCTGACCGTCCACCGCCACAGCCATGACAAAGTTTTTGGCGTGGCTCTCTCCGCTCTCCGAGAGGAACTCGTACTTCAGCCCCGGGCGCAGCTCGTTGAGGATCATGACGGGGTTCTTCCCACTGGCTGTGGGGTAGGGTGAGGGTGGGGGGAGAGGCGACTGGGAAAGGCTGCTGGCTATGGCAGACGATGGCAATCCGTAGTCCCCGCCCGAGCCAAAGGACCCGTCCCCATTGGACCCCAGATAAAAGGAAGCGTCAGAAGGGACTGGTGTCTCAAACCCGTTGAAAAGGGTGTCGGGGAAATCCGCTTGGTCGGATGTGAAGTCCGTGTTGACCGACAGAGTCCTGCCCATGGCCAGGTGGGCTTCTGAGGCATTTGGGAACTGGACGAAGGAGCGCAGAGCCTTCTCAGCAGCATGAAGCTTTGGCTTTCTTTTTTGTAGGGCCAGACCCCTCAAACACCTGCCCATTGACCTCCACTGCCATCACAAACATGGGGGCGTGGACCGGCCCTGTCTGGGAGAGGAGTTTGTATTGTAAACCAGGTTTAATCTCATTAAGCTGCATCAGGGCATTCTTTGGCAGAACAGGGCCAGGCATTTTCTTCCTCTTCTTGGGGCGAAATTTGGAATGGCCATTGTTGCCTTCCTCCAGAGGTCTCTTCCTGCTGCTGCTGCCACCACCGTTGGAGAGCAGGGTCCCCTCCCCGGGCCCCTGCCCGGCGCTGTCCTTCGGGGGAACGTTGTCCACATTGCAGTTTTCTTTAATGTCGGTGCTGCTCGAACCTGCGATGCCCAGAAAGAGTAACTTACAATGCCTTCGGTGCAGGATCTTGTAAATGCAAAATTTATAGATTCCTTTATCTCTCTTTGTAACTGGTTAAGTGATGTGTGCTCACAGGTTAAATATTTTTGTAATACAACTGGAGATGATGATAATGTAACAAACCTCTCAATAATTCAAGAATTAACACAATCTTCAAACTACACACTTGATACAACTGTACAGCAAAAAATCACTATAACTTTTTTTTTCATTTTAATTATGCTGGAACAAAACTTTTACTTGTAAGTTATATTTAGCCTAAAAAATTCTTTACATCAGAAATATATATAGCAACATATGCCCACAAAACAAACAACTGCCATTAGTAAAATAAAAATGGATGCTTAAGACCACAACTCTGAGACAGATATTTATTTCTATTATATTATCAGTTTAGTCACGTTACTTTTTTATCTCAGTGATTTTAGTTGCTTAAATTGAAAAACTACATAAATAAAACCTTCATTCAGAGCAATAAAAAATTAGGCAGCTCTTTGGTAGGTACCATGACTGAAGAGTGTTTGAATGCTTTTGTTTCTGTTTAGCTATTCCATATTTTTCAAATTCAGTTCTTTTTTATACCTTTCCTAAACATTCATTTCACCTCATCCCAATTTTCTCAGGAAATACAGCTGCCCACTGTGCCAGCATGGCCACAAGACTACATATTTCCACACAACCTTCTGTTAAAAAGATCTCTTATTCATCATTTACAAAGAGTAATTCCTTGTTGAGAAAACTGCAGTCATGGAGTTACAAACCCAAAAATCGCTAGAGATCCTCTCTAAGGCTATGCACAACAGAATTGTGACAAAAGCTGCCCAGTCATAGTGATAATATTTTAATGAGCGGGCAGGGGAGACAATATAATATTAATTTAATGATTTGTTTTCAAAAATATAAGTTGTGGCAATGATGTCAGAGCTGTATTTAAGGAATTAAATTTGCTATAAGTTCAAAGACCTCATTTTCACCCTGATAAAGAAACTTAGGAAATTAACTATTTGTGCTTTCTATTAGCATTTATGAACGAAAATTTAATAGGTCAAGTATTTTTAACTCTCCTGTTCCAAAACTTCAATAGATCTGTATTACATCTACACTGATCCAAGGTGGTAAATGCTCATTGAAATTAGAGCAAACCAAGGTGGAAGGAAGCTCTCTTTCACAGTGACACATTCCTGTGACACTTTTCAGTCTTCCCTAAGAATCCCCTACCATGCACACATCACTTCGCCCAGGTTACAAAGCTGATGGAATGGTTACTAAATTTTCATTTATAACATCCTCCAGCAAAAGCTCGATAGGTTACTCCTTTCGGTGCTCAAAGAGAAAAAAGGGAAGGAAAAAAAAAGATCAAAAGAAAAAGCCAAAGTAGGAACACATTTTGTTAAAGCACAGCAGCACAACAAAGAATTGTACAGTACTGATCATGCAATTAAGTCAATTAAATTTGGTCAAGAATTGAAATTCTGAAGCATTTAATTGCTAGAAAACTGCTAGATTTAATCAAGTATCTCTTGTTCAGCCACAAACCACAAACATTGCCTGGAGAACGAAGGCTATAGGGCCACAACTGTCAATACAGTGTTCATGCATATATTCTTCATAAAAATATAAATTTATGGTGGAGGAATCTAAGGACAATGGAGGACATTTTTAAGTCTTTCCTTACAGTGAGCTTCTTACATCTCATCTAAAACATCATTTCTGGAACACTGCCCTTACTGGTGGCACCAGGTATTTGTTATCAACCACTAAGACTTTCAGGCTAAACAAATCATTAATACTAATTAATGGTCTCTGGTTTCATTTCTTTTTATATGAAAACTACCAGTGCCTGTGGAAACCACAGAAAGAAAACAGGAGTTGAACAGGCTCCAGCTGAACGTTAAAAAGAGTAATTTTTGCATATAAGCACGGCAGCTGAACTAACTCCTTCATCAGGTAGGGGAAACGATGTCCTGAAAGGGAGGAAGGACTTGTAGGGAGCAGGAAATAAACTTGCACGCTTACCTTGTCTCATTAAGAGAGAAGGAAAGAAAACTACTCCTTGCCTGAGAGCTACTAGGCTTTGTTAGCTTTGGAGCATCTGCAGGGTGGAAGAAACTTGGAAAGAAAGCACATAGGGAGCTGATCCTGAGTCAAACCAACAGACCAGGAAAGGAGGTAACACTGTGGAGTTGATCCAAATCCAAGTATGTGATGGAAAGTAGGACTTCCTGTGCAAACCAAAAGGACCTGTGCTTGTTTGTACCCACAGAGTTGCTGGACTGCAAGGAAAGGTCCCTCCCTGTCAGACCGAGGGCCAAGGTTTGCTTTTGGTCCTTTTCCTCAGCCTGTCCTGCCCAGCAGTGCTGAGGCCCTCTAATTACCTGAGGGATTGGGAAGATCTCACAGATTAGTCAAAACTCAACCTGTTCAAGTCAGACATGTCACCTCTAACCTTGTCCATGTTCAGACATAGACTAACGCCTCCAGGCCAGCCGCTTCCTGATGCCTTCCCCAGGCATGCCACCCTTCCAGGGAAGTTAGGAATGGCGCTCCTGGCTCTTCCTCACCTTGCCCAGTTCCCCATCAGTGACAGGACCACCAGACCCCAGGAGAGGGTATCACACCAGCATAAGGACACAGTGACCCGCCCCAGGGCAGCCTCGCAGCTCTGGGGCTCTCCCAGAGATCATAGCAGGGAGCCACATGTGCTTTTTTTCCCCCCAAAGAAAGTTTTCTAATGGCTTTTAAAGACCCCATAAACTCATAGCATCCATGATGTCCTGAGCAGGGCACTTCACCACTTCATTACCAATGGCATGAAAACATCTCCCATTGCGTTATTTGATCCTCCACCTGCTAGTCTTAATGCATCTCCTGGGTTTTATTTGCTGGATTTTAAAGTTTGATGATTCTAATATTAAACACCACATGTTGTGCATGATTTTAGAGAAATCGCTAGTATTTCCAGTCTTTAAATCTAATGTTTCAAGGAATGAATGCTTTTTTTAGAGAGCCCTTTGAGGTCCATCACACCTGCTGTGTATTTAAGGCTTTAATGCAGTATTAACATATATAAAAACACTTGATTGAGATCCTGTTTTCTTAAACATTTATACAACCCATGATTTAAAAATTGGGTATTTTTCATGAGATTGGTGTATTTTCTAGTCATTAAAAATAGCTGGCAGCTTCAATTAGAGATTTGATTGATGTCTGTGGAAGCCACGTTAGCAAAAATCATAGCTGACACCAACAACTTCAGCTGAAGGACAGTCCTGTCCCCAGATCTCATCTGAGTGCTTACAAGAACACTCAAAGCAGGAAAGAGGCATGGGGAATTTTTCATGCCAGGAAAGAAATAAATCTTCTGTCTGGATGTGCTGGCTTATTTTTGGGTTTATTCCCTGTAATTAAAAAGTGTCTGCCATCAAGATATTTTATCCATTGGGGACCTTCCATTACCTGCTTGCTGAGAGACAACACTCCCCCTGCTCTGTCTGATCTGGAACACAATTAATTAAATTCAGATGACTCTTAGCTGAACCAAAAGATGGTTCTAGCTACCCCTTTATACTGCTGCTCTAATTTAGTGGCCTGGGGAAATTCTAAATAAGTCTTTTTTTTCATTAAAAAACAAGCAGAAAAAACCACATGCTCTCTTCTGAGCATTTTTTAGAAAAAGGAGCAAACAGATCACACAGATCAAAGAGAAAGGTCAGGAGAATCACATGTTTGTGTCCCAAGTGTTCAGAGTGATGCAGACACACCAGACACGCAAAACAACAGAAAACAAATAAAAACATTCTAAAAAACTGTATCTGTCCCCAAATATCTTATCACATCTCTATGACCAAAGGATAAAGAAGGAAAACACTAAAAATTGAAGTCTGAAACACTGTTTGTCAGGGACATTAATTTATTAATGTAAGACATCATCACTGTCTTATATTTCATCTGAACCAAAAAAAAAAACATCTTAATTCTGGCTTCTGCAGAGGAATTCTCATTATGCAACCACAGGCTACAAAGACTGCATGGCTCACCTTCCCTTCCTTTAAGAAAGTTTCCCCAAATGCAGTTATAAAGTAATAAAATACTTAATAGGCGGCTTCTAATATGCCACTTCACTATTTTAAGAGACATAAAAGTAAGGAGAGATAAAAAGTTTAAAAAACATGTATCTCTGCACAAATCAAAGCAAAGAACTTAAAAATTTAAAATTTAAACTTTGATTTCTCCCTCCCTCCCCCCCCATCAGATGATTTAACATTTCAAATTCATTATGTTTGCGTGGGCACACAAAGGAAGATCATCTTGCACTTTATATGAACCGGGCTTAGCCAAGGTTCTGACATCTCAAAACTGAAGTTAAACAAATGCATTCCCTAAACAGTTCCACTGAGCCAGGCTTCTGACAAAATAACAAAGTCCTTGAATGGTTTCCCATAATGATGCACTAACACAAAAAAACCCAGAAGGTGACAAAAATTTAGTGTTTTGCTTAATGACACGGAATTAAAGAATGCCCCTATAAAGAGATTATATTTCTCCAGCTCAGGAAGGCACCTTCTATTCATGCTGAGCTGTACCATTATTGAGAAAAGGGATGCTTTATCAAAAATAAAAATCTTATGTGAATTACCCAATTACACTACTTTTTGATGGCCTCCTTAGGGAGGCCACTTTTAGAAACAGCTAAAACATCCATTTGAAGTAATTTCTTATATATAAAGGAAAAGAAAATTAAACCAAGCATATTCCAGTTGAGTTCACTGTTTCACTAAGGAAAAAAGATTAATTTTATTTCAGGTAATAATTTTCGCTTTGGTTTTGGTTTTTTTGGCAGGGTGAGGATTTTTGGTTTGGGTTTGTTTGCTTTATTTTTAACACAATGATCTAACTTCCTCATCTCCCCCTAAAATTGTTCTGTAACTCCTGTAGACTGAATTACAACTCTTCCGCTCCAAAGCAATTGCTGGGCTTTGTCACCTTTGCCAGATGCACTCTTTAGCCACTGCCACTTGAGGGGAAAAAGAAGCACATTTGTTATTACATAATATACAATTATTTACAGTCAGGCACAGCACAGCAGCAACAGAACAATTCTCTGAGTCACAAAAAGAAATAGATAGCTGAAAGGCAAATAACAGTAAAAATATTTTAGAATGGTTTAATGAGAATACTTTTCTCACAAGTTATGAGACCTTGATTATACCCCAGAGTTAGCACTCACACACTTGGCTGCATCAGTATGCATCAAGATGATTTCTTTATTTGACTATTTTTGTGCTTTAAAATCACTTTAATAATTCAGTAGTTCAGGGTTGGGACAATCAACATCTAAAGAGAATCATCAGGCTATGTGAGACCTACACAGAGCTCTTCCAGCTCCTCCTTTGCCTTCTCCGTTTCTGCCTTCCCTCCATCATATTGTACTCTTCAACTCCATCCCCTTCATCTTACCACTCACTCCTTACCAGTACTTAACCCTTGGCATGGGCACTACTGCTATTATCCCTCCTTTCCTCACTGCCGGTTCAAAACAGGGAAATATTTTATTTTATTAGTCAGCTGCTGTAAGAAAAATCTAAGGTATAAAGTGTAATACAGAAGGTGTAATTATATTAACATATTTAAAACACTGTTAATGCAAAAGCTCCAATTCACCCTTCTTCACCACATTTAAGTATTGTCTTTTCCGCATCCAAAGTTTCTTTGCAGTCGCCTCTGTGCTTGGGAAAAAAAAAAAATCACTTTCAGAAACTATTAGTTTATTACTATGTAAATAAACACATCTTACTCATGTTTTCTTCATCATCTACATCCATTGCGAAATATCTTTGCTGGTTTCTTGGCTGGCGGAGACTGCTTCCGTCTGGAAAACAGGGAGGGGATATTTAGGCTTTAAGGTAGCAACTTGTAAGGTAAAGTATTGAATGTCCTTTAAAAGCAGCAGCCTGGGCACTGAGCTGTTTGGGTAAATCCTGACCAAAGATCCCTCCTAAAACTGAGATGATTGTCAGTGACTGAAAGATGCAGCCCCAAGCTGTCGAAGGCCAGAGTGGGAGGATGAAGACCACAACGAAGTCTCCCCACAGGGAGAGACCCTCTCTCCTCCAGGCTGAGCAAGCCAAGTGCCCTCAGCTGTTCCTCCTATGGCTTCCCCTCCAGACTCTTCACTTTCTTCGCAGCCTCCTTTGGACATTCTCTAATAGCTTCATGTCTTTTTTGTATTGTAGTGCTCAAACCTGTGCTAGGATTCAAGGTGAGGCCACACCAGCCCAGAGCAAGCAGGACAATCTCCTCCCTTGCCCAGCTGGCGATGCTGTGCCTGATGTCCCTCCTGGCTGCCAGGGTACTGATGACTCCTACTCAACTTGCCATCAGCCAGGAGCCCCATAGGTCCCTTCCACAGTACTGCTCTCCAGCCTCTCATTTCCTGGTCTGTACACACAGCCAGGGTTGCCTCACCCCATGTGCAGAATCCAGCACTTGCCCTTGTTAAACTTCTTACGGTTGGTGACTGCCCAGCCCTCAAATTTGTAAAGGTCTCTCTACAGGGCCCTTCTGCCCTTGAGGGAGTCAACAGCTCCTTCCAATTTAGTACTGGCAGCAAACTTATTTAGTATTCCTTTGATTTCTGTCTCCAGACTGTTTATTAAGATGCTGAAGAGCACAGGGACAAGGATGGAGCCCTGTGGAACCCCACTAGTGACTGAACACACACCTGATGTCACCCCATCCACTATAACCCCTTCTGCCCAACCCCTGAGACAGTTTGCATTACACAGCATCAGCACACTCCACTGTAACAAGAGGATATTAGTTGACTGTAATCAATAGGACTTGTAAATAATTATCACCTTAATTAGCACATCACACCTGCTCCAGTTACTCCTGCAACTTTGTACTCAAGGACAAAAGACTTGAACAATTCCTGGTTTAACTCCTACCAAGTTGATGAGTGAGCTCCCTGAGCCAAGCCAGAAGTGAAAAAGGCTGTAGAGCTGCCCCTCACTTCCACACCATGGATAAACCCTCCTGAGGAGCTGGGTGATCAGCCTGGGCTCAGCAACTCACCCTACAGCCTGAAGGAGAGAAAAGGCAAGCTCCTCTCTGCTAAAAGCAGAAGCAAACAGAAACTCCATTTGCATAAATATCTGTATCGTTTTGGGGGTTTTTAAAATAATTTCAGTAACTGTGCTAAAACAGATTCAGGAAGCATCAAGGAAGATTAACAGCCAAGGACAGTTAACAGAAGAGCCCTAAGCCACCTAAGAGATGCAACCCTACAGTATTAATGCAGCCAAATGACACTAAGCTCTGTTTTAAGCTTTAACCATATATGTTTAAGAGTTAGACTACTCTTGGCAAATAAAGAATGATCACCTTTTTCCCTAATCCTTTCTTTATAAAAAAATACATGAGTACAGTTAGCAGCACTCAGCTCCTCTCTCCAGTCCCCACAACTGCACCAGCAGATCACTCTGGTAAAGAACCTAAGGGTCATAGAACCACTGACTTCAAACCTTCAAGATCAAGTCCAGCCTTTTACTGAGTAAGAGCATGCCCCCACTAAACCAAAGCATGAAATGCCATGTCTGTTTGTTTCCAGAGCAATTCCAGAGATGGTGATTCCACCACTTCCCAAGGCAGCCTGCTAAGCCTCCCTTACTCTAAGCACATCACTACAAGATTCTGTGTGTCTTATACAACTATTTCCATTACAACTAATTGCTAACAACCACCCACTTCAAGTCAAAAATACTTGGAAGAGAATGAATTAGATATTTAAACAGTATGAAATGTTGTGGGTTCCCCAACCCCAGCACTGTTCAAAGCCAGGCTGGATAAGGCCTTGAGCAACCTGCTCTAGTGGGAGGTGTCCCTGCCCACAGCTGGTACTGGATGATCTCTAAAGTCCATCCCAACCCCTTAACATGGTATGATTCTACGAATAATGTGTAGGAGACAGTACTGAGCTGGGCAGAGAGAATGAACTCAGTACTCTGCATACACATTTATCTTCCAAACTTCCTCCCAGTGTAATCCATGGGTTTTTTTCCCACCTGGCCTTCAAATGTAGAGGATTTGATAAGAAGAAAAAACGTTTTTCAAAGTCCTTCCATATAAAATAGGATCTATGTATGCTTTCAGAAAGAGAGGGGAGATTCTTTCACAAAATGGACTCTGAGCCTGGGCTGCTCACTACAAAAAAAAGCTTCCTCTCTTGCCAAGGCATGCTTGGTTACTTTTGAAAACATTACTGATTAAGTTATCATTTCACTTTGAAGAAGGAACAGCATTTCTGACTTCTTTGACCTTCCAAACTTTTATTCGAGCAGCAAAACTGCATTAATAAACACATTCACTGCCTGTAAATAACCAGTTTAGCAACTGACATCCAGGAACATCTCAGGTCCTACAGACACAAAGCCTCCACGTGAGGTTGGGCAATGGTCATCTGGCATCTGAGCAAGGACACCTTCCAAAAGGACTTCACTGAAGCTGTGCATCTGCCTTGGACACCAAGATATGATAAACTCTCACGTTTTGCTCCTAAAATCCTGCTCTCAGATAAGGGACACAACTACAGTAACATTCTCAGCACTGGAAAAATCTTTTATTTGGGAAAAAAAAGTGTAAGAGTAAAGGAAAAAGCTTAACTGCTGTTCAGAGATTAACAAACTTTGAAAAACAGCAATAAGGAATGACTGCCATAAATACAAAGTGATTTGGGTCAGTGTACTTACAGCACGTTCTGTGTGGAGTGGGGCTGTGGGAGAAGCCAGCTCCATGTTTTGTCTCAGGTATACTGATAAAATAAATTGAGGGTTTGACTGAACTATGCTGGTGTAGCAGAGGGGAGTTTTTTGTTCGTAACACAGAGCACCAAACCTCCACCCAGCTCTTTCCTAAACTGACTCACCAAAGCCAAGGGATTCTGCATAGCAGCACACCCTGAAATGTTCTGACTACAAAAACCTTTCTTTTCCTAGATGCATTAAAAGCCAGCCATATCAAACAGGAAAACAGCATCTAAATGTATGCTAATTTAATTGGAGCCAGGAGAAAGCATACTTTTAATTCTCGCCTGGTTTTAAAGTCTAATTCCTGTAGAGTATTTCCAAAGATAGGAAGAACATCAGAAGTACCTAAAAATGCAGCAGCCAACACAAGATAATTTGCCTTTATTTTCACAGGAGACTACCTGAGAGATTTTTAAGTAAATGTTAACTATAGCAAGCACACACCACAGGAGGACTTAGAGATCACCTGCATTTCTTCTGTTTGACTATCCTAGGTATCGACTGCATGCAAAAAAGAGTTGTGAAAGACCTTAAGAGTTATCTTGGTTTATTCTCATTACTGAGAGAAAACCTAAATATGTCTTGAAAGGGAAATTTAGCAGCTAACAACACTTTACATTCAGCAAATGGCATATATGCAAAATATGGCATTAACCTGACAGATGACACAAAACTGTTAGAAAACAATGTAAGTCAGAAAGCTGCAGTTTCAGAGAAGTTTCATATTTGTTAAAAAGTTCTCTCCTTCCAAACTTTGAAAGCCAAGTGAAATAAAACATGGATCTTGCTCAAAATATTTCCGACAAACCAGATTTCTTATGAATCCAAAGTGCTAACACTGAAGTTGGACTTAACAAAGAGGTTCAAACCTCACCTTAAAACTATGTTTACAAACACCACCACTACCCCTCCACCAACTCCTTTGTTTCAGCAATTAAATGGAGCAATTCAAGCCCTACCCTTCCTCTCAGATCGCTTTGTCCTCCTGCATTTCCAGCACAGTCGGGCTGTGCTGCAGAGGGTCCCCATGCCCAGAGCCATGGCTTGACGTGATGCCACACACCCCCCTACTGCCTGTGTCACCTCCTCACCCCCTCCCAAAGCAGCAGAAAGGAGGGTTATCCCTGTGCTCTCTCTACCCAGCCCCTGGAACCCTGGAACACACCAGTGCACAGCCCAGTGAACAAAGGTGAGTGAAGAATGCAGCTCACCCCTACCCACTGCCAGAGGCACGTGTGACAACCCTTTGTCACACAGAAGGGGCAAGGAAGGACAGTTCTCTTAGAAAGACTAGATCAAAGACATCCTCACTGCTAGGTGTGGAAAGGCTCAATTAACCTTATTTTGTTATTAATAAAGGAGGGCAAGTCTTCAGTCCTGTAGCTCAGAAACAAGGAGAGACATAAGCAAGGAAATATTTATACAGCCTAGTGCATGAAACAAAATGCTTTCAGCATCCTTTACAACAGTTTCTCGTGTTCACATTTCACACACTGCCTCAAAAGGCACAAAATGTATTTGGAAATAGCAGGAATACATAAATATGCTAATCTCAAACATACTTTAGTCACAGATTTTCCATACAAGGGTTTCTATGCCAGGCCTGACCAAGAGGCCTCCTATTGTCAACATTACCTGTGGTATTTTCCAGCCTTTTCACAAACTAAAACATAACATGTGACATTAGGGGATAATGTGATATCATCCTGTCTCCCCATCTCAGTGACCAAAAAACATATGTTGATCCTGTAGATCCTACAGATCACCAGCTCAGGCTGAGGGTTGCAGCTAGCCTTTAATCCTACCCTCAGATTAAACCTCACAGGACAAAAAAGCACATTCCAGCAGGGAATGCCTACAGGGGCATGCTCCACAGGTTTCTTCAGTGTGTTACTACAGTGATGAGATTTCTCTGACCAGTCACCTCCAGCTGCTCTCAGACCTTTATTTCTCAGTACATCAGGAATGCAGCACATTATAGAATCTAGATGAATTCTGGTAGATGACTTACATGCACCATCGTATTTTGACAACTATCCAGGCTGGCATTTTTTGAAAAACTTTGCCACTGGCATCTTAAATTAGCAGTACTTCACTAACCAAACCCAACATGCTCAAGCTCACCACTGGAACTGGGCTGATGGGCTAACAAGGAGCTCTACCTGCTGGCACTCATTCCCCAGATCACAGCTTTTATATCTCCAGACGGTGATGGAAAGCAGAGACTAAGTGACTGTAATTATTTTTGTCTGAAGCCTAAGCACTAAAAGCTTCAAACTTCCCCAGTTCAGAGGAGCTGAAGTTCTACTTCAGCATCCATGTTATTAGACACTACTTTTCTAAGGATGAAGAAAGAGGAACAGGAACCTTTGAGCTCAGTTGACACAATTTAGAAAGAACTTACCACGGAGAAACAAGCCATCAATGCCATAGTCATGCCACAGTCACATGTTCACCACCAAGAAACTCAGGAGGACATGAGTCCCTTCTAAGAGCAACTCCCCAAACTAGTGCTGTGCCTAATTTGGTGTGCTGTTCTGCAGGCCAATTAACAGTTTCAGGCCAAGTTTCACAGTTCAATACACAATAAGCTGTGTGTGACAGACCAAGAACATGGAGGGTGAGGTATCTACATCTACACAGCATTGAAGGAACAACAATAATGACACAGAGAGAAAGGGAAAAAACACCCCATAGGGGGATGAGAATTCATTTTGCACCTTTGAGAAAATGGCACACTTTGTAAAATGCGAAGAGCATTCTGTGCAACTACTGAGCTCTTTACCATAATTCCTTCAGCTGCTTAAATTTTTACCACGTTGTTCTCAGCACAGCTAAGAAAGAGACACATAACAATGTGTACTTCTCCTTCCTTCTGGGGGAAGAGTTGCTGCATTAGCTATCTGAAGTCAAAAGTGATTTTGCTTTTAATAATTACTTTATCTGCCCTAACATGTCAGAGATATCATTCACAAAATTTGCTGTAAAGATGGAAAAGAGACTTCTCCAGGTCACTTTTGTAGCTCTCCTCCCCAAAAGCAGCTCCTAACTCAACCAACGTTTGCTCCCCAAGGCAGTGACACTAGGGTACAACACTCAGGAGGGAGGCCTGAGACAAGGCCTTGCAGGATGACAGCTTTGCAGAGACAAAAAGGTCTCTAAAATCTGACTATTGTCTGAAGAACATACACAGTGCACTTGGGAGAGAAACTTGGTGACCCACTGCAGGTGTGACATTAACAGTTTTAGGAAATAAAAAATATCATAGAATCAAATCATAGACCAGTGGTTTGAGTTGGAAGGGATCTTAAAGCTCATCTCTTTCCAGCCCCTGCCATGGGCAAGGACACCTTCCACTAGACCAGGTTGCTCCAAGCCCTGTTCAACCTACTCTTGAATGATTCCAGCAATGGGGCAGCCACAGCTTCTCTGGGCCTCACCACCCTCACAGAGAACAATTTCCTTTTAACTTCTAATCTAAATCTCTTCCTATAGTTTAAAACTATTCCTTCTTCTTTTATCACTATCTGCCCGCATGAAAGGTCACTCTCCCTCTTTTTTGTAAGCCCCCTTTAGGTATTGGGAGGTCACAATGAGGTTTTCTAGAGCCTTGTCTTCTCTTCTCCAGGCTGAACAACCCTGTAATAAGCAAACTGTAATATGTATGAAGTTAAATACTCAATACCCTTAAATTTATAATGTCCACATGATTAGACAAAAGCAGGCTGAAAACCAAGTACAAGAAAGTAAATGCTGCACACAGAACAAAACTATGGCATTCAGCGTTAATGTGTGTGCTGGAAGCAGTAAATCCCATAACATCTTGTATTTCACAGATTTGACACCCACTGAGGCATCAAGGAGAAAATGGGCTGCCTTCTCTCCAAAGAAAAAGCAGTTCCCAGGTGGAATTTGGGACCTACCCCATCTGCAATACTCCCATTTCACCTGCATCACTGAACCAGGAAAGCAGAGACACTAAACAACTCAAGCATATTCCACTCAAATCCCAGAGATAAACTAACCCAGGCAAGATCAGAAGCAACACAGCCAGACTGGTAGAAAACTTCAGCATCTCCTCAGTTCTCCCCTCTGCCACCCAGTGGAACAAAGCCAGTCTATTTTTCCATGGATTTATGGCTTGTGATAGATGGAGTTTTGTGATGAGGGATTTGTGAGCCCAACTTGGAGACCCTGCAGCTGTGGCATCTCTAGTCCCTTCCCATCAGGTCCTCTGGCAGCAGGAGGCTTGAGGCCATGCTGCAGCCCCTATTTTACATATATATAAAGTATATGCATATACATCACATATCATATGATAAATTTTTTTATATATATCACTTTAAAATCTCCACGCACCAAAACCACCCTTCCAAATCTCATTTACTTATGGATTTGGCCCCTATTATCAGCTTACTTTACATACTCTTTGAAGAAATAGTCATACACTGTATTTTGTAAGCACTTTCAAAGATTTTTTAGTTTTTTGCTCCCACAAGCAAGTTGTGTATTTTTCAAGCACAAGGACAATATTAGAGGCCAACAGCAGTTTTCCTTTTAGTTTTGTGTACTTCAGCAAGAATGAATATAAATTAGCAGCAACTGCTAGAATTAGTAGGGGCTAAACTACAGCCTGAGAAGTTGCTCTGCACAGCAAATTCCAGATCCAGAGCTGCTGGCTGCACATTGGGAACCCCAAGAGCTCTGATATACCTCATACTGGAGTTTATTGCTCAGCTTGAAGTTTATTCAAGCCATTCCAACAGCGCCATCTGCTGTTACACAAATAATTCAGGTTGCATCTATCCCTGGACCAAGGAAGTCCAGACCTCTGCTCCAGATTAGAAATAACTTCAGATGTTTGCAGATTTATTCCTTTGTCTGTAACCTCCTTACTGGTTTACTGTTAGGACTGAACATCTCATTTTTAACATACTTTATTTCTGAAGGACTCCTCAAATACCTGTGACTACCAGAAATGTATTTACAATGTGCTTCCAAGGCAAAAGTGGTAACTATTCAGAGAGAAAATTGAGCAGCCTAGACCTCCCAGTAAGTAATATCAATATTTTCAACATCATTTAAAAGATAACTGATACAGCTATCCAGTGCTAAGGAAAAGAATAGCTAATTGGAAGAAAAATCTAGAATAGTTTTAAAGGAGGTTAAAAAAGACTCAGATATCTTGAAGCTACTTCATAAAAAGATAAAAAACCAGTCACACAGGTAGGCTGATGGTTGGGATTAGGAGACAGACTTACAAATCCGACTTATTTCCTCTTTTCCCACCAAAATCAGCTATTAAGCTTTGCTCAAACACTCCGCAAACTCTCAAGTCCTACCTGCCAGCTCTGCCTATTTACTTTATTAATATGTATTGGATACACATTCATTTGCATATACACACATATTAAATTTGCACCCAGAAGGGTAACTAAGTTTTTGTAGCATCAACTTCATTCCCTTAGATATTTCTAACCAATATCCTCTCTATTTTTAAACTGTGCTGATCAAATAATTGTGAAGGGATTTAGAGTAAAACTACAAATAAAAGATATAGATATAACAATAAAGTATATAAGTGTTCAAATAAATTAAGATGAAGTCTCTTCTCCTCCAACTTATGAGCCAAATGCATCAATAAGAAAACAGAGAATCCTGTTCTATGTTTGCAAATATAGTGTGCTTACCTTTTTAACTATTGGAGAGACATGCTGATTCTGCAACCTGAAAGAAGAGGAAACTCAGTTAATTGTTTGGCTCTCTAAAAATTTAAGAGCATTACAAATGGCAACCCCTGACCTTAAAAGGGACAAATTTCTGATTCTCTAAAAATAAATAGTCCATATTGCACATACACAGTCCCAGAGCGAAGTCCTTTGTAACCCTAGCAAAGAGAGGGGTACAGACCATTCTCGACATTCCTGGCTGGTTAAAAAAAAAAAAAAAAAATTTAAGAAAAAGGAATTAAGACTCAAGGCTCCTAATACTGGGGGGTCATGAAACATCCCTGAGGTACAAGCAGTTATGTAGTAGAACCCAATCTGCAATCTCTGCACCTTCTAGGAGAGAGAGTCAGAAAAAATGTGGTAAATAATGGTTTAAAACCAAAATAAACTTGTGTTATCACAGCCAACTTATCCTGAAAGCAAATCCAGAGTTCTCATCTTGTTAGATTTTTTTTAATTTAGATCTTCTGTTTTTATTTTTAGGGATTGATTTTAATCCATAAAAATGGCCCCTCATACAACAACCCCCTTTCCAAACACCAGTTTCTTGATAACACTGACACTAGTCTGTATTCTCCTGCAAAACAGGAAAATCCCTCAACTACCAGCAGTGGGATGGAAAACAACTGGTAGATGTAGGGTAAAACACACACACCCCCATTTTTAAGATCTCTTCCAACCAAACTGGTTTGTGATTCTTATTCTAAGGAGGATACAGGATAACAGGGATGCTGTGAGAAATTTTATTTCCACAAATAGGCACAGCTGTTGGATAAAGAACAGACAGCTTTAATTTAACAGATAACCTCCTAGATCTAAAAAAATATTGATGGGGCCTTACCAGTGTGAAGATAAGACTATTCTAAAATGGTTCCAAAATCACAATCACAGCCCACGAGAGGGTGCTGGTACCCTGCAGAAACCTGCATTGAATTCAAGTTACACAGAGCACGGCTACACAACACAACCCAATAGATGCACATCTCGGGTCTTAAACTGGTTTGGTCAAAAAGGGATCTGACACAATATTTAAAGTCCACATACTAGCATATTGCATCAATTCATCCCAGCTTATTTTTTTTTAAAGACATTTCAATTTCCCAATACTTCATGCTGGCATCTTCCAATAAAAATAAAAAGATTAATTCAAATACGACATTGGTCTTAGCATAAAGCAGGAAAAATGCCCAGATTACTCAGTTCAGAGTCGAAGTCCCAACCTAGTGTTCCCATATCGACAATAAAAACTTCCAAACTCTTGGAATACAAGCTATAAATTAGGTGTGATGTGAAAATCTCATATTTGCGGCAAAAGCCACCAAAAATGTGTTTTAAAAACAAGCTTGACAATTCTCTTCTTACGTGAGCATTGCTTAAAGTTATAATTAATGCTGAGAAAACACACTGCTAATAGTTTTTATCTCAGTATATCATTGAGTTACTTTATATTTCATATTATCTTCCTTATACACAACATTACTCCAGTCGATAATTCTCTAACAAACTAAAAACAATCCATGAAAATTTAGACTCTTAAGTTTACCACTGAGTACCAAAAATCCTTATATATTGACAGCTGCAGTGAGTGTTACAGAGAAAGAACCAGCCAGGATTCAAAACTAGGGAAAAAAAGCTTATTTTAGTAATTATTTTTGTTATATTATGAGCAGTAAAGACAGGTGGAGGAAAAACTGAGACTTGTAACACCTTAAACCAGTAAAAATTCTAAATAGCAAAGAAAGGAAAATAACACTAAGTTACAAAAGCCAGGAACAAACCTCTGATCTTCAGCATGTCCTACCTGGCTCTGCCCAGTGGCAAATGAGTATTTTGGGGCTTGTTCAAGTCATGACATGCTTCCCCAACACCTTCTGCAGGGAGAGCCTCCAAGAAGGGGCTCCTCCAGGAGCTCAGCACTTAGCCACAACATCTCCATATTGTTACCTTCCAAAAAATTCAATTAACCAGTTCTTTGTCCCTTACATGTCACATTTGAGTTAATTTACCCTAAAAAGTTCAGAAACATGCCCATGATTTCTCCCTGGGCAGCAAAGGATACTTGAAAATCATCACATGTTGGCCATTTAGGAATACCTTCAAATACTAACTTTTTAAAGACCAGCTGAAAATGTTTCAAGGCAATGACAATCAAAACAGACATCTGAGGTACCACCTCAAGACATAAACCTGCAAAAAAATCACCCAAACACCAAGGCAACAACCTGGAGGCACTCATCACTCAGCACCAGTCCTACAGTCAGGATAAAAAACCACCACGTCCAATCTTTACATATTTACTTTCCTATTTATTTTACTTCTCTCGTGTTGAAAAAGGAAAGTAATCTTTTGAGGCATCTCAACTGCTGGTGCATGACAAAAACCACATATATGTTAAATCCAGTGTTGAACAGTTTGGGTTGGAAGGGACCTTACAGCTCACCTCAATCCAATCCCTGCCATAGTCCAGGACACTTCAAGCCCCATCCAACCTGGTCTTGAATGCTTCCAGGGACTGGGCAGCCACAGCTTCTCTGGGAAACCTGTGCCAGGGCCTCAGCACCCTCACAGGGAAGAATTCCTTCCTAACACCTAACCTAAATCTCTCCTCTCTTAGTTTAAAACCATTCCCCCTTGCCCTATCACTATCTGCTTGTATAAAAGTCACTCACAGAATTTGAGGAAGAGATGCCTTCAAGCAAGACTTTGTTCCTGATCCCAGAAAACAATACTGTGAGCCTCCAGTAAGAGTTTAAGAAGCGTTTGGACAGTGCTCTCAGGCACATGGTGGGATTCTTGGGGTGTCCTGCACAGGGCCAGGACTTGGACTCAAGGATCCTTGTGGGTCCCTTCCAAGGCAGGATATTCTGTGACATGTTTTTTCATACACCAAGTCATGAGTCTCCGCCATAAACTATAAACACAGTTCAACAGCACAACTACAGAACTGAGTTTTCCTCTGAAAACATTTTCCACCTAAATACAAAGAAACAATTTGACATCTATGATGTACTTACTTCAGTTTATCAGTCTGAATTAAAGATATAATAGCCCAAACCCAACCCCCATTCCCTACAGCCCTTTTGAACTGCTCATTTAAAATTCTGAAGTAAATTAAGAAAGACTAGCAAGTGAGCACCACAATGAAAAAAAAAAAGTTTAGGAAAAAAAGGATATATATGTTGCAATCGGAAAAAGAAGCACAGTTTATACATGATACAAGCTGTCAAGTGCTTCTCCTTCCCTTGATATAAAACAAACTCTTTTTGAACTTACAAACAGGTACTTTTTATACACAAGACACTGAAACAAAGTTCACTGACACTTCAAAAGCTATGAAAATTCAGCAGCTATTAAGCAACAGGAATCCATGGATTAAAAAAAAGAGAATGCTACTCCATCAAGTAATATCCAAGCTTTTACTGCTTTTACTGCAGGTATCAAACAAAAGTATGTTCATCATTTATTCTAGAACACCCAATTATTCAAAAACTGTTCAGGAAGAAACACAGTAAATTATTTTTCAAACACTGTCTCACCAGAAATGGTTTCACATATTCCCATAGTATCAGCAAGAAACTCTTCACTTCTAACTTTTAATTTTCCCATTTCCTATGTTTGAAAACTTATGTTCACTGCTCTACTGGTACATTTGGCATCCCAAAGCCTCAATACAAAATTTTGATACTGAAACAATATCATTTCAAAATCAAAGGTTTTAATGCCACACCTTCTTACAGGATCATCCCATGTATAAGAGCAGTTACCTTAGAAGAGAACGTGATTGAAGCCAAAGGAATTATTCACATGAGTAAAATTACCGTAAATGTCTTCAGGGGAACTTAGGCTTTAATCTTGTTGTTGATTTCACTACAGCTAGTGTTTAAACATTTACATTACTCATTTAGCTGCTTTAAACATTAGTCAAACTAAAATAGTCCAACAGTGCAACCTCCAGACTAAGCAGCAGCTTTTAAAAGGCAACAGAATTCAAGAAAACAGTTTTAATTTCTCCATTTGGTATTAGTACTTTTTAGACAACAGCTAAAAAAAGAAAATAAAAGTTACTTTTTACTACAGACAAATTGTGGACAAAATTTAGGCTACAAGAGCAGTAGAGACAGGACAACCCACCCATCCCACCACACTGACTAATTCTGACACTGGGAAATGCCCCACTTTGGAACAGATGTTTCTGCACCTACTGTTAAAACTGCTGAAAGCCCTTCTCAATGCTATGGTGACCAACCAGGGTTTTCAGGTTAACACATTCCAAAAAAATAACTGTAAAACTTCCTTCAAACTTGTTCTACAGATGTGCAGCACATACTAGAGGAATGCAAATCTTTCTTCCTTTGAACAGCAGCGATATTTTCCAGCCTTCACAACAAGGCAGACTTAATTATTTTCAGTCTTACTCCCACCCTAGGGCAAAGATTAGATGCATGTGAACACTTCGTACTTAGCATTAGTCTTCAGAAAAAAGCCTCAGAAATCAATGTTTAATAAAAGATGCCAAATAATTATCACTCAAGTTTAAGTGTTCAAAACCATGAGACTATGTTGTGCATTAAGGACATGTGAGTATCTTCTCTGGCTGTTACCATGGGAATTCACTCTCCACAGTCCTTAAATAAAGTTTATTGCTTTAGGAGTGCCAGAACAAGGCACTTTATTCCCAGACCTCTGCTTTTAAAGACAGGTTGGGACGGCTGTGCCACTGCCGGCAGCCTCCTGGTGTAACAATAGATTACTGACAAAGCTGGGAGACAGACTGAGAATTAGCAAAGGTGGGATGAAGTGCCCATACTAAGCCATGCCTGCAGTGATACACCCTTCACTGGGAGCTCCCAGATCATGTCTGCAGCCTCAAGAACCAATGTGATTTATTCCTGGATTTAACAGCAGAACACAGAGAGGCTAAGTGTTACCTCTCAGCACCTGACAAAAGACAAGTGACATGATGGAGATTTAAACCACCCCTCCTGTTGACAAGATCCAAGAGGCAAAGACATACCCACACACAAATCACTGCAGGAAAAAGCATCTTATGCAGCCCAGACAACAAATTTCTTCAATTTTCTTGATGAGAGGCAATTTGATTGCAGTTTGTTGCCCCAAGATGAAGATAAAACAGTAGAAGAGGGATCTGCAACTTCAGTAAAAAGAGTTCACCAAGGTAAAATGCACATGCTGGAAACAGGGCTTAACACAGTCACTGTTTGTGCACATTTCAGTCTCAGAATGGTTTGGGTTGGAGGGGACCTTAAAAGACCATCTTGTTCCAACCCCTGACCTGAAGGGGACATCCTGCAGGACAGAGACACCTTCCACCAGACCAGGTTGCTCCAAGCTCTGTCCAATGTGGCCTTGGACACTTCAGGGATGGGGCAGCCACAGCTTGTCTGGGCAACCTGTGCCAGGACCTCACCACCCTCAGAGCCAAGAATTGCTTCCCAATATCCCATCTAATGCTGCCCTTTGTCAGTAGGAAGCCATTCCCACTTCTCCTTCCCTCCAGGCCCCTGCCTGAAGTCCCTCTCCAGCTTTCTTGGAGCCCCTACAGGCACTGGAAGGGCTTCTAAGGTCTCCCCAGAGTCTCCTCTTCTCCAGGCTGAACACCCCAGCTCTCCCAGCCCGTCTCCAGAGCAGAGGGACCCCAGCCCTTGGAGCATCTTCAAGGCCTCCTCTAGACCCACTCTAACAGGCCCATGTCTTTCTTGTGCTGAGGACCCCAAACCTGGACACAGTACCGCAGGTGGAGTCTCATGAGGGCAGAGGGGGAATTCCAGGCCTATCCTTTGACATGAATCCCAAAGCCAACCATTCTCCATCAGCCTGCAGCTCACCCATGGGAGATACAGCACAAACGGCATGTGCTGTGCACAAAATGCCAGAAAGCACAAACTACACCAGAGGAACAAAAATCATGGATTGCACATGTGCACCCAAAGCCAGGGCACCCACTAACAGCCTTTTTACCTGGCTTAATATTATTTTTAAAATATACATTATGCATGTAACATGGAAGAGTTTTAGAGCTCTTTAATCCTTTAGCTTTAACTTGCACCTTACAGGAACTCCGGGGACAGTTAGAAGACTCTGAAAGAAACCTGAATCATACTGTTTTCCAAACAAAAGATTGGGTTAGCTGGAAAACATGTTTCCAGGACAGTTGTTTTCTTGCTGCTTCTCTATGTATGACATTAATTTTGTGCTCTGGGCAGAGCTGGAGACCACAGAGGAGCGATGCAGGGATAGGACTAGACCACAGCATGGAGTCTGGACATATGGTGGCTCTCGCCCTACCACATCAGCCAAGGAAAAGACACCAAGTGCCCCAGTGCAGCAGGGAGCCAAAAAAACAGTACCTGCATCTTAAAGTGAGTTTTCTTCCCCACAGAGGCCCACTCTGAGGCTGTCCCAGAGAGGGAGGGAGCATAGCACGAGCAAGCTATACTAGAAGCATCCCATATTTGTGACTCAAGCCTCACTGACAGTCTGCATTTCCATAGTGGAGACTTCCAGGATTTTTGACATCTGTGTCTCATCACTGCAATGTTTTACGAAGAACAAGCTGCTGGACTTCTAAGAATATGAAAGTGTTACATTTCACTTTTACAGTCACATTTCTGCTTTTCTCCTACTAAAATACGAGCGGATTTGAAGAACTTCAAGCTAACTTTTGATGCACCTTGACTTCCCGTCAGTCTTCTGAGATCCTGAAAGCCTTCCTCAGGATCTTGAACGCAACTGGCTGTCAAGGATCTCTCTCACAAAAGACTGACTTAAACTGTCCCTTCCACAGCAGTTCCTTGTGTTACTCAGTATCAAGTTACTTTATGCTAAAAAAAAAAACCAAAAACAAAAAAAAAAAAAACACCACCACATAAAGAAAAAAACAAACAACAACCAAAAAAAACCCACACAAAAACAAACCCACACCACCAATCACACTTACGCTGTAAAATCTGAGTGCCTTCACCACTCAGGTGTGTGGGCAGAGTGTTTACCATCACAGAGTACTAGACATTTTTTAGCCATGTTGTGCAGAAATGGCACTCAACCACCTTCATACACAAGAAACTGTAATATATCCCAGAGTTTAACGCTGCAAGCAAGGGAAACACCCAGATGATTTTGGATAGGGCAGGAGGAGAGCGGGAGAGAGGGAAGATGCTGGCATGACCAGGCACATGTTAGGACCTGTGGTCTGCGTTACTTGCACATGGAATCATAGAATCACTAAAGTTGGAAAATACCTCTAAGATCATCAAGTCCAGCTGTTAAGACAGGACCTCCATGTTCACAACTGAATCATGTTCCCAGGTGCCACATCTACAAGCCTTTTGAACACTTCCAGGGATGGTGATTTCACCACTGCCCTGGGCAGCCTGTGCCAGTGCCTGGCCACCCTTGCAGTGAAGAAATTTTTCCTACTAGTCAATCTAAATGTGCTCTGGCACAACTTGAGGCCATTTCCTCTGGTCCTGTCACTTGTTATCCGAGAGAAGAGATCTATCCCTACCTGGCTACAACCTACTGTGAGGGAGTTGTAGGGAGCAATAAGGTCCCCCTTGAACAAAAAAACCACATCAGAGGGCAACTGGACCAAACCTTGTGAATGTATCAAAACAGTGACTCAAGACTAAATCAAACAGTTTTGACGTATTCGCCCCTCAAGGGCTGAGATCTTGGGAGGTAACTCATACATTAATTTTAATTTTCAATAAAAATTGTTAAATAGCTTTTCAGATAACCTAACATAATTTGTTGAGTATTAAAGTTGTTCCTGATAGCCAAAGAAAACAAGACAAATGAGAGTTGAAATACTTACACCTATTTTATCTACTAGGTTATTTACACAAAGTAGCCCCAAAGAATCTCCCAGCAAGACAAATCTGAAACTCTTTAGAGAGGAAGAATTAATGAGTAAGTGATGAAAGTTCCAGATCAAGACTTCCCAGACTGGTTTGGGTTGGAAGAGATCTTAGAGCTCATTTCATTCCAAATCCTGCCATGAGCAGGGACACCTTCAACTATCCCAGGTTGCTCCAAACCCTGTCCAACCTGGCCTTGAAAACTTCCAGGGATGGGGCAGCCACAGCTGCTCTGGGCAACAGAATTCCTGTGCATACAGGACCCTGCCCAACTTTCCTACCTCCTGCAAATCAGCATCACATCAAAGTAGAAGGCAAACAGAGAAGGACTCCAGGGTGATACATGGCACAGGGAGCATGGGAGAAGTACCCTAAAGAGCCGCTCAGTCTGGAATCAGAGTCTGACTGTACAAATACAGGGGGGAAAGGGAAAAAGGGAAACAATTATCAGTCCTGGGAGGGAGCACTTGTCTTGGGGTGACCTTATGATGTGTATCCCGTATCGCTGCCCTATGCCCAGAAACTAATTCTCTTGCCTTTCTATGCCTTTAAACTGAGCCTTAGAGGTGGAAGGAAAACTGAGCAAAACTTTCAAAGCAGTTTGCAGCTTGTTCAAGGTCACATAGAGATAGGGACTTTTTTTTCCCCAGCTGTGGCAGGGAAGCAAGGAAGCACCCAGCTTGCTGCTTTCCAGTCAGCTTTTGGCCAGTTGTTCAGTTTCTTTTTTTCTCCGGAGAGAGACTGAAAGTTGAACTTTGCTTTTCCTTCCCTGGAATTTCGTATTTTCTCCCTTTTCTGCTGGACTGCTTCAACCTCAGAGCACATCAGGAGGACTTTCCACCGGGCACAGAGGGCCTGGCCCTGGGCCAAGCCCCAGCTCCGAGGAGACCAAAGGGAGGACTCTAACACTTTTTCCCAGGTTTTTTTCTCCACAGTGAGAGATTTTATTATTTAGTATTATTTTCCTTTTCCCATGTGTTTGGTAAATAAATAGTTTTATCTCCTTCACTTTCCTTCGAGGAAAATTTATTTTTCCCAAACCTGGTGGGGGGGAGGGGTGGTTGTGCCTTCCCTCAGAGGATATATTTCTAAATTTGGCCAAACGGGTACAGCACTGTCCAGAATCAAAGGCAAGAAACAGTCTATGCTTTTCAGGTAGAATTGATACATGCTGCAAATGTTGGCAGAGCAAGTATACTGGATTAGCCCCAAGCACATCTATTCTTCTACAGCCTTCCAGAAAGCATATCTGGGTAGTCCCAGGAGAAGGGCAGAGCTGCCAGCCTTCCATGTGTGCCACAGGCAGGCAGCAGGCAAGCAGCAACCAGGCAGCATCCACGACCAACCGCCATGAGCTGTGGAAGAAGGATGAAAAATCCAAGGGATACCAGCCTTCACCTGAGACATGGGGCACTTGCCAGTGATTTTGCTGGAGACCAGAGATTTGTGTCTTCCCTGCTCGGTTGTGTTTCCACTCCAAGCAAAAGTGGAGCCATCCAAGATGCCTGTTGCCACACCCCCCCCCCCCCCCCAATCTCATGTGACACACACATACCTGGACCATCCCCACATCCTTCCTCTGTTTCTGCTGCTCTCAACACCTACAGTAGCACATGCATAAGGTCCAAGGATGACCCCACCAGAGGTCCCCAAGATTTTAAAAACAGCAACAGATCACCAAGGAGACCAGCACTGCTTCTGCACAGACTGTGGTACACCTGCTCCAGGCAAGAGAATGGAAAATCCCCGTTCCCCTGGCACACCAACCTAGGAGAGCAAATAACTCAAGACATAACATTTCCTTCAGGTTCCATACAACAAAACCACTGAGAGAAAGAGCCATGTGATGCCATCAAGACTACTTAAGAGATCTCAGCCATGAAAGCAATGAGCGTATCAGTTCATATGCCAAAAAAAACCCATGTTGAGTGGAATTTGGATTATGAACCTACTTTAGTGACCTTTTACTGTACTTATTTTTAGACTGAAGTTTTTATTCTGGACAAAGTACTGAAGACAAAATATTATACATATGCATGTAGTTTTAACATATGCACATACTGCATGAATTTTCTGTGAAGTAAAGAAGCAGATACTGATTCAGAAATATAGGGAGTTGGCTGTTCTCTCAAGGATAACCTATGCACTGTGAACATGCACTATACAAGAAACCAAGACTTAGCTCTGGGAGGTAAAATCTTCCAATAACATCAGCAGCCTTCTAAGATAGATCCAAAAGTCATTTATTCAAAACTACCCCACTGCACACACGGTAAAGTAGCATTCACTAGCAATGCTGCTAGGACAACTGCTGGAGCAAGAAGTGTTTGTATGCATTTTAAGTACCGCTGGATGTAAAAATACCCATTAATACAATTTTTGTATTATTTTGTATTTTTACAATTTATGTCCAGTTTGGACTACAGCAACACACCAAACCTAGGCAAGAAAACACTAGAAGACAGCAAGGAAGGCCTGTGACCCAGGGAGATGCACAAATACCCAAGCCAAAGCCATAAGTAAAGCTGAGGAGCTTTGCTGCACTGAAAGCTACCAGGAGAAAAATTCCTTTCCCTACTTTCTACAACTGCACTCTAAAAACTATGGCCTTCAAAACATTGGGGTTTTTTTCTTTAGCATTAAAATCAGCCTGCTTCAGCTAAGCTGTCCTACAGATCAGGTGATACTCTGGCAAGAGAGTAACAGTCAATAGCCATATTCCTCCACAGAGCTTTTATTACAGTAATCAAATGTTGTACTTCTAGTCCCTTCCATATTCACTGAAAGCCATCAAGAGCAGCTAGGTAGAAAATGTTCTCACAGCTATCAGGGAACCTCACTCAAGTCTGGAAAGCAAACTTTAAAAGAAAGCAAACCTATTGAACAAAGGACTGCGGAAAGAACATACTGAAAGGAGAACAAGCCACAGCTCTTCTTGGGGTTGTCCTGTGCAGGGCCAGGAGTTGGATTCAATAATCCTTCTGGGTCCCTTCCAACACTGGATATTCTGTGAACTCTGAACTTGAAAAAGGCTTCTGCTAAAAGCCAGCAAGGGCATCACAGATGCTGAGAGAAGCTGTGGGTGTTCACATGTGGTCTGGGCAAACTGGCCTCAAAAGGGTCGGGCCTCACCTTCAGCTGAGCTGCTGACTGAAACCTGACTGAAGCCTGCATGAAGAGCTTCTGTCTGGGTTCTGTCTGAGAAAAAGCACATGAGGAGGCCAAAGGAGATGGAAAATAAGCAGTGGCATTGGGAATACTGTCCAGTAGTGCTGGGTATTATCTGGGCTGCAAAAAAAAAAGCCAGCCAGTCATCATGATCTGAAACGCAGCGATGAGAGAAGGACAAGCTGAAAAAAAACTATGGAGTTAAAGGAACATTAGCCATATTTAAGCTGTATTTATTGAAGCTGTTCATATATAATATATATCTATTATCTACACTAATATTAAAAAATCTATAAAATATAATTTATATAATTTTTTATATAACTGGGATATATAACTAGGACCAGGAGGGCAGGACGAGCCTCCCTCCCTCCCGCCGGCAGCAAGCACCCGCAGCCCGGCGGCCCCAGCCCCGCTCGGTACCACGGAGAGCTCCCTCCCTCTCCTCCTCCCTTTCTCCTAAAATGGAAAACCAAAAGTTTGCTACCGAACAGTCGTTTTCCCTTCCAAGTAGGAAAAAAAAAAAAAAATCTGAGGAATTTGTACACAGAAAAAGTTCTCTTGACAGCACAGAAGTTATGTGCACAAAGAATGATGCTGCTGCCCAAAAATACGAATAAATTACCATCTTGGCAATAAACACAAACCAAAGCCCAAAAGAAGTATTTCATTTCCAGGCAATTTCATTCACAGATCTTATTAATAGTGAACCTGATTGCTTTAGGAACTCAGGAGCAGCAGAAGGAAAAGCATATAAGAAGATTAGGTTAATACTATATTTAAGCATATGTAAGGACAGTGAACGAAATAGTGATTATTCACTCATTTAATTCAAGAAAAACAACTACTTACTAAGAATAGCTTTCAGGGGATGAGAGAAGATAAACTAGGCTGCACCAGGAAAAAAAAAAAACGACAGAGCTACAGTAGTACTCACTATCCCTCATTATCCATATTTGTCAGCACTGAGGTCTGGGGAAATCAACTTTGATATAAAAGCATCAAACAGGGACAAACTACCCAAAGGCTTTCAGACTAATGCACCCTTTCCGCTAGTTGGGAAGCTTTCCCAACTCATTATCATCCTCATGGAAAACAGCAGAGTTCTATTTAACATAACAGATTTTTGCAAGAGTTTCAAAGACATGAGAAAAAACAGATTTTGTGGATTTGATGGAAGGCCCTGACAGTCCTCGTGAAGTAGGGTGGGGGCTACTGGGGTTGAGCTCCCACCAGTTCAAGCATGTATGGTAGCTTATGGAGTGAAGACAGGATTTTCTCCACTTTCACAAAAGCTTTTTCTGGAGACGTCACCCCTTTGCCTGTACCTTGCCAGAAGCAAAGGCACACATTCCCAACCAGACCTTCCTGCTTTCACTTGCATCAGCTGTGCTTTTCTGTCTCACGTTCTTGAGAGCTGCCAACTCAGCAAAGGGTCCTGATTTAGCTTCTAATTAATCAAACTCTGAACACTCATTAGCGACACAAGCACAATCCAATCACAAATTTAGAGGCAGTGGACATGCCCTAGAGCTCATCTCTGCACTCACTCTCCTCCGAAGGGAGCCTGTGTACATTCTCCCACCCCCATCCCAGCTTAAGCACAGAGGTGGAGACATGCAGGACTGTCAAAGAATCATGGAATCATTAAGCCTGGAAAAGACCTCTCAGACCACTGAGTCTAACCAGGTCCACCACTAAACCACGCCCTATATGCCACATCTACATGTTTCTGTAGAATCAGAAGCATGTTCCCAACTCCAATTAAAATGCTGGTATACACACCCAACCCACAACTGCCAGGATCACTGGTTTGAGTTAACATTAATTTCCAGCTCCTCTTTGTTATCAAAACACAGTATCACATGACATCAAACTACAGAACACCACTTGGCACTGGTGAGCAGCGGGAGATAAAAAGCATCTGTAAAAGTATCACTACAAGAAGGTCTGTATAATACACATTAAATCCCACGAAAGCCTATCTGCTCTCAGCGCTGGAAGGATGGCTTTGCTGGCCATAAGAGTGCTTCTAACTAAGAGAGGGGCTGCAGCCCCAGAGAAGACATCAAAGCCACCACAGCTGAGAAAATACAATCGTTGTGCCACACAGCTGCTCTGAAAAGCTTACAGGTAAAAAAAAAAATAGGAATATGCTCTAGTCTAGCTGGAAAAGATGACTCCGGTTTAATAGAGAATATAACTGTGCAGTTGCCTGTGGCTCCATACCCGTGAACAACACCCAGACTTTGTGCAGACTCCACAGGCAACAGATCCGAGGGGCTGCAAACCTGCACAGAGTCAGCATCCAAAAGGGGCTGTTCAACCAGCTGACAAGTTTTAGCTACCAAAACTACCAAAATTTAAGGGAGAAAAATGCTATTTGTCTTCCAGATTCAGAAGCTATCACAAAGGAGATCTCTCCCTACTTAATACCCCTTGGTAATTTCCATACTGTGCAAAACACACGTGCTACCAAAGTGCTTTCCAGGTGTAAACTTGACTGAAGGTTATCAGGGTTATAAAAGTGAGTAAGCATCCAACAAAAGTGAAGTTATCTCCTCCTCCTTTGATCTCCCAGTGTGAGCTACTTGCGCCTATCAAGAGCAAGCTTTAAAACCTGGGCAGTGGAGAAGGGATATAACCCTGGTTCCCTCACAGAGCCAGCTTTATTATACAAGTTTCTCCCAAACAAAGCACAGTTCAGTCATCGGCTTATATTAATTCTTCTCATTTTTCAGAGATTTAAATATACCAGCAGTGATCCTTTATCTTTAGCTGTGAAAAACATGGCAACTCAAAGGCCAAAAGCAGCATTAAAATGTGTTATCTTACTCCAGTTTTGATCAGAATGCATTTTTTTCTTCCTATCCTGTGGACCACACTAAGGCTCCATCATCCACAGGGCTGTAATCTTCCCTCAAACCAAGCCTACAGAAGTATTTTCCTTCAGTATTCTCCCAAGTCTCTGGTAATTTCTGCTGCATAAATTTCATGATCTATGGTCCCGACCTTGGTGTTTATATTATCCCTAACTGGAGTCTTCCTCTAGAGTTGGTCACACTCATTTTCCACCTAATCTTCAAATTTTATTAATGAAAACATAGAGCTAATCATATTTTTTAATTAAAAGATCCGACTGTGCTCTTACTGGGAGCCATCTAAAGAGCTTTAGAGTTGTTTTATTAAGTACTCAGTACCTGTGCTCAGTATTTGAGGTGAAAAATTAAAGCTCATTTTGATACAGAATGGCCTCTATAAACAAGGTTTTATAAAATCTGCATGTAAAGAAAGAAGTCAAAGGTATTTTTCCCCTCTAATAGTTTTCCAGCAGATCGTGCACAAATATTAGAGCATAACTAAGCAAGTAAAAAGGCAGTGAAAGCTTAAACTTAAAGGCTCATTTGCTAATAAAGTTGAAGAGCTCAGTAAATCAACCTAAATCAAAATCAACTTCATTTTAGACACACAGAACACTTTCAGCAGAAGTCCTACAGAATGGCAAAGGCAGGTATTAATTATCTCTACAAATCTCAAAACCTACACAGACTAAATGGGAAAAAAACACTCCTAGTTGAGGCTGCCTCACAATTCCCATGCAAAAACTTCATTTTCACATTACATATGACAAATGAAAGAAACCAGTGTTTTGCATACTTGCTTGTTCTCTTTTTGATCAAATTTTAAACAGTTTATCTCTTTCCAGAGTTGATATGACAAAATTAATAGCAGAAAGGAGGAGCCATTGAAAAATTGAGTTTGGAACAAAGATAAATTGACATTGGTACAGTACTCACACGTAATTTTACCCAAGACCCATCACAAAATTGTTCATGCAACTTGGAAGTACCATAATAACAAAAGCACCAGGCAGCTAAGTAATCAGGAAGTACCTTCTGCCATGCAGCACCAAACTCACCCCCAACTGAGGAAGATTTCTAGTTTAAATTCAAAATATGGTATATTCCTCACGTTTTTTCCAAATGAGGATACTCTTCATCTTACCTAGGTCCAAGAACTCCATTCTGTTAAAATCTCTTTAAAATAAACTAAACCCAAAAATTCCTCTGCAATCTGCTAAGCAGCCCTTCCTTTTGCATCTCTGCCAAAAGCACTCTGCATGAAAAATCCTGACCCCGGTGCTTTCCTAAACCTATAAAAGGACATTATCCCAAACAACTGCAAGAGCCTTTAAGGGGAAATTTAAAACCTTCACTCATCTCCCTCATGCTTCAGCCCCCAGGGGCAGGGTGAGGGACTGTACCCAAACCTTTGCTTTTCTTCTATCACCTATGATGATGCAAGAGCGCTCGTTAGATCACTCCTCTCCACTTCCACAAAGGAAAACCACGGATACTCAGGAAAATAAGGACCTACCTTCTACTGGAACTACTTGTGAAACTTGATTTCCTGTTTCTCTCACTACCACAGAGATGCTCTGATGTCCAATAATATTTGCACTCCGGCAACAGCTTTTCTTTCAGCAGAGCACTCATCCGAGACTTCCTTCCTCACAGATTCCTGTGCTCACACAACTTCTCAGTACTTACCTGTAACATACCCACCCTCTTGTCAAACCTGACGGACTTTTCAAGGTGTTGACCAATTTCGTTCAAGAGCACTGACAGTGTGATGCCATGCAATGGGAAATCGAGCTTAGAGGCACAGGAAGATGGCCAGAGTTCCCAATAAAGACATTTTTAATGAAGCAATCCTGAGTTAAAAGCACAGACAGCTCTTCTCACTTCAGGAGACAGAACCACAAAGAGACCTAACCCTGGAGCATCAGGGAAGACATTTCTCCACAAGAAAAACAAAGCACCCTTCCTCTTCAAGCACATAAATTTTAAAAAATAAGTAAGCTGAAATAAAATGTAAAGAAAGAACATAACCCACAAAGACAAAACCATAACACTGTACACAGGAGAAGAAGCTTCTTGACTCAGAGCTCCTTGGCACTTCCACAGATGCTCAGTATCACACAGAAAAAAAAGCTCAGTAACAAGCAACTTCCACCAACACACACAATTAAAAGCAGCCCGACATTCCCAAGCCCCTCTAACCAGGTGATACTCACAGAGGACAGCTGTGGAATGAAGTTATTCCCCGGCTGTGCTGGCAGCGGGCTGGCCATGCATTCGAGGGGACAGCACTGAGTCACAGCCCAGGGCAGCCAGCACTGACTCAGCCCTGCGCTCCCGCCGGGAACAGAGGCTCAAGGTAACCCCGGCAGCTTTTGTGGAGGTGATGGATTCCCTTGGCATGGGGACACACACACACACACACCGCAGCTAACCCGGAGGCAGAGAATAGAAAAAGATCTCGAATCCCTTTGCAACCAGACATTCTTAAGAGGATGACTCTCCTGAGCATCTTCTGAGCTCAGCTCCCATAGTAGTAGCAGTTACATGGGTTTCTTTGGGGTTTTTTTTACCTTAATTATTACTTAAATGCACACATGTGCTACTGCTTTGGTCAGCTACAGCCCCAAATAGTCACAAGCTGGCTCCTGCTAGCTCCCAGAGCCTGCTGATGACCTCTTCAAGGACTTAAATTGCAAAAACAACTTTCTCATACCTACCGTACAAGAAACATTCACTAAAAGGATTTTTAAAATGTTAAATAGCAGGAAAGAGAAAAAAATGCAGCCACACTGTCTCCAAACAGGAAAGAAACTTGCTTTAAAATGTCATTTCACTTGCTTACATAATCATTTCACCAAGCTTTTTTTTTTTTTTTTTGGTCAGGCAGCATTTCTACTATAAAGGTACTTCCTTTAAAACCAAGATACATAAATAACAGCATCCACTAATAAATACAGCCCAAACCCACAGTTTCAATCTTCAGTATTTAAATATAAGCTGAAATCCACACTGCAGCAGCTGGATGGCCTGAATTTCAAATGTGCCAAGCACCTACTGGTTTCAGAAGTTGCAGAAACAGCAGGAAGTCTAGTCTTCATCAGACCACATTCTCAGGCATCCAAGCAAAGACCCTCAGGGTGCTGCACCCCAACCATTTCAAACACAAGAGGCATCAGCCTAACAAGACACTCACTGCAAGCACCTGGAGACAACCATTTCAGCCTCACCTGAAACTACCCTGGCACCTAGAAGCACCAACACACTCAACCCAGCCCCTGCAGTCAAGGAAATATTCCCTACAACCACCACTGTCATCCCCAAAACCTCCTCAAGTCACAGGTGACACCTCATAAAGATGATGCTGAGTTGCTGAGAGGGCATGTTACATTCATGGTCTGTCCCACAGCTCTCTCACAGCAGTGTTCACCATCACCCTGTTCAGCAGGAAGCCCTTGTTCCCGTGCAGGATTTCTGACTGATCATCTGGGAATAACCAGAGGCAGCAGTCTGCAGTTTGCCAAGTGTAGGCATGAGTTTGCTAGGAAACAGCAGAGCCTGACCTGGTCCCAGTCCCAAACTGGGTCTGAGCTAGTAAGCCCAGCCATTTAGGTTTTACTCACTTCAACCAAAACATGGGTGGCTTTTAAAACAGAAGAAAGACCCATTTAGTTATAATAAAAGTACTCCAGAAGACCTTTGTGCTCATAGCAAGTCAGAGGCCTGCCACTGACGGCTTACAGAATTGCATTTCCATTCCCAAAACACATACAGCCCGCAAAAGGGCACTAAACTTCCAACTGAGCAGATAAATCTGGATAACTGGGGGCAATATCAAAGAAGGGTCTGTGAGCACAGTGTGATCAAAGCTATGAGACACTCCTGTTTCAAACACTGAGCACAACGTCCTCTCTGGTACCTTCTCAGAAAACAACTGCTCACAGAGCAAACACTCCTCCTGGTGAAAAAGATGGCTATTTTTTCTCTCTTGAGCTGAGGAGCCAGTGCTCTTGAACATCAGCAACACAGAGAAGCCTTGGCCAGCATGCTGACTGCTGAAAGCAAACTTCAAAAAGCATGTGCGCATGAGAGGCTGGGCCAACACTCATCCGTCACGCTCTGATAAACCACGCAGCAAAATGTGAGAAAATTCCTCCTGCCATCCTTGCTCTCAACTCCTGAAAGCAAGAACAGTGCGCTCACACAGCTGCGCCCTGGGAGACTTGGGGAAGGTATCCCAGTAAGGAGCAGCACAGCCAGGATCACATCCAAGCTGCTCAGTCTCTGTCTTGTGGAAAACCATGGACCCAGAGCACAGATAAACAGGGCTCTGCACTGAATTCACGGAGGGCAGTGCCTCAGAGCAGGGGTGACGCACAGTCACCTGGCAGAGCCCACTGCTAGCCATCTCCATATGAGCATGGATTTCATGGAAAAACCAGGACTGCTCAACCTTTGGCTGCCCGTGGAGCAGTGGGAAGCTCTTCTGTGCAGCTGTGCCAGCCCTGAACAGCGAGGGTTACTGAGCCTTGCCTCTGGTCAGTGCACACAATTACACAGCGTAAGGGCCAAGAAACATAGTCCACTGCAGAAGGAAAAAAAAAGTTAGACAGAAGATTTGGCAGAACCCCCAAAGGCGTCTATCTCGGACATCCCAAAAGTAACAAGTCATTCAAGATATAACTTGTTTATACTACGAGGCTCATTACGACAGAGGCCTGCCTATTTTTAGAGGTGGATATTGCTACAATTGAGTGCTAGATAAACCCAAACAATTATTTTAAAACGGTATTCCATCACTAATTATTCTAAACATCTTGTGCGTCCAGGAAGGTTGGCCTGCTGCCACTCTCCAGCATAAAACAGCTCCAAGAACAACGCTACAACTTCACTCTCAGTCAGCAGTGACAGAGTAACTCACAGAGCAAGCAGGGTGCCTGTGGGATCCCAACAGCTCCAGTAAGCTCACCACCACTTGGATAAAATAAACAACAGTAAGAAATGAGACCCTAATCTTGTTTATGCTAAAAAATACATGAAGTTAGTTTTTTCTTTTATATACCACCAAGAAAAGGTGATAAAAATTAAGAAAAAAACAAGAAAAAAGAAAAAAAAGAGAAAAAAGCCCAGGCCAAGGACCAGCATGCCTGATGGTGGCTCATCCATCAATTCCGTGGTTTCACCAGCCTGAGTGCAGAGTCCTGAATGCTCTGTAGCCCTGCTCTGGCATGACCGGTGCTTCCCTCATCTGAGTCCTGAGAGGTACAAGATGAAGATGGGCAGAGAGCAGGGCTGGCCCAGGCTAGCGGTACCCCTCCATCACCAGGCACCAGACAGGTGCCCTTAGGAAGTCTTTTGCTTCGTTTTTTTAAGCAAACCAGACTTTTAAAAGCACAGTCACAGATCTCACGACTGCAGTTTTGTTCCAGCACAACACAAATCGAACCAAATGCCAAAGGAACAACGTAACCCACTGGGGGCCACGGCAACAGATGGAAAAGGGCTTTGGGGGGTTATCAAGCCGGGAAGGAAAGGCGCGTTTCACGCCCGAACTGCTCTCCAAAGACGCGCCGCCTCCCCACTGCAGAGGGCAGGCGGCGGTGCCGGGGGCGGCCGGACCCGGCGACGCCGGAGGAGCACGGCGGCGGCCCGGGGGCACCGGGAGAAGGGCAGGGCGGCCAAGCCCCGCCTCACGGCAGCGGGTGCCAGGCACAGGGGGTTTCCCGCTCCCCCGGGGCCCCGAGCGGCCGGGGCAGGCGCCGTGCCGGGCAGCCGGTCCCGCTGGGGAGCTGCCTCCGGATCGGGTGTCCGGGGCCAAACTTCCCGCCGTACCGCCACCCCCCCAAAATGGCCTCGACGCCGCCGCCGCGGCCCCTGCCCGGCTGAGCCCGCCCGGGCGCCCGCCCCCGCCGGGAACGGCCGGGCCCCGCTCCGCGCCGCACTGCACCCCCGCACCGGCACCTCCACCGCGGCCCAGCCGCGCAGCCCAATCGCGCTCAACAGGTACGGAGCGGCCGGACCAGCCGGCACCGGCACCTGCCACCGCGTCAGGACCTGGACAGGTCCCGCGGGGCGCTCCCGCCGCCGCCGCCGCCGCCGCCGCCGCAGCCGCAGCCGCAGCCCGGGCTCACCTCTCCCCGAGCCGCTGCCCGGACCCCGCCGCCGCCGCTCCGCCATGCGCGGTCCCCGCCGAGCCCCGCCGTCGCCGCGGCCCCGCTGCGCCGTCGCCGCCGCCGCCACGGCTCCGTGCGCGCGCCGCCGCCGACGTACAGGCCGCGCCGGACCTGCCAGCGGCGCGAGCCCCGCGCGCGTGGGGGCGGGGCCGCGGGGAGTGCCCTCGTTCCCATTGGCGGGACCGGGCGCGCGGGGGCGGGGCCTCGGGCGGTCCCGTCAATTCCCATTGGCGAGCCTGAACGCAAGCGGGGGCGGGGCCAAGGGCGCTCGCGCGCTCGCGCGCGGCGGAGACGGCAACGAGGGGCGAGGGGCGGGTTCGGCCGCTCGGGGGAGCCGGCGCTGATTGGGCGAGTGCGGGGCGGGGCCGGCTGGGGCGGGGCCGTGCTGTGCACGGTTCGCCCCCCCCGCGCCCTCAGCCCGTCCCGGCCGGGCCCGCCCGGAGCGCCGGGACGCCGACCCGCACCCCCACACTCTAAGGGGTGCTGGTACCACCCTTCACAGCTGCCGGGCATCCGGCACCCCCCGCGGGGCCCAAGCACTGAGCCTCTGCCATTCCAGCGTCATCCTGGATGCGGTGTCCGTGTCCGAGTGCATCCCACCACGCCAAGATAAGAAGGCCAGTGTTTTCCAGAAAGCAGTGGGAGAGCTCCACCCAAACACCATCAATAAAGTTCATCAGTGCTTCCACCATGTCAATGGCCCTTTATGTGTGTTAGGGCTTCAGGGGATCGTAAAAGGATTAAATAACTGCTCTAAAGTTTGGCTGTTTGTGACGGCAGGCTTAGAACAAAGGCATGTGGTCACCTGGGGAGCAGGTTTCTGACTTGCATGTTGCTCTTGACACAGAATCCCAGAAGGGATTAGGTTGGAAGGAACCTTAAAGCTCATCCCATTCCATCCTCTGCCACGAGCAGGGGCACCTTCCACTATTTCCTCCAAGCCCTATCCAACCTGGTCTGGAACACTTCAGGGATGGGGCAGCCACAGCTTCTCTGGGCAACCTGTGCCAGGGCCTCACCACCCTCAGAGCCAAGAATTTCATCCCAATATCCAATCTAAACCTACTCACTGTCAGTTTAAAACCACTGCATTTCATTGCAGTTTAAAGACATCTGCAGGTCTTGAACCAAGCTCAGCCCATGGGATGCTGCAGGACACAGAGGAATGCAACACTGGCCTTGCTCTTCCCAGTTTTTGTCAAATTTCAGGCTTGCAGCCTGATATCACTCCTTTGTCTCTGCCATTCAGAGCACTTTCATCATGTCCCAAAATCTCATTCCTGGCCACAGTTAACCACAGGCATCAACTGGTCAAAGAGAAATCTTAACTTTCTCAGCTTTCTGTCCCTTTGAGGTACCTGACCACCCTTTCAGTGAAGGAATTTTTTCCAAATATCCAATCTAAACCTCCCCTGGTACAGCTTGAGGCCGTTTCCTATGGTCCTGGATATGTGTTGACACGTCTTGCTGCATCAACCACCTTGACATTACTAAAACTTCATGCTGAGAACTCCGTGTGCTTTCTCACCTGTTTCTCCAGAGTGTTAGGGTTGTGACACCCACATTACCATGTCCTTTCAGTGCCCAATGAGGGCTCCAGGTGCAGCACTGGGTGGCTCGTGGCTTCTTCCTTCTCTCCCTGTTCTGGTGGGGTAAGGATCCATGCAGGCGTTCACACGGAGGGCAAAGAGGACCAGCGCAAAAGCCAGTGTTGGAAACAACAACCTATTTTTATACTTCCTTCTCGCAGGCACAACCCTTCACCTCTGCCCTGCTCGGGAGGAGCAGCACCAACGGGCAGGCTGCTTTTGGCTACTGATGCCTTCATCTCCAGGAATGCCTGTCTGTGTTTTCTTATCCTATTTTAAGCTCAGGGAATTTAACACTAACTACTGCATTTTCCCCCTGCCTTAGGATCAGCAGTGAAGCTACGAAACGAAACCACTTTCCTCAGTTCCACCTCTGTGTCACTGGCCAAAGTGGTTGTGTCCCACCAGGATGTTGGGAAAATCACTGCTGGACACAATCCTGTGCCATGTGCTCTGGATGACCCTGCCTGAGCTGGGAGGTTGGACAAGGTGACACATTGTGGTCCCTTCCAAGCTGACCTTGAAATGTGGCAGGGACAAGGGTGGGGTGGGAGGCAGAGTGTGTTCCCAGGCTCCTCATCCCTCTCAATGGCAGACCCAATTCCACCATGGATCAGCTGGCTCCCTGCCACTGTGGGATGAAAGAGGGTCCCTCCCCAAACAGCACTGGCCTTGCTGAGCTGAGACACTATGACTCAGTTACTGGTGCTTATGAAACATCACGTTTTCCCAAATCATTCAAACGTTGGTGTGGAGTTGTTTGGGTTTTTTTTTTGATTGGTTGGGATTTTTTTGGCTTTTTTTTTTTTTTCTGTAAACCCACTTTAATAAATGAATGGCTTTTTAACAATGGTTTTTTCATCAAAGTCCTGGGAAATCGGAAATATTAGGCAGTCAATCATAGAAGTGAGCATAGCACATTTCAAACACCAGAAGCCAAAAGCAGCTTCATGCTTTCCACACTCTGACAGTGATTTTCCACCTCAGGGAAACATGATTTGCAAACTGGTCTTGCTCCTTGGGGTCCCCACATGTGCTGAGCATATGCCTGTGTGCTAGTCCTGGTACACAGTTCTGCAATATGGATTCTCCATCCCACATCCACCATACTGGAGACACACCTTGCATCCTGCATGCCAATTCATGCAGACCTACTTTGAGAGTCCTTAACCTCACCTGAGGATGTGGTGGATGCACTGCCAGACCCAGCACCTCCTCCACCATTCTGTGCCACCAACCCAACAGAAGCTGCATCCCTGAAAAGCCCTGGCAGCAGATCCAAGCTTGGTAGTTTCTCCCTGCTGTCGCCATATGATCCTCAGCAGAGTATCTGCCAAGCCTGGGGAACGTGTTTCCAAATCCATGCTGCAAAAGGAAGGAGGGAGGATGTTTAACCCATTCCTTGCAGAGTGGCAAGCTGGCAGTCCTGTAGAAGGACAATGGCATCCTCAGCAGGGTGGTGGCTGCTGCTGTAGGACAACTGGGGAGCATAGCTGCCTAATCAAAGATTCAGCTGCATCATAGATGGTCTGTAATGTGAATTTCTAAGGCCAGCACATGCTTCAAGGCAGTTTGGCAGCTCCTCTTGCAGTAATCTGCTTGTGTAGACTCCTGAACAATGCCGAGGTGTGTCCTCGTGCCTACATGGTGTCCTGGGCTGGGTCTACAGGCAGGATGGTGATTCCAGACTGCCTGTGAGCACACAGATCAGGTGATAGACCAAGCAGAGTGCCCTGCCTGATGTCATCCAAGAGAAGAGCTGGATCAGGGCAGCCTCAAGACAGAGAGGCCCCTACACTGAGCTGGGGACACGTCCTAGAGACAGGGATCTCCATCCACAGGGATCTCCATCCTTGGGGTTGGAGGAAGAGTGACATCCAATGCAATTTCACAGGAGTACCAATGGTCCTGTCTTTTCACCCCACCTGCAGGGACCCCACTGTGGTACAGGGCAGAGGAAGGACTCTGGCTTCCCCTCACCCTCTCACACCCCCAGGCTGGGCAACCATAGGCATGGGGCTGTGTGGTGCCACCCATGGCAAAATGTCCCTTGGGGTCACAGTGGGCAGGCAGGACCAGAAGCCAAAATGCAGAACTACCTTGGGGACACTCTGAGCACTGCCCAGCAAGAGGTCATGAACCAACCTGCTCAGTGACCAACACAAGGCCAATTTTTAAACCATGAGCATCTAGGGAGGTTCTGGTCATGGCAGATGAGGTGCAGTGTAGGCTGGCTATTAATGCTCAGCTGCCAGGCCCTGGCACCAAGATAGACAGAGCTGACCTTTTGTGGAATTGTGACAAGAAGGGGTCAAAAAAATAAAAAAAGCAAAGTTAACATTGAAAATTAGGGGGAGGAAAAACTGGAAGCAAGATCCAGCAAGTGCTATTCAAGTACAAGAACATCTCTGGCTCAAAAATCCCAAGACATGGACTGTGAGAAGTTGGAAAAATGCATGGAAAAGGATTGCTTGAACTGGTTCACCACTTCTATTTACACTGGTCACCAGCAGCAGCAGCATCCAGAGCTCACCCCAGGTGCCTGCAGCATCCTCTGCTTGTCTGATGCACCTGCATTGCACACGGTCTTGGGGTGTATTCTCTTTATCTGAGAATGTATTTCCAAATTTGGCCAAACCAGCACAACACTGAGCAATGATGAGCATCCCATTCTTCACTTGGAGCCCACCACCAACATCAGGCATTGTGGGCACAGCACCCCCAAAAGCAGCACGAGCTCTACATTTACACAGAGGGCCAATAGGCAGGTGGAGGAACATCAACAGAGTTGTAAGAGTTAAGTGTCTTCCCATAGTAACACCTCCTGCTCCCAAAGCAAAGGGGTTCATGAGGCGGGCAGGGGTTGTTTTACCAGTGAAGGTGTTTAGATGAACCATCACATCAGTGAGCAGTGATTACATGTACCCAGGACAGCTGTAAACGCATTCAGATTAAGCATATCCAAAACAGCTGTAAACACAGCCACATCCCCTCTGCCCAGAGCACCAACACTGCTTTCACCCTGAAGCCGCCAGCACAGCTCCAGGCCGTGGCACCAGGGATGTGGATGTGCTCATAAACCCATCAGGCTGTCTGGGCTTGCAGCCCTCGCAGCTGTGGGGGGCACTGATGCCCCCATGACCCTGTCCCACAGCAGGGCTCTCAGCAGCCCCCTTCCTCCCTGCCGAGCCTGCGGAAAGCAGGGGGCCAGGAGCAGCAACATCCCCGAGGGAAGCCACTCTTCTTGCCTCTCCCCTTTCATGGGTTGGCTTTTGTCCATCAATCCCTCAAACAGTACCTGCTAAAGCCGGACAAACCACACGTTAAATACAGATTAAGTATTCAGCTGAGAGGTTGGTCCATACCCCCAGGCTGGCTGAGCTGGAACAAAGGGGTGCCTTCGATGGGGTGATTATCTCTTCCTTCATCTCCTTCACTTAGGAGGATATCCTGGCATCATCTGCTTTTACTTGCTCAGGGCCTGACATTTGTTTCCTTTCTAGCACCATCCGGTTTGGGACATTTCTTTGTCTAAGCTTCCTCTCCTACTTATGTTGCTGAAACCAAGTCCAGGGAGCATCAGGCAAACAACGTGTCGCACAACACTGACAACATCCTCCACAGCAAACTGCGTCCTATACACTCCTTGAGCAGACAGACCAGCAGCAAATCCCCTGGTCATGGCTTACTCAGTCTCAAAGAGAACCTGCACTGCATTAAACCACAGAAATCCTCAATTTAGGAACTCTGACACTGGATCCAGACCCCACTCCTCACTTCCCTGGGGTAGCACCATCAGGGACAACTCCAGCTCCCCAGATGTTTGGGGATGACAAGGCACAAGGAGCAGATACAGGCACACCTGTATGGTGCATGTACAAATCACACTGAGTTCAAACAGGGTCACCAACACACCCCATCTGGCATGAAACACCAATCATTAAAGCAGAGAGAAACCCTTAGATAATATTTTATACATCCTACTTGGAATGAAGCAGTCTGAAAAATCTCAGAGCATCCAGATGCAAAGGTCTAAATCTTAAAAACGCTGCTGGCAAGGCACTGTGCTTTGTTTGCACTATTTAACAGCTTCCTCCTAAGGAAAATTGAACTGGTTAAGGAAAAAAAAGCCACCACAAAAATCCTTGTGCCCCTGTCAGCAGTGCCACTCCTGATGCCAATCCCAGTTTGGGTTGCCAGAGCACCCAGTGAGGCATCAGGACCAGACGGAGAGAAACCACAGAGCCACACATCAGCTGCCTCTCCCAGAAAAAACTTCTGAACAGGATTAAATTGCTCATCAAACTAAAAACACAAAGCCAGGTTTAACGCCTCACACTGAAGCAACCATGGTTCAGAGCACAATCAGCCGATCCCGGATAATTACCTCATTGGGAAGAGTCAGCATGCAGGGCATGACTTTCCCTTGCAAGGAAATGGTGACTATGGAGATAAGGGTGATCCAATTAACCAGACTTTATGGGGATTTCAAAATGTTATGTGGCAATGCTCTTAAGCACTTAAAGAATACCCAAAAGCTCTTAAAGAAACTGAGCTGCCATGGGATAAGAGGTAGAGCCCTCCTGGGATTAGTAACTGGTGAGAGGTCAGGAATTGAAGAGCAGGAACAGGACTGCATCTCTCAAGGGAAGGTCCGATGCATCCTACCTGAGTGCTCTGAAAAGGTCAGGACACAGCACTGTGACAGCACATCCATGCAGGATGGCCACCAAGGGCAGTGATGCCAACAGACAAAGGCAGAAAGGCCATGGTAAAAACCTGTGCTTCTGAGCAGGGACAAGTGGGGATGTGCTCTGAGGCAAAGGCTGGATCAGGGGATTCACCTCTGCCCCTCTCTCGTGCAACACCTCGATGACAGGAGTTGCTGGTGCCAACCTCATCTGCTTCCAAAACTATCATGGAGCTCAAATTTGCATGCAGTTGTATTTCCTTGGGTTTCCTGAGGCTGCTCCTGCAATCCCAACCCAATCTTGGGTTGGTTTCAGAAGTAAAAAAAGGGCAAAGGAAACAGATACAAGTGTGGGAAATGTAAGGAGCAGCCAGGGAAGAGGGCATCTGGGGAGGGAAATAACCCCACACGGGGAAAGAGCTCGCTGCACATGCTGGGGCATGCAAGAGTGGCAGAAGGTCAGAAGTGCCAAGTCTCTGCTCTGCCAGCCACATTCTGGGCCAGAAGGAGCAGGAGACACTGGCGTTTCAACTGTCTGGAGCTCCCTGAGTGCTGGGTCAGCCACACTGCCCACAGTGGAAGTGCTGAGGACTGTCACGATGGCTGGAGGGGTCTGTTGGCACCTGCAGCCATGTCCCTGGCAAGGTGCCCCAAGCAGACTCTCATGTGGGCTGGGGTGTGACTGGTGATGTGCGCGATTACAGTAGGGTGAGGAGTGTAGGTCTTTCTTGTGAGCTGGGAAACAACTCCTGACCCCCAGACAGCAAACCTACAGACACACCCCCAAATGACCCACAGAGGCTCAAAGCTCAGACTGACCAGTGGCTGTGGTGAGGACATGCGTGGAAGGGAGTCAGTCCTGCTGTGCCCTAGGCAGGGAGCAGAGGAGAGGAACCACACTGCAGCAGAGACCCAATGCTCCCAATATTCCCACTGCTCCTCACCAGCTGCCACTGGCACCTTAAGGACAGTGTAAGAAGTGTAGCTGGAGTTGCACCAGACCATGGCATGACCCAGGGCCTGCTCTCAGCTGGTGGAGGGGAGAACCTGGGAGTCATCTCAAGGAGCCCATGGCAGCCCCCCCAGCCCCACTGCTCCCAGCCAGCACTTGGGACAAGCCATCTGGACCCCAGCAGCCACAAGGTTTCCCTAGTAGCCTGGGAGGCAGCCAGATCCACCCCAATACCCACAGCACCAGCATGCACCTCAGTGCTGGGGCTGACAGGGTTGGCAAAATCCATCCCACATGCTTAGCTTCAGGGGAACAAAGAAATGGGCAAATAAGGCAGCTCATGGCTTCAAACAGCATGTAAACAAAAGTGCTCTCTACCCGGCAAAAGTCATATTTTCCACAGGCGAAGGGGACTTATGTATGAGGTCTGTAAGGAAAACTTTCCAGGGCAGACAAGCCAGCAAGCGGAAGGAAAAAGGAGGTAGGCTACGTGCTCACGACCCAAGGGATTTCCTAGGGTTAGATGAAAGGCTGGGACAGGGTCTGTGTGACTCACTGCACCTTTCCGAACTGTGCTGCTGCCCTGATGCAAGCGCCGCTCCAGCAGGAACCAACCAGTGGGCCATCACAGGTACCACAGAGAAACGTGGGAGTAGTAAGAGCAGGGATATTAAAAAATATTCCTGCACACCAGCAACACTACCCATGAGCTGCTGGGAAGGGAGAATCCCCTTCCACCCACTGCTCTGCGTGTAGCTGAAAATATCCACTGGTACCACCAGATGGACAGGATACCCTGGCTCCCACTTTCAGACACAGCTCTATGAACAGCCTTCAAAGGCAAAATCCCCAACAAGAAAAAGAACAGCTCAAAAAAGTAGCCCCAAATTTCTCCAGTCCCGAGTTGTGGTGTATTCACTGCTTACTCACTTCTTGCCAAGTCTGGAGTTGCCGGGTTGGGCCCCCACCCACCCCTCTGGCATAACTACTCCTTACAGCTTGGAAGCTATTTTTTTCCCACCCTGCTATCTAAAACAGAAAAAAAAAAAGGCGTGAAAGATTTTATCATCCTGAACACATGCCAACTTCGAAGGCGACTCTGTGTCTCAGACGCCTGTTTCCTGGCAGATTTTAAGTCCTTTGCTCAACTGCTCAGATGGCGGGGGCAGGAGATGCCTGCAGCAGTAGGCTGTGAACTGGAGCTCTAAACACTCACATGTTTAACTGCTGCTAAATTCCTGGGGGACCAACAATTCTAAACATCGGGCTCAGAGCTACACACACACAGCCGAGTGATGCCGCCGGCCCATCCGAGGTGAAGGAAAGGTGTGAATGCATTGTACAGTGATGCTGTACATGCAGATCAAGGGCCACCAGCCTGGGTACAGGAGGTACTGAGGGGGGGTCACTGGTGCAACACCTCCACCTGGGGACAGCTACCAGGCAGTCAAAAGGGGGGTCACCCTGCTCAACACCTGTCACCCCTGGGTCAGTCACCCCTTCGCTTCCCAGCTAATGATGCTTCAGCTCTGTTTGAAGGGGAAGAATGAGACCCGGCAAGCAGGCTGAGCAAGGAAAAAGTGCTGGACAACTGCACTGTTGGCATCCAAATTCCCAGTGACCAGCTCTGGCTGTAGCCACCTAAAGGTGCTGGGAAATCCACATGCAGCCAGAGGGACAGGGACCCTACCTTGGTGCCACCCTGTAGAGAGCTACACACACAGAGCCCTTCATGACAGTGACGCTTTGGGGGGCTCCAACGTGCTTGGAGCTGGTTTTGCAGAGGTATGTTCAAGTTTTGGCCAGGACCCAGGGATTATTCCATTCCACCTCACGTCATTACCAGGGTGGGGGGTAGGGACTCTGGCTTGCAGTAGAAGAAAAACATAGCAGTATTGTCTGCCATCGTTCATTGTCTCAGGGTCTGTATGAGCATTTCTTCATGTGAATCACCCCCTCTTTTGTACTCTTTTGTTATTAATATTGTTGCTGTTGCTGTTCCTTCTCTTATCTCATTGCTGTTTCCAGTTTTCCATCCTCCTTTGTACTTAGAATCATAGAGAGAATTATACAATGGTTTGGGTTAGAAAGAACCTTAAAGCTCATCCAGTTCCACCCCCCTGCCACAGGCAAGAACACTTTCCACTATCCCAGGTTGCTCCAAGCCCCATCCAAACTGGCCTTAAACACTTCCAGGGATGGGGCAGCCACAGCTTTTCTGGGCACCCTGTGCCAGGGTCTCACCACCCTCGCAGGGAACAATTTCTTCCCAATACCCCATCCAACCCTGCCCTCTGGCAGTGCAAAGCCACTCCCCCTTGTCCTAGTCCTCCAGACCCTTGTCCACAGCCCCCCTCCAGCTCTCTTGAAGCCCCTATAGGCACTGGGGGTGGGGGGGCTCAAATGTCTCCCCAGAGCTTTCTCTGGTCCAGGCTGAACAATCTCAATTTTTGGATGTCTTCACCTTCTTCATCTCCCACCTTCTCTCCCTCTCAGCACAAGGATGGCTGCACCTGGGGCTGGCCAGCCTGAGAGCAACAGCATGGAGGATGGGACACAGCCAGCATGTCTCCTTGGCCCCTGCCAGTACAAAGCTCCTGCCAGGCCCTGTTGGAAAAGGGGTGGCATTTCTCTAACAGGCAGAGTCAGCAACAGTGTCTGCACTGCCAGAGCCAAGAGGCACCAGACAAAGCCTTTATTCAACAGTGCCAGCCTAGAGAGAGAAGAGCAGCAGCATTACTACTGAGGCAAGACAGGTATGATCAAGGTGCCAGCCACCCCCACTACAGCTGGTTTCAGGCACTAACTTGGGTCAGTGTCAACTGCAGCAGGCTGCTTTCCCAAGGTTAAGAAGCATCAGTAAACTTTTTTTATGGTTCAAAAGACAGCACTGGTATTTTTGGGTGTCAAATCAGGATCATCTCCAATCTGGCCCTGCCTTCAGTTGTCCCCCATGAAAATTCACTGGGGTTTTGTGAACATTGGTGTTTGGTAAAAGAAAAGCCTGCTCCAGAGGTTCCCAATCCCGAAAGTGACTGGCTGAAGTTCACAGCCTGCAGGCTGGACATGTTTTGGGATGCTTCCTACAGGGCAGGCCAAACAGGGAACACAGGCCAAAAGGGATGAGCATCACCCACAGGAAGCACGTGCTTCCAGGGCAGGAGGAAGGCAAGTCTGTGACTTAGACGTGATCTGCAGTCATTTCTCATTGCTTGTAGCAGTCTCCCGATTCACTGTACACATGGAAAGAACAATTATTTTAAGTCATTTTTCCAGAGAAGGAAATAAACTCTAATTTCAATTCCTATTTACCAAAACAAGAACCAGACAAACCCAGTGCTGTATGAAAGTATGTTTATTCCAAAGCTAAATTTCTCACAGAAAACAATGTCTATGAACAGCAGCACTGGTCATGACAAACTCCAAAAGCCTCCTGGGCTTGCAGGCTTGGGGTCCTGAACCATCCCAACAGAGCAAGCAAGAATCTCTTCTCAGAGTTGTCAGGAAGGGGGGGGGGGGGGGGAAGGGGGAGCAGAAATGACAGAAAACAGATACATGGCTGTTGGCACAATTTCAGAAATCACGCCTGCTCACAAGAAGAGCAAATGTATCGAGACACTTTGCAGGGAGATTAATGCCTGCACAAGAATCTCACAGAACACCCTGCTCCATGCAGACTGCCTGTAAAGGAGCAGCTGTCCCTGTCAGGAGAGAGTTGCGTTATTCCTGCTGACAGAAACCAGGGCTGTTGGATTTAATCATCTGCTGAACTGCCTCCAAGGACCAAAGTGGCTGGGAGGTCGTGCCAGGGATGTGCTCCTTCGCAGCCTGCGCATGTCTGGGCCCAGGTGAAGCTCTAAAGGGGTTCCCCTTCTTCCCCCTGCCTCAGCCTCTTGGAGAGGTGCTTGCTGATCGCCAGAAGGGGGTTGGCTCTGTACTGGGGATCGGTGACAGCCTCATGAAACCGAGCCACTTCCTCCTCTCTGAGGAAAGAAAAATAACACACCAGTTCTCCAAGTGCCTCATGTGAATGGAACTGAGCAGATAAGGACCAATTCACAAAGCAGCAGATTTCTGTTGAGACAGAGTGATCCTGGGTGTAAATCTCAGAGAAAGAGAGTGTAAGAATAAACCTAATTTAGCCAAGGGCAAAGCTCAAATTGCTGCCAGCTTCACAGGAGCCAGAGACTTTGATCTCATGCCACAGAGACACAATCGTTGGTGTCCAGCATCATTTGGGAAAGGTTTTTTTTAGAGCTTTTCCCTAGTAAACCAGAAACAAGAGACTGTGGATCTGGTGAATCACCAGGAATGAAAATGACTTCAGATTGCACCAGCACAAAATCAAATTCTCTTTAGAGAGCTCATCTACTGACTCTCTTTATTGCTGAACATTGAGCCTCAGTAATCCTACATGCAACACCAGCTGGACACTATGGGATAAGCATGACAGAATTACCTCTGCATGCCTGGTCACAGCTGCTTCCTGGGAAAATGGCCTTGTCTTAAAAAGCAAGCAAGCAGGGAGGAACAAGAACAGAGCAGGAGTATAAAAGAAAACCTGTGAGTTTTCACATAGCCACATCCACTGCAGCATCCCCATCTCCCTCAAACTGCCAGGCTCTCCATAGCCTTGCCAGACACACTTGGTAGCACGCAGGTACTTCCCTCCCAAGCATGGCCCTTCCCTTCAATGCTCCTGCCAGAGGAACAGAGAGAGGAGCCAAACCTGAAGCTTGTGTTGGAACAATAAGCTGAAGCTTAGGGAACCCCTCATCTGAACTAATACCTTGGGAAAGAAACCTCAAGACCTTCCTCCAAACTTTTTCCTTCCCAAGAAGCACAGACTTCCCAGACCACCAAAAAGTAAAGGCAGGAAGAACTGAGCAAGAAAGGCATCCCAGCACCAACACTGGTCTGTTTCTGACAGAGAAGGGTATTCATGGAGAGCAGTGGTGGAACTGTAGCCTGACTGCTCAGCCTCAGTTTGAAGCTGAATGGCTCAAAACTGACAGAAGTCCTGGAAACAAGAAAGCAAACACTGCCAGATCAGAGAGCCTAGTCCCAGGAGAGCTGTGCTGAGGGAAAAGGAAGCTCTTGGTGGCAGTATAAACTATCCAACAGATTATACAGAGGAATAAGGAGTTGCCAGACTAAGTCCAGGAGTTACTTGGAAACATTTAAGTTCTGCATTTTTGTTGATATTCAAAAGCCACATGGACATGGGTCTTGAGCAACCAGTTCTAGGTGACCCTGCTTGAGCACAAGGGTTGGACCAGGTGATCCCCAGGGTTCCCTTCCAGTCTCAACCATTCTGTGAGGCTCTGCAGGGACTGGACACTGACAACTGGGTACTTACAGGAGCTGATGTTTCTGAGCTTGTTTCAACAGACAGAAGTCTGCTGGTTCTGCCTTTGCTTTTATGTGCCTGTGCAGAGAAGAAACAAAACAAGTGATTGTTAAAGCATTAATTTAGCAATGGCTGTGTAGATGGAAAGAATTCAGGGATTCTGCATCTGCCTTCCCAGAAAGGACAGGTAATTAATTGTCCTGCATGGAAATTGTCCTGAAAGGCAATTATTTCCATAGCCAGGCATTGCACAGAAATGCAAGCTCCTTCCACCCAAGGCTGACAGAGCAGGAGGCATTACAGGAAAACCAGATTGCTCAGTGCCAGAACTGGTCATTAGCTGTCCACGCCCAGATCACTTTCTGCTTATCACTGACCTCCAGGTCAAACTGATCCTGTTGCTTAGAGAAAAGATTCCATCAAACCTCCCCTCCCCACCACACATGTCACCCCTGCACAGCTCATGTTCACTGCTGATGCCGCGGAGCTCCAGCTCCACAGCCATCCATTACAGGGAGCACCAGGGATACTCAGCAAGAGGAGGGAGCTGCCAGCCCTGCTTTGGTTCCTGCAGTGCGATCACTGGGATATAACGTGCTGTAATGCAGGATGATGCACTCTGTGCAGAAGATGCGCAACAGCAGGTACAGATCTGCCATCTCTCTACACATTTCTTATTCCTGGGCAAAGTCCAAGGAGACCAGAGGTGTAACCCCATCCCATGTGGTGCCCGATGCCAAGCAGCAGCAGAGATTTACCACAAAGCCAGCGCTGAGGCCCAGCAAGGGACATGCAGGAAGGGCAGAGATTGCTTTTGGGACTAGTGGTGCACAAGGGGAGTTGCTGGTAGAACTGGACGTTCTGTTCTTCAGGATTACACAGATACGAAAGTTAACAGGAGAAACACGTTAGGAAAAGGGTCTGCCTCCATGGGGTAGCTCCTCCCCAGTCTGCCCTGATGCAGAGCCCCAGCACACAGGCCAAGGGGCAGAAAGAGGGCCTGCATCCCACCTCTCTGTTGGAGCAGGGTCAAGGAGGAATATTCTCATACTGGTGGGTGCTGGGGGCTACGGCCACCCCACCTGATCTGCCCCAAAGGTCAGGAAACACAACAGTTTCTCACCTTCTCTTCAAGACAGCAGGATCTGGTCTCTTGTTACAGTGACCTCCTCTTCCTATTTCCCTCTCTGCCACGCTACCCTCCATCCTCTTATCTTGCCTTTTTCTCCCCATTCTTCCTTTCTTCTTACTCCCCTTGCCTCACATTCCTTCATGTCACTAATCTCCATCACCCCTCTCTATTCAATCAGCTCCTGCTAATCTCCTCTCCTCTCCCTCTCCTCATTTTTAACAGCTCAGCACAGGAACAGCTTCTGGTCCTAGTTTCCCTGGAATGCTCACAGAAGCTCAGGAAAATCCTTTCTCAAGCTGGATGGCAACCCTTGGTCACCACAGCAGGGCTTGCCAAACCTATGTATGCCACCAAGTCGTCATGGCAGTCCCTTCAGAGGTGAGCAGCTCTGCAGAGGGTGACAAAGCCTAAAGGAAAGTTATTCTAGAGTACATTCCTGGATGGATTTCCCCCCAAAACCACCAGCACACTGCCTGTTTACTTGGACCCTGTTAGCAGCCCAGCTTCATTACACTTCATTGCCTTCGTTCATTATAAAACAGAATAAAAATCTCCCTGTAATGCGCTTTTACCCTGCAGGAGATCCAATTCCTGGAGAATCTAATCTTTTATTAATTCTGCTGACAAATCACCAGAGTATTACCCTTCCTTTCTGTAATGATTCAAATCCTATAAAAGCTTCCTCTGATTATTTCAAATACTTCTATACAGACATCCATGAAGCCAGAAGCCAGCAAGGGGAAGAAAAGCCTGTAGTTCCTCCACGCCAGCACCAAGGGGGGCTGGTTTTGGGTTAGCAGCTCAGAGGCAATGTAGGTGACATGAGCCCATGTCAAACTCCCACCTCCAGTGCACCAACTCGGGCTTCCAAAAGGAGAGACTTTTGGCAAAGGTTGGGGATAGGGAGAGAGGGAGCTGACAGTGCACAGGGAACAGCCAACTCAGCCATGCTCTTGGCCGAAATCACATTACAAGACAACAAGGATTCTGGCCAGAGCGCAAAGGGCTCTGCTCAAAGGGCTTGAACTGCCTCAGGAGAAAGCCTGGATGAAGGTCTGGAAGAATGAAATGTCAGGCTGCAACACCACAAGCCCAGGTTATCAGGTGAGGTCAGCAGCATTACAATGTGGACACCTACATGCCACTCCTGCAACTCCCAGGACATCTGGATGCTCCCAGCCTGTCTCATGCCAAGCCTCATCTGAGCAATATGGTTCCCCTCTTAGCTGTGGGTTCAGAAGACACATTCCATCTTTTTTTTCTTGGGTCAGGTGAAGCATGGAAAGGGTTAAAATAGAGTTGAGAATGAGACCCTGTTCTCCTGACCGCTGCCTGTAGCTACAAGCTGAGCCAAAGGACACTTCATCCCACAGGAAGCAGGGAAATACATAGCCCACCCCTAAACAGCACATACCTTTTGAGAGGCTTCCTGTCTCTGCCACTTGTGGTCAGGTCAGAGAGCTCAGGCAGGGCTTCCATCAAGGGCTGCATGTCTCCCACCACAGGTGTTGCTCTCCGCTTTGCTTCAGCTTTTTGCTTTTGCTTGGCCATCTTTACACTTTCTATTTCTGAGTCAGAAACAAGGGATTACTGGAAGAAGGGGAAACACCTGCAGGAGATAACCCTTGAGCTAGGCTGCTTTACCATTTACAGCAGGCCAGAAGTGATTTAAACCAGGGAAAAAATGAAGAAAATGAAGCTGGGCCATTCCCTCCATTGATGTGTTTGCTTGGAACTATATACATCCCTTCTGACATTGCAATGGGAAGTGAAATTCCCAGACTGATTCTGTCTCTTTCCATCCCTTACACTGTTCATTGCTCGCAGAAAAACGGCACAGGGAGTCCTGGCACGGCAAAAACCACACTGACCTTGCATGGAATTGGGAAACAAGAGGGGAAGGGACAACCCAAATACAGTCAATTCCGCATCTGGCCTTAAACAGGCACAGCCCCCTCTCTGCATTGCTGTTGGGACCAAACAACAGTCTCCTAGCACAGGCAGAAAAGATGGACTTAATTTCAGTTGTTTACTAAGTCTGGAGCGAGTCAAGGTTCCATCTTCATGACTCATTGTGGAGTGCAAGCAGTCAGATGCTGGATAAACTGGACTCTTGGAAAAGCACCGCCCCAAGTGGCAGACACAGATGGCTTTTCTCAGGACCAGGTTTCCCAGTCTCCCAGCAGCAGCTCTGACAAGGGTGTGGGCACAGAAAGCTCCAAAGATGTTAGATCTGTCTCCTTCGTTGTCTTAGGAGGTTGGGCACTGAAAGCCACAGGCTTCTGCCTCAGTCCTTGAGGCTCCCCGGTGTAGCAGTAAGTCCCACAGCTGCTCACGCTTCTCAAAGCCAGCAGCTTCCAGGATGAGCACCAGCAGAACATGTCCTTTAGGACAGCCCACAAAAGCCCAGTACTGCTACAAGCCTCCAGTTGAACTCCAAGATGTCTTGACCTGACCCAAAAGTCCCTTGGACATCTGTAAGGATGAGCCTCAGTGCTGAGCTACAAATGCCTTGTGCGGACATGACGGTGTACCAGAAGCCATGGGGCTCAGCTGCTGACACAGGGAGGCCAACAACTCCCAAGGCAGCATGGCCACAGAAGCCCAAGTATTTTTGGCAGGAGCACAAAATCAGCCAGCCCCACTTACAGACCGCAATCCTGGTTCTAATCCTGCTCTCACAGTCAAGGAAGCAGAGCTCAAATTCAGTGGCTGGCTCCTTTAATACCTTTGCCTTGCTTGTTCTCCAACTCAGCTGAATCAAAGAGCAACAGTTTTTCAGGAACTACAGTTCTGCTGTACATGGATGTTTCTGACAAATCAGGATTGGAAACACTTCTCACAGCAATCCCTGCCAAGAACACAGCTTTCTGTTCTGCATTACTTCTTTTTTTGGTCTGGCTTTATGAAGCTGAGTACTTCAGTGCTCATAAACAGTATGTGTTCAAAATTTTCAGACACCTGATTCTGCGCAAACATCCCAAATTCTTTTCCTATGAGGTCTTATTCGTCTGAGGAGCCATGCAATATATGTATTTTTAAATGTGCATACTTCTAATGTCTGAAGCATTACATAAGTTTTTTCCCCTCTCTAGTCTCTCCTAAGATTACTTATTGGAATGGAAGAAAGCTCCAAGTTTTGCATTTGCACTACTGGGCTGAACTTTGGTTCCCAGGGTCTTGGCATCCAGTGTCACAAAAGCAGCCCTGGGCCAAGAAGAAACAACAAACTCAGATTTAGGAAAACAGAGATGTAGTAATAACTTCAGCAGTCCAAACTGGGTTCTCTTTTGGGGACAAAGAGTTCTTTCTCCACAAAGAACTGGCAGAGTTTTTAGGTACTTTTGTGCCTGTAAAGCACTTCTAACACCTAGTATCTCTAAAGACAGAAAATTTGGCCTGCAGTTTACTGTCTTGGTGTTCTCCTCAAAGCAAAGCCTCTGCGTTTTACTCATATTCTCTCATCTTAGTAATTTCAGAGCCAAGAGAAAGAGAAAGAGGCCACAGCAGGGCCAGAATAGCACACATGATCTTGGGAAAGACTGATGCTACAAAGGCATCAGGAGGGCTGGATTAAGACAGTGTAGGATCCTGCTCCTGGGCTTTTCCAAAGTGGCTGACCTTGACTAGCATAGCCATCTGTGCTCTGTGTCCAAGAAAGATGTTAAGGCACTTGGAAGCTGTTGGCTGGTTGTTTGGGAGGAGGTTTCCCTCACACTCATGGGTATTAAATTTTTAGCTTTTTATCCAAGAAGAGCCAGACACACCTTCAGTGCAACTGGTGAAATCACAGGTTAATGAACTTGTGCTCAGAGCTCAGGCACAGGAAGCATTTGGTGTAGTAGAAAGCCACACCCCTCTGCCCCAAACACAGTCTGCGTCCAACTCTGTTGGGCAAGAAGATGTTAGGAGAAAAGCCTGTCCCAAGAACAGCTTCAGGTGGCACAAGGAGTCTCTCTGCTACACTGGGTAGGACAGCATAGTCCCCTACTGTGCTAAGACACTCAAAGCAAAAATAGAGACACTTCCCACAGGAAAAAGAAGCATTTCTGCCTTGGGCTGGATTTGTTTAGCTCATATTTCACTGCCTCAAGAAAGGCCAGACTGTCTGGTAAGTGGGTTCACTGACCTGCAGCATGTGGGAAAGAGCAGTAACACAACCAGCAGTGTCCAGAGTTCTCCCTTACTGAGAGGCAGGAGAGCCCCCTGCAGGCTCTCACCGCAGAGGTTTGGGATTAGCTGGTGGCTGCATGGAGCTCAGCTCCAGCCTGTCCTGCCATCCCCACAGATTCTGGGTGAGGAGGAGCTCTACTAGACAGCTACTCACATCTGTACCAGAGCTTTAAAAGATAGAAAAATATCCTAAACTTACATTGGCACAGTGCCCTTCTGGATAAAGAAAGGGTTTAAGCAGTCATATATATTACACATGGTCAAAAATCAAAAGTAGAACTGGGGCAATGACTGAGTCTTGGTGCTGAACACCGAGAAGCAATGCCTGGAACTTTTACCCAGTGCTGGGGAGGGATGAAGGTTTCTGAGAAACATTCAGCCTCTCCCAGCACTGTCACCCAACCCAGTCTAACTATGGTCTGTGATACCATGTCACAGGAATACTCACTCTGCAGCCATCTTTCCTTCCTCAGCTTCATCTTCTCTTTTTTGGAAAGAACTGTTTTTTCTTCCAAACCTAGAAGAGAATAGACATGAGATGGAGCCTGGCTCCTGTACAACAGATTCTGTTCAACCCTTGATGCTTTTGAACTTGCTGGCATGGCAGGCAGGCTGCAGGCAGATCCAGAGGGTACCCTGCACCCCAACTTTTAGCCAAACAAATCAAACCTGCCTTGCTGTGAGTTAAAAAACAAGCAACAAGTCAGTAGATCAGATCATTAGCACAGGATCACAGAATGGTTTAGATTGGAAAGGACCTCAAAGCTCATCCCATTGCAAACCCCCCATGGGCAGGGACACCTTCTCCTAGACCAGCTTGTTTCAAGCGCCAACCAACCTGGCACTGGACACTTCCAGGGATGAGGCAGCCACAGCTTCTCTGGGCAACCTGTGCCAGGGTCTCACCACTCTCACAAGGAAGAATTTCTGAAATATATCTAGGGCAGCCTTAAGGAGCAGCTGATCACTAGCAGCTTGTAAAAAAGAGTAGTAGCTACTATTTACCAAATACAGTATTTGGAAAACAGCTGTTGAGCACTGATATCCAATATAAAGTAAAATACCATCACAAATATTTTTACTGGAGATCTGTTGCAAGTGCTATAAAATTTTAAACAAAATTGATTTTAGTCAACTTTTCTCCTGAAATGTGCTGGAAATACCCAAATTCCAATACAGTAACAAGCTCCCCAAAGATCATGCCTTTCACTTTAGCTTATTCTTAAGTCTGGGGAAGAAAAAGTACCCCTTTCCCCCTCCCCCCCCCAAAAAAAGAGAAGACACTAAGGATAACTTCTCTGAAGTTACAGATCTTTTAGGATGATTTAAACAAAAGCATCCTTTAGTAATTTCTTAACAACAGAACAAATCTGCTGGGGCTAAGGGGACCTTTCCATAAAACCAACAATCACTGCCACGTTTTGAGTTTCTAAAACAGGGAGAATGAAGCTGGAGCTTCCACAGCCTCGTTTCCCAGAAAAATAAATTCCTAAAAAGCACTTACTAAAACCATGTTTGTTGTGATACCAAAGCAGATGCTGAAACAACGAATTGCACGGTCCAATAACCAACTCTTATGCCCACCCCCGATCACCCCACATTTCTGTGGTTTCAGGGGAAAAAAGGATGACTTGTAGTCAATTATTACATAAGTATTATTATTATATTATGGAGTTATTATCACACTCCAGCGATCTCCAGAAGACTGCCTGCATAGGACACCACAGCTGCTCCAGCCTGCCCAGATGCCCTGCATGCTCAGCCATGGCAGTGCTGGGAAGATCTGCCCCTCATCTGGAAACACACTCATGATTTCACCGGAAAAACAGCACCTGGCAGCATTTGTTAATGAAAAAAAAAAAAAAAGGCCCAATTCAGCCAGCTGGCCAATTATACTAATAACAGCAATTCATGTTTGGTTGGTGTTTTCTTCCCCCAAACAGTAGTGGAATATCTAAGGAAACACAAAAGTTGTTTTCTTGGCAGGAACACAACCTTGCTGCTGGCTGGGGAAAATGGCAACAGATGACCAGAGGGTGCCTGGAGGAAAGGAGCTGCATATCCCTCCTCTGCCAGCAGCCAGTTCCTGCCCTTTTCCATCACCTGGCTCCCTAGACTCCAATTTCCATATCCTAGCCTGCCCCTCAGAAGGCTGTTCAGCTGCTGGAAGGAGCAAAGTTGTGTTTGGCAGCTTCCAGTTGTGATGCTGAGTGCCAAAACCACTGGAAACCCACTGAAGAACAGTGAAGGCAGAATTTAGCTGGTTAATTAATGGCACAGACTGTTCCCAAGATAGTCTTTTATTTTTATTTAGCTTGCAAGCATCTCTGAGATCAAGCCAAACCGCAGCTCCATTTTAATTATTTTCCTGTGAAATCAGAAGGGTTTGAATACCCCTCTCCAGCCCATTCCACGGGTAATTTAACAACACCTCCCTTTGAAACCCTCTGTGTGGAGGAAAGGTGAGCAAGCCCCATTACATGAGCTGAGGGTAATTTCCATACTGTAAAACTTGACAATTATTCGTTTTAGCGAGAACATGTTTTTTCTTTCTTCCCTCTGATCTGTGCAGTACAAGACATCTCAGATATAAACAGATTTAAAAAAACCACAATAGCTTTTTGCCACCTACATCAAGTGTTTGGTATTACTCCTGGCAATCCTCAGGATCCTGCTTTTATGGCAGAGAAGCAGATTTTTGAGGATAGTTTCCTTAATTTCAGCAATCTTGAGGGGTTTTTTTTGGTAAAGGACACAGACTAAAAATAAAAATTGAATATATGTATCTATATATACACACACTATATATATGACTACTTTCCACAAAGAACTCCTTAGACTAAATATATCTATAAATCCTACCTCAGAAATCCCCGTTTTATCCTTTCTAGGCATTCAGAAAGAAGCTGAACTGAGTTCAAGCTGTAACACTATAGGCTTCCCTGCCCCAAGATCTCACTATTTAAGTTTGGCTCCACAACCAAGAGGGTTTGACAGTTCCAGGAAACTACATTACTTGGAGCATTCAGCCACGAGCAGAAATATTCAATAATGTGCAATGCCATGTGCAATGCCACATGGACAGAGGAGGATCCTTCAGCACCAGGCATTTGCTCCCCCCTGCAAAGCTCCACCTTGGCTATGAGACATTAAGAAACAACATGTAACATTAATTATTATTTCCAGAACCCTGATGATCCATAACAGTAACGCTGTTGCTGCTCAAAACATAGTATTTTGGCAAACTGAAGTTAAATAACAACAGATGTGTTAATTTTAGCCTCAGTTGTGTAACAGCAAGAATGAGCATATGCCTACAGCTGTGGGACAAGTTCCTGAAGGAAGTCAGACTACATCCAAAAGCAGAATATTGGGTGTGGTTTGGGGTTGTTTTTTTAAATTACATAGTGTCACTTGTAAATTGTGAGCTACTCTTGTCCAGTGAAAGAGCCTAGGAAATGTAAGGACCGTCTCCTGGGGCACACGCAACAGTGCTGTGACCTGGCAGCTGTCAGTGCACAACCCTGAAGGTGTTCTTATTCCTCTAGGAACAGAATTGAGGGACAACATGGGCCAGGCAAAAAGCCAGTCAAGATGTCCTCTGGCAGAGAGGATGCTCCACAGGAGCCAGCCCAGCAGCTCCCTGCCCTCATCCCACCCACAGTTCCCAATCAGTGTCCAGCTCCACTGCTCCCAAATGTAGAAGGGTCACTAGTGTGACCAAGGCTTGGAGGTGGCAAGGACAGAGGCAGGGGGTTGTATCCAAACTCTTTGTCCTCTTGCTGTTAGAGGAACCCCCAGGGACAGCTTGGTACCTGTATGTGGGAACAGAAAACACATATTTGGGTTTTGCCCAGTCCAAGCCCTGCTGCACCCTGAGCAGGCTTGGGAACCAGTGATGGAGGAAAAGGTACCAGCTGCTGCTGGGCTAGGGCAGGTTTCTCCATGGATACAGCATTTGCTTTTCATGATCTAAAACAAGCTACATCATTTTTGTTCACACTTAATAATTACACCAGCATGCAAGTGCTCCTCCTGCCCCAATGTAGAAGGCATCCTACAAAAAGTGGGATCTGTTTTCTCAGCCCCTTCAGATCCCCTGGTTATTTAAAGCAAAGCCTACCTCCAAGCCTGGCTTCCCACTGGAAACCCAGAGCAGCAGTGCAGCTCGTGTCCTCACACCAAGGTCATGGCTCCATCAGGCCTGGTAAACATCCCCAGGCTCCAAGCAGCCCCAGCAAGGGCACAAGGCCTCCCAGAGCAGCAGAGCTCAGACTCAGCCCACAGAAGTGCACAAGTGATGTTCCATTCGAGGCGGGAGCACATCCCCTCAGGAGGTGACTGAGAAGTCACAATATCCACAGCAGGCTGTGAAAGGCAACTTCAGAGACAAAGTCTGTCCTTCCATACAGTGTCTTAAGCACTGCTGGCACACTCAGCCCCCACCACAAGGTAAAAGTACCTCCTTCTCCTCCTCTGCCCATGGCCTTTTCCATTTTAGGTCCTCATCCTTCCCACCTGCATGCTCTCAGCAGCCCTCCCCAACACAGAGGCTGCCCTCGGAAGACTCAGTCACAGACAGGCACACAGACGATGCTGACAGCGGCCCAGTGTGTCACTGTTCCTAAAGCCACTTGTGCAGCTGAAGGTTATTTTTATAACCAAGGCTGAAAAGCCACAGGGAACCCAGATTTCTGAGCCAAGCATGCCACAAGGACTGCAGAATGCCTTGTCTAAGCCAAGAGCTTGGTATTGCTATTTCAGGCATAGTGAATCAAAGAAATCATAGAATGGTTTGGGCTAGAAGGGACCTTAAAGACTTAACTCATTCCAAACCCCTACCGTGGGGAAAAGAAGAAAGACAAAGAAAAAGACAAAGAAAAAGACAAAGAAAAAGACAAAGAAAAAGACAAAGACAAAGACAAAGACAAAGACAAAGACAAAGACAAAGAAAAGACAAGAAAAAGACAAAGAAAAAGACAAAGAAAAAGACAAAGAAAAGGACAAAGACAAAGAAAAAGACAAAGAAAAAGACAAAGAAAAAGAAAAAGAAAAAGACAAAGAAAAAGAAAAAGACAAAGAAAAAGACAAAGAAAGAAAAAAGAACAGATCTCAGTACTCCCTGACATGGAAAACTTCAAAGCCCACAAAACAAATGGAGAAAAGCTCACCCACCAACAGGTGCCCTGGGAAACACATGCCATGTCACGGACTTTCCAAGACCAGGTGTGATCTCCTTCAAGAAACAGGGTTTTCCAGCTTGGGGAGAATGAGTCTGCTTACAAGAAAAGACATTTTAACACCCCCCCCCACCCCCCTCCATGTACCTGCAACAAGTGTGTATACATTTCTTCCAATGAAGGAGTTCTCCAAAAGTATCATAAATTACACAGTGCAAATATTCTTATTTGTCAAGGAATGGCATGGCAAAAAAGTTTACTTTTTCTTTGCTTTCTCTGGCATATACTTGCTCTCTGTGCAGCCCCATAAACAATTTAAATACCCGTGACCACAGTGAATTTAATTTTATGCCCAGCAGCTCTCAGCAAGTTCTGCTGCAGCTTCCAGCCTTACAAAAGGTCACCCAGCCAACAAGAGCAGCAGAGGCTACAGCATCAGTGCACCATCCCTGGAAGCATTCAAAAGGTGTGTGGATGTGGCACTTGGGGGCATGGCTTAGGGGCACACCTGGCAGTGCAGGGGGAATGGTGGGACTCAGAGAGCTTTTCTAACCTTAACAAGTCTATGATTGTATGAATGGCAAAGCCTTCTTGCAATCAAGCTGGTCCAAGGAGCTGTAGGTCTGCAGCAGCCTCAGATTTTCCACACTCAGCCAAGAAACCCGATCATTCCAACATCCTTCCCTAACACTGTGAGCAGAGAAACCCCACCAGTGGCTGCTGAGGGCAACTTCATGGCCCCAGGCCCCTAAGAGAGGAGAGTCAACCATGCTTTCTTTGCTTCCACCACCCATGTATAAGCCCAAGAGTCACATCTCCAAGACAGTGGAGCTGAGGCCAAATGCTGCTTCAAGCAGCACCAGGGATGCCTGGACTCTCCCTCACCCAGAGGAAACAACACTGACTGGCTCAAGACATTCCTGAAGAAAAGACAGGGGTGAATTTGTACAGTGGCATTAAGCATTGCCATACAGTTAAAGCAGCTTCCTCTGCTGCAATTCAGACACGGGAAGATACAGGAATACATATATAATACAAGGATACAATACATATATAATACAAGGATATATATTCAAATACAGGGCTACGCAAAGACCTCAAAATCAGACTCAGAGGAAAGATCCCCTGGGAGCACGGGCAATCCTCACTTCCAAAAGATCAGCCTTCCCAAAGGCTTAACTCAGCCCTAGCAGAAGTTTGGCAGCTAAGCAACGTGTGACCCTCCTTTACATCCACTGTACCTGCTTACCCTGCTCCTGCTGGTCTGACAGCATCTCTAGTACCTCTGTCCCAATGCTGATCCTTTCCTTTGTCTGAGGAGACCTAGCAAGCCACTTGTCCTCCTTCTTCCAAACAGCACTCACACTAGTTTTGGGAAGCAGCACATAAATTTGGGGTATGAAGCACTCCTACACCAGCTGAAGAGCATCCTTCCAGAAAAGGCCCTGAGGCAACCAAGTTGAACATGTGCGAACCATGTGCCCTTGCATCAACAGCAGCCAGTGATGCCCTGGAATGCTTTAGGAGTGCTGCCAGCAGGTCAAAGAAGGTGATCCTTCCTCAGTGTTCAGCACTGGTGAGGCCACCATCTGGCATGAAGAAGCCACTCCTGGGCTCCCCAGGACAAGGAAGATACACACTTGGGGGAGCTAATCCAGGTAAGAACCACTAAGATGATTAAGGAACTGGAGTATCTTTTACTTGAGGAGAGGCTGAGACAGCTGGAAAAGAGGTCTCAAAGGAAATCCTATCAATGCGCATAAGACCTGATGGAAAGGAGGAAGAGGAGGGAGACAGATTATTCCCAGTGGTGCCCAGTGACAAGAGACAAGGAGCACGCACTGAACCACTTGTTTTTGGGATAATATTGATGATTTTTTAAACTGTCAGGAGGTTATGCAGCCTCCAGGTCTCCATCCATGGAGATATTCAAAACCTGACTAAACAACCTGCTTTATCTGACCAAAGTGGACCACCAAAGTAGACTCCCGTGAGTCTGCAGCACAATTTGGACAGCTGGCAAGAGTTCTTTCACAAAGGATAAAAACTTTTATTTTAGCAACAGAGATACATGCACCAGAGTTATTTGTGCAGATGTTGCAGTTTCAATAAAAGGCAGTGAGAAGAACAGAACACCATTTCTACAAAAGCATGAACAGCAACAAATCTCTGGAATGAGATTTATTCTGAGACCAGGAGTAATTCATGTTTACCAAGGGGTAAATTCTCTCCTTAGGGCTTACTAAGGGAGGCAGAATACTGAAACATTGCTATGCTTTTTGACAATGCCTTGCAGGCCTGCATTTGAAAGAGATTTTCCCCAAAATACCCTTTCCTTTCCTGCTAATAAGATTACCTTTGACTACACTGTCCTTCGAGAAGTTTTAAAAATCAGTAGTTCAGTATCTCTACAGTATTACACAGTGAAAGATCTAGATCTGAAATAGTTACACTACTGGATTTTATCTGGTGCTTCTAATTTATGCAGAAAGCAAGAATACATCAGTCTACCTTAATTTCCTTGCCTTTTAACTGCATATTAGCTAGTAGACAATTAAATTGGCATTCCCTAGGGAAGTTTTCCATCTCCAGGCACTGGTTCCTATAACCCCTCTCGTACTGTTTTTTTCTTTTACCTATGCCTTTATATATGCTCTTTCAGCACCTTAGGGGAGGCAGCTCTGCTCAGCTGTACTTGTTATTACATTCCCAATGGATGGATTCAGTGGAGAAACTGCATTTTATCACAGAATGGTTTGGGTTGGAGGGACCCTTAAAGATAATCTAGTTCCAACCACACCTGCCTCAGGCAGCATTTTATGCTGCATTTCCCCTCAAAGCCAAAGCAGCGGCCTGATGGGGTGCTGGGGAAAGGTGACAGAGCAGACAAAAACAGGGAAGAGAGGGAAACAAAATAAAAGATGCTCAGAGGACAGAGGGACAGACTTCCAAGGCAGACAGACAAATATGTCACTGTCAGGTGCCACTGCAGCACTGGCAGCAGACCAGCTGCACACAGGAGGAGGTGTGAGACAGCACCTGGAACGAGTTGTGGAGTTGTTTGCTGTTTCTCAGGAATAACAGCAAACACTAGAATCTGTTATGTGCAGAGCCCCATCTTCCCCCCCCACTCCTACACACAATACTTCATGGATTCATTGGTTTGGTAGAAGTACCAAGTTTTCCTCATTTCTTTGAGTCAGGTTTAGCATTCAAAGCCATCTTCCTTGGAAAAACAGGACATGGAGGGATTCAGACAGATTGTATCATCTGGAATGGTTTCTTTAATTGAAATGAGGAAGGACAGGCAACCAGACAGTGTTCACTGTGCAGCTTGGTGAAACAAGTGCCTGCAGGAACCACTCCCTTAATCATCTGACAAGGCAGGGATGCAGACAGCAGCAAGAGCTACAGCTGGACCCTTCCTCAGATAGAGATGGAAAAAGAGAGCCAGGAGGAATCCCAGGGCTCAGCCCTTCCATCCTGCTGAGCAAAGACAGTGCACACTTTACCTGATGGCAAGTGCTGGGGAAAGAAGAGACACTAATAAAACAAATTAAAAAAACCAGCACTGCCCGCTGGTCAAAGATGGGGAGCGTCCCACTCTGCGTTGCACTGCCGCAGCCTCACCTCGAGTCCTGTGTGCAGTTTTGGGCACCACAATACAAAAAAAGACATCGAGCTGATAGAGAGCATCCAAAGACGGATCACAAGGATGGAAAAGGATCTGGAGGGGAAGCTTTATGAGGAGTGGCTCAGGCCACTTTCTTTGTTCAGCCTGGGAAGACTGAGGGGAGACCTGTGGTCTTCAACATGCTCCCAAGGGCAAGCAGAGGGGCAGACTTCACTCTCATGACCAGTGACAGGACTCGAGGAAAGGGCAAGGAGCTGAGTCAGGGGAAGTTTAGGTTGGATATCAGGAAAAGACCTCTAAGATCATCAAGTCCAACCACTAACCTACCAGTCCAGGTTCCACCACTAAGCCATGTCCCTAAGCACCACAGATGCCCTCTGAACAATTCCAGGGATGTGGCTCTACTCCCGTCCTGGGCAGTGCCTTCCAATGCCTGACCACCCTTTCAGTGAAGAAATTTTCTCCAATATCCAATCTAAACCTCCCCTGGTGCAACATGAGGCCATTTCCTCTGGTCCCCTGTTCCCTGGGAGCAGAGCCCGAGCCCCACCTGGCTGCACCCTCCTGTCAGGGACTTGTAGAGAGTGAAGAGGTCCTCCCCTGAGCCTCCTTTTCTCCAGGCTGAGCCCCATGCCAGGTCCCTCAGCTGCTCCTCATCAAGCTTTTGCTCCAGATCCTTCACCAGCTCCACTGCCCTTCTCTGGACATGTGAAGAATCTCCCACCACACACACTGAGGTCGGGCTATGTGATGTTTTACACCAGTTGTGGCACAGGGGAAGCTGGCAGGGACTGTTTCAGGTTAATCACACAGCTCCTACTAAAAGCTGCCTCTGGCCAGAGGTTTTCAAAGACTTTTGATGGATAGAATCCAATGTGAACTGGTAGCAAGACTTTGCAGCAGAGAAACATTTTTTGCCGTATTAAGCCACATATCCACAATGGATCCCCTCTGTAGGTCTAAGGGAGGAGTGGAAGTCAGAGCAGTGAAGACCACCAGGGAGCAAGGAGGACAAGGTGGATCCTTCTGCGCACTCTGTGATGTGGAGGCTTGGCAGAGAGAGATGCATCTTCCAGCCAGTAGCTACTCAGCTCCTGAATCAGGTCCACCACGGACAGTCTGAGTAAGCAAAGTGCTGCCATTTCCCAGGAAGCCCCCGGAAGCAAGATGTTAACTAGGATTACTCCAGCCTGGCTTCCAACGGATTCTGCAGTAACCACTGAGGTAGTGTAAGGTTTCTGAAAATTTATCACCAGCGGAGAACAACGAGCAGGAACAGGCAAAAAACAACAGCACCAGCAAAACAGCACTGCCCAGACCACCACTGGTCAAGGGACTCATAACTATTAAAAGGCAAAAGAGAAAGCAAACACCACTCCAAGGTCCATCTACACCCTTCCTCTCAACACATACACACACTGTGTCAGCCAGGAGGTAACAAACATTACTGGAATGACATACTCTTACACATAATATATTAACTCATTTGACTGCTGAATGCCCAGTGATCAATACTTAATTGTATTTCCAGGCAACAACATCAGCCAGAAACTGCATTGAATAGACTCTGCAGATGTGTAACTTCAGGGTAAAAACAAAACCATCACAGGATCAGCAGTAAGTGGGAGTTACATACAGGAGCTTCAGCAGCACAGAGAGGAGAGGAAAGATCCCATCACAAATGTCTCCACAGTGAAGGAGGAAGAACTGAACCATGAAGGTCAGGAGAAGACTGTCAAAATTGGCTGAAATGATAGTTTCAAATGACAGGAGCATAAGGATGAAGCTTTTGCAGAGACAAAAAGGAGAGAAGCAGGAACAGCAAGGGAAGGGGCAGAAACAAGAATATTAAAGGAAGCTGGACACTCACAGGAATCCATTAAATGTTCAGTGAGGTTTGTCTTCCAACAGAAATGTGCAGGGCTGCCACAGCAAAACCAAAGTCCACAGAAAGCCCATCTGGGCAGATGGGGAGAAGAGAAGGCAGGAGGATCATTTCTGTTCCTAGCCTGGTGACTCAAAGCACCTACTCACTAAGCCCTTTCTTCTCCACAGGACACATAAGGCACAGATTGGACAGATCCTCTCCTTCCATCAGTAGAGAAAGAATAAGCACTCAGGGGCACAGCAGAAGGCAGAGAAGAGTTGGGAGAGGAGAGAATTCCTCCCTACCATTACTTCCTCAGAGTCTAGTTTGCTAGAAGGGCATCAAGTACTTCACTCCAGCAACTTCCATTGGAGAAGCAATTGTGCTTATGCCAACCAGTGCTTTGCAGAAAAATCTGATCCTATGACTTTTCAAACATGACAGCTGACCCAAAAGTAACATCGAAGCCTGATCTCTGCATCCCTCCATCTCCCATGGCAACAACTATTCCAACAGCAACATGGACTTGAACTTGCCCAAAGTAGAACAAGACTGCCTGAAATTTATTCCTGAAGCCCTCCCTTCTTCACAAGTGTCCAGAAATACAAGGATACAATGAAAGCACATGTGCAAAACTGTGAGAAATCCTAGAAAAACCTTTGAAGATCCATAAAAGTATTCTTCCCAGTTAACAGTTCCCCTGTTTTTTCTCGGGAAATTTGCTGAACTAGCATCTAAAGGGTGTGTTGCAATCCAGACCAGAGGAAAGGGATTTGCTGGAAGGCCCCGACTGAATGCACCTTTCTAACTCTGGCAAGTAGCTATCTCAGGCTGCCTTTTCAGCAGAGAGGATACTCCATCAGTAGGAAGGACAACCCTGCCACCATTGTCCAGAGAGCTGCATAGCTCAAGGACAAGGAAGCTGAAATGTCACAACTCTGCTCCCCCCACCTCCTCAAAAAAACTTCCATTAAGCAGAAATAGTGCTTTAGCATCTATAATCAAGCTGGGATTTCACCAAAACACATATTCCAAAAAAACATGTCAGGCAACAGTCAAAAAACCTGAGTGTATTCAGCCACACCTAAGGTAGGCAGCCCTCAGCCTTGGCTGGGCCACACATCAGGGCAGGAGCCCTGATTTAATTTAATAAATTCTCTGTTCAGTAAATCTGCTTTCCTGGCAAACTGGCAGCCTCTTCCACCACATGACTGTACAGGCAACATCTCCAGAACACCACTCCAAGGTCTCTGTATGCCAACACCCCACCCACTGCTAAAGGGATTGCAGACACACTTTCAAATTCTGCAGTGATGCTGGCAGGATGCTTGGGGGTGCTTTGGGGAGCAGGGAAGAGGTCTGCAAAGTGCTGACCTGCTCCAGGGAATACTGAACACAATATTGGATTGCTTGGCTCTAATGGAACTAAAGAAAAAAAAAAAAAATCAACCATAATTGACTTCTATGTTAATGACACAGAGCCTGGGCTGTTTCCTCTGGAAAGATCGACATGGAATGTGAAGCAGTATCAATACCAGGGGCAGTATCAACACATGACATTTGGAAACTTGGCACAGAGACAACAATGGGCAAACGCCAGAGCAGCTCAGTGGGCTGGTAAATGAGAGCTTAGCCTTGGCTTAACTTACCCAAGCATTTGCTGTCGGTTCTTCTACCCTGCCTCCCCCAGGTCCTGCACACAAACCCAACTGCCCCACACCCAGGTCAGCTTCCTGCTTCTTTAATAAGCTGAGCCAAACCAATGGAGATGTGTGGTCAGGAGCACAGGGAGCTCTGTGAGACAGCTGGACTGATATTTCAGACTTCAGCCCCAAGGTCTGAAGTACCCATAATCTATCTTAGACAAAAGTTAAAATTCAGCAGCAGCAACGTATCTCTAGGCCAACTGTTTGCCCCTATTCCAGCCTGACATGAATGAGCACATGAGCACTTCCCAGTCCTTGGGACAGGTTCACAAGCAAGGACAGAGGGAATGTCTGGAGCACCTCTCATGGCTGGAGGAACAGGGCCACTCAGTGGATTTGGCACTGGTAGTACCTACAGCTTTCTACTAGTTTGTTTTTCTAACAGTTATTAGGCACTGGATGTTTGAAGTACCCAGCTAAGCATTTTGAGGAAAGTGCTGCTGTATTCCCAAGGCCTTCCCTGCTCGCTGTTGTCAAAGATGGGAGTGCCCAATTTGGATACTCTTTCATTGTGACACAGCACACCAGCTCCTATGCAAAGCCTCATGGGAAGGTGGGGATGATCCTGTCACAGGAAGAGATTCAGCAGTGACAGCACCAACCAAGCCATGAGAAACAAGAGAAACATGAAAATCATTGGTTGACCCACCCCAACCCTCACCCTGCAAACACAGTTCTCCCAACACACAGGAACCACAGAGAAACACGCATCTGACCATCAGAAGGAAGAAACAAATTCCCTGATCAAACATTCCAGCACCAATTCCCACTCTGATTGCAGCCTGGAAGCAAAAAACAGAAGCAGCTCAGGGATCAACATCAAACAGCAGGTTTTGACCTGCTCTAACACCAGCTCATCAACAAAAATCTTCCTTCCTCCCCTATTTCACCTTCTCCTTTAGTATTTCTAGCTACAGATTTCTTAGCTGGGTTCTGCCTCTTCCCAAGGACCTAATTAGAACAGCCAGCCAAAATGCAGAGTCCACAGCTCCACTGGGAAAAAAGGCAACATTTGGCATGGGAGAAGGGAGATGACCAGAGGCAGGACTGGGCACAACACCACAACTTTGATACTTTTGATGTCCCAGCCACACTCAGACACAGGACTCCAGAAGAGCCCCCATTGTTAGACAGAAGGTAAAGGAGGGGAGCAGCTGGCAAAGGACTCCTGCAGAGAAACCTGGATACACGCTCTGAACAAAAAGCTTTTGGAGTGAATTCTGTGTCTCCTACATCTGTCTGTTAAACAGTTATGATGAACACTGCTACAGGATCTCCTCCTTCTCTTCTTCTCCGCAGACTGGGTTACAGCTGTATAGTTTAGCCTGTTGTGGCACAAGCGCCCCCCCTGTCCTCCTAAGGTCCTAAACCCAGGAATGAGCTTTCCACCATGACTACAGTCCCTCTCTTACTTTCCTGCTCACTCCTTACAGGTACTGGGATGCCAACACTTCTGCCTCAAAACCCAGAAGGGAGATCTCGGTAAAAGGTTAGGCCACCAAGACTACACAACAAAAAACTATCAGCTCAAGACTATCAGGAAGGTGGTGGTAAGAGGTTGTGCAAGCCCACCAAGGATGCAGCAGCTTTCAGACACACACAACAAGTAAGAAGGTGCCCGAACCATCTCCTGGAGAGCTGCTGACATGAAAAAATCAGGCAGAGATGTTTGGACACTAAACTTTCCCCAACAGGGACCTCAGGAAAGATAAAAATTACAGCAGATATGCATAACATTTGGAGACACACATCTGTGTCCTGATTGCCACAGTCCTCCAAGTTACATGTTTTGTGTTTGCAAACAGCACATTCCTAACTGATCCCAGGCACATAATAGAGCATAGGATACACATAAAACCAGTGCTACTCCCTCAGCCACTCCTCTGTGCAGCCCAGAGCACATACCCAGAGAGGAGTATGTGCCTCAAAATTAAAGATGCAAACATGACAGAAACTTCCCTTCAGATGCTCACAGGGGAATTTTACAGGGAATAAACAGACACAGCTTGAATTGTAGCATGAGCAAACAAACAGAAGAGAAAACCAGGAGAGGACTCAATGCTCTGGTCTGCTTTATGAATGGGCATGAGGCGAGAAGAAAGGCTTGGGCAGAAGGCCACACGATCCAAGACTCTGCAGTGTGCAGACACCAGGCTCCAGGAAGGCCCATACTAGGAGCACAGGCACATCCTTTGCTGGGACAAAGGGGTAGGGAGAAAGTTCCAGCCTCTTCTAAGGAGATCCCCGTGTCTGATCCTGGGCAAGACTAACCACCAATGAGAAGTTAAAAAAAGCCTTGCCCCATCTTTTTTTTTTTTTTTTTTTTAATGAGCTTTCAGTGCTGCCCTAGTTAATCCAATCAGTTTCTGACCTTTCCAACAGATCCCTCCCTCTGCTTTCCAAACAGCAGCTCTTTCCTGGCCTCCAAACTTGGGCTCAAGTTACCCTTTTTTGAGGGAGCAGAGTCAGCATTTCTACTGCTTACCATATTCTTGCCCTGTTTGCCTCTTGAACTGTAATCGCTCCTCTCCTCCCTAGTGCTAGGGAGCCAACATCTCCAGTCTTGGCCATAGGCCTTATTTTCCAGACAAAACCTGCTATCCTATTTTGAAGCAGGAAACACAGAGCAGATGCTTGGTACCTTACACAAAGGCACAATTCTGTACTTGACCTGAGATAGCACTGCCAGCAAATTTCTGCCATGCACAGTGGACGAATTTCTTTCCCTGTTCTTTTTTCCCCACCAATTAATTCCATGATGGATCTGAAGGACAGCAGGAAGCATAGGAAAGAAGAAAGTAAGTACAGACTAATGACTGCAAAACAGACTGGGAAGACATACCAATTTTCAGGCAGTTACAAAAACTCTACAGGCAGAATGGACAAAAAAGCCCAAAGTTTAACTTGTACTCCATAAGTATTTTAATCAGCTGTTCTCAGTTCCAGCAGGTCTGACACAGAATTGTACTAAAAGCATGTACAAGGTCAGATTCTTAACACTTTCATTCCAGTTTTTAAATTGCAGTAGAAATACTGTAGTGACAACTTTAGCTAAAATAGCCAAGGGGCAGAGTGACTGCATGAATGTATTTGGGACCGGGAGCAGGGCAGGAACAAAAAAAATTCCACTTTGGCATTGCTTAGCTGTACCATTGGCAGCCCCTCTGCCCCATTTTCAGTTGTAGCTTCAGGAGACAAAAAAAAGCCAATGAAACTGCGCTGCAGGGAACACCCACTGGAGCATCCATGGGCCTTTCACCTTGTCTGGCCAGCCACAGACAGAGGCTACACACCAACATCTCACAGAGCATTAACAGAAGGCACTTTGAGGACTTGAACTGGAGACCTGGTGTCCAGCTTGACCACCAGCAAATAGCACCAGTGAGCTAAGAACACACCAGGCCTGACTACAGCTTTGTGTAATGCCCAGGTAGAGAGTGCCTGCCTGTAGTACCTCCAATGGATATTTATTTTGGAGGATCTGCTTTGAATCCATGTGGGTACTAAAAATTCAGAACAACTATGTGCAAGGAGTCCTGCATCTTAACTGCCATTTTCCTGGAGGATCTTTGCCCACCTTGAACCCAGCATCTTCTGTTGGTTTTTTCTTACCGGAAGACACTGGGAACAAGTTTAGTCTCTGTGGCAATCCTATTTGATTAAACTTCATAAACTCCTTTTTTCTCACAGTCATCTTTTTCAAGCAAAAGAGCTCTGATCAATTGAGTCGTTGCTCATATTCCACACCTTTGGTATCAATGCTGAAAACCAGATAAATGTGAAGGAAGGACAGCACTGACAGGAGACAGTGCTGTGAGCTCCTATACCTCCTTTGAGGTGAGTCACATGCATTTCCTGCCCCTGTGCTAAGGAAGCTCAGTGAACCTGGCATCACATTCACAGTCACAAGGACTTGGGCAATGCCTACACACCAGCAGAAAGAAAAGCAGGAGAGTTTCTAGAGACACTTCCTGACTACTCCAATCAATTCTTTTTATGAAGTAATTACACCGAACCTTACTCAGAGCTCTAGGACCATGGCAAAATTTCCATGGTGTTATTTTAACTGTTGATTAATTCTCCTCTCCTGGCACTCCTGCTTAGATTCTTTAACATGTCTGGTCTCAGGCTCCCTGTGGCATGAGTTAGTTTCCCCACTCACAACACTCCGTGCATTGACAGTGAAATGAAAAAAGTAATCACATGTCAGAGCTTGCCCTTGATTGTTAAGTCTGTGTGGCAGATTAGTGTAGTGCGCTCCCCCGCCCCATGCTGCCCTATCTATTGAACAACCACATGTCAAGGAGTTAATCCCACCATCTGCAGCTGTCAGAGCTCCTACACTCCATGAAACCCACACACCTGCAGTTTCGAAGCACTGAGGAAACACTAAGTCCAGCCACATCTTCTATCACTGAACAGCCATATATTAAATGTAATCATATTAATTTCTTTTACCCAATAGTCCATTTTGGCAATATATACAAAGTAATTTTAGATTTAGACATAGAAAAGAGCACCACAACTCAGCCTGTATAACACCAGCAGACTTTCATTATTTACATAATTTAAGAATTATTAGCTCAATCTGGTCTCATTCTGATCAGTCTGTTCAAACACCACTTGCATCATAAGTGGCTTTAGAAATTGCTGCACATGCAGAGGACTAAACACTAACATAAAGTAAGGAGGGTGAGAATACCCAGGAAAGCTTCCCAAACAGCTTGTGACAGGCATATGTTTGATCTCCAGCCCCCAGCTCAGCTGGGCAACAACTGACACACAGGATCGGCAATGCAGAACACTTCCCGTTCTTGCCCTTTTTAGGGGCACACACAGCAAACTTCAAAATTGGGAATTATTTGAAGAACAGAGCTGGAAAAATAATCACCTGGAAAAGTACAAGGCATAAAATCCTTGCTGCTCTGGACTGGGACTGAGGTGAGCATGGAACTCAAACCCACTCTCAGCATCTATTGCAGTTTAGCATCTGCTGAACCCAGGCACCCCCTCCTCCCCCCACATGAGCACACAACCCTCCCAGCTCAAAGGCTTATGTCTAGACCAGAAACAAGATGACTTTTTTACCACAGCACTGTACAACTGAGTACCATTGATAAGTAACTGTTTCACTACGAGGTCAAGACTGGAGCTGCCAAGCAGAAGCCCCTAAAGGGCAGATCAAGGTAATCCTGTGTCTGCATGAAGCCTCCATGTGATGATCATAATGGCCCTTTAACCTTGAAAGGGTTTTACTAGTTCCAGCATTTAAACATGACACAGTGAACTACTGGTTTTGAAGGGGTTTTTTTCATGGTGGTGATATTGATTATACAGTCCAACAAGCCTAGCCCATGAAAACACTCATTCCAGGTGGTGCCCAAGCACGTCAAGTCTCCTTTTCTCCTCCTGGGAGCGCAGACTGCCCTGTAAGTGGAACTGGTCAAACACTGCTTCACCATCTCTTCCAGCTGCCACTACCACTTCTGCTGGCTGCTGCTTTTGTGCTGTCTCAACTGCTCTTCCACTTCAGCTGACAATTCAGAGCTCCCAAAAGCCCTAAGGCACCAACAGCATCAGCAGCTCTGTCATCTTACACAACACAGACACTCACAGAGCATCTTCCCCCCTGGCGAGACCTACATCCACACCCCACTCTTGCTTCTCCTCTGGCTCCAGGGACACAGGGGACCATCCCACTGCCAAGCCCCTCAACAGACCCATGTGACCATCACCTCACTGCACACCTCCCACAGCATTCTTCATGTCCTGACAAAACTAGGCTTGCCCCCTGTCAGGGAGCTCTTCGTCTGGCCCACAATGATTCTCACACAAGACTTGTGTCTTGTGTCACACAAGACTTGTTTTTCAAAAAAGGTCTTAGAGCAAGCTTCTTTACTCCAATGTACCCATTTGGCTCTTTTAAATGCAGAAGAAATCTTTTAAAAAAGGAAAATCAAGGTCTGGGCCCCTCTACTAGAGGTAGAAGCTATTTGCTGGGTTTTTTTTTTTCTCCAGCCCATCACCTCTTCCCCTTTTCTTTATTTGAACCCTGCAGGTCAGCATCTGTCACCCATCTTGGAATGACATTTTCCTGGTAGAATCTATTTTAAAGCAAGCCAAATTTTTTAAAAGTGACATGGCTCTGCCACTTTGTACTTGATGCTCTACCCTGCCAGCAGCACAGGCAGACAATAAAGTCTCATTTTCACTGTCTGCACTAGCAGAAATGGGTCCAGCCCCATCCACCCCACACAGAGATAAGATCAGCAGCTGCCAGCACAGAGCTGTGGCAAGAACACCCATGATGTTAAAAGAAGTAACAGGGGATGACAAAGAACAAACTACCATGAGTAGGTGCTTCTCTGACACTCCTTGTCAGCTTTCAGAGCTGCCAGACATTTGGCATTGCCTTGATCTCAGGTCTGGGACTGCAGCCGCAGCAAACCTTGAGACTGCCCGTGCATCCCCTCACCTCTCTCATTCAATATCCCCATGCTTACAGGGCATCAAGGACTGGCATTCTTCCCGTGAAGAAAGTGCTCCCTGAACAAAACAACTACACACGCCTTCCCAAGTAGTATCTGCAATACTTAGGCTCACCACACCCAAAGAAACCACCTACTGAGCATACCTGTATCCCCACGTTAGTTCCCAGAAGACAGAGACTTTCACTGTATAAGGGAAGCCAGATCTTTCCACGTTGCACGGAAGATGCTGGCAGGAAGAATGTGTCTCTGCATGAAGAAGGCTGTGGCATGAGCACTGCGCCTGCTAATTTCCTAATATGGACCACAGTCCAATGGATTTAAATCCACATGCCTACAGACTCATCATGTTTCTCACTTGGTGTAAGACTGAGTTTAATATTTTTATCCCACTGATAGGATATTAATTTTACCTAATGGCCCAAGAGCTGCCAAGAGCTATGAGCCATTGTTCATGTTTTTCTGGCTTTGTTCAGCTTTCCTTCCCTGATGAGGAGCTCCCCATTAGTCCTGACTTTGCTGAGGTGTCGCAGCATGACGTGAAGAAATGCCAGCTACACAGTGGATCCCAAACCAGGAGTGCAAAGCACAATCTGGACTTCTCCAGGAAGCAGGACTGATCCAAGCCACTGTGCCAGGAACAACATTTGACAGTATCAAGAAGGCTGTTCCATTTCAGCAGTTTGCAAGTTTGGATACTGGCACCCTAAAAATAATTCAGGGCAGAAAGCAGCAGCCAAGCCCCCAAGCATGTGAGGAACACAGGGCACCCAAAAAGCCCTGAGGGATGTGCCCCTTTGGGTAGACACACGCACCTTTGGGCAGAGGAAAGGGAGATAAAGAAGCCTGTGGGATGTCAAAGCACACAACACACTGTGGATAAGAGAGAAAGGTGTTACGTCTCCCCATGCCAATCCTCCCACCTGCTCCACCATGTCAGGCCAAGGAGCAAAGATCAGTTAATAAAGCTTTTCTTCCACTGAGGACCTTACAAAATCAGTCAGCTGTTGGAAACCAGTGGCTGATGCTTCTAAAGCTAAAAAAACCAAAAAATTTCCTGCTATTCCAGCTGTCTTGAACCAGCTCACCTCCTCCAAAAGTCAAGAGCATGCAAAATATCACCAGTAAGATGTGCATGGGAGATGTTCACTCCTAGCCAGCATTTGTATACAGCTCTTTCAGAAGCCTGAAATACACTGGCTACAAAGTCAGTGCTACAGCCGTCTTCTATGAATGTTACATAATAAATAATGCATTTTAAGTATTGTGATGCTGGACTCCAAATCCCAGCCTCATTTAGCCTTTAAAGACAGTGCCATAATTATTTACAGTATTTACATTCCAAAGGATGGTGGGGGGTGTACTATCAGATCTCATTTAAAGATTACTTTTGCATGAAGCAAGACTGGTTCTTTAACATTTTCTTCAAGCAGAAAAAGATGGCAGCAGCAGCTTTAGTGAAGCGAACAAATCCATAAATGCATATGGACATATAGGTCAAATAAGAATTAGGCTGAGCAAATAACAAGTTAGCTGTGAAACGTTCTTTTGGCTGTTTTTCCACATACTGTGCTGACCATTTGTGGTTTAATCTTAGAGAAGCTCTCTCTCATATGAGCCTGCAACCCCCCCAAGCTTCAAACAAGCAAGTTTTACTATAAGTACTCCGCATTTCTTTATACGGGCTAAGGTTCTCATATGAGCATAGTTGTTTTGTACACTTAATGCACCAGGAAAAACTGAAGGAGGAACTGGAAAATTTTGTTCTGTGCCCTACAGAGATGAAAAATATCATTCAAAAATACAGACCTGACCTAGAAAAAGGAAGTTATTCTGCTGCCCTCTAATGAGCACATCTAACATCTGAAAAAGAACACTCTCAAAAGAGATCTGTTCTGCTCTGCCACAGGTACATCCTCTTGTGCTACAAAGCTGTCAGCAATGCAGACACAGCTGGAGCAGCACCTCCCACACAGCAAAGACAGGCAGAAGAAACACCTAGATAGGCCCAAGATCTGTTCTGTACTTCCCTGAATGCAGATTGGAGTATATGGCTGTGTCCTGTTCTGCTCCCTTTCCTTGCTTGAACAGAGGGAGCGGAGAGGTTCCTAATTCTGACCTTCAGGACACAAGGGCCACAATGTTGTTACAGGTATACAGGTACCACAGACACGTGGAAGAATGACTTGCTTCAACACCTGTGAGCATCAATTAAAAGCAAAGGAATTCAGTTCTCACGCAGGGGTGTCTCTGCATCTGCACAATGCTCAGAAGACATTCAGTTGAAAAATGCAGTACGGAAGGCAGAGGAACAGCCACAGAGCAACCGTTCTACCTGGTACTGAGTTTCATCTCAGTTTTTACTGAGCTACTGTGATGCTGTGGGTTGACCTTGGCCAGCTGCTAGCTGCCCCCTCCCTCCTCAAAAGAACAGGGGAGAACAATATGATGAAAAGTTTGTGGGCTGAGGTAAACAACAGGGAGATCACTCACCAATTACCATCACAGGCAAAACAGACCTGAGTCAGGGAAAATTAATGTAATGTATTGCCAATTAAAATAGAATCAGATGTTGAAAAGCAAACACTAAAACACCTTCCCCCCCCACCCACCCCCTTCTCAGCTCCACTCCTTCATTCTGACTTCTTCATCCCTGGCTCCCTTGAGCAGTGCATGGGGCCTGGGAATGGCATTACAGTCACTCTCCGCTGCTCCTTACTCCTCACACTTACCCACTGGGGTCCTGGTGACTGGAGCACCTCCTCTCTTTCTTTTCTGCCCCTGGTCTTCATAGGGCTCTCTCACTTCTTTTCCACTCCTTCTAAAGTATATGTTTTCCCAGAGCCAACACCATTGTTGTGCAGCTGTGGCTGCACTGGGTGCACTTAACCTCTTTGGACGGGGCTGTGCCCAGGATATGACAGCTTTAGCTTCTGTCCTGCTACCAAAACCTTGCCACTTACACCCAATACAGGCAAACAGGCCAACGCCCACTATTTTAGAGGAAGAAAATACATGAAGAAGCTATAATAACCCACATAAACAGTATCTAGATATCTGTCTGCTATTTCCTTAAATAAAAACCCACTCAGGTACAGGCACTAAAACAAGCACACCTGCAGCTGCAGAGGAGCACACCCAAGCCCAGCCCTACCTAAGCCCAGCCCTGCAGTCACAAATCACTGGCATGAATCAAAAGCAACAGCCAGAGGCTTTGCTGAGCAAAACATGGAAGTGTCACTGAACAAAGCAATTTAAAATTGTGATTTCTGGCAGCACAGTTCCTGTAGTCTGGAAAAGCCTTCCCGTGCCTCCCTATCCACAGGTACACCAGGTTATTTCAATTCAAACCACACTGCAAAATAACTGCTGCATGTATAGACACAGCCTGTACCCACAGCAGCTGGAAATGTCCTCTCCATGCTAAAGAAGCCCATTCCTGTTACATAAGAACACTCAGTGACCTGAATTTACAAATAACCTTGGAGAGGAAAATAGACATAAGGAAAAATAAAGTTAAAAAGCCATGGAGCTAGAAAATGCAACAGAGGGAAATCAGCCCAGAGCATATACACACACAGCCACACCAGGCACAAATGTCCACTACATCCATAGAAGCCAAAATTCTTTAAGCAGATCTACTGATTCGCTGTGTGTTCTGCAAGCAATCAAAACACAGCACAAGTGGGTCAGGAAACAAGTCTGTGTGCCCCATTTTCCCTCAGATTTCCTGCCTGGGACTCAAACACCACATTTCATTGAAGTTGGTTATCACTATCACTACGTACCTTCCAGCTCACAGTCCCTTCTTGTTTCAAGAACTGCTTGGATAGCTTATTCTTCTGCAGCAGGATTTTCTCCAGAATTTTCTGTGGTTTGCCTTATGGAACATTTGCAACTCTGCTAGTTCTGTCTAAATCTGTCCAAATTACCGTTTCAAACAACCCAGAATATTCCAGTACCCACTGCATTTAATCCTTGCATGTCTGTGTTTCCCACATTTAGCGCAATCTACATTGAGATTTACTGTGTTAAAAGCTTCTTTAAAAAAAAAAAAAACAAACCGAAAGACAACAAAAACCCCTTTCTACAAGCCACTTGACTAGAAACCTAGGCCCAAATTAGATGTTATTATCAGTTATGCCACATATGAGCATCAGTAGTGCCACTCTGAAATGCTGAAGGGGATAAACAGATCTTCAGCTGATACATGCATTTCCACCCAAGCAGAAAGAAAACTTTGGTCCATAAATTGCTCAAAAAGACCAGAATAAAGGATAATTTGCATACAATAGAATAATACTATAGATTCCACTAGGTCTGAATGACAGACATGAACCTGTGAGATCTCCCTGTAACACAGCCTGTAATTCAGTAAGACCCACATTAGCAGGGCAGAAATTTATCTCTTGGTAAATCAGAAATGTGATTTATGGAGCATAGAAGTTTGTGGAAAAAAACCTCAAGCAAAATAACGTTTTTCACGTACGCATTTCCCAGAGGTGTTAGCAGAAGGAGGAGGCTCACTTATTCCTGCACCTCAGAAACATATCAAGACAAGTCAGAAGGGGTAACCCAGAAGAGGGAAACCTCTCATGCCATCCACCCTTCACCAGCCCCTACCAATTTTCTAAAAAGAGTGTCTATTAAACTCCCAGGACACGTATTTCAGGAAGACATTTGACAGCTTGACACAACACTGTACCACTGCTGGTGACAAGGAAACGGCTCTGACTTCCAGAGCTATCAATCTGCCCTTTCCACAAGTGCTTCCTCACCCCGCTTCGGATTTGGTTTCTCAATTCCTGCAGTGTTGAGCCATCCTTCTCACACCCCACGAGATGTTTGCATTACTGGAATTTGTGCTGGGAGGCCCCTTTGGCATAAGTGCAGAGCCATTCCACCTCTCTCTTTGCAGAATTTATAATTTTATGATTCAATTATGTTAAAGCTTTAACATTAGTACAGGAAAAACAAAGATTTCAGTTCATAACCCTCTTTTGTAACGCTGCAGCTTCAGTACTCTCCTAAGCAGCGCTGATCTATTTTTGTGTAAGGATGTCCAACCATTTAAAATCCATTTCACAGGAGAATACCAGGCTAGATTAGTATCTTTTTTAAAGTTCCAGGAACTGTGATCACACAGAGCAAGACATGACATGACATGCAACTGCCATGCCCCACCACACCTGGCCAGGAAGGCAAGAGGTCACCCTGGCCTCAAATTCAGCAAGCCCTTGAATGGCACAAGGCATTGATAGGTTTGACCTATGTTTGACCATGCTTGAGCACCCAACTTTTACAAAGGCTGGAAGCAGGCTTTGCAAAAGCATGGAGCAGCACCTCAGGAGCTTCTCCAAAGAAGTCTCCAATCCCTCACTAAGCCATATCCTCCTCTCCACCCACCCAGCAGCATGGAAAGGCTGCTCCAGGGCAGGCACGTACCTTCCAGTAGTGCTACTGGTGAGCATTACACAGCAGGCACAGCCAAGGAACCAACCATAATAAGAAACTAGAGCGATCTGACACGTCCTTCAAAATCCTAGGACTCATTTCAAGCTCTTCCCACTGACAGCCTCCTACCCTGGAGCATATTGCAAAACATTTTGGAAGATTTGGGCTCTCTGGAAAATGTTTGTGTACTGCTCAGTATCCATGACCACAAGCTAACTGGAGTCTTTTGGCTTTTTAATGTTGATTTTAAGAACGGAGACTTAGCCACAGCTAGAAGGCGGGAAAGAAAACAATATAGTTAATTAGTTCCATAAATATTAACACAACTGATTCCTGTGATCTGGCAGAAGGTACTCACAACATGGAAATGCTCTATTTGCAGACGGGAAGTAAAAGCACTGAAAACAGTGCAAGTTTCAGACACTCATTTACTGCTTCTCAATTAATTGCATTTACTTTAATTAAAGTGGAGCTTCCCACAGCTATTCTCACAGCCAGCACCACACTGCACAGACAAATTGTTAAAGCAACATTAAGCAGCGTAGATTTTTAACCTTTTTGTTTTAATTATTATTTAAGGCAGCAATGTCTTTAGCTTTCAGTAGGATCCCCACTCCACAGTCTCCCAGAGACCACAGCAGGTCTCTGTTCTCTATTTCAACAAATCCCCACAGCTGTTCACCACTGCTACAATCTGACTCCTGAAGTAAGATCCCACTGCCTTTAATCCTTTAGACCAAAGGAACAGAAAAACCCTCTAGCTTTGAGGCGAGTTGTTGGGAACTACACAATCTGTTTGAGGTGTCCTGTAGACTGAGGTTGTCTGACCTCACTGGAGAAGCTTCTTGGACCACAAACCACTATCTCAGCTGTTCTCAAACACAGTGGACTGTTTGTAACATACTGTTACAAAACTCTCAGACACCAAATCTGCCCTTAAAAGGTGATCTGACATTGTCAAGATAAAAGCAGGTCCTAATGATGCAGTCAAAAACCAAATAAATTTCAGCCAAACGACAAGGAAGAAGGAATGTACAGTAATTTGCTACCTAAAGCAATTTACCCACATAAGGCAAACTGCCATCTGTCACTTTATCAAGCTACCAGGGTGGCCAACCTTGGGCCTGGGGGAGAGGAAAAGAGTTTAATCTCTAGACAGCATTTTCCCTTCCCTGTGAACTTTTCCTTTCTTGCAAATTTTGTTATTGGAGGTTTCAAACACTTTCACACACAATGGCAGAAGCAACACCAGCTTATGGAGGGAAGTTTCCCCTTTAAGCTGAGATCTGCACATTCAGTCCTGGGACACATCCTTGACCTGTGCAGGTGACACAAAGGACACAGACACGTTGCAGAAGGCATGGGGTGGAGGGAAGGGGAAGCTAAAGCAAGAATTCCCAGCTCAAACACCACTCAAACAGCTGCTCCTCCCAGGGCAGCACCCACACACCCATCAGATATTTTCAAAGACATTAAAATGGTTTGAGTGCTACACCACCAAGGGCATCACTGACAGCATCAGGGAGAGCATTTCACCACTCCACACATTCACACAGCCCAAAGCTTGGGGACCTAATAACAAAGACAGATGGAGGAGGAACACCTCATCACTTGGGTCTAGCACAGCACACAGGCATTTCCCAGGGAAATTTCACGCTCATGTTGGAGGTGCTGCAGCCACTCCCTGTCATCCTCAGCATGTGGAGCAGCCCGTTTACACTCCTTCCCATCTGAGCAGTGTTACAGTGGGGGAACAGCTTGAGGAAGGCGTTCTGCATAAAACAAACACAAGACAGGCCTGACAACTGCCAGCACAGAATGAAAGGCTGAAGAAAAGCAACAGCAGCAGAATTGTGAGGATCCAGCACCTTTCCACACCACCAATGTAAATGACCAACACAAGCAGATTTGAAAATTCCCCAAGCATGCATTAAGAAAAAGAGCAGAGGTTTAGAACCAATATTCAGGACAGATGCATTCATTAAAAAAATAGGATTAATTTTAATTTTTTGAATCCTTCAATTGTTAAACACCCCAATATGCCAGAAGACAGGAAAAAACCAAAACACAAAATCAAAACAGAGGAAAGATGATCACAGATGAGGACAAAAGAGGAGGAACCATAATATTCAATGGCAATAAACATGCAGAAATCCAGTCAACAGACAGGAATAAACTATGGGACACAGAGTATTGGCATCCTGTCAAGAGCTCCTGAAGAGTTAATTGGGGCCTGGTCATGGCTGCAATTCTTCCACACTGGAGTGGATCCCCTGCAGGGGTAACCACAAGTCTAGACACTGCAGGAACAGCAATGCTGTCAGAGGAGAGGTCTTACAAGGGCTCTGTAACATTCTGGTACAACATGCATTAAAAAAAACCCAAAACTGGACAGCAAATCATATCGCATGAAGCTAATGCAAGACACAATGCTAGCCAACCACAGCGTTTCTGCTTCTCTTGGAGGCTACAAAAGGAGAACAGAATTGGACAAGTGGGTGCAGAGCCCAAGAAGGAAGCAGATAAGGTGACAGACCCAGCAGATCTGGAACTCCAGAGCAGAAGCTGAGGTGCAAACCAGAAGGGATCTGTCAGTGACTCTGCAAAAGGAGGCTTGGTAACAAAAGAAACTCATAGAGAACCTCAGAAAGGAGGACAGCAAGGCTGTATACAGCCTGCAGACCCCAGAAATGCACTGCTGTCAGTAAATTCCTGCTTAGCCTGATTTTATTGTCTCCACATTTCTTCAGGAGGAGAAGGGAGTTCCTTCTATGTCAGATGCCCTGTCATTTCCCTCCTCTATGCCCCTCTCTGCCACTGACAGTGACTCCCGGGCTGCAAGACAGTCCCAGTCTTCAGAGCACAACCTCTGCTCAGGCTCACAACCTACCTCACCCTATGCTTCACACCCTGGTATAAAATCAAAGACCCACAGAGTGGCCTGGGTTGGAAGAAACCTGCAGAGAGCATCTACTTCAACCCCCTCTTTCATCTGTCACTATCCCAGGTTGCTCCAAGCCCCATCCAACCTGGCCTTGGACACTTCCAGGGATGGGGCAGCCACAGCTTCTCTGGGCAACCTGTGCCAGGGCCTCATCACCCTCATTGTAAAATGAAAAGTCCTTCTTTATGTCCAATCCAACCTCAGAAATCAGAATGATTTTGCATCAGGTTTTTCAAACAGTTATGAACTTGCTGTTGTTGCACTTTTGTTTTCTCAACAACACAGACTGTCACCATTCCCTTCTGGAGTAGCTGAAAATAATGCAGGAAGCTACCTATCCCATTGCTCATATCATTCCACAACTGGCTCATCATCCACTCCAAAAAAAGAGACATTCACAAGCAACTGCTTGGCCAGAGCCAAGCTTGAATAGGCCCTTGCTTCAAGGAGCAAACACTGACAAAGGAAAGCTAAAGAAAAAAAATGAACAGCAGCAACCCCGATATGACAGGCCATTATTTCTGACTTGGTAGGAAACATTTAATTCCCACGCTACAGAAGCTCACCCAAATGAGATTTATCCACTCACATGAGTCACAGAAGTCCCTGTGTGAATTAGATGATGGCAAAGCCTTTGGTTTACATTACGTCAGTGGCTAAGTAAACTATACTGACAGGAAGCAATCACTGAGCAAGAAAGTAACTCATGGACTGAACTCCAGCATTCTCAGGGATGGCACTGGCTTTTGTTACCTATATGCATGTGGAAATCATCTGGAATCTGGCATTAAGCTGAGCTAATGATTAAAGACAAAAAGCAGAGCAGGGGAAAGCAGTTCCAGCAGGTCTGTTTCACAGCACGACACAGCTTAGAGCTACCATATTAAAATACTTTCCTTTTTAGACCACTGGCTTTTTATATCACACAATGCAAGACTCACCTACAACGAATTCCATTTTGGTAATGCTTTTCATTACAGTTCCACCCTCTCCTTCTCATGCCACAAGGATTACTGATGCCAGAACAGCCTGTGCTGGTATCTCACACAAATTGTAAGCACACTGAATCAGCCGTGTATCTAAAGGAAGCAACAGACCATTACCATAAGTAGCAGATACTTCCACAGGGCACCCTGCCTCAACCAGATGCACCAACAACACTCAGAAATACCCAGAAAAACCAGGCCTTCAGCTGACAACAACCAACACCACCAGTTTATCCTCTCAGAATATGAGGCCTCATTCCTTTCAGCCCCAGCACACACAAGTGCTCATGTTAACTGAGATAACCTGCTAGAGACTCTGGACTTTCCAATTTACACATCGCGTTTCTCCCCATTCCCTCAAAATCACCACAGCCAAAAGAGCAGAAAAAACTGGTCACTTACAAACTGAAGAAAACTATGACCAAAAAATTGTAGAGAGAGATGTCCTCTCTTGTTGGCAACCATAGGCAACAGCCCTCAAGCCCAAGCACAACGGTGGATCGGCTCCCTACAGGATTGCAGCCCTTTGGCTCTGACACACCAAACAGCTGTTCCAGGTGAAGCCTTATCCCATGGAAGTCGCCATGCTCTGCTATTGCTTAGTTTGCCCCTGCAATAGTACACATAGCATCAAAGACCTGCCTACATCATGGATTTATTTACAGAGCATAACAATGCTCTCTGCGTTCTCTTTTCCTCCTACCTCCCAACAGCCAATTGGCTTTTTTGACCAGTGTTGAGCTCCAAGCTGACATCTTCTAAAATCTAACCCAATTCCAAGATCTTCCTCAGACTAGGTATTATTTGGAAGAGAGTCACAGCATAAAGCCAGATCTAAACCTAAAACACAGAGATACCAGCAATCATGGACAATGTGAATAAATCTTGGGTAATATGAGATATACACACACACGTAGGACAAATACCTGTTTTCCCAACTGGCACACAGCAGCCTTGGCAGAAAAAAAAATCTCCTCTAGCTGTGAAAAGCACAGGAGATAGGGTGTGAGCCCACCTACAGTCTGCCAACTTGACCTTCTCAGAGCTTGAAAAGCAAGTGGGAGATAAGCACGCTTTTGTCTTGTTATTAAATCCTAAAATAGCAGTGTGTAGGAGAATCCTACCCTCCTGCCCTGTACACTAAGCTGAGAGGAAAAGGGAGGAAGAGGTGGAGGGAGGGCTAGAGTCAAGTTGAATTTCCTGCTGAACAGGCTCTGAGCTGACCAGAGATGCCAGGAGACAACGCACGTCTGCCTAGAATCTCTTTTCTAACTCCAGGGTGTCTGCCATTGTATGCACAGCCTCGTTACAGCTCACTGAATTAACACAAAAAAATTGAACTGATTTCCATAACGAAAAAGCCTCTACATGGCTCCAGAGTGCGACAACAAGAAAGGGCACAACATCTTGGGAAGATGTAAAAAAACAATCAAATCACTTTTTGCCTTGTTGAATTGCAGTTTTGAGCCCCCAAATGAACAGTTATTTTTAGCTGATCATCTGGAAAGTGTGCGGGAGCACAAAGCGTCGGGGTCAGCACGGCTGTCTGCAGGAAGCCAGCATGTAGCCCAGAGAGAGGCAGCCAGGCACTGCACATCTGCATCATCAGCACTGCACGGGGACCAGCAGCATGGCTCTATTTATAACCCAGACATGTACAGCTGTAGCCTGCAATGAAAGGCTGGGACTGCAGGCTGCCAGCCCCCAACAACAAGCTGTCTGATTTAATTAAAGAGATGGCAATGTCCACATGCACACATAGATGCACACACAGATGCACACATGTCCTTTTCCCAGGAGAGTTACCAACAATGAGCCCAGTGTTTCAAAAACAGTACGTTTTGCCAAGGTTTCTGTGCAGAGAGCAGACAAATGTGTCCTCACACAACCTCCCCACTTCCTCACTCTGTGCCCAAATGTGGCTGACGGGCAGCTCACTGCTGCTCAGGCAACCACTAGCCCTTGTGTGATTGATTTGTTTGTAGCCCTGGACAGGAAAACAATGTTACTGTAATATTTATCTACATGAAGAGAAGAGATTAATTTAGTTTGCAAAGAAGGTATTTGGGAGTCACACGCATCTTCTGCATCAGGACAGCTTGCTGTGCTACCAGGCTCTGTCTGGTAGTTTGTTCCTTCTGCGATTTTTTGAACATTTACATACAGTTTGTGGAGGTTTGGGATTCAAGTTTCAGAGAAATGCTTTGAGACCTTGCAGATGTTTAGAAGTGAAAACTGCTTTCAGATACAAAGCTCTGTCTCACAGTGAGCAGTCAAAGGGAGCATTTCCTTGTGGAACTGGAAATCAAAGGGCTCTATCATGTATTCCCTCTTCCCACTTTTTTTCGATGAGTTCAGATTCTCCTGCCCAGGAATCCTCGAGCCACAGACCCCACAACAGCAAAGGACAGGAGAAGACTTGCTGCAGTCAGCCTGCAGTGAGCAAAGCACTGTTGATACACAGTGAGAACCTGCTGACAAAATACTGGGTTACCAATGGCAGCTGCTGGTGAGGCAAAAGCCCAGAGATCAGGTCACAGCCTGGGCTCTGCTGTGTTCTCAGCCCTGGCAGTCTTTGGCTGCACGAGGACATCCCACAGATAGCCTGAAGCTAGATCCCCCACCTAGGGATCACTAAGCACATCCATGCAGAAGCCCAAACAAAAACAAACCTCTTCTAAAAGCCTTCACAGGAAGCAATGTTTGCATTGTAGTTCCCTGAGCTTCCTGGGATAGTCACTAAAAGCCACTGCAAATACAGTCCCCAGTGTCTTTGCTCACAACCTAACGTAATAATCATTCAAAACACAACAAACCTGTTCTGGAGGAAATGATGCTTCTGGAGTCCAAGTCAAGCTTCTTTACTAGGATATCAGGGTCAATCTTCAACCCAGAAAATACACCAGAAGATGAGAAATCCCAGTCCTTTATCCAAAAGAAACATAAAGCAGTAATCAGTACCTACACCGCCAGGCAATATTTGTTAAAAAAAAAATTAAAAATCTAACCCAGCACTATCCAGATAGGAACAGTGGTAGTGAGCAGGTGTCTCTCTTGAGCAGGCAAGGGCAGGTAAGGCAGCCTACTGTCCTGCTCCTCCCCACCTCCCCTCCAGCTCTTCCACACAGAAGGAAGTTTCACAAAGTCTGTTCTGTTCCTAACTGATTCCTGCTTCAGCTCAACCTCGCCTCACTCAAGTGCACACTCCCAGGAGAGCTGCAAACAGCATCCTTAGGGAAAGACAGATTTATTACAGGTACAGAACAATACAGATTAGCTACAAATGAACAGATTAGAGGATTAAAGCCTAATCAATAGACATTAACCAGATTCAGTAACTACTAGCAACTCACCAAATCTTCAGCATCATGCTTTAAGCACACAACGCCCCCCTAAGATCTGCAGTAGCTACTCTGGTTGGATTAGTAGAATTTATTACTTTAGCCAACAATATCTACCATCACCAACACATAACTTCACAGTGGTATAAACCCAGCTGTATTTGGTGCAGGCAATTCCTCCCTCCTCACAAGGAAAGCTTAGGCACATAAAAAACATTTACTGGTGTTGCGTCCTTGCAGTGAGGGGGCTGGGGGGAGGCACCTGAACTGTGTATTCATATCACAGCTGGGGAAAACAGGAGATCCTAAATAATTCTGTATACACTAACAGCTTCTCTCCACCTGCCCAAACTTAAAACTGAAGGGAGGCACTGCAAGACCCCCTCCTCTCCCAACGCTTGTTGGTAATGACCCCCACTGCTGCACGCAAGTTACCCCACGGCATCGCAGCACAGGCAGCCTGACTCTAGCAGCAGCAGCAGCAGCAGCGCTGGGATACGCGTGTCACTGTGTCACCACCCTACGTGAGTCGGGGACGCCAGGGTGCTGCCATGGCACAGCTGCTGGTCCGGACTAGTGATACCGGCACTGGAGCAGCACGCTAGGACTGCCATGGTGCACAGTGCTGGAGCAGCTCCAGGCTAGCTCCTGGCACCTCCCTGCCGTGCCCGTGCCACACGTTCCCACGGGTGACCGGAGCGTGGGGAGCAGCAGCTGCCCAGAAGCACCAGGGGTTCAACAGGGCTTTCCCTGCCAGAAGAGACGCGACCTGCGCCATCCTGTCAGCCACCACCGCCGCATCACCACGGCCAGGCCCGGAGGTATCCGCAGACATCCCCGGGGCCCTGCAGCCAGGACAGACCCACAGGAGCTCAAGTCAGGCTGGGGGTGTGCGGGGACCGGCCGTTTCTGCAGGGGGAAGGCGGAGAAGTCATTGCGAGGCGGCCGCCGCCAGCCCCCGCCCGCCGCCGCCGCCCCACGTGTCCCCGCCCCCGGTACCTTCCCGGCCGCCGCGCTCCATCCGCCCGCGGCGGGGCCGGGCCCGGGCCCGGGCCCGGTGAGCGGCGGCGGATCCCGGGCGGGCCAGGGCCGGGGGGCGGCGCGGTGCAGCGGCGGACGCTTGGCCTTGCCCACCATGGCGGCGGGGGGCGGAAGGGGCCGGGCCGGGCCGGGCCGGGCGGGGCCGCGCCCGCACGGGCGGGACCTTCCGGCTGCGGCCGCAGCGCGCCCGGCGGTACGGGGAATTCGCCTTCCTCTCTTCCGCGGGCGCAGCTCAGGAAGCGCTTCTTCGGCAGCTGAAGCCAGCCCGCCCCGGCTGCTCGCTCTGGAGCGTAGTGGTGGCAGGTCCAACGGCAGCCCTGTGCTGGCAGCCTCTCTATGGGCAGCCCGCGGACAGTTGTCCTCTGGTTAATTGCAGCCTGCCCAACGGGGCTCCTGGGAACAGCCTGCGTGTGTTCAGTGCGCTTAAGTTAAACCCAGACACTCTGCAACACAGTTTTAAGTTAAGTGTACGCCCTGTAAGAGCTGAGAGCTCTTGGTAGCTTTGGAAATGATAACTTTCCTGAACTCCTGTTTAGTTAGTTGTTTCAATTACTTGTAAGCAGTGCCTGGTTTTAAGTTTCTTCACAGAAACACTCTTAATTTGATCATTAAAACACCAAAACCTTTAGTTGGTTAACGCTGACAAGTTTCAATAAGCAGAGCCAAAGGGAGTTGAAGATTCGGCATCTGGGATCTTAAATTTATGGCCCTTCAAGGAGTAACCAGGAGACACCAGAAGAGATTAAGGCCTGGAAAGTTGGAGACTCCCTGTCTGAGAAAAAGATGATAAGAGGACTAAAGAATGTGGACCAAATTAGCATGAAGGGTGAGAAATCAGTAAGCAATACAGGATAGAACACTAAATAATGAAGATAATTATGTAATTTAGAATAATGAACATAAATTTCTATAATGTATATCTGTTATATTTTATATTTTTATATATACGCGTATATATATATATATATAAAAGTGTATATGTGTATATATATATAAATAATGTATAAATAAGTGAAAAATGTTTTGTACTGGGGTCAGTGTGGAGGCTGGTACTTCGTTAGCCACACACACACCTCCTCCTGGCCAGGAATAAAGCCTTACTCGCTAACACTAAAAAGACAGTTTTAGAGAGAGTCTTACTTAACCCAGTGATTTCAGAGGTCTCTTGGTAACGGTAGGACCAGCCAGCAACCAGGCTGCCACAGTAGGACAGAAAACAACTCTAAAACTTCTTGCCAGACATTATTTCTACAGTTAAAACAGTAGAAAATACCCATCAAGCCTCTAGGGAGAGCCAACACCTGCCAGACTGCAGTCATGGGCCCATGTGAACACCACAACAAAGCAACCCAAGCCCCAGCTGCACCTTTCCACACACGGGAGGGGGTGAAATGCAAAGTTGCTTCTCCTTGCTCTAAGGTGAATAGAAAGCTCCAAGCCTGGACCCACAGTGTGTTTGATCTTAACAAGCCCTAACAGGTGCTCCCTGGTTAATACATCTTTGTTTTCCACACCCTCTGCCTTCCCCATCCCCCTCCAGACTGTGTTTCCCAGGGCCCGATATTGGGCCATAGAAGTGCACAGCTAGTGACACTCCTTGTGGGTACCAAGGAAATGCAGGGAGAGGCCTCTGGGAAGGTACTTGGAAAGATCATAGAATCATGGAATACGCTGAGCTGAAAGGAACTCATCAGGATCATCGAGTCCTGGCCCTGCACAGGACACCCCAACAATCTCACCCTGTGAACTCAGAGCGGTGTCCAAATGCTCCTGGAGCTCTGGCAGCCTTGGGGCTGTGATCATTCTCTGGGAAGCCTCTTCAGTGCCCGAACAATCTCTGGGGGAAGAACCTTGGAAGATCCGACCTAAATCTCCCCTGATGCAGGTCCCTGTCATTTCCTCAAGTCCTGTCATGAGAGTGAAGAGATCAGTGTCTGGTCCCCTGCTTCCCCTCAAGAGGATGTTGAAGACATGGAATCACATAATGGTTTGGGTTGAAAGGAACCTTAAGGATCATCTTGTCCCACTCCCTTGCCTCTAGATCAGGTTGCTCCAAGCCTAGTCCAGCCTGATGTGGAACACTTCCAGAGATGGAGCATCCACAAGATTTAATGTTCATCAGGGATAGAAAGATTTAACGTTCATCGGGAATAGAAAATAACAACAGGAAAGCTTCCCTTACCCTGCTGTAGGCTGGGTGAGCATCATTTAGGAGCTAAAGCCCAAAATGACAGCTCTGATCATCAAAATCAAGGACTGAGGAAAAATCACTCTGATAGTGCCCAGCTGGATGCCCAGCTTCCCACCCCAGCTGCTCAAGTGCATCCTGCATAAACCACAGCAGTCCTGCAGTTAATAGTGGGGAGGAAACACAATCCATGCTAGTAAAAATTAAAAGAGGAACCAATAAAAATAAAGGCAGTTAAAATAGGAAAGGGAATGTTTAACAGCTTAAAATGCTTACAAAACAGGCTGGGGAGCATATGTACTGTGACCAAGCATATCCCCAAACCCCTTTCACCTGCAATGCTGAAGGCCAAAGCTGCAGCAGAGCCTGAGGAACAGCTGGAAGGAACAGGGATATGGCAGCGAGCTTCAGCTTTGGCTGCAAGGACCCATGGTACACCCTCTGCTCCCACCATTCCAACTCCTGGGGCTCCCAGCTCTCCCACCCCTGTCCTGCAACCTTGAGTCAGCTGAAGCAAAGCGGTTGGACAAACCCCATGAAATAACTTAGGAGAAAAGATCCACTCGTTCAGGGCCTCATGCAATACAAAAGGAAAATTACGGCAGCTCATCTCATTGAACCACACTTCCTTCCTCCAGATCTGCAACCCCCACCACTGGCAGGAAGCTCCACCAACCTTCCCAGCTTCATCTACCACAGCTCACCCACTCCAGGCCTGGGGAGTGCTCTGCAGCATCCAGCTGCAGCCGTCCAGGCTGGGTGAGTGTCCCAGCTCCGGCTGGCTCTCCCTCAGGCTCCATCCCCACCATATCCAGCATCAGCTGCTCCGATGCTCCTGCCCCACTGCCAGGACTACTGTGATGCTTTCCTGCTGCACCTGGCTGTGATGAAACCAAGGCAGGACTCTGTTGTCTTCTCTAATAAAAGCACCAATCCACAGAGCATCCATCAGGGCTTGGAAATTTTCTGCTGGCGCTGCAATCTCTTTTCTTGCTGCAAACATAACCCATAACTGTAACACAGCAGCTGGTGAACAGCACCAGTGTCTTATAATGCCTCAGGTTTCCCTGACCATGGCAGGGGGTTGGAACGAGATGGTCTGTAACATCCTTTCCAACACAAACTCTTCTGGGATTCCATGATAATGCAACATGGTGACTCAACATCAGCTTGCTTGGAAGGAGAACCTACAAAGGAATTAACAAAGACCCACATTAATTACCTTTAAAAAACCCCTACAGTCCTGTATGTTTTCTAAATGACTTTTTTTTTTTTACTGTAGTGCCCTGAAGAGGTTAAGAGAAAATTGCCAGGAGCGGGTTCCTCTCTGTTCAGGAAAATGCTGCTGCTGGGAGGAGTTACTGAAACCAACACAAAAGCACTAAAAGGCTGCTTAAAAAAAAAAAAAAAATCCCCACACAGCCCTGAGGTTTGCCAGTGGACGGCGCCTGCATCCCCTGTCACGTGAAAAGGCCTGGCTACCCTGACACAAAGATTTCAGAGCTCAACCCACAGTCCGAGGGGAGCCAGCTCCCCATCTTCTCCACACCCAAGAGCTGCCAATAGCTCCCAAATGAACTATTTTCCCCCACTCCCAGCTTTGTTTGCCCACTGAGGTCAGGGCTGGTCCCCAACAGTGATGTGAAAGGTGAAAAGTTCTCATAAAGCTTGTGGGTTTGGGTGGGTCCCGTTCCTAGGTGCAGTGGGAGGGCTGCAAGCACCTGGGTATCCCAGGGAGACCAGCCCCAGTCCCACAAGGCCGGATGCTGTGGGTTTGGCCAGGTTGAGTGGGGCTGGCTGGGGTTTTGGGTGAACACGCCCTCCCACAGGCACCACTCTTGACTTCCTCTTCCCCTGCAACTGAAAGACAGAAATAGGAAGGAAAGATTGAGGTACGTCACAGAGCTCCTCATGCCCAGTTGCTTTTCCCAGCCAAACTTGAGAAGCTGAGACCATCCTCATCCCAGCCCAAGTACGGGACAGAGACGAGGGCTGGAGGCCAGGCGAGTACAGCATCTCAATTTTTATGCTTCTGTTCCTCCTTTCTTGGGGGGAGGCAGCCAGGCAACAAAGGGGTTTTGTAGCTCTGATGTTTCAAGGGCATTTTTTTTATAATTCCTGATCTAACCTCTGGCTACTTGAGTTCAGGGAGCTTCAGGGAGCTCGGCATTGCGTCCCTTCTGCAGGTGGGTCAGTCTGTGCAGCCTTTGCAAAGGCAGCTTGCGTGGTCTTGTAACAGTTTCGACTTTGGAGGTAGCATTGAGCTTGGAACTGCAGGTGTTTATTGTGGGGAGGACCCCAGACCTCCAAAACTCCCGTTCCTTGCCACCCCACGAGCTCGGAAAACAGAGCAGAGAGGGTGCAGTGTGCTCTTCCCACGCCCTCACACACAGCGCTGGGCAGGGTGGCATGGGCTGTGTGCTCACCTGCAGCACCAGGGCTGTGGGCTGCCACACTCCTCTCCCGTGACCCTCTCTTCCTCTGGGCATCTCCCCCACTGCCAGTCGCAGGTTGTGGTGGGAAAGAGGGAAGTGGCATGGCAGCACGGCATGAGGGTGGCAGGCATGGCTGCCTGGAGGGCTCAGCACAGTGTCACCACCTGGAATGCCAGTGCCCAGACCTTCCCAGGTGTCCCTGCACCCCTGTGGGCCTGTGGGAATAGCCAGGAGCAGGAGTGAGACCCTTGCTCTTCTCCTCCAGCTCTCTGTGTGCTACACACATCACATACTCTGCAGGTATGTGACCCTGGAGAGAGCAGGTCCTTCCCAACATCTCAGTGGCTTTTGGATGCAGATGGAATGTGGGGTACTCCCCAGGTATCAGGGAAAGCAGCCTGGTCCCTGGTTTTGATGCTTTTTCCAGTGTCACAGCTACAGCTCCCAGCCTCCTGGCAGGTGAGAAGCAAAGATGTGAACACATGTGGTGACGTGACCTGTGGCCAGCATGGACACTGGAACAGGGCTGCTGCAAGTTGTGGGAAATCTCTAAACTGTGCATTTTGCTATCCTAGCTGTCTCAGCTGTCACATCCTGCTTCACACAGCGGTTTTGCACTTTTTTGGTGCTGCTCCGAGTGATCTCAGCAGGCTGGAGAGCGTGGTGTTCCCAGACTACCCACGGCAGGACAGCCAGCAGGCAGCCCTGTCCTATCCAAGCAGGACTCTGACCCCAGCAGACCCAGCAGCACAAATCTCCTCGTTCCCTTACTCCCAGGGCAGGGCAAGGGTCCCACAGGCACCCAGGGACCTTGCTACTCAGAGCCAAGGGATGCCGCAGACAAGGTAGGGACTTGGTGCACATGGGAGAGAGCTCACCCCACAGATCTGTCCTCTGCAGGCACTGGAGGCTGCTGGAAGGAAATACATATAAAATATATTCATGTTTCCTATGACAGGACATGGGAATATATATACACACATATATTTTTTTATTTAATTCAATTTATTCTTTATGTATTAAAATACGTTTACATATATTTATTTTTTATATTTTTTCTGTGGTTTATATATACAGAATATATATAAAAATACATATACACGGACACTGAGTGGGATATTCTGCATGGGCTGGGAAAGCCCTGTGTGTGACCACGTGTGTGGGATCTATCTGCATCACACAACTGAGTGATGGAAGGATCAGCCCCAGGTCAAGTGACATCCACTCTCCCATCCTCACCATACCCCACTCTGCTCATTTTCCTTCTGTGCTTGGGGTCTGGAGCTGCCCAGATTGCAGGGGTGGGAAGGAGCAGCTCTGCTGGGTGCAATACCTGGCATCTCTGTCCCTGCATGATGGTGACTCAGCACTAGGGATGCTTGGCAGTGTGGAGGAAGCACCCATGGGCACTGGCACTAGTGGCACCTCACCGTTACAGGTGGATGGTGCAAACACCACAGGATACCGGGCACGAGTGCATGTCCTTCCTTTTTGTGGGAAAACAGATGTTTAGCAAACCCCTGATGGGAACTTGTGGCTAACAGACTTCAAGACTCATCTCTGCTGTTGACCACTTGTTTTACTTATAGCAACAAGATCACTGCTGGCATCAACACTTCCCCTTCAGCCTTATTTATAACTCCCAGCTTGCTCCTCCATGCAGAAGAGCAGCTGGCTCCATCCCAACGGCAGCCCCCAGCATGTCCTGAGTGCCAGAGTGCCCCAGCTCTGCACCCTGCCTGCAGGCAGGACAGCAAGGACAGCGCCCAGCTTTTAGCTTATGCACCTTCCCTGAGGCCACCTTCACATCTGGCTCACAGACCCTTAGGGGGCATCTTGCCCTGCAGCAGATGCTCCATTGGTGGCATATCCTGGTGGCTTCTGCACCTTGATCCCCAGCCACTCAAGGCATGTGGTGAGAAGAGCAGAGCACAGGGCCAAGAAGGACCCTGGTCCTGAGGTGCAGCTTTCTCCCCGTGATGCCACCATGCAGCCAGGAAGCAGAGCCTGGTGGCAATGTGTCCTGCCCTTAGCTGGGTTGCTCCATCTTGGCACCCCTCTCCCTGCCACGGGATGAAGGTGGTGGTAAAGCTTCTTCCCACCAGGGCAGGAGGATGGACTATGTGCACCCCTCTGCTTGCCTGAATTTATGGGAAACAAGGGGGAAAAAAACAACTTCACAGGCAGAGCACATTCAGGAGACAAGACCCAGGACTAGTAGTGACTGCGAGTCTGGATTGAGCTGAAGGGATCATCAGGGGGGTTGGAGGAAATGCTGCTGAGGCCTGTGTCCGTGCCCTGCTCATGCAGAGTCAGGCTGAAAACCTGCTTTGCCCTCCTCTGAAGGCTGTAAGGAGGCAGACAAAGGCAGAAGCCCCATTAGTTCTCTTTGAAAGCCCTGCATCACATTATGCACTCACCCGCCCACACACCAGGGTGTAATTTCCCTCCATGGCAGAAGAGAAGTGTTGAACTTCCTGCTGCTGCTGTCTCCAAGTGTCAGAATGTGCTTCACACTCTTGTGACAAGGGCAAGAAACCACTGTGGGGGTGAAAAAGGTGTCCAAATCCAGCCCACAACATGAACCCTACTTTACAATACTTGATAGCAGCTAGCACTGGGGGTGTGTTGCGAGTCCCACAGTATTTCTGGAGTTTGGGAGCTTTAGGGTTGCTCTATTTTATGAGATGAGCCTGTAAGCAGGAAGTTCCAACCTCCAACAAGAACGAGGAGCTCACAGAGCTCTATCCCATCACCACTGCACACTTTGGCATGGCAGCAGGAATTAAAAACACTTGGAAACAGTGGGCAGGTGGAATAGCAGGAGCTCATTGAGTCCATGGGCTTGGTCCTCACAGCATGTGTGGGAACTTGTGGCTTGTAGCAGAACTGGAGCCTAATTAGGCACATTTGGTCAGTCACACAGTCACTGAGTTCTACAGGAAACAAAGGCAGGAGCCACTTTTCTTTCCTGCAAGCTCAAACTCTGCTGGCAGCATCTGGAGGTGACAGGAATGTGTTGGGCCAGCTAAGCACAGGGACTGCATGTCACACAGACAGGGACATTGCAGCTGTGACAATAAATGATGCCCTTAAAATCTTACCAAGGGGGACTGTGGTGGTGGAGAGGAACTTGCAGAGGATCTTTTTGTCAAGAAGGGCTCTGGCCACCCGCCACAGGATGGTCTTGTGCAGATGTGGTAGAATGAGCTCTCAGGCCATGTCACCCTGAGGGTTTGGCCACAGAGGTGCCTTTTGTTGGCTGTGTAGCCATGCAGTGTTGGCTGTGAAGCTCTGCCAGGGAGACTGGATCCAAGGCAGGGTGGGCTTCCAGATGGCCCCTGCCATAACCAGTGGTGCCCACTACCCTAAGAGTCCTGCCACATCTCAAAATCTATACCACAGCTGGGCACCAAACCTTGCTGTGCAAACATTACCTGCTGACCTACCTAAACCTTCTCTCTGCTCTTGGCAGGAGACCAGACATCCTTTCAAGGCTGACCAGTGTCATCCTCAGCTAGTGTGGGGTCTTACAGAGGCTGATGAGCTAAGACTGGACACCCTGACGCCTCAGAAGGGGATCTGAGCAGCCCTGCATACTAATCAGCCTCAGTATCTTTTGAAGGTTTCCCTTGTTTTCTCATTTCCACATCACTCTGGGCTGTTTATATGGCAAGTTCACAGGAAGGGGTGATGGCAGGTGACAAGGAGTGGTTCTTTTCTTACTCAGGGCTGCATCAGAGCGATTTTGAAACTGATGACCTGGTTTTCAGACACTGTGTCTAATATTGCTAAAAAGGGCAATGTCTGTTGTTCCTTTGTACTTTTGTGTTCCTTTTTCTTCTTTTTACAAATTCCTCTTTTTGACTTGCCCATGTTCATCCATGTTGCAAGGCCATTATACTGTCAGGGTTTGCTCCAGGGCTTTACTGGGGAAAGGTGTGACACAACAGTACTAATGAATGTGATCTCAGCACAGGCTGCCCAGAGAAACTGTGGCTGCCCTATCCCTGGGGCACATGCCAGGTGGTCACAAGAATGTTTTTTGTCTTGCAGAAAATGCCTCGTGACTGCTGCCTTCAGCTGCCAGCAGTGACCTGGGTGCTGCTGCTGGTGACAACAGGTGAGCCTGACCTGCCTTCTTCCCAGAACCTTTCATGGGCAGTGAAATAGGGGGGGGATCCCAAATGCTGACCAACAGCAGCGGGAACACAGCATTGAGAGGTGTGCAAAGGCCATATCCTTACACTTCCTGGGATCTGGAGTTAACTCGAGCCAGCCCAGCTGAAGGACAGCAAGGCAGTTGAGGGCCCTGCCAGGGCCTCCAGCATGGGTTTGAGAGGCAGGGCAGGCTCAGGCCAGCATGGGTGGCTGGTGCTGGGTGTCTGAACAGCCCCAACAGCCCCCCACACCAACTCTGTCTTCTCTCCTTTCCAGCCTTTGCCATGGAGTGCCCCAAGATCAAGGTGGGGACGTGCAAGGACTGCATTCAGTCTGGTCCTGGTTGCGCCTGGTGCAAGAAGCTGGTAGGTCCATGTAGCCTGTCTAGTTGTCACCCCCCAGCAGTCAGCTAACAGGCATCAGGACAGTTACCCTGCCTGCCTGGCTCTGCCTGACTTCATTGTGGGAGTGTTTCATGTCCTGCGTGGAGGATGGGGCCAGGAGGGATCCAACAGCCATGACCTTTCTCCATCAATACCCATCAAAGGTTTTCTTTTCTCCATCAATGTCCTGGAGACCTGGTTTGGGGGCCGGGCCATCTTGTAAGGTGCCTGTTCACGTCCTGCTCCTCTGATTTTTTTTCCTGCTGGCGTCGTCACACACAGAATTTCACCAAAGCCGGCGAGCCAGACTCCATCCGCTGTGACACCATCGAGCAGCTGAAGCAAAGGGGATGCCCAGACAGTGAGATTGAGTTTCCAGGCAATGAGATCAAAAGAACACAGGACCGTTCCTTAAGCAACAAGATACAGCTGACTCCACAGGAGGTGCACCTGAAGCTGAGGATAGGTATGCTCTGCCTGGCGTTCCCAACACCCATGCCAACAATGCCCTTCCACTCATCCCCCGACTCACCTGAGACACAGCAACATGTTGCAGCCTGCATTTCCACCTCTTTTCTTCCAAGAGAGAGGAGGGGTGGGTGATGGCACAAGCTGGCACAACATGGCAGCTGATCCCGCCATCCCTGTCCCTCAGGCCAGCCTGCTATGTTTGAGGTGAAGTTTCGCCGTGCCTTGGGGTATCCCATTGATCTCTACTACCTCATGGACCTCTCCTACTCCATGCTGGATGACCTGGAGAAGGTGAAGAAGCTGGGAGGGGAGCTGCTCAGGGCGCTGGAGAGCACCACCCATTCTCGGCGCATTGGTGAGCCTGTCTCCAGCCTGGCACAGCTGTTTGCTCCTGGGAAGAGCCACAGGGCTGGAGGGGGATACAGGAAGCGGGCAGCAGGTGTCCTCTGCCAGGTTGAACAGTGTGGCAGGGCAAGGGACGTGGGCAGGTACACTGAGGCCAGTAAATTGTCCATGCCCTGTACCCTGTGCCCTGTGCTCTGTCCCTGAAACTGCAGTCTGGCTACCCTAGGGTTTGGCTCCTTTGTGGACAAGACAGTGCTGCCATTCGTGAACACGCACCCCGAGAAGCTGCAGAACCCCTGCCCCAATAAGGACAAGAAGTGCCAACCTCCCTTCGCCTTCAAGCACATCCTGTCGCTGACTGACAACGCCAAGCAGTTTGAGAACGAAGTGGGGAAGCAGTTCATCTCAGGGAACCTGGATGCCCCAGAGGGGGGGCTGGATGCCATGATGCAGGCAGCAGTGTGTGGGGTGAGTCCTGCGCCTGCCCTGCTGCCAGGAACTGTACTTGGGCAGGAGGGCTGCCACGCGCACGGGTGGCTCTGCCCCTCTCCAGGTGGGCTCTGGAAACTCATCCTGTGTAAGTTCTGATTTGGCAGCAGGGCAGGTCACTCTGGAGAGCACAAGAGAAAATTGTACCCCAGAGCCTCCTAACCCTGATCTCCCTTAACCCACCTTCCCTGTGCCCTCTGCCCCATGCTGTGGCTGACACAAGCCTTTGGAAAGGGCCACGCCCACTGGCACGGTCCTGCCAGCCCTGCTCAGGGACCGGGGCCACTCTCTGTGCCACTTGCAGGACCTGATTGGCTGGCGCAACGTGACCCGCTTGCTGGTGTTTGCTACTGATGATGGCTTCCACTTTGCTGGGGATGGCAAGCTTGGGGGCATCCTGACCCCCAACGATGGCAAGTGCCACTTGGAGGACAACATGTACAAAAGGAGCAATGAGTTTGTAAGTACCTGGGGGCTGCTCAGCATCTCCAACACCCACCACCTCGCTCCCCCAGGCAGAAAAGACCATGTCATGTAAAAAAGCCTGTTGCGGAGACCAAAACATCACCATAATCACCATAATTTGTGCTGCCACACCCAAAGTGTCTACTCTTCTGCTGGTAGGGGAGGTTGTGCTGAGTGTGGTATCCCTCTCCCCATCCAGGACTACCCATCTGTTGGCCAGCTGGTCCAGAAACTTGCCGAAAACAACATTCAGCCCATTTTTGCTGTCACCAGTAAGGTGGTGGATGTTTACAAGGTGGGGATATGTCAGATGGTCCAGGTCCCTCCATCCCCTTCCCAGGAGGACAGACAGAGCTGCGTGTGTCTCCTGCTGCTGTCTCCTGCTCTGCTGTCATGTGGTAGGAAGTGCTCACTTCTTTGCTCTCCACTGGCAGAAACTCAGTGAGATGATCCCAAAGTCGGCGGTGGGAGAGCTGAATGAGGACTCCAGCAACATCATTGAACTCATCCAAGTGGCCTACAATGTAAGTGCTGGAGCTCCCACCTCTCCAATGCCATCACCTGCACTTCCAGAACCACCCCAGGCAGCTGAGATCCTGACCTGTAGTGTTTTCTGGCTCTTTTTCCTAACCTGCAACCCCATACCCCCTTGGTTTGGTCTACTTTTGGACTGTTGGCACTCTCTCCACCATTTTTCCAAAGAACCTCTCCTCGCGGATCATCTTGGAGCATTCCACCTTGCTGGACACTCTGGATGTTAAATATGTCTCCAAGTGCAATAATGACAAGGACTCCACGGATGAAACGAGAGGCCAGTGTGACAATGTCAAGATCAATGATGAGGTATGTTCTCCTGTACCAGGAACCCCCTGCAGCTTGCACAGTTTCTGTTGCCCATCCTGTTTAGTGACAGGAACCTTGGGTGCTCTTCCAGGCTTTCTGTTTATATTAATTTAATGCCAAGAGTGTCCAAAATGCTATGCAATGGGGGGATCCTCTGTTGTTCTGGATGTGCATGTCTTCAACCTAGGGCCGATACCACACTCTAACAGCTGGGTGTCTCGCCTTTCCCTGTCCTACGCTAGGTCACCTTCAAAGTGAAGGTCACAGCCAAGGCGTGCATTCCAAACTATTCCTTCACCATCCGGCCGCTAGGCTTCACAGACACCCTCACTGTCCATGTGGCCAGCAATTGCGACTGCCACTGCAATGACCAGCCTGACCCATCCACTTGCAATGGGCAAGGCATCACCAAATGTGGGATCTGCAGGTATGTGCTGTCCACCCAAAACACAATTTCAAATGCTGCTAGAGCTGGGGAATTGCTGGGAGTGGGATGTTGGGCCAATCCAGGGCTGGGCCCTGTAGCTTTGCACAAATTTTTTTGTTCAGAGAGGCAGGTTTGTGCATTCTCCTTGGAACTGTCCCCTGTGTTCAGGAGGCAGGGGACACAATGAGCTGGCTCTTCCACTGAGGGAGGTTTTGCTGCTTTCCTAAGGGTCTCAATCCATCCAACTATCCAGCCATCCATCCCAGTATCAAATCATCCACCAATCTACCCACTGAGCAGACACAGATTTCTGTAGAAATCTCTCAAAATCCCACTTCTTGGCTGCAGTTCACACAGGTCTTTAAGTGTAATTATTGCTTCATGGCCTCTCAGTTACAAGGAGAGGGAAAGACTGGGTTTCCTCAGGAAATACTCACATCTCCTTGGCAAGGGCTTGGAAATTATAAACATAACAATAATTCTGGACATTTATTTGGTGTTGTGAATACGACTGGTGGAAAAGCAGCAGTTCTGAGGTTTGCTCCCAGTCAGCCACCCTGCTCCGCCGTGGAGTTAGCACCAACATGGTGTCATTGGTTTTTGGTGAGGCTGTCCCAGATTTTCTCTGCTTTTGCGGAGGTCCGGGCCCTGTGCATGCCCCATGGCCACTGACCCGAGCTTGCTCCTCTCCTCTGGTGGCAGCTGCAATTCAAGATACACAGGGAAGAACTGTGAGTGCGACACCAAAGGCAAGACCAGCAAAGAGCTGGAGCACAGCTGCCGGAGGGACAACAGTTCGATGATCTGCTCGGGGCAGGGGGACTGCGTGTGCGGGCAGTGCGTCTGCCACACCAGCGACGTGCCTGGCAAGTACATCTACGGCACCTACTGCCAGTGCGACAACATGAACTGCGAGTTCTTCGACGGCTCCCTCTGCGGTGGCCCAGGTGATGTGCCTGGGACAGCTTTTCCAACTGGCCACTGCTTAGAAGAATTAAATGCCTAGGGAGATGCAGCCTTTTTGTGCCCATAACCCCAGTGGGAGGGTTTGGGGCTGCTGGGTCCCACCACACCAGCCTGTAGGACCTCCTTGAGCATTCTATGGAGGGTGGTGTGGTGGGTGCAGGGCAGTTGATGCTCTCCAAGCACGGGCAGAGGGAGGGTCACCTGGCTATCTGCAGGATCTGAAAGATCTTCTCCTGCAGCACGGGGGCAATGCGACTGTGGGGTGTGCAAGTGCCTGCCTGGGTACGAGGGCAGCGCCTGCCAGTGCCAGCAATCGACAGATGGCTGCGTCAACATCCGCGGACATGTGTGCAGCCTCCGCGGGACCTGCCACTGCAACCGCTGCCAGTGCTGGGGAGAGTACCAGCCCCCCTTCTGCCAGGAATGCCCGGGCTGCCTTTCACCCTGTGGCCAATATATGTGAGTGATGCGCACAGAGAGGGCACGGGGACAGCGGGGTTCCCCAATATCCCAGGGAGGCACAGGCAGGCCCTGCCTATGCTTGTGCAGAGCCCAGCTGTAGCCAAAGCCAGGTGAGAGGGTTTCTGCCCCTGCAGATGTGAGCTGAGCTGCTTGTTTTGTAGCTCCTGTGTGGAGTGCAAGTTCTTCAACAGTGGCCCCTTTGAGAAGAACTGCTCCCAGGCCTGTCCCAACATCCAGCTGCCCACGAACTCAACAGAGGTGAGCATAAATGACAGGAAATGCAGGGAAAAGGATTCCCAGAACTGCTGGATGTCCTTCCGTATGGTCCAGGAGGATGGCAAGGAGATATACACCATCATCGTCGATCCTGATAGAGGTATCCCATCCTTGCTCCTCCTGCCCACAGGCAGGCTGCCAACCCTGCCACAGCAGCCTCACTGCTTTGCCAGGGGCTGCAGCCCAACACCATCTGTCTGTCCCATAGAGTGCCCACAGCCCCCCAACGTCCCACTGATCGTGGGCAGCACCATCGCCGGCGTGTTCCTCATTGGTGTTCTGATCCTGGTCATCTGGCGGTTATTGATGGAGCTGCTTGACCGCCGGGAATACCGCCGGTTTGAGAAGGAGAAGACCAAAGCCAAATGGAATGATGTAAGAGAGCCCATTTGTGCCAGTGGGGTGTTCTGGGGCACTCGGATCCACTGGGCAGGGGACAGTAGGAAGGGACATCCTTTCCAGAGGCAGCCATGTAGACCTGAGCCCTCCCCACTGCTCATTTCTCAGCCCAGCTGGATTTTGCTGTTTAGGGGGCTAAATATCCTGTGGGCTCTTATTCCAGTGCTGTCTGTGCTGTTGGCACTGGGATGGGTGGGATGGGTAATGCTCTGATGGAAATCCAGCACAGCCCAACACAAACCTCTCACTTCTCTCCCTCCAGGCTGATAACCCCCTCTTCAAGAGTGCCACCACCACTGTTGTCAACCCCAGGTTTACTGAATGAGGCAATACCTGGCAGCGCTGGGACCCACTATTAAATAAGGAAATACCAAGCTAAGGAAAGCTCAAACTAAGGAAATCTTAAACTAAGGCTCCCACCCCCTCTTCTTTATCCTCATGGTTTCTTCCCTTCTTCCAAGAGGCCCCCATCATGTCAGGTGCTGGCTGAGGGACTTCACCATGCCAGCGTCCTGGCCCACCGCTCAACGGTTGGGTTAGTGGAGCTGGGAGAGGGGAACACACACAACTTCAGGCCTCACCACAGGAGTATGCAGTGGCTCCTGTCCCATCTCCTGATGCTAACTTTGCTTTCTGGCAGGAGTCTTGGACATCAAGCCCCAAAGCCAGCTGAGAGCACAGAGCACTTCCATCTTTGATTTTGAGCTGGGATTTCAAAACTGCTGTCTCTCTTCTGCTCCAGCAGGATCTGCTCCCAGGCTGCTCCATGCCTTCCCCAGCTGCATTGGTCTCCACTACTGTGCAATGATTTCCAGAGAACTCACTGCTGAGTTGGACATAAAGGGTCCAAGCAACCGCTCCAGAGGCTGCAGTGATGTGATGGGCCCTAAGGGCTGGTGACCACCCGTACCTTGTGACGAAGAGCAGCTGGAGATCATGCACTGAATCTTTTTCCCAAATCACCAACTGCTTCCTGGCATCGCTCCCTGCTCAGACCTACCTCAGGCAAGGTTCTGCCTGGGCTTCTGCATACTTGGCTTACCTCCATCCTGCCTTGAAGTCCTCTGCAGAGCAAGGAGCCACCATTTGATCTATGAAACTTGATCTAAGATCTGTGAGAACCTGGAAAATTCCCTGCAGGTTGGAGCCACAGCTTCTTCCACCCCCTGGGACATGATCTCCCTGCTCTCCGAGCATGTCAGGCATACCAGGAGGCAGCTATGCAAAACACCTGGCAGCACCCAGAGCATCTCCAGCTCAGCACTTATCCCAACCACACACAGCAGCCAGTTGCTCGTACATTGTGGGTCATCCCCGTGAAATAGTGGTACAATTCCTTATTTGCTTTAAGTTTGGGATTACTTTGCATAGAGTTGTATTGTGTTGCATCTTTATTTACTGTCTGAAGAGGTTTAACGTGAATAAAGATTAATACATAAGGTAAATACATCTGTCCTGCTAAGAATTAGGTGCAAGGGCTAAATGCTAAATGCTAAAGCATTCATTGGAGAAACTACAGCCACACCTTGTCATTGCTGCCATCATCTTCCGTAGGTACAGTGCCTGGGAAAGATCCCAGCTAGAGAAACGAACTGTTTTCTACACAATTTGCCATCTATGCCCTGAATGGTGCTCCCTTGCAAGCCAAAACTGACTTGCTGAATAGTGCAGAGCAGTTCTCATCCCTGCCCATGTGCTGGCAGCTGTACATAGACCACCTCAAATGAGATTGGCTGTGCCACATCAGATCAGGGGTCAGTTTGGGCCATTTTGGTGTTCTTCAGCAGTGGCTATGAGGGTGTAAGGCAAGGTAAGAAGGAAAGTGTGTCTGATACTCCTCCTAGTGCTGTCCCAGGCTGCAGCTATTTTTGGCTTCAGGACCCTCAAAATGTTGGCTTGTTTTTGGTAAGAGCAGCAGTCTGCAGGCTGGGACACACCAGTCAGGTCATAGAATCATGGGATGATTAAGGTTGGAAAAAAAATCTAACCATTAACCAGCACTGCCAGGTACAACACTAAACCATAATCTCTGAGTGCCACATCTATGCACCACATCCCTTGAGACCAGGCTGCTAAGGTGACACACCTGAGCCCCCGGAAAGGCTTTCTGGGCACTCTCTGCCTTGATGGGCTCCTCTCACCTGGGAGAGGGAGAGAGGCCAAACTGCTTCCAAGGGGCTGCAGGAGCTGCCAAACCACATCCCAAGAGAAACAACATCACCCAGCTGAGCCAACAGCCCGTGCCTTCAATTTTATTACTACAGGGAGCTCCCCTTACATTTAAACCACTCGTGTGCCAAAGAGAGGATTTCCAGTATTCTTCAGATAATGGGACCAGCCCCACAAGTCTTCCAAGCAGAAATTCAAGTTCCATGCCAGACGCTTTATCAGCAGGTAGGTGCCACCCAGTCCTGCTGCCCCCACAACAAAGAGCCCTCGATTAATTATCTGCAAGTGCAAAGAGAAACCCCAACATCATCAGAGGCTGGGTCCGACCCTGCAGCACCAAGCAAAGTCATCACACCTGGCAATATCCCACCACCAAAGCTGCCCCCACAGCTGAACAGTGCTGGTGTGCAGGATGCTCCCAAGGCTCATGGCATGGGGAGGATAGGCACCACCCTTGACCAACCTTTGTCTGCCATTTCCAGCGTTGAAGGGCCTCATGGTAGCGAATTCTGGTGAAGGTCACCTGGGAGGGTTGCAGGAGAATGTCACCACCCCAAGGCCAGGCAGGAGGAGCTCAAGGCAGTGGGGACTGACAGGCTGGCTTACCATGGTGTACAGTGGGACAATGGTGGAAGGCATGAGGGCATGGAGAAAGTTGTCAACATGCTTTCGGAAAATGAACCACGTTGAATTCACGTGCTCACGCATCTGCAACAGAGCAACAGTCACCCCTTTGCAAGGAGTTTTGGCAGAGCTCCCCTGTGCTTTGCTACCTCTCCCATTGCCTGTCCTGGAGGTCATGCAGGGATCAGTGCCTCCTCAGCCCCAGTAACATTCCGAAGGAACTCTGAGGCAAAAGCCTGCCAGGGTGAGAGCCCAGCCAGGGTCTTGCCAGAGGCCCTGCCTGCTGCATGCATCCTGAGAGCACTGCTGTGTGCATGGCCCATGGAACCACAGGTCTGTGTGGGGCTCACCTACCTCTACATAATTGTACATGGCTAAATCCGAAATCGCGTGGTCATCTGGCACCCTCAGTCTGGAGAACTCAGGGAGGCAGGCACCTGGGAGAAGAAAGCAGTAGTTCACAGGCAGCTCCCTGCAGGGTATCCAGCTGCCCTCAGCTGCAGAGGGACATTCCTCTGCTCTCGCTCCTCCCCAACCACCTCACTTACCAAGGTCATTGTGGAACTGGTCCATTAATTCATCAAAGACCAGACAATCTTCAAAGCCCTGGGAGGAATATTAGGGGTTAATAGGCATAAAGGAGGCACAAACTCAGGAGAAGTGCTGTCATGAATGCTTAGCTAATGTAGCTGTTTGGTCCCATTGACCACAACTTCAGACCAAGTGTCTTACTCCAGGCCCCTCTGGCAGGGGTCTTGAGAGAAATCCAGGGGATTGCCTTTCCCAGGTGCCTGGACCCCCCCTCCCACATAGTCCTCTGCTCCATGGGAAGGTGGCATCATCACCCTGTTCCCTGTCCTTCCCAGGAGGACATCCTGATGGGAGCTCAACCCCTGCCAATGCAGAGGACATCAGGCTGTGGGACAGGCCAGCCCATGAACTCTACGGAGTTAAACACTAAAACCAGGTGTTTGTGGGTTAAAGGAGTGGGGACCCCACCAACAGGGACAGGCCAGCCATGAACTTACCGCATTCATGCCCTGTCCATAGAAGGGCACAACAGCATGCGCGGCATCTCCCATCAGCACGCACCGGGAAGAGAGGTTGTAGGAAGAGCACTTCACAGAGATCATGGCCTGGGCTGGCAGCAAAAAGTAATCATGCTTCAGCTCTTGCCTTTAAGTAAAACAACAGATTTTGTTGTATGGGACCACAAGAGAAGACCAAGCTGTGCCATGTCCAAGCTCAGGAAGCCAGGCCACAGGCACTGTCAGCCTTGGTATGCAAACCCTAAGCCTATGCACTAGGCTATTTGTGCTGGGAAAAATGTGGAAGTCAACTTCACCCCCCGTGGACCAGATATTTTGTCTGCAGGTTTTAAGTTCTGCACACAACTTGATCATTGACATCTTGGTCCTGTTACTGTGAGCAGTGGTAGATATTGGTCAATGTAGGAAGGACATACCAGGGAATATCTGAGTTTCTCAGTTAATATGAAGTCCTGTGATAATTAATCTTAAGAGGAAAGGAAACTGCCTGACACAGCTGAGACTGTTGATATCGTCCAAGAAAAAGCCCATGCCATAACAGATAACTGTGTTAATGAATGAAGAGGGGAGACAGGAACACTTACTCTCCGATGAGGGGGATGGCATCTGGGAAGTAGGTCTGGAAAAAATCCAGCACTTGCTTGCCTGTTGTGAGCTTCTCAAATTCCTCAAATGGCATGAAGAGTGTGCAGGTGAAGGACTTGTCCTGCCAGCCAGGAAGAAAGGTCAGTAAGATGCCCAGAGGCCAGAGAGAGCATGTGGCACCTGAAGCAGCAGCTCAGTGCCCAGCCTGTCACCTGGCAATCCCAGCGACCCACTGGCACAGCAAGGGATGAGTGTCTGGCCACCCCCTTTCTCATGGTGGGCAGGCACAGGGGAGGCAGAAACAGTGTGTGACTGGCCAGCATCGGCCTGGCACAGTGTCCTGATGCTCCTGGTATGTAGTTTATAACATGCAGCTGCAGACTGCTGTTTGTGGGGTCTGGTTGGGCTCAGATGTGTGGGCAGAGAGAGGTGTCAGAGTTACCTACCTGGTGCTGCGAGGTTGCTGCAGGCTCTGAGCACCCTGCCCTGCACCCCTTTAGGCTGTGGCAAGCCTGGCACAGGCTGGGTGTCCCTCCTGGCTCCTTCTCTGGACATGTGCCAGTATGTACCCTGGTGGCCAAGAACGCCAATGGCATCTGGCTTGTATGAGAAACAGTGTGGCCAGCAGGACCAGGGAAGTGATTCGTCCCCTGTACTCGGCACTGGTGAGGCCACACCTCAAGTGCTGTGCCCAGTTCTGGGTCCCTCAGTTTAGGAAGGACATTGAGTGCTGGAGCATGTCCAGAGAAGGGCAACAGAGCTGGTGAAGGATCTGGAGCACAAGACCTATGAGGAGCAGCTGAGGGAGGTGGGAAGGGCTCAGCCTGGAGAAAAGGAGGCTCAGTGGAGACCTTATCACTCTCTACAACTCCCTGACAGGAGGGTGCAGCCAGATGGGGGTTGGGCTCTGCTCCCAAGTAACAAAGGACAGGAAGAGAGGACACAGTCTTAAGCTGCACCAGGGGAGGTTTAGGCTGGACATTAGGAAGAATTTCTTCACAGAAAGGGTGATTAGACACTGGAACAGGCTGCCCAGGGAGATGGTGGAGTCACTGTCCAAGAAGGTTTTTAAGGAAAGACTGGATGTGGCACTCAGTACCATGGTCTGGTTGACAAGGTGGTGTTGGGTCATAGGTTGGACTTGATGATCTCAGAGGTCTTTTCCAACCTAATTGATTCTGTGATTCTGTTATTCCATTATTCTGTGGCTCCTAACCCTCCCAATCCTTGCCACCACAGCCAGTTCATCCCCACCAGCCCCATCCTGTGCCCCAAGAGAACATGGCCCTGATTAGCACCATGTTGGGCAGTGCAATCATCATGAAGGTGTTTCTTGGCCAGATATGGAGGTAGTTTGGTTCCATGGCAAACTGAAAGAGAAAGAAAATTGCCTTGTATCCTTGCCCTGCCCTGCTCAGCTTCCCCAGCCCAGGCTCTGGCTCCCCTCCACACCAGCACGACAGCTCCCATGGGAAGACACAACAACTACAGGGCCCCTTTCTGCTCCCTGATGCTTCAGGGAGACACAGAGCAGGGGAAAGAGAAAAGGGTAAGAAATATGGGCAAAAATCTGATGCTTTGCAATTGCTGGTGTCCTCATAAACATGTTCCCATACCCCCAGGACCTCTCAGAACCAGAGTTAATCCCACCACTCCAAGACAGGCTCTCTAGGATTTTTGCATGCAGGTACCAACCCCACTTTTGGAAGAGGAAGAGATCCATGCCTTCTCTTAGGAAAGGTTTAATCCCTTGCCTGAACCCCAGGTGAGAAATTAATTCTTCCAAAGCTGTTATAGCAGAGCCACAGTGAAAAGGGGGTGGGATGTCCAACCTGTGAAGGTTGTAGCAGCCCCTGGGACAGGCACACTCACATCTCCATCCTTGGGAGGGATGGTCAGCTCCATGTAGCCATGAGGAATGTACTCGTGGCTGTAGTTAAAGCGCGTTTGCCTCATGAACTGTTTTCTGACTGTTGAGAAAGCTCCGTCACACCCCACGATGAGATCGTAGGTCACTTCCAAGGTCTGCTGGTCAGATCTAAAAGCAAGACAGTCCCTTGGATCAATCTGATCTTTAAGGTTCCTTCCCATCCTAACCATTCTATGATTCTATGGTTAATCATTCTGTAACTCCAGGCCAGCCCAGCACCACTGTGCCCAGAGGATCTGCCTTTTGCAAAATGTGTTAATAATCTTCTAGGGTGAGGGAAGATCAGCTCTCACTGCCTGGGAAGCTCAGCATTAGGATAAATAATTATCCTGTAGGTTATCAAAAACATAACTCTGCCAGGGCTACTCAGCAATACAGCAGGCACCTTTGGGATAACCCTGCTGCTTTGCAGAGCCTGCAGCATCTGCCAGGTGAATCAGGGGTAGGACCAGAACTTCTGTGAAAGACTGTGAAACAAGGTCATGGAACCACAGAATGGACCATAAAGCTGGGCCCGTTCCACTCCCTGCCATGGGCAGAGACACAACACGAGGGTCCTCAGAACTTCATCCAGCCTGGCCTGGAACACTTCCAGGGATGGGGCATCACCAATTATCTGCCCTCCCTGATGAGCAATCTGTCCCTGAACCCAGTGCTATGGATACTGGCACTTTTATCCCCTGCACAGGTCAGGAAATGTGTGCCTGCTGCCAGACTGTGGGGTTAGTGAGTTGCTTAAACCTTTCTCAGTCTCCCCATGAGCCCTGCCTTGATGTCTCTCCTTTCCAAAGCTGGCACAAGGTTTTGCCTGCACAGTAGTTTCAAAACGGAGATTGCTCAATTGTTTGAGGTTTTATGAATGATTAAGCAGAAACTAACTGACCACAGTGCTTGATCCCACGCTTACCCAGGGATTACCTTTTTATGGATAATGTCCCCAGCTCTGCATTGCACCCAAGGAGCTTGTGTCCAAAGAACAGTTTAGTGTTGGAGTACTTCTCAGAAGCTGTGAAAAGAAAAGAACTAAAGGTAGAGGGGTTTACTGTGACGGCAAAAAGTAATTCCAAGAGATCCCTAAATTATAGGGATTTTTGTTGTTACAGCAAGTAATTTGCTGTGTTGCATGAGGGCCAGCAGGCAGGGCACACTGGGACTGGTCAACTATGGTATAAACTATTTGAAAAATGCAAGGAATCCTCCAAGGATTTTTTTCTTCCCCACAATGACATGAATCAGTGACTACTTTCCACCATCACTCCACTGAAGTTCAGGATGGGATGATGTACCTGCAGTCAGTGGGAAATTTGCATAAATTTGGTCTAGTCTGATTACATACTTGGCCATAGAGCTCCAATTTCTATTTGTCTCCGTACAATCAGGGGTTATGGAAAATGCCACAAACCATGACAAGGCTGAGGAGGTGTCTCATGCTTTAGCTGGGAAACAGCACAGGTTTTCCTCTGCTAGTTCAGGCTTGCACTTTCTGAGAGCTGGGTAAGGGAGCTGGGGGCCTAAAATCTTCTGGTCATGGGGCAAACCCTAAATCCCCAGCAAAAAGTGTGTTAGAAGTATTCGCAAACGGAAGTGACAACCTACCTGTCAGCAGCTCTTTGTTTAAGTTTGCTCTGTCCACAGAAAGAATGTACTGCAAGGCAAACAAACAGGGGGTTCAGAAAGCTTTGCTGAAGGACACTGCGTGGCCAGACAGGAAACCCTCCCCTCCACACAATCCCCTTCCCTCATTCTTTCCAGCCTCTCCCACTTCCACGATCCAGCCTCTCCCACTTCCACGATCTGTCCATAACACAGAGATACAAATGCTAACAAAGACCCCTTGTGCTCTGAGAAGCAACTCCAGTACCTGGTTCTTCTTCCCATAAGGGATAGAGTATTTTTTCCCTGAAGGTGTGTGTATCCTCCTTGCCCGCATGGGAATGCCCTTGGCCACAATCTGAAACAGAAAGGAATGCAACCCAGGCTTCTGGCCACAACTGTGGGTTTTTAGTACAAGTTACTTAGCATCATCCCCTCGCCCAAGCACTGCACTCGAGGAAGAATGGGGGGCTCTTTCCTCACATATTTCCAAATCACTACCCAATTTAACGGGACTGTCATGTCAATTTACTACAGTTTACTGATACCACTTACAAGCTCATTCTCAAAAAAATCAGAGGGAAATTGTTTTTGGATAGAAGGGATATGAAAAATCCCAGAGTGCTTGACAGGGCAAGGGAATGACAGCCAAATTACATCCTGGGGCTGGGATATGTGTTGCCAAAGTCTGGGCTCCTCTGCAGGGATCCAGGGACCGGGAGATCCCACCACTCCCAACAGCTGGATGTTAAATGGTAGCCAGCACCCTACAGAAGAGTGCTGGGCTCCCAGCCAAGCGTGCTGGGCAGAAGGCAGTGTGGATGGATTTCAGGGATCAGCCCAAAGATCAAGGTTTTGTGGGAAAATACAAATCTGGACATGTCAGTGGGGAAAACAGCTGCCTTTATTGCATCCTGCTTTATTGCATCAGCTCTTTTGGGAGTCCATCTACTCCTGCCCTGTTTGCCCTCATGTCCAGGAGGGAGGGGAGCACGGCAGGGAGGTAAACACTGGAAGCTGTTTGGTCTCCCACGGAAGCACCCACTGCCAGGAGAAGAGCGCAGCTGCCTGGGGTGGGGGAGATACTGCTGGCAGATGTGCTGTGGAGCAGGGGAGAGCCAGGCTGCAGGCTTGCAGTGGAAGACGTCTGGCTGGGACAGGGCAAGAGTGTTTTAACCACAGAGACCCTCCCCGCCAACAGAACGTGCCAGGGTACCTGCTCCTCCATCCCCACAGCTCGGAGGGCTTGGCGTCCCCTGTGAGACAGGGCCAAGTTAATGCTTCTGCCACGGGCAAAACTGGCCACTCGGATATCTGCGTGGGAGGAGCAATTGGTTATGGAGGCACTGATAGCACAGCCTGGTGAGGGGAACATCTTGCAAGCACCTGCAGCAACAGCAGGTGGGGTAGGGGGGAGTCTAGCCTGGATCCTCCGTGCCACCTCTAGCCTGGAAGAAGCAGCTGCAGCCAAGTGCTGCAAAGGGAATGCTGGATCCTGACAACTCCCCATGAGCCAGAGGGCCCATTTACATTAAGAGCCATTTCTCCTCTAAATGCAGAAGGCTGAGCAATGAATGCCTGGCAGTTCTGCTGAGGCCCACAGACTGGTGAATTTTGGGACATTGGCAGGTCACCTTCTTCATGGCTGATCAGATGGAAATGTCTGGGCATTGGCCTGTTCCTCCTCCAGGTTGCCTCATTTAGACTTCCTGGATTGTCTGGCCAGTACATGGGGCAGAGCCTCTTCATCCCAACATGTATGAGAGTGTAAGCAATGGGCCAAAAATTGGAATAGCACAGTAAGAGCCATCCAATTCAGAAGGCAGGTAAGAGCAATCAGAGGCTTTTCAAAACTGTGGAACTTCTAGCAACCATAAGCCATGCAGCAGAACTGCCTGTTCTATTAGGGGAGGAAGAGCTACCACAGAGATGTGTCAGGCATGGCTCCTCCTTCCCTTCACTGCATACTTGAGTCGAGTTTCACTTTCCATGGTGTCATTCTCCCCTGCCACTTGGCTTGCCACCTCTGCCCAGGTTTTATTTGTCTGGCAGCTGTCAGATACTGAAGATGAACAATTTCTCTGCCTTTCAGCCAGCATCTTCACTCTAAATCCTAATTTCTCTGTTGTGGTGCCCTGTGGATCTGGAGGCTCCATCTCTCCTTCTGACCCAGCACTGTACTATAATGCTTCCTGCAGACACCAAGCTTCAAAGGTGAGGATTTGAATCAGTGTTTAAGCCAAGAACATAAAAAGGGCATCATTTTAGTAGCAAAAGGGTGGGTTCCCTCCACACAAGATGAACTTCAAATAAATGCTCCTTCCCACCACAGGAGCTAAAGGGGAGAGAGAAAATAATATCCCCAAACTGCCACTCTCAGATTTAATTATTTTCCTACTGTTTCAGTGAGCTCACACAGTAATGATCAGGCTGAACTTACCTTCTCTGGCTTCATAAACATCAACATGGAAACCTCGTCTAGCAAAGAAACAGGCATTTAATGCACCCACCTACAAGACAAGGATCAGGAAGGGTGGATGAAGTATTTCAGAGGTCACTACTGAGATGCATCCAAGCAAAGAAGTGATATGGGGATGCAGCTCAGCATAAACAGGGAGATCTTTTGACCAAGAACCTTAGAAGACTTTTTACTGAAGAGCAGTCCTCCAGCAGCCCTGTGTGTTTGCAGAGTCTCCAAGACAAAAGCCACCCATCAAAACTCTTTTTATAAAGTCATGCCAAGCTCAGGCTTGTTTACACACAGCAATTGAGTGCAGCAGGGTTCACCTCTTCAGCCAGAGACAGCAGGAGCTGGTGTGGGCAAGCTCACAGCTCCTCTCTGGACTGTGTTTACCTTCCTCAATAGAATTCAGGGTGTTGCAGCATTCCCTTGGGAACACAGTGAGGGAGAACAGTATAAATATGTCCTGTTTGTTATTTAAATAACTTCTAAAATTTAATTTCCATTATGAATTGTCAGAACTACAGCCTCTTCTGTCATCACTCTTTTCCAAGAAGCTAATGTCCAAAAAGTCAAGAGAGAGAGATGTAGGTGCTGCAATGCCCCAAGCTGTCACAGAATCACAGACTCTCAGAATGGTTTGGGTTGGAAGGGATGCTAAAGACCATCTTGTTACAACCCCCTGCCATGGGCAGGGACACCTTCCACTAGACCAGGTTACTCAGAGCCCCATCCACCTGGCCTTTAGTGTCACACCTCTCTGCAAGTAGCAGTGGATAAAAACCATTCCCAAACAAAAGTGGGCAGAGGAAGGCATTTCCTCTCAGCCTGGCATTTACTGGTCTCAGTCCTTGCAAAGCATTTCACATTAGAGATTTGGTTACAGCCAAACTCAGCCAAGGGACAGTGGGACCTGGCACCCCAAACAAGGACTGGTTTTTAGTGTGCCTGGGCACCACTGCTCCACCACCACCCAAACACCTTCCTCTGAGAAAAGGACAGGAGCCTCCCACAGTAGGAACTCAATCAAACCCTTTGCAACACCCCGTCATCTGACAGAGGAATCATTTTAAGAAAAACATTTACCCCCACATTCAAGCAGTGCTTTTACAGCCCCAGCTCCCCAGCAAACACAATCATGCAGCAGCTAAATGGCATTCCCTACCAGACCACCACCGATAATAGCAACTCTTTTCCCTCGTGGGTCACAGGGCTCCATACTAGGTCAGCCCCTGGGTCTCAGATCCCTGCTCCGTCTCTGATCCCTCTGCTTCTCCCCAGTCCCGCTGCCCTTGCCAGTGGGGAGGGGAGGGGAGAGAATGTGGGTGGCTGAGTCATGCCTGGGTTCTTCTCCCCGCTTCACATTAAAGTTTAACTCCCAGCCCAGAGACTGTCAGGGAGTCAGCCTGGCTGAGCCAGAGGTGCAGAGATGGGAACGTGGTGTTATTCAGTCAGGCTCTATCCAAAGGCCTCTTTTGGAAATTGTAGAGCAATCCTGCAGTCTCCAAGGTACATACACAGAGCAGGAGGAGAACTTGCATCTGCCAGGCATTTGCTGGTGCTTCATTGGGCTGCAGCTGCAGAGGCATTGGTGGGACAATGTGGAGTGACTTCTGGAGCCTCACAGACTCTCTCCTGAGGGTGGGATGTGAGCCACATTATTTGCCCAGGAGCCTCATCCCATCTTTGAGACATTTTTCATCCAAGGAAGCTGTGCGTGGCTCAGGCCTTTTGGGGTGTGATGCTTAGGAGAGGGTCCATGCCTGCTCTGCAGAAGCTTTCCAGGACTTGGACAAGGCTGTGAGGAAACATCTTTGCAGGCACCATTTCACATGCCCATCCTTGGGAGGAAATACTCTGCTGAGCCAATGCTGCCCACAGTAAGCATTGAAAAGGGGGAAGCCAATTAGAGCCAACATACAATAATTAAACAGCAGACAGTGAAAGTGCAGACATTTGCATCACTGAGTACAATTTATTGCTGAACCTGCCAGGCACCAGCAGATTTGGCTCATAGAATCGTTAAGGTAGAAAAAGCCCTCTAAGAACATCGAGTCCAACTGTTAACCCAGCACTGCCAAGCACACCACTAAGCCATGACCCTCAATGCCACATTTACATGACTAATAAAGACCTACAGGGATGGGGCAGGACTCAAATTCTTCCCTGGGCATTCCAATGCCTGACAATGTTTTCTGTTAAGAATTTCTTCCTAATATTCAATCTAAACTCCTGTGGCACAACTTGAGGCCATTTCCTCTTTCATGTAGTTGTAGAGAGTGAGAAGTTGTAGAGAGCGGTAAGAATCTCAAAGACAACAGAGCAGAGAGGGGAAAGAGCAAGGTAGGTTTTACACAGTAAATAAATTATTCATTAGTTGTTTTTGGAACACAGACAGCACACAATTAGCTTCCACCAGTGACAGTTACTATCTTTCCTTCATTCCAAACAAAATTTAGGTCCCTGGGTTTTCTTAATCAAACTCACTCAGAAACTGCACCAGGCAAACCCCGTGTACTGATGTTCTCCACTTTAAAAACAGAAGGTGGGAAGATATTGAAAAAGTGCTACAAAATCATTGTTCATCTTTCTGTACTAAGCAAAATCCGACTGCTGAGAGCATGAAAATGTGTTGCCTGATAAAAACTCTGAGTGAGCCTTTTAAGGAGTCATAAATAAAACTAAAAAGAACAGGATAGCATGGGCATGGATTAAAGCCTGCCCTTTGAAAACTAATAGGAAAAGTAAAGGAGGGAAAAGTGCTTGATTTATGTTGCTGAAGAAAAAGACGTGTCAATGGCTGAGGAAGAACATCAGGATTTTATTGGTTTTAGAAAGGCTACGGTCCACTTGCAGAAGATCATGTACTGTCAGTGTGTGGGCCACCTGCAACAAGAAAAATGGGGTTATTGTGTTTAGTAACAGCCAGCAGTGCTGCAGCTGCAAAAAGATGTGTTTGGTCTCATACCTTGTGGTGGAAGGCAGCTGAAGAAGAGGAAGAACCAGTTTAAAGGCCACAACAAGACCTTTACTGATTTCTGCAAACAGTGAATTGCACTGATTCTGACAGGAGCCAAGAGTTCTTTACTGGTTCAGATTACAAACCCATGTCAAAGGGAAATAGGTAGAAATCTTCATCTCTTATAATCCCATTAGGTAAATAATCAGTTCAGGAATTCAAATCCTCTGCTAAAGAGGGCTGTACAGATACCCCTGCCAGCAGGTCACCCATGCCCAGGGCTGCAGCTGCCTCCATCCTGTCCTGTTCACTAAGGCTCTGAAAGAGCCATGGCACAGAAATAAAAGTTGAGCTCTCACAGTGTGTCCCCATGTCACGCCCCCTTCCATGCTCTAGCAAGGAGCATTTCTTCACCAGCCTTAGCATGTAAGAACTTTCTAGCACCTAGGAAGCCAAGCAGGACAAGCTCAGAGGAAGGCACAAAGCAAATGAGCCCCTGGAGGAGCTGGCTGTGACCTCTGCACAGAGCTCAAGGGCTCTAGGGATCCGGGAGCATCCTGGGGAGAAGTTCATCCATTTCTGCGCTTGAAACTCACCCCCTTCAGCTGCAAGCACAAGCTTATGGCAAAGGCTCAGCATTATTTCTGATACTCCCCTTCCTTTGTGCCATTTTTTAAGCTGGTGATTTGAGTTTATTTCCCCCAGAATTCCTGATTAGCAAATGTCTCAGCAGTGCTTTAAGAACATAAATCCTGCTGGGAACCTTAGCCTGAATGTAAAACACTTCCCCCCACCTCATTTAGCAGGTGACTGCTGGGTTCACAGGGAGACCCAAAAAGCAGGGTGAGAGCCCCTGCAGAGCAGAGAAATGCAGCATGGCAGGGTGGGGGATCTGTGTGATCCACATCCTTGTCAGATGCCCACATTTATTCCACAACCTGCCTCGCCACCCCACCTGGGCAGGGAGAAGGGCTACAAGTGCACGTCACAGCTGACTGCTTACTTACATAGGCTGGGCAGAGCTGCCGGTCCAGTGCTGTGCTGTGGATGGGAAGCTCCTGGGGGGCACTGGGAACACCCCCATGGGAGGGTAATGGTGGTGGTGGTGCACCACAGGTGGCCTGGGCCTGTCTGCTTTCACGGCCAGGGGAGCAGCAAGCTGCAGGTCCTTGTTGGAGAGAGACAAAGGGTGGCTGCAGAAACCTGTGCCCCCATGGGGGAGTCCCTGGCTGAGGGCCCAGAGTTCCACTCAGCCACCCCTTGGGAAAGACCTTTGGAATGTGTCTGGAGAAGAGTTTGCAGGTTCCAGTACAGAAGGTCCAAAAACACTCAGTGACTTCAGATTTCACCTGATACTCAGATCCCACTCCCTCCAATTTATTCTATCAGTCAATGTCAGGGAAATGCAGAATGACAGGATGGCCTGGAGAGGAAGGTGGGCATCAGGGCATGCTCTTCCTCTGCCATCTTTCCTAAGGTGCAGTGTCCTCCACAGTCTTCTGGCTCTCCCAGCTCTTTGTGTGTTTTGGCCAGGCCCTGTGCCCTCCCAGGATGATGAGCCATGGCCTGGTGTGGGTGAGGATGCCCTTCAGGATGGGGTGTTGTTACCTGCTGCGTGTGCTGGAGCACGGCACAGCTGGCTCCCCCAAGCTGTGCGAGCGCTGTCAGTGGAAGAGCCTTCAGCATCATGTTCTGCATCATGATCTGGTGCATCTGAGCATTCTGCATCAACATCATCTCTACCATATCTGGGAAGAGAAGAGAAGAAAAGAAGAAAAGAGTTTTATCCACGACTGACAAGCAGCAGAGTCATCGTGGTAAGGAGTGCCCTCAAGCACACAGAGTGGTCACTGCAACCAAGGCAAAGCAGCTGAAAGGGGCACATGAAGAATATTGGCATTATTTCCCCAGAAAGTGCAAAGTTAATGTCTGTGAGTGGGATTGTTCATACCAGTTTTCCTGTTTCTCCTCCCTTCTACAAGAAAGCTGCTGCTGACTGTCTTCTGTCTGTTGCTTCCCCTGCAGGCCCACACCCCTAGCTATGCTGAATGGCAGAATGGAGAAGAGCTGAGCTGGAGATTTCCCTTACTCCAGCATGCACAGGCTCCTGGCTGTGCTCTCCATTGCTTCAGCCCCAGATCATTGCTTTCCATGTGAGTGGTTTCCTCAAATTTATGTGATATTGCAGTGCCAACTTGAGAGTCCACTGACTCATAGAATTGTAAAGGTTGGAAAAGACCTTTAACATCATCAAGCCCAACCCTCAAACTGTCATTTCATGCACCTCAAATCTCCTTTGGGTTCCAAAGGACTTGTGCAGTATAACTAATTCACTTGGGGAGAAGTGAAGAGGGAGAGGTGAGAAAAAAAGAAGGGAAAAAATAATGAAGGCAACTCTCATTTTCCTTTTTTGCTGATCATACAAGAAGTAGTTTACATGTAGCAGCATCAGAGAAAACATGAATGGATTGGGAATATTTTGGTTATGGAAATAAACTCAGATTCAAAAATCCAGACACTTAGATGAAGCATGAGCTGAGAAATATTGCGGTTTCATGACTGAGGATTCCTGTATGGGATAAACCTTTGGCTGAAGGCTGAGCCAGGGTAGTCATCCCAGGTTTTAGTTCATGTATTATTTCAGAGTAGCACCCACCTCTGTTTAGAAACAAACCCTTTTATTGGCATTGCACTATATTTAGAACAACACTTTCAGATGTTCTGTCTTGTTTCCAAACACAGGGCACAAATAAAAGCCTGAGGAGACTGAACAGCATCTCAGGAAGGAACAAAAGAATAAAACCAAACTCTAGAACCCTGTTTGCTAATTCTGGAATCATCCATGTGCATGATTTTGACTTTCTTAATATTACTCAGAGCCATGAGTTAAGCTGTGTTGCTTTCCCAATCTTCCCTTGAGTTTGTAGTTCCTTTTTCCTTAGTTTTAGTGGTAAGAGTTTGCCTGAAAGCCTCCCACAACTGGTACCCATCCCACTTATGGAGTACAACTCCCAAAGCTCCACCAGCTCATGAAACAGCACGTCATTAACTAGCTTGGACACCGTCCCATGCCCCCTTCCACTTGCCATGGTACCTGCCCTGCCCTTTCCAGGCCTGGCAACAGGAGCTGGCTGACACATGGAGAGTTTGTTACCTTCTTTAATGTTCCCAGAGCGGGGGGCTGCAAAGGGCTGGGCTGGGGGAATCTGCGTGATCAGAGGGGATGGCTGAGGCAACTGCTGGATGATGGTGGCAGGCTGAGTTGGCATCTGGAACAGGAAGGAAAATGGAGGAGTCGGGGTTGGTTTTGGCCAGCACCCCTGTCTATGGGAATGGCTGTCATCTGCCTAGGTTTCAGGAAAACTCTGGGATCCTCGTGGAGAAGCTGTTGAGGCTGTGGGCTGCATGAGCAGACAGCGATGTGCATTAGAAAGTGGCTGAATGGCCAGGCTGGAGCGTGGACAGCCCTGCCACTCTTTTTGCCATCTTGTTCCAAGGGTAAACTATTCCCATCGTTAATTTTGGGCCTTATTTGCAAGATGATTTCCCCATAGGTTTTGCTGAGGGCAGCAAGGGTCCCGTAAAAGAGCTAGAGGCATTTCTTCCCTTTTTGTGGGAGGAGGAATTCCATACAGGTCCCAAATGGTTGTCAACTCAGGCTGGCACAGTGCTAGTGGTGTTTTCCAGGAGACAATCCTTACCATCTGCTGGATAATCCTTGGTGGCTCCACTTGGGAAGCTGGAAAAGGGATCTGGTAGACTTGTGGGAGGGCAGCTCTGTGGTTATGGCAGTGCCCTCCAGCTGGTGCAGGTGGCTGTGAAAGCTCTTCCAGAAGGTGCTGATCCTTCAAAATCAAGTATTTTCGTAAAGAAAATCTGGTCACAGCAAGGCAGACAGTATAGTTATGCTCTCTGGACTAAATGGGATTAGCCCCTGGGAACCTGCAGGAGGGCACTGCCAGTGCCTGCGTAAGTATAAAGTTTTCCTTCCCACAGATCTGGAAGAGTAAGAAAAAAGGATTGGAAAAAAAAAACAACTGTGCAGAACAAGCCACCAGAAGTCTGGGAAAACATTTCATTAATAGTTGGTACCCTCCACAAACTAGGAATAAATAACAATTACTATTGTCCCTACTTCGGCAGCACTAAAAATCCCTTCTTTGCATTTTGGCACAGAAAGTTTATGATACAGCAGTTCAGGACAAACAGAATCATCCCACTGAATACCTGAAGCAGGTGCAAGCTTCCACAGCTGTAGTGAGGGAAGCCAAGCTGCTCCCCAGGCCCTCTCCCTGATTAGCTGGCCCAGCCTTTATATTCCAAAGCAGCAGAGTACTAAATCCTGCCCAGCCCCAGAACTAAAGGACAGGAAAACACTGAATCTACATCAGCAGTAGATGTGCAGGTAACTGGGCCCTGCCTGTTGCTTCTGGCCAGAGAGGGCTCTTACCCTAAGCTCCTGCAGCAGATCTTTCCTTCGCCTCAGGGCGCTTTGGAGCATATCCTGAGGTCTGTTCCCTGGAAGAGGAAAAGTCCATTATCTTCTCAAAGGATCACAAAGACAGAGCTATTACAGCACCTGTATTATGATAATAATGTGGAAAATGTGTTATTAGATAGCTTGAGTTCTTCCACAAAAGGCTTGGGCTACTTTCCTTGTCAAATACGTGTATGGATAATGACTTTATGCCATGTGCAGTCACAGCTGTTCAGCAGCTCTACAAAGGCAAAACACCTTCTCTGAAAATAAGCTCTTTAGATTACTTTCTAAAGCCCCCTTTTAACCTCCTGGTTTAGGAGTCCATTTCAGCCCAAAAGTTTCGAGATGTACCCTGTGCATGCCGAGGATGACTGTTTGTTGTAACAGCTCAAAACAAACTCAGGTTTGAAAGCCAACTTTTCTGTTTCTATTTTGCTCTGAGTCAACTTCCTTTGCAGTTTGTCCCACACGTGGTTGATTTTGAACTTGCTTGTAATGAAGATAAGCAAGAATGTTTTCAGGTACTTTGGAGCCATGCCTGGCATCTGCCCTGGAAAGCACCATTTCGTATTTTGAAACTGTAAGTTGTTATAGGTTTTTTGGAAAATTTTTGGCCACAGCATTAGACGTTTCCAACTATTTGTGCATCAGATCAATGAAAAGGAGCCCAGAGTACAATCTAGAAATATCACTGAGCTTCTATTGGTAGCTTTGAATCCACAGATAATATAAACAGTGCATGTGCCATGCAAAGAAATGAAGTGTTCCTCCTGCCTTTTCAGGATCACCAAAACCAGGCAAACAGCTGGACTACAACAGGGGCTCACTCCTAGGTGTAAGAGCTAGGACAAACTGGATCACCATCAGTTGGCTCCAGCTGAGCCAGCAGCTGCAGCTGAGAGGCTGCAGAGGATACCTGGGCAGGAAGTTGTCTTATGTTAGTGCTCAGCCGGTTGTTCACTTCCCTTGGTCAGGAAGAAATTCAAAAGATAAAAAGCAGTCAGCTCACAGCTGTTAGGAAGGAGAGGGGATCATCTCCTGAGGAACTCATGCCTGGGAACATAGCCAAGCCCTTTCCAAAGTATGCCCATAATTAGAAAAAATGCTTCTCTTACTTGCAGCTAGGAGAGACAACTCCATCTTCTCTAGGTTCTCCTGTTCATTTTCTAGTCTCTGTTGGCAGAACCATAACCAGAACTGGTTATAAGTCAGGCAGAAAAGCTCACAAGGATTTCCAAACATGGCACAGGTTTGGGATGGAGGAAATAGAGCAGAAATGGAGAAAAATGGTGGTTCTTAAAGAAGTATGAAATGTCTCACTACAAATCTAGTTACAGTAAAGAATAGTCATGCTTCCAACTGTCCAGGCTATTCCAGACCTGAAAGTTGATAGCATCATTAATCAGGAGTTATATACATAATTTATTTTGTAGGGAAGAGAGCTGAGCTGCATCATATGAAGAACTTGATAATGTTCAGTTTGAGCTTGCCTGATAGTCCAAGATCTGGACTCTTGATTCAGCAAAGGTCTGACCAGGCAACACATCTTATATGAAAGCAGACATGAAATTGCCTTAAAACAATCTGAGATTCTCTTTACCCACGATTTGCTCCTAAACTTTGCCTGTCACAGCTCAAACTGGCTTTAAGCTAACTGGTGACATCTCCCACAAAATCAATTTAATTTACTGTAGGTCCACGTAAACTTGCACAATGTTACTTAAGAAAGTGATAGTTAAGTAGTACCACTCCTCAGTGTATCTCAGTAGAGTTATACTATTTTAAAGCACTGTGTTAATGCTTAAACACGCAAGAGCAAAAAGCAGAAAAAAGGTGACCACTGCAGAATTATTCCCTTACCTTTTCTAGGAGTTTGAGTTTCAGTCGTGTCAGGTGATCCACCACTGAAGGATCTGCCATTGTCTTCTGGAAGAGCAGGCAGGCAAAAACAGGTTAAAAAGCTAAACAGAGGCAGATAGGTTTTCAGTGCTCATTTTTTTCCCTCCACAATCTTCAAAGAATAATTCCATTATTAAAAGACAATAATACAAGATGAGTATAAATTGAGAGAAGAAGATAAAAGCTTCAGTTTCACTCCCAGACAAAAGTGAGTACAGGCATTCACAACATCACAGACACAGCTTTTCCTGCCATTTCTCTCAACACACTTTTGTGTGGCAGGTTGTGATGCTCACAGGAGGGCAACTGAGACTGAAGATTTGTCTGTTCCTAATGGTTGCTATCCTTCCCCTCGCAGCGTTACTAAACCTGGCCTCTGTGTTGTTAGAGCCTTCTAATTAGCTCAGAGGTTTGCGCCTGTAACCTGGTTGCTGAATTTGCACTGTCAATACACAACGTAAACAATTTAATCTCCAGGCAGAGAAGCTTGTGTACCTTCGATAAAGCAAATGCCCAGCACATTAGTGGACAAGAAAAAAAGAAATAAAGGCAGTGGTTATTTAACACAAGCCCAGTGCCAGGGGTCAGATTATGATCTTGCTGATTGGTACCTGTTTATCCCACTGTAAGGGGTCTGCACACTTTTGACACAGCCCTTTACATGAATTGTCATTACCCCACAGTAACTAAAAAAAATGAAGGAGCATAGCTGGAACTCACCTCTGGGTAAGTTCAAGAGTAAAGAGGCTAAGGTGTAACATCCTTTTGGTTACCATCTTCCAAGAAACCCACAGAATATCTCCCTCTCCCAGCAAACCCCTACCAGCATAAAAACAGGGTGACATTTATCAGTGACATCCATAAAATGAAAACCAAGGCAAGAGAAAAAAGCTAAATAACAGAGACTCCTTCTCAGTATCATATTTTAAGCCCAGTTCTGCTCCCAGGAGAGATAAGTTACAGCCCCTTCCTCACTCGAAGGCCAAAGCAAAACTGCAGCAGAGCCACTGCTGGCAGCTCAGAGATGCTCCTAAGCTGTGTGAGAGCAGTACAGATCACCTCTCTCAGCTGTGATCCACACAGCCCGTCCCTAAAAATACACTGGCTGGCAGTCACTGGAGAAGTTAGGGAAACTGAGGTGCAGGGATCCCAAAAACAGCTGTGCTGTGTCAGAGCTGGGGTTCAGCTTCCTCTGGCAGGGCTCTGTGGTGAATGGCAGGAGTGACAAGCCAGAACAGAAAACCCTCTCACCTGCCAGCAGCTCTCCTGAGAAACAACTCTGAGTCCATTTCTGTACTTTAAAACCCCAACAAGATTTTTCTCTAATGTCTTTGACCCCTTCATCTGAGCAGCTGCAACGACAAGGAGTTTCCTAGTTATCTTAACCTAAAGCATAAGCCTAGTTATGCCTGTAAACTGCGTAAGTATAGTGTGCTGGGAAAAAAAAAACACCCCTTTTTGACTGCTGGTGAATATTGAGCTGATTGTTTTACCATCAACTGGTTTAGTACAGTGCTGCTAAAGTTAAATTTCTAGAGCCTTCATTGCAGTATGAATAGAGTGTTACAAGAAAGTTTGACAAAAAGAACCAGGTATAAGTGTTCCATTAAAAATACAGCAGCAGTGTTAAGCAACTGAATTTACTAAACAGGAAAGGAAGAGAAATTTTTGCTTAATGTGACAGGTATCCCAGAGGACATTCAATACTAGGCAAAAAAAAACCCCCTGCTTTCCAGCAAAGCTGCTAAAGGTTCTCTCTTTTCCCACACTTATGGATGCCTTGGTCACAGTAGGATCCCTACTCTTGGAACATCTTACAGCCTGCTACTTAATGACGTGCCAGGAACGTGCCAGCCACATGCAAGATCTTGCTGAAAGGGATCTATAACTACACTGAATCCCAAACAAGGGATCAGACTTGAGCATGAGGATTCAAAAGAGCCAAACCAGACAAATTTAATCCTACAAAGGAATAACAGGAGTGTTACATGCACCTCACAGGACATAATTATTCCGCTCTATTTAGCAGTGCTGAAGTCAGAGTTTGAACACTGTGCCTATTTTTAGACATGGTGGTTTAAGAGGGAAAGAAAGTCCAGGGAAAAAAAATAAAAAGGATGCATTTACAAAATGTAGGTTCTAAGGAAGACTTTAAAGAACTGGCTTTGTTTAATTAGTAAGTAGATGGTGAGCAGAAGACAGGCCAGCAATTTTTAAGTAAATGAGAGGATACAATCAAGAACGGGGTCAGGTGGGGGGGTTCTGTCTGGAAAAATGCAGGCATTTGGCTTAATGAGGAAGAGGAAAACCTGATAAAAACAGGGGGGAAAAAATCTTAGTTAGCCACTAAGGAAAATGATGGAGCAGCTATCAAACAAAAAACTTTCACAGAAGTTGTTTACGAACAATTAAAAAACCAAATGTGTTGAACATTTTAGGACTATTGTAGGACTCCTCAGATACAAGAATGGAGTAGATAACCTGATGAGGTCCATACCAGTATTGCATTTCTTTGATGTCTTTTATTGATTTTGATATTTTATACCCTTAATTTTAATTTCTATGAGTACTAAAAGACAATTTTAAAAGATTTTATGATGATAACCAAGCTGATTAGAGGGGTGGAGAAACTCTTCTATGAGGAAAGGCTAAGAGAATTGGGACTGATCAGTCTGGAAAAGAGAAACTATGATCTAATTGTGGCCTTCCGGTATCTGAAGGGAGCCTACAAGAAAGATGGAGAGAAACTATTTACAAGAGCCTGGAGTGGCAGGATAAGGGGGGATGGCTTCCCACTGACAGAGAGTAGGTTTAGATTGGATATTAGGAAAAAGTTCCTCTCTGTGAAGCCCTGGAACAGGTTGCCCAGAGACGTTGTGGCTGCCTGATCCTTGGAGGTGTTCACTAAGAAATTTTATAATTCAGACTTTGTCTTTTGGTATTGGCAATCTCAGAATCCTGGCTATGAAATCAGAGAGCGTGACAGTACTACCAGGAAAAACAAACACCTCAGCAGCTGACAAAGCAGGAGACGACCAGAATTAGCCTTAGGAGCCCATCCTGTGTCAGATCTGTATGGAAGTCACGCTATGAAAACCCAGTGTCCAGAAAGGAGAGAGAGGAGTCCTGAAACTTTATTTGAGTAAAGTGAGAGAGTCCACCAGGTTACACGCCCCCGGGGTTTTCTCTCTCTCTCAGGGTTTTGGAGGGCGCAGCCTCCTTTCATCCTGAACTCCGGGCCGCACGTTGCCCTTTTCCTTTCCCCATTGGCTGAGGTGCTGGGAAGGTACAGCCTCCCCGAACCGCCTACCACATATCCCCCCTTAAACCTACTGTTTTACCCCAAAGTTCAGGAACTCAGGCTTGTGCAGACCGTTGTCTATTTCAGGAGTCAGGCTGTCCGGGCTCTGCAACAAATCTGCTGCTTGAAGTTAGTAGAGACATTAAGATCCATTTCAAAGACTTTAACACCCGTAACTTCACCCATAGATTGTTTGTAAAGACATTAGCACACATCTTCCCTATCAGATCTAACATGAGCATGGTTTGCTCACTGAAACTTCCACTCTTCCTTAGAAGAGTAAAATTGTTCATGAAGGGGAAAGCCAAAAATACTGTACCCCAGAAACCTCTGCAATGGGTTAAAGCATAACCGTAACTCAGCCCTCGATGCAGAAGGGCTTTCTAACGTTTGCCAATCCAGCACACTGGTCCGAGTAACAGATTTCACTAAAGCCTGTATTTTTATAATTTAATGACTTCAAAATACAAAGAAGCCACCAGTTTTGTAGCTTTGATAAGCAGAGCCAAAGGGAGTTGAAGATTGGACATCTGGGATCTTAAATTTCTGGCCCTTCAAGGACGTTGGAGTAACCAGAAGACACCAGAGGAGATTAATGCTGGGAAAGTTGGAGACTCCCTGTCTGAGAAAAAGATGATAAAAGGACTAAAGAATGTGGACCAAATTAGCATGAAGAAGAACAAATCAATAAGCAATAGAGAGTAGCATACTGATTACTGAAGAGAATCATGCAACTTAGAACCAATGAACATTAATCTGTTTGTTTTCTCAAAGTTGATAAATAAGCGAAAAGGCGCGAGAGCAGCCGCGCACCCCCGGGACGCGCCCCGCCCCCGCGCCCTATTGGCTGCCTCAGCCCCTCCTCCACTGGCTGCCTCCAAGCCCCCGCTTTCCCACTGGCTGCCTCCAAGCCCCCGCTTTCCCACTGGCTGCCTCCAAGCCCCCGCTTTCCCACTGGCTGCCTCCAAGCCCCCGCTTTCCCACTGGCTGCCTCCCGTGCTGGGCGGGGCCGGCGGCCCTTTTGAAATAGCGCGGGACGCTCCCATTGGGGGTTGCCGCGGAAGAGGTGGGGCCGGGGCTCGCGCCGGCTTGCCCGGGGTATCCCAGGGGCCATTTAGCGCGAGTGGGCGGAGACCGGCTGACGAAGGCTGTCACCATTGGCCAGAGGCGGCGCTGTGTCAGTCGCTCTGGCCAATGGGCGCAGAGTTCCGCCCCGCGCGGTGTGGCTGGCGCGGCGGCGGGTGGGGAGCGGCCCGGGGCGGCCATGACCGAAGTTTCGCCGCTGCTGCCGTGACAGCGCGGGGGGCGCGGACCCTCCCGACCGCCGCATGGACGCGCAGGAGGAGGTGCGGAGGCGCAAGGTGGAGGCCGGCAGGGCCAAGGTGAGGGGGAAGGGGTCCCGGCTGGGCGGAGGCTGCGCTCGTCCCGGTCTCGGTGCGCTGAGGGGGCTGGCAGGCCGGGAGGCGGCTTCGCTTCAGCCCGCCCGGGTCTCTTCTCTCCGTGGCGGGTTCTAGGCTGCACTCGGAGTTGGGCGCGGGGTGAGGGCAGTGGCGGAGCTGAGGGGCCGCTGCCGGCCCGGGGCTGTCCTCGGAGCCCGGTGGGGTTCCCCTGGCACCGCGACTCTGCGGGAGAAGTCGTGCCCAGCGGTGCTTCTGAGTGCAGGCTGCCTGCGAGGCGCCCATCCCACTACACAGGCATAGAAACATTACCTCGGGTGAACACAGAGCAGCTGACAGCAGAGCATATGCCTTCCCTGAGGCTCTGTTTTGGTTTTGGTTTGGTTTTTTTTCTTCCCAGCTCTCCCATTTTAGCCTAGGATTCAGTTGTTTGTGGGAATACTGCATTTCCAGTTGAGGATCCCAAAGAACAGGTATTGCTTTATTACTCTGTTGGCTCATTCGCTTTCCTGTGTGTCCGCAGGTGGGTTAGCAGGGAGCTGTGCTCGGTTTGTTGGTGTCTAGTCATGCCGGTAGCAAACACTTCAGAAACTTGGAGCATTCAGGTGTCTTCACTTGCGTGTAGTTTTAGGGACTTGTGTAGAGCTCACAGGATGACGCTCGTATATAAAGATAACATTCTCCCAGTCATTATTACCTGCAGCCATGTGTTTAACACTGGTTGTGTGCTAACCCCGTTAGATAAAAACTTCTGCTTTGTTTTGTTAATGATGTTCAAGGAGCTGATTGGAAATGCCTGGTTACTTTCCTTTTAATTCAGCATTTCTGCTGGGTTTTGAGCTGGTTTTATCATATTTCTCTTCTGACTGTCCCTGCTAAATAACGCTCGCCAGTCTGTGGCTACAGTATTCCCCTGTTCTCACCATTCCAGTAGGACTGGAATGGGGGCTATAGCTAGACAGGGATAGCTGAGGCTGCACAGGGTATTGGGAAGTTCGGACCCATCAGATCTTTCCAGATCCTGCCCTTTCTGCAAGTTACTTGTCTGGGGTCAGAGGTGGCTTGGAGCTGTCCTGTCTGCTGTGTTTCTGTTTCAGCTGCTTCCCGCCAGTGCTGTGCACAAGAAAATCAAAGAGCTTTTCTGGAAGGGAGCAGGGTTGTAGCTGTAGCTGTGCTGAAGCAACAGCCTGGTGATGGGCAGTACAGCTCCTCCAACCCTGGCCTGGCCCTCCCTGATGGATTCCACACTGCCTGCTCCTGCTCAGCAGTTTCTCATCTGCCTACCTTCCCAGCCTTGTTATGTGCTGTGAGAACACAATCCTCTGCTGGAGAACAATTGCATGATTAGCTCAAGAGAGAGAACTCTGAGAGCAGGAGTTCTTCAGGTTGAAAAAAGGTTACCTTAGTGTGGCATGACCTGTGTTAACATTTCTGTTAACATAAATTAGTTCTAGGTGCAGGACCTGTTTATGATTAGAAAAATGTGACAGACTTAGCTTAAATAAGTTATTAGTTCCCACTTGTTGGAAAACTGTTGTTTGCCATCAAAAAAAAAAGCAGGGACTTGTCTTATGTTTCAAGTTATACCTGCAGAGCCACTGTTGCATTTACTGTTTTTTATACTGTGTGCTAAATCTCTCTCTTCCCATTAAAAAAAACCCCAACGTTATTAGCAGACCCATCAATGTTGTTACTGCATGGTATCATATAGTATGCTGAGAGGAGAGGAAGGGTTTTAGAGATGCAGAGATAGATGTAGTGCTTCCTCTGCTGGTTAAAATGTCACAGAGATCCATTCCTTGGCTGGCAGACTGTGGGCACTAGGCAGCTTCCAAAAGCCACCCAGATAACATTTCCCCTTTTTTATTCTTATTTCTAGTTTTCTTTGTGCTCCCCTCCTCATGGATACAGTGCAGTTTTGAAAGGGAGGAAGAACCATGAGCGAGAACAGGTTTTCCTTCCTGTGGTGCAGCCTAGAGCAGCTTAAGGTGATGCCGTCTCTGATCTGACACAGAAGTGTTCAGTGTCCATCAGATCTTCCTGAACTGTCTCTACACATCACTGCACAGGTGCTCCTGACAGCAGAGGACGGCAGCGAGGCTGGTTTGTATGTGAGCGGCCTCTGTTGTAGCAACCTGTGCAGTGATGTAACTGCAGTTTGATACTGCTTCAGTCTGGAGGTGTGAACTCTTGAGGGCTTTTTGCCTCACCTTCCAAAAAATGACTTACTTTATCTTTAGCATCCTTAGATTTTAGTCTGCTAAGCAATGACTTGGCAAAGAAATGTGATTTAAACGTTTTCCTTTTCAAACCAGCACTTGCATTATTCTTTTTCGTATAGGAATAAAAATTCCATTGTTGAGATGCATTTGAGTTATCACCTAATAATAATGATAATGCCAGCTGTTGTATTAATTGGAGATTGTAATTGGCAGCTAAGTACTGACTGTATCAGGTACCTCGGATTCCTGTTTCTAGTAAATGCAATACTGATAGCCAGGGTAGTAACTGAGAAACAGAACAAGCCTAACTATTCAGTGCTGGTTTTTTGTCCTTGGTTTTTTTTCTACCTTGCGTTAATTAGTCTGCATGTTGGCCACCCATGCCTCTAGTTGCAGGGCTCTCTGTGCCATACCTCAGGTGTAAGAAGTTTTGCTCCACCTCCATTTTACAGTTAGGAGCTGAAAAATTAGTTCGGGTTTTCCAGGAAGTTTTCCTGCCTCATCATTTTGAGGAAGATCTAGAAAATATTTCTGGGTTTTGTCTAAGTGCAGTTGTTGCTTGTGTTTGCTGTATCCAAGAGCTGGACTAAGGTTTATTTGAACAACCTGTTTGTGTTTGGTGCTGATGTGGTTTTCTGCTCTGTTCCATTTTCTCTGGGTGTTGGTTTTGGTACTAATTTCTGAAGCACAAAAAGTAATACATCAACTTTCAACTGGCTGGTCCTGCTGAAATGAGGTTGCAGTGCACTGGTGCCTGTAGAAAGGTGTTCTTGTGTTACAACAGCTGCTTGGGATGCTGTAGAGGACAGTGCTCTCAGGGTTCCTGTGGCAATTCTACATCTTGGCGAAAAGAAAAGCTTTTACCTTTTCATGTGCTTCTAGAAAGCAAAAGGATAGTTAAGTCAATCAAAAGGGGCATGATAGGACCTCACTGTGATGGGGCAGAGGCAGTTGTGTCTTGCTTTCTTCACATTCACACTCACTACTTCATGTTGGATGGCTGTCTGTAAATTTGAGATTCTGACAATGGCACTAAAATTTATGTAGCTGATGAAAGGCTTTGGAAACCCGATATTACTCTAAATAAAACTTTTCCCATAAATCCGGAGCATGTTTGAATCCAGCTACTCCACCAAGTCCAGTTGTTTCATGAAATTGTGGTGTAGTTAGATACTTTTGCATGGTACGTACTATGATTTTATACGTTTAGTGCATGTGAATGGGACAAAATAAGTTTTGTTTTCTTTGACCTGTGCATTTAACAATTCATACTGTTTAGGTGTTCAGTCATGCCAAGTTTTAGTATTTTAATGTGAAATACTTGGTCTCACTTCATGAATCAGTAACTGCTCTCTGTAGTGCCCACTCTCTCTGCCTTTCATCTTTTCTGCTTGTTTTACTCCTGTTTTCCCTTTTTTCCTGCTTCAGCAGTTTCCTCTACTCTCCGTTTTTCCTCAGGTTTCCTCCTGCCTGGTGTCCCCATGTTATCAGGTTAATTAGTGCCATAGCTATTTTTGACATACATTGCCATCAGTAAGTGCTGGGGTTGAACCCTGATTTCAGAGGACAGTATTTGTGTCTCACTGCTGCTTTATGGTCTGTTCATTTTGGTTATTGTGAAAGGCACAAGGCTGGAAATCTTCATTTAATCTGCATTTCAGTATTACTAACTGTAGCAATTATGTAAGATAATCTTAAAAATAAGTTATTTGTACATAAGGATTTTATCAGCTGGTAGGGAATCGATGTCTTTCTGCAAATATACCTTTTAAATGGTCTGCTGGGTGTAGCAGATGTGTAACTGTGCACCTGTTGAGTAGCTAAGCTGTCAGGTAGAAGTTCCTATAAGGAGTGGGGACTGAACTAGGTCCTTTTCACAAACTGAGAAGAATGGGACAAGATTTTTCTGCCAGATGGCTGTTTCACAGGAAAATCAAGCTGTCAAGGAGTGGATTTTCATATGTATTGCAGGTAGTACTTGGGAGTGATGTTTACATCCAGGCATCAGTTAACTGTTTTATCTCATCACAAGGATTTAACACTGCACTTCATAGTATGTGGTTTTAACCTTGAAGAAGGCTTTTCCCTTATGAGAAGGGTGTCTGGATTTATGCTGTGGGAGAGATGTTATTTGGAAATGCTGCCTAAACACAATACTAGAGTTGAAAATAACAATAATCCTTTTTAAGCTGTTTAAGGTGCTAGGGAGAGTTGGGTAATAAATTGTCAGTGACATTCTTTACAAGTCCCTGGGGCTTTGTAGAGCTGTGATAGCCTGATAAAGTAGAGCATCTGATTCTTCAACAGAAGAAATTAAAATGACCTGGCTTAATTGATTTTCTATTTATGTACTGGAGGCTGCTTTCTGGCGAGGAAGTTTTGCTGTGTTCTCTTAGGGGGGGTGGCAGGGAAGGAGCATTAAAATTAACGGAAGTGAATCCTCACCTCAAAGCTTACGCTGGCTAAGACCTGTTTAGATGTATTTGTAGGGGTGTGCTTGTTTTGGCGCCATGACAAGGGGGTTCTTGTTTTTGCTGGTCTTGCAGAAATATTGCTCAATTATTATTTTTTCCTAATGCTTCTAGTATATTGACAACTGGTTCCTTTACTAATTTGTCTTGCTGTAGTTTTGGATTATCATTGACACACAAAGTTTCACTGAGTAAAACTTTGATTCTAGTATGGAAATGAGCCTTTAGTGCTGGTGTGAGGTTTGTTGCTTAATGGCACAATTCTCCGGTATGTTGTGAATGTGTGGAAAGTAGGCAGATAAAGCAGTTTTTCTGCAGATGTATGTATTTTATCAAGACAGGAACTCTATCAGTCATGACTGTGTTAATCTTGTGGTCCTGCTACTTTTTCCTTGCTTACCTCTCCCTGTACCTCCTGCAATCTTTCCTGCACAGTTTGCTTACTTCAGACAGCGAAAAGCAAAGGGCAACATCTCGCAGTCGCAGAAAAAGGCGGCGAAGAGGAAGGGCTCGGCTGTCCACACGCATGACCTTCCGAAGGAAGAGCACCCAGTAGCAGCCAGAGATGCTGGGAAGGGCGTAGAGTGTCAGGCTGAAGACACCAACCTACCGGAGGCAACAACTGAGACACAGGTAAATCTTACTATTCCTTGCCTTCGTTCCACTCTGTCTGCAGGTAGCAAGTGTTCCTCGTGGTCATTTTACTCAGTTGACTGTTAGCTCACTGGCACTGGCCACTAGCTGCCCTTGGGAGGTAAGTCAGCTGGTGTATTTTCACTTGTAATAGTTCACTCTTTTGCAGTGATCTCATTTACTGAGTAAGACATCTCCATGGTATGGCCTAGGCAGCTGTTATTCCCAGTGAGCCATTAGCCTGCTAAATTAAAGTCTCTAACTTTTCACTGCCGTGGACTTCTCTTTGGACAGGCTTACAGTTATGTGGCTGTGACTTCATGAAATGGCAAATCTGGATTGGGAGATCAACAGATGAAATACTGCCAGGACCTTATAATGCACAGCGTTAATTTGTTTTTGTATCACTTGGCTGGCTCAAATATGCTTAATGTTTTATGAAAAATGATAATTTATTCTAGCAAGCTCTTAGTAGCCATTGTAAAGCCAGCATAGATGTTATTTCCACAGATTTGTTTAAGACTCTGCTTGTGTCTGATGTATTTCGGTATTTTTGTACTGATGACTCTCTGAAGGTAGTCATGTTCTCTGTGGAAAGAATTTTGGGGAGCTGGTGCCTTCTGCGCCAAAAGCATCTCTCCAGATGTTGATGTGTTTTCACAACATACCACAACAGCATCAACCTAGTGTGTTTGCAAACCTGCAGTGATGGGGGATAAAATTTGCATGTGTTATCCTGCTTTCTGTTGTGAGGGTATCCCTGATACTTTCAGGATATCTTCAACATAATGTTTTCATTGCAAAGGCTTCTATGAAGCTACACACAAGTGTCTGCTCTGAGGAAAAACATAGTATTTTGTCACTCAGCCACAGCAGTGTCCTTTCTACATTCATGTGAACTTAAATTAACAAAACAAACAAAAATCACTTACTGCTGCTAAGCAGCTTTTGTCAAAAAGCTGGTTTGTAAAGCAACTGGAATTCTAGGTTATCTGGAGAGGGTACCTCCAGGGAGACAGTAATCATTGGGAACTACTTCAAGAACATTCAAAACACAGGGAGAGCTGTGGGCTGCCTTTTCCAAATAATGCTATCATCATCCTGGTCTTGTGAATTTAGTGAGAGGGAAACATCTTTCAAGGTATCAAGCTATGTTAAATCTGTGTGGCAGAAGAATGTGTTGCTTTTGTGATTGCCTGAATGGTTTTAGCATGTTTGTTAAATAATCTCCTGTCAGTTTACTAATTTTTACTAGTAGATTAAAGATTGCTCGAATTTTTGCCAGCTACAACAGCAGAGGATCCAACATTGAATCAGTGTTGTGGCTTAGCCCTAAATTTAAGTAGACATTATAATAATTTTGTTCGTTTGTTTTTTGCAGTTTAGTTCATTTCACCATGAAAGACCAGCTGCGTTTAGTATAAAGTCAGTCTCTCACAACACAGACCTTTCTGGCTCATGCTTAAGGTGTTTCCAAAATAATTCTGTTTTTCCTTATTTTTATGTAAAATAGCTATGATGTAGTGTTTACTTTATTTGTTTATTTACCAGGGCAGCACTGATTTGTCTAGCTGGGAGCCACTGGATAATCATGCAACTGAAGTAAGTGTGAAAGGATGTATCTTCAGTAAAAGTTGCTGGATAGAGCTGAAAGACAACTGTGATAATTGGTTGCTAAAATTATTAATTGGACATTGTTATCAAATATGATAAATCTGATGCGATTTCACTATTTTATGATATAAAACAGGCATTTCTCTGTGTGTACATTTACTGGCTGTGAAAATTGGTTGCTAAGAAAATTGGGTTTTTTAAAATCATAGACTTTGCCAAGAGAAATTCGGATGTGTTTAATGTTTCCAATTGATACATAGGTTCATTCTTAATTGTTTCATACAATATAACCAAAAAGTATTTAAAATAAAATACAAAAGACTGTATCCTCTGTGATGATTGTAACAATGTTGCTCCTAAGAGACCACAGAAAGCTAATTTTAATTCAAGACCTTTATATTGTTGTTTCTCCTGTGGGTGGACTGTTCTCCAGTCAGCACAGATGGATGTAAAAGCTTTGTTTAAATTGGTAGTATTCTGCCTCCTTCCTCACAACTGGAGGTATTTAAATCCCAATGCACTCCAAAATGGCATATTGCCACCATTTGGTGCTATAGAATCACAACACTCTTACTTTGCTTTTGTGCCTTAAAGTATCATGAAAAAGTATTATCTATGATCATTTTTAATTTGAAATTTTTAAGCATTAAGGACTTTATATATATAATGTTTCTATTAGATACAAAGTCCCTGTGTTGAATTACTTTTAAAGTAGAATTTGCTCAGGACTTAACCTTGAAGCTGAATTTGTTTTCAGACTAATCACAAACCAGAAATGGTGGTTTTAGTGAATAAATGATTTTTTTTTCTTTTATAAAGAAAGATAGGATAAATTCTGCTGCAGAATACAGCGAGGCTGATGCTCAGATGTGTCAGGCGAGGATAGCTGAGCTGGAGAGCAGACTGCTGGAGAAACAGGAAGCAGTGGAAAGACTCACTGTGCAGATGGATGAGCTGCAGGACAGTGATTCTATGCAGCTTCAGGTATGTTTCATAGAATTGGATAATGGGATAGTACTACCTTATTTTAATCCTAAAAATATTTAGGCCGCAAGACTCAAAAACCTATTGTTGTTTAGTGAGAAGTACTTCACCTTGCTAACATGTACTGCAAAAAGCAGCATCCTCTTCCAGAATATTAAAAAATAATATTTTGAATTCCCTTTCTCTAGCAGTTCTTTGTAAAGGTGAGTTGTTACCAGGTGCTTCCTAAGACTAGTTACTTTCCCCTTTATATGTTCTTTTTATCATTCTAGGATTGGGGAAACAAAGACATTTCTTGTTGGCGAGAAATAAATTGAAAAGATAAATGTGATTAACATAAAATAGGATTAATGTATCCCATCTCATTAACTTCCTCTCACGTGACTGAAGGGAATTGCTGGCAGGTAGGAAGCAATTTAGGGGGTACTAAATATTCATTATATCCTTTTTGAAAACTTGATTGCTTTTTACATCAGTAAGAGCTACAAATTTGGAAGTAAAAATACCAGTTTCATTGCTGGTATCCCATAATTTGCTTTTAAAATCACTTTTGATTAGGTTTGTCGTCTCTGAGATCAGTTTAAGGCTCCTCTTCCATTGTCTTTGGACACAAAGATTTCTTTGGTTTAAGTTGGTTTAAACTGAAATGTATCTACAGACTCTGTAACAACTTTGCTTTAAGAAAACCTACTTGTTTCCAAATATGTTAAGAATATTTTAATGTTAGAAGTGCACTTCTTGTGACCCTTGTAGGAAACTACGGTTCAAGAGCAGAATGAAATCATCAGGAAGTTAACAACCTGCCTTCAACAGGCCAAGAAAGACCGGGATGAGCTACAGGAAGAAGCTTCACATGTGGCTGGTCAGATCCATGATTTACAGCTCCAGTTACATCAGGTGTGCCTCTCCTCCAATTTGCATGTCCTTACAGAGACCACAAGAACAACTTCAGACTATGAATGTATAAATATTGAGCTGATGATGTAGCTCTTCATAGTTCAGTTTGTAATACAGCAGTGAAAATTATTTCAGGGCGAGGCAGGGGTTTTTTTCCTGGTTGCTACGGAGAAGTCCTGGAAATATAGCCTCATATTTTCCACTTGCTTGTATAATGTTTTGGGAGGTCATTGCACTTCTTTGTTCATCACTTAAAACCCTTGTTAGGGAATTTTACACAATGTTGTTAGTGGTGTTATGGATTGAGTGGAAGCATTAGACAAGCCCTGCCTTAGGTTCAGCTTTTTGGCAGCCCTTAAATTCAGGTGATGCACACCTAAACCACGCTGGCTCACAAGTTCTTAAGAATGGCAGATCAGGTCTATTATAAAATTAGTTATTTATTGAATAGACAGAAGATTGACAGACAAATGGTCTTAAACAGAGTTACTTACTACGCAGCTTAAAACAAAGAACTACTAGTAGATTACATAAAACACTGCACGACATAAAAGTTCCTATATTATAGCTAGCAAATAAATAGGATAGATTAGGAGTTAATGTAACTTACCACTGAGCTGATGATGGGGTGCACAGGTTCCTTTCACTCAACCCCTGAGAGAGTAACCAAAAAGTGGCATCCCATCTTTGGGGAAGAGCCCCACACATTTCCAGGGAGCGTGCAGAAGACTTTTGCTTTGTGAAAGTTTGGTGTAGTTTTTATAGTTTGTAGTTTAGTGTCTGTGAGTCAGAAATTCAAGCTTATCTTCCTTCAATCTCGCTCCCAAGGCAAGATGTTATTGTCAGCTGGGAATGCCACCTCCCCAGTGCCAGAAATATCTCACCCCCCAGACGATGTCCGACTTGAGATATTTCACCAATTAGCAAATTTATGTGAGGGGGGAAGATGCCGTGAGCTATTGCACCAGCTGATAGGCAGAGAAGATAAGCCCTTCTGTGGTAGGGGAATGTCCTGCCACAAGTGGTTTGTGGCCTGTACACAACTGTTGCTACATAATTTTGGTTTGCATGTCATCATTTGTCCTTTGCCAGATAAATCTCTGAGTTTCCGCTTGGGCAACTGGAACATCTCAGCTGTTAGACAGAAACTTGCTGTGCTGAGGTAATGTGACTTGGCTCCAAGAAAGAAATGTAAAATAACCTGAACATGGTTGAAGCAGCCCCTGTGACACATAGGAACCTGCTTCAGTGCAACAGGGTGATCATGGAGCTAATCCCTGGATAATGAGATGTACTGCAGCCTTTCTCTGCTTTAAAATGCATTTTAAAAAGTGCTTTATTCTTTTTTGGTCATGCTCAGTGTTCTAGTGGCAGTTGTCTCTGAACCTATGCATTTGCTGTCCTTGAAGCCTTGTATATTACAAAGAGAAATATTTCTGTGTAGTTACTGTTTCAGGTTTGCAGGATAGAATTTCCCTATGTGGGATTACATATCTTAAAGGTCTGGATAGGAAGGAGTTTAAAAAAATTTTTTAAATAAAAACTGAGACTTTTTAGTCCAGGAATTATCTTAAAGGAGTTGCTTATGCCCTGAAAGTAAACTGTCTGCTAAATAAAATTTTGTAAAATAACAAAAAATACTGCTTTCTATCTGCAATTCTGGTTGCAACAGCAAAATGTGGTAAAAGTGAAGGTTACTCAACAGGTGTTTGGGATTTGCACCATAAGCCATTGAAAGACAAAGATAAAGCCTCCAAATAGCATTTCAGGCATATTCTAAATAAGTCTGGTTAGAGGATGCACATTGTGGAACTACATCAACTTTGAAAACAGATGAAAGCACTAATACTGTCTTACGTATTCTTCCTTGATTTTTGCAACATCTCGAGAAAAATATGTTAAAAATAAATAAAATATATTTTATATTACTCTGATGGGGGGAAATGTTTTCCTTTTATTTGAAGGGATGTGGAGAGGAAGAAAACCAACCTTTAGTAACGATCTATAAATCCTTTGCAGGGAAGATTGGTTGCTGTTCTCTTAATGGCATGTCCAGACCATTGGAAGTTCTGCTTCATATTGGAGGAATTCAGTATGATTCATTATGTTAGATTTATAGGTTCATAATGTTAGATAATTCTCCATAGAGATTAATTATCTAACATTTGCATCTTTGCAGTAAGTAGTAGTATCTAAAACGTGACAAGTGTTGTCTGCCTTTTTAGGATGACTTTTATTCCTTGAGAATGAAAAATGTAGGGTAAATCTGTAAATGCAGTGTATTTTATGCTTACAGTGAGTCTTGTGTATGAGTTGTTTGGATATTGACTTTCTCCTGACTGTGAGTACATTTTATGTGTCCAGGTTACTGAGATACTGAGGAGTAAGAGTCTCAAGAAAAATGAAGGATTAGAAGTCCAGCAGCAAGTGTGCTTGTTTCAGGATCGTCTCAGAGAGCAAAATGCACACTTGGAGGTGCTGCGTGAGAAAGCACATGACCTGGAAGTACAGCTGGAGTCTTCTCAAAAGGTAAAAACGTACCTTTTGTTCTAATATAAATTTATTTCAAATTTGGTGATAATTTGAATCTGTGTAGTGACATAACCATGAAAAAAGTATTTTTATATAGAAATTCATAGAGATTGTGATGACTAACATTCATTAAAGAAACAGCTTAAGGTCTGGTTTCCTTTAAGAACGTAACTAGTACTGCTATAAATAGAAACCTTAAACTCAAACATTGTTATTTATGAATGTAAATTAGAAGCATGAGGCTTAAGGAAATGAAATCATGGCATATTTTATATGTAATGTTTTATTTTTAAGAATACCAAAGATAAAGAAATTCTGCTTGCTCAAATGGAAGAGGATATGAAAGGTACAATTCAAGAGCTACACAGAAGCATAGATGGAAAAGAACAATTTATTAAAAGTCTTCAAGATCTACTGACATCTGAAAGATCTGGCTTGTCTATACTTCAGCACACACTTTCTCTGAGGGACTCGGAAATAACAGAATTTAAAAAAGAAATAGCTTTATCCAAAGTGAAAGAACAGCAACGTATTGAAGAACTGAAAATCAGTCATGAGAAGGACATTTGCAGACAGTTGGATAACTTGAGGAATGAGCTGGAGAGGTGCCACAGAAGAGAAATTGCTGAAGCCAAGCAGGTCTATGAAGAAGAAATTATTTTAAAATATAAAAATGAACTTGAACAGTTAAAAAAAGAACTCTGTGCCTTGAATTCTGAAGAGCACATTCAGAACTTGAATGGCATAATAATTGACTTAAATATAAGTCTTCAAGAATCTGAAATTAGTAAAGAAAATTTGAGGAAGAAACTTGAAAACCAACAGGAAGACTTTCAGAGGGAAAAATCTGAACTAGAAGCTAAATACAAGGATTTAATTGATGGCCTTAAGTATCAACTTTCTGATGCAGAAGAGCAAGCTAAGAAAGCTGAGCGATATAAACAAGAAAAACAGTCCTTGAATGAAGAGATTCAGAAACTGAATTTGTACATCCAGGAATTGAATGAAAAGCGACTTTATGAGGCTGAAAAAAGTATAGATGTAAGGCAAAAGTGTGATGGAGAGATTGTCTCCAATAAAAAGCTATTGAAATTGAGGGGAAACCAGACTTTATCAGGGATGTCTCAGTTGCGGGGAGCGGGTCTTGAGGAGATGTGGGACAAAGAACACCAGTTGGAAGGTAGAGATGAGCCAGTGCATGGAGAACTGGAATTCCAGCATGACTCCTCAAGGGATCAATTAGAACAAACTAGGAGTTCAGAGATCATGAAGGACAGTGGAAGTAGTGAAGGGGAGAACCTGACCAAAGAACCCTTGTCAGAACTAGGGCTCTTCAGTGGTGATGAAGGTATATTGGCTAAATACCTCATTTCCACAGAAACTCCAGAAGAGTCCTATGTGTCCAGCTCTTCAGAAGGCTGTGCCATTGAAGAGGGCAGATGCAATAGGTATGGGTTAGACAACAGTGTGCTCCTAGAACCCAGCAGAGATTTTTTATCTCCTCCATTATACTCTAGCCTTGATGAGGGGACATGTCTTAGTGGCTTGGCTCAAGACATTTTTGAAGAGGCAGAGGTGAGAGCAGAGGCCTTTGTCTTGTTTGTGTCGGATGGTTCCCTGCAGCAAAACAAAATTGGAGACCATGGTGACTTAAAGGATGATGAGATGACATGTTTAGCAGAGAGACATCTGAAGCCAACTGAACAGCTTCATCAGGAGTCAGCCTTAGAAATGCCTCATCAGGACACACAAGAAGCTGTTCAAAATTGGGAAAAAGCCATGTCTGAGCTCTCTCATATGCATGAGAAACTGGAGGAAGAACGTGAAGCACGGATCTGTTGCAAAAAAGAACTTCTTCAGAAAATAGAGGAGAAAGAACTTGAAAATAAACTCATGCTTCTAGTAAAGCAGCAGGGCGAGGATGGAGGCCAGCTATCTCTAACACAAGTGTCAAACCCCTCTACCTGGCTAGAAATGGTGAAAGACCTCCAGGAGGAAAGAGACACATTGATGATGCAGCTGCGAAGTCAGGAGCAGTTAGTGAGAGATGTTCAGGAGCAGAAAACCGCTTCTGATTCTGTGACAAGTGAAGTGCAGTCTCTTTTTGGCCGTCAGTTGGCTGCTTTGCAAAGCCAAAGGGATTGGATGCAAAGCCAGCTTAATGCTCAGAATGTTAAAAACCAGAGAACAGCAGAGCTGCTCAGTCAGAAAATGGTATCTGAAGAGACATTGCTAAAAGAACAGGAGTTGCTCAAAGCTGAAATCAATAATAAAGAACAAAATTTAGCCCTTTTGTTGAAGGAAAAAACAGCCTTAAGAGAGAGACTATCCAATGTGGAGGAGGATCTAGTGAAAGCAGAAAAAGCACTAGCAGAGAATGCTAGCATCATTGAGGACCTTGCAAAAAACATCCATGAGCTTAATGCTGAAATGAAAAACATCAAAGATATACAGGAGTGTGAAAGACTGAGCTGTGAGAACAGGATAAACCTCAGCAACCAAGAAATTGATAAACTTACTGCTGAAATAAAGGAAAAGACTACTGAATACAATGAGGTAAAAAGCCAGTTGACTGAAGAAATCGCCCAGTTGAAAAAGGCTAATTTGGAGCTTGAGGCTTGTTTGCAGGAGTCCTATCAGGCTGCCCAAGCTGCCCAGGGGGCTCAGTCCAAGATGGAGAAGCATTACAGAGAGGAAATGGATAAGATGGAGACTCAGCGCCTTGCTGAGTTAACTGAAGTGAGTTTGACACACAAGAGAGAGGTAGGAAACCCTGATAACTGCAGGAGTCATGGGATTTCAGAATGCTTAAGGTAGCCATTGCAAATGTTTGTATGCCTGTTTTCAGATAGAAGAGCTAAATGCTGAAATAAAAGACAGAGTGGATGAACAACAGAAGTTGGAAGAAAAAAGGAGGGAAGAGATTGCTGTAATAAAAAAGGTACATGCTGTAACTGGGTTTATTTTGGAAAAATAAAGTCATTTTGCATTGTCCTTTAAGCAGTGTAAACATTTTAGAGGTGCAAAATTCTATTCATTGTTTTTTTTTCCATGGTGCTTTTGATTTGGTGTCAGGAGGAGGGAAGAATTCTGGTTCCATAATTAGGGGTAAACAAGCTTATTTTGAAGAAAGCTTTTCATATGCGTATTCTCTGCAGGTGCATGAACGAGAGCACAATCGTGAAATCTCTGAGCTGGCTGCTAAACATGCAGAGGAAATGGAGAAACTCCGTGCTGAGCTCAAGGAAGAACAGGGACACCTTTTAGATGAACTCCGGCAGCAAATGGCAGCCACACACAGAGCAGAGCATGAGCAAGCTCAGCTCCAATCCCAGGTAAAAACAGGAAACACAGTGATTAATGTAATATTTACCTGTCTGTTGATGATCTCTAGCGTACACAGAAATCAAGGAGCCTTCTCCTTAATTTTTGTGGATATTACGTGTGCTCTTTCAGGTGGTGCTGCAATCGAAGGAATAGGAGTGTTCTCTTGGTGGGTGGTAGTAGATATTTTTTAGAGGAGTTCTCCAGAATCCTCAGTGCAATTATATTTTAATGTTAATTCTGAAGAAAACTGGATGTTTAAATTGATGGCTTTAAGAGAGAAAAAAAAAGTTTGTAATTTTTTGTCTTGGCAAGTTTAACAAGTAAATGTTATAAAGGATATTAAGCCCCTCCCAGTTTTTAATTATCCTACTAGTACAATCAGGAATGCTTTCCTGCTAAGCTGAAGTGTGAAAAACTGACTTTTTCTTCTATATATTTCTTGGGTTTTTGAACACTTCCACTAAATGTGAAGTGGAAATGGAAAGAATATGTCTAGTGTTAGGTCTAATTACAACCCGTTGGTACACTGGTTAGTTTACTTAAGAATTGAGAAGTGGTGAATTTTATTTCTACTTTCTACTTAGAACTTTACTTTGTTAACAAATTATAATCATCAGCAAGCAAAAGGAATTCTTTCAATAGACAGTGAAGGGCTGGGGTGTTGTGTTCTGCTCTGATGTGAGGAAGTGGACAGATACAGGGTATTGTAGGAGATGAAGAGGCAGGTAAGGAAAGCCTTTTACATTGCACTGTAAACATTCAAATCTCGTAACAGCTTATTTTAAGGGTTCCTTTAAGGGTCCCTGCCACAAAGAAACACTCTTCAAGTACGGAAGGGCAAAACTTAGATATGTTTAGCAGTCAAAAGTGAAACTGGTCATGAAAAGAGCAAGCGCATTTCATTAGAGTGGAGGGAGAAACCCTTTTTTCCTCTACTGCAGACACTGCACAGCCTTGAACTGGAAGCTTTACGCCTGACCTTAAATAATATGCACACCTCTCAGCTGGAGCTTACACAGTCCAACTTGAGGAAAGAGAAGGAGACTGCCCTCATGGAGCTGCGGGAGATGCTCAATGACAAACGTGCTCAGGAGGTAGCAATTCTGCAAAGCCGTCACCAGCTGGAGTGGGAGAAGATCAAAGAACAGTATCTGAAGGAAAAAGAAGATCTTAAGTCCAAGTATCAGCAAGAACTAGGTATTAAAACTGGGGAATAAGTATTTTCTTCCTGCACAGGTTCCTGTCTTGGTGTAGCGCTGGCCTGTGAATGACAGCTGGTGTTGCCTCTAATACAGGTGGGACTGCCATGGGCAAGAGTGAATGTTTTATATATGAAAGTGAAGTTGTGCGGCCCTAAGTTTAGTTGTTCTTCATCTGTAAATTAGTGCTAAACTGAACTACTTTCTTTCAGAAAAAAAAAAGTTCATTCTTTCTCTTAAAGAACTTGATCAGTGCAAAGAGTAGAGCTCTTATCCCTTATGTTTTGTCAGGGTTTTTCTTGCCCTAAGTCAGCACTACTGTTGTCTTTCTGAGAAGATATGTGACTGCTTCCTGGCTTTCCCTCTCAGTGTTAGGAAGGAGTTGGGAAGGAACTGAAAGGCTCAGAGAGAACCTGTAGCTGAGTGTCCTTTGAGCTGCATTTCATATAACATTGTATTGTGGCATGAGCAAGAAGGCAGTAGCACCTTATAGTACTGAAGGCCTGCTGATGGTGCTCTTTGCGTTGTTTGGGAAATTTGCCTCTTTCCAGGTCAGACCATTTTTGACCTGTATGGCAGAGCTTGAGGAATTTCTGGAGAAAGGCGAATCTTGCAGCACTCCACTGTAGAAATTTACAGAATCGCAGGCTGTTTGGGGTGGAAGGGCTCTCTGGAGATCATCAAACCCCTGTTAGAGCAGGTTCCCCCAGAGCAATTTGCGCAGGATTGTGTCCAGGCATGTTTTGACTATTTGTAGAGAAAAAGGCTCCACAACCTCTCTGGGCAGCCTGTTACAGGGCTCTGTCACCCTCACAGTAGAGAAGTTTTTCCTTGTATTCAGATGAACACTGCTAGTTGCAGGCCTCCAGCTAGACTCTGCAGTGCTCATCACACCCCTCTGAGCTCTGAAATAAGTTTTAGAAACCATTCCTTCCTTAGGGAAGTTGTCCTTTCCTAAGAGAAAGAGAACATTCATTTAAGGATGTTTCTTTATGACCTAAAAGTAGGAAACCATTTGTTAGCACCAGTAGTGCAGTGAACTGATAGCACAATGGGATTTGGGAGCAGGAGGAGGTCATGGTGCGGTTCTTAATACCAACACTGTTAAGGTGTGTTTTGCCAATGTAACTTTATACCAATTTAATATCTAAGTTTTCATTTCCCATAGAAAGACTCAAAATAATGGTTGCATATTATAAATTATTAAATATTATAAATAAGCCAAGGCAACAGTGCTTTGATGCTCTGGGAAGGTGGCTGATAGGCCTTTACAGGGTTCCTGCAAATCAAAAAAGGGGCCAAACACAAAGCTGGAATTTATCAAGGGAGGAGCTAGAAAGGAAAAAGCTATCGGTGTCAGTGATAATTGAGCAGATGGTGGCATCTATCTTGCAGTCTTGTTTCCTAGGCATTTGTAGAAGAAATTTGAAGTTTCCTACCTGCTGCTGCTGCCTGCTACTCATTCTATCTTTCTGGAGATGATTCTGTGCTCACAGTGGTGTGCAGTGAAATGTTAAAATCAATATCAATAGTCATTTGAATTTGTATCTTTATGATTATTTTTCTTTTTAGTATCATGTTCTCTGTAGAGTTAAGCAGGCTTTACTAATTAAACTGAACTTTACTTTCTGGGTTGTCTTTGCAGCTGTAAGTTCTAGAATGCTTGTTTTCTAAAATGAAAGTGAATTAGTGAGTAACGTAACAGCAGGTGTGGATAGAACCCAGCACCTTACCCTGCTCTAGGCTTGCCCATTTAAGTCCTGAGTTTGAAAATTGTAATCTCATCCATATTTCTACTTTTCATTTAATAATATTTTATGTAAATTTATTAATAAGTATTTTATTTCACAGTTGACCAGAGAAAGAAAATAGAATTGGAAATGGAAGAGACACATATCCAGGCATTAGAGGTACAAATTCTGTTCTTCATACAAGAAAAAAAATAAAGTCTCTTTCTGAAAACAAGAGCTGGTACAAGTCCCAGACCTGCTACACATTTATTGTAAAGGACAAATAAATGGAGAAAGAAGTTTATTAATTTACTCAACGTGTTTGCTTTAATATAATGCGTGTCTTATTCTCGTAGACCCTCAAAAGAGACTGGGAATTAGAGTCTGATACACATTTAAAAAACGTGTGTGAAGAGCTGTCTGAAAAACATCAGACTGAGATGATCGCACTGCAGAATTCTCTGGAAATGCATTTGGAAAAAGTCAAAGCAGAGCTGGGACTTCTTTCTGTTGAGAACGCACAATCTAAAAGTATGTACCATGGTCTGGGAGGCAGCTGTTTTATTGAGCAGTGACAGCTAAGTGATTTTACAACATATATAAAAGCAAATACAAGAAGCATTTATGTAGCCCTATTTAAAAACTGGGACGACGGCATGAGACTGTCTAGACAACAGGTTGTAAATGAAAAATTGTTTAAAACTTGAATAGCATTGTTGCATTTTTCTTTCCAGAGAGTATGAGATGTGAGGCAAATATTAAAGGGAGGTGCTGTTTTATTTCCAGCTGAAAACCAGTTTTGACAGTTGCCAAGTTAATCAAAACCGTGATTAGTATTAATAGAAGCTTTTTCTAACAAAAAATTGCATTTGGATTATGAATAGTTAAGGCTTAATGGAACAAAAGTTCCACAAACTGGTGGTCTCTTGGCTAACTAACAGTGTGGGATGCAGAGAACTAGGAAGCAGGTCATGGAAATGTTTCACTTTCAAATACTTTACTATTCAAGCAAATCTATGATTCCCTGAAGGCTAGTGTTTAAGCTAGAGACATGCATTTCTATTTTTGTTGCACAGAAGTTGTACAGGTTATTCATTAACCGGGATGATGGAGTAACAGAACTAATTTTTATCTTTAGTGAAATGTATAGAATTGGAGAGGCAACACCAGTTAGCCATCACAAAATTACAACAACAGCTGCAGGCTGAGTATAACCAACTCCTAGAAGAGGTAAAGATGAAAAGCCAAGAAAAAGAACAGGATCTTCAGAAGGAGGTAAATTACATTTTTTTAGCTGTTTAGAGTAGTTGATTACTCTTTCTATAACAAAAAACTAGACCGTGTACATATCATTTGGGTGACCTGTTTGTATTTAGGGACGTTACTGAAAAAGCTTCATATACATCTCATGAAGCAGGTAAATACTCTGGGAGTTTCCATAGGAGTTCAAAACCTTTGGAATGCAGTTGCCTTTGTGCCATTTGGTGCCATCTCTTCCTCTGCATTTATATTCCTAATTCGCTGGTTCTCACATTTTGTTTTTATCTGGCTAATGCTTTATTTTTTGCCAGTGAGGATAATTGTGGCATCAGGAACTAATTCTTCTGTCTCAGAGGAGTAGGTGTAATAGTTAAGAAATGCTGCTACTCAGTATCTCTGGTACTGTCAGGAGCTGAGAGTGGTGGTGTCACTGTTTCCACCTATTTCTGACAGAAGTCTTTCTTGCATGTAAAATAAGCCCTGAGAACAAAATTGTTTAACAAGTTGTGGTGGGGGTTTTTTTGTTTGTTTTTAACACGTTTTTTGTAGCTGGACCAACTTCAGGTCAAGCATGAACAGCTCAAGGCTCAGTCACAAGAAGAAATCAGGCAGCTTTGGTCTCAGCTTGACAGTACCCGAGCAAATCGACAAGAGCTAAGTGGTATGTTCAAAACTGACACACTTTAATTTTTGCCTCTTCTTCATACAGAAGTACACATTATCGACACAAAATACTTTAGCTATGTACCAGAAACACACAGGGATGCCACAGTGTCAGTGGGTTGTAGCTCAATGATCTCTTTCTAGATGGAGGTGAGTCAGTGTCAGATGACAGGTCCTGCAGTGTCAAAAAGCATGGTATGACCGTGGGGAAAAGCTTACTCCTGTGCTTTTCCTTTCCCTTCCCACTGCCTTCCTGCACACTATAAAAGTCATCAGTGAAAACCAAGGGTTTTTTATTGAAATGTCAAATTAAGTATAATGTAATTATAATATATTATATGTATAATGTAATTATAATAATGTAATTAAAAACTGGAGAAAATGCTGGTCAGTGCAACAAAATGCTCCTATTTGTATTTCTGTTTCAAGACCCAGGTATATTAAATAAAACACCCAGTTTTGCAGTGTAGTGGTTGGAGATGGCATACACTTTTGAAATAAAATATAACATGTCTTAGATGTGTGTGCACGGACATGTACAACACATTAAGGAGCTTCTGGGAAAAAAAGCCCGTAGAGACCATGACTCTGCCAGTGTTGTCCTTGTGTTGAGACTGTAACATGAGGTTCTTGACTTCAGCTGGGGTAGTTAGAACAGGAGGCACATGTAACATACTTCAAATACTATTTCAGATTTTCTGAATAACATAACTGTAGGTAGCTTTTGAAGTATATTAGGGTTTTGTGAGAATTGGTTTGGTTTGGTCATACAATATATAAGTAATGTTTTCTATCTAGGCAGACTTTACCTTGAATATTTAATCTTTTTGTTGTGATATTACAGAATTATAGCACATAGGACTTCATAGTATTTGCTGGAATTCTTCTCTGTAGCCCTAATCTTTAACATCTCACATGTCTTTCCATGTTTCTAATCACTCACATTCCCATTCTTTGAAACCCTTTCTGTTTCTTCTTTCTTGAAGATGGTGAGACCAGAATGCAGGCCCATGGTCTAGGTGAGGATCTCTTTTGGTGTGTGAGATCTTAAAGGTGTTTTGTTTTACTCTGCTGTTCTTCATTTGAGTGATGATTTGACCATGCATTTGGGTTGATGGTAGGATTCAAATCATGGCAGCTGGATGATGGGATTGCTGCTCCGGTGTAAGAATGACCTGCCAGTTCAAAACAATTAAACACTTTTTTGCATTAATTTTGTGCCGGTAGACTTTGGTGGTTAGGCAAAACCTACCCTTGTCAGTTTGGCCTTGCCTTGCATATTGCACTGATGCTGTTACTTGTCCCTTCTTGTCACTTGGTTCCTCTGGTGCCCGTGCCTGGCAGCTTTTCCCTTTGGAAGCAAACTTGAGCCATGGACTTACTTTAGAGAATCATGAAATCATGGAGTGCTTTGGGTTGGAAGGGACCTTAAAGATCATCTCATTCCAACCCCCTGTCATGGGTAGGGACACCTTCCAATATCCAAGTCCCATCCAACCTGGCCTTGAACACTTCTTCTCTTACTTGTTCTGTTTGCATGTTCATTGTGAGAATTTTTTTAAGCCACAAGTGTGTTTTCTGGTTTTCTACACAAAAACACATTGTAACAATCAGTTGTGTTGCTCCTGGATGGCATCCTCTGTTTCCATCGTTTCTTAAGTTTCTCTTGTGTAACGTAAGCAACTGCTTTTCTCCAGGCAAGTAGTTTCTTTTCAAGGAACTTCTCCGAATTCCTTCTTCTTTAAACGTAGTTCCCTCTCAGTTGATTCTGTGGGGACTTGACTAACTTGAATTGTTTGGAAAGTTGGGCTTTTGGGAAAACTTACCTTTCTTGAGATTTTTTTCCTACCTTTTAACTTTCCAAAACGTTACTGCTGCTTTAATACAGAGGGTGGGGAAGAAAGCTCTCAGAGGGCTAATGAAAAGGCTGCAATGCTGGCCATTGTTCTCACTCTCTGGAAGGAGGGCAGCTTGCTGAACTTGCCTTGGTAGCTGCTTTCTACTGCATTCCTGTTTTATTGGTTGATTCTTTTAATCCAGTCAGTTCAGCCTCTGAGCACACAATGGGTAGCAAACCATCATTAAAGTAATCCAGAATTGATTTTATTTTCTTTCCTGTGATTTTTCGTTTTCTGCACAGTTTACACTCAAGCTGGTTTTGTTTGGATGGTTTTACCTGGAGCAAATTAAATGTTCTTGAATAATTTATTGCTTCTGGGTGCTACAACAGCAAGCAGGTGTGAAGATTAAGCAATAGTGCAGGACTCTGCATGTTACCAGCCTTGTGCTGGACTGCAAGCAAATGAGGAGAGTTAACAGTGTGTTGGTGATTTTGATTCATAGCATGGGGATGGTTTCTCTGAATGCAGTGTAACTGAGAATGTCTTCAGAGGAAGGAATTTTTGTCTTTCAGAAGTTCATTTTTCTTATCTCATTGCTATTTCCAGTAAATGGTTCTTACCTCAACCTGTGATCTCTGCCTTTTGTGACTCCCATTGAGAAGGGAGTGGCCTGTGGTGTTTTTAATGGAAGTATTAATGGGGGAATGCCATTCCTAAACCACTGACATTTGGGGCAACTAAATCTAATCTTCACGGAATGACTTAGCCTAAACATATGTATTCTTAGTGCTTGTGTTGGTTTTGCCTCTGTTCCAGAGCTAAAAGAGCAGCTCCTGGCTCGAGCATCACAGGTAAAAGAAATAGAGTGTTTAAAACAGGAGTTTGAACAGCAGCGTCAGCAGAGAAACAGGGAGCATGAAGCTGAATTGGAACAACTAAGACTTTATTTTGAAAACAAGTTAATTGTTGCTGAAGAAAACTACAAAGAAGAATTGAGTTTGTTGCATCAGAGACTTCGAGAACTGAAGAACTATTCACTGTCAGAGTTGGAAATGAGTCAAGATCAAGCAGGGGACATCAGGTGATCTTTTCTTTTTCCTTTCATTTTATGACAGCATGCTTCCATTTTCTTTTTCTTTAACATAAATGATGATGTTAGCATGAAACCTATTAGGACTGAGCAGTTGTTACAGTTGTTCTTTGCCTACTTTCAGTACTACGTCATAAATCATCAAGTTCATTTAACTTAATTCATGACGTATCACAGTCTTAAACTTTAAAACCCTTTTCTCAGTTCTTCTGTCACAGGTTTTGAAGAGACTGCTGAGAAAGAGAGAAGTGTTGCACTTGGTCAGCTAAATCAACAGCTCGAACAACAACAGGTAGGATTTTTGATATAAAAGTTCTACTGTTCTTTACATGACCTGTATGAAAACTGAAGTCGATTCCTAGCTCTTACAAAGTGTAAATTAATTTCAGATGTTTAGTAGGGTTTAATTATTTTTGACAAGAATGTTGTAAATTACCGACTTTAAATAGCTCTCAGCCTCAGAGAGGCTGTAGAGCAGAACAGCTGAAACGGTGCTCTGTAATTTTATGTGCTGTTTGGGTTATCTTGTGCTGAGTAAGGAGCTTAGCAGTTCTTCTACACAGGTGCAGAATTCATGGTGTTTCTCTTTTCTGTAGTTCTGGTAGTAATTGTCCTTGTCCTTGTTCTCTTCAAGCCAAGATGCTCTTGTGGCCCTTCTTTCATTTATGCCCCTATTTTCATGCACCTTGCTGTAACTGAAGATCTCAACATCTTTGCTCAACTTGTTTCAAGTTGACTAAGAGTTTGGAAAAGGAATTTTCCTTTGTCTCATTGAAAGATTCTCATAATGGTTTCTTAGAAGCTAAAGATCTCTTCCTAACCCATTATTTCTGTAGGAAGAACTTGCCTGTTTGCAGCCACAGCTTACAGAACAACACAGGCAAGAACTGGATTCCTTGAGATCCTCCCTTGCACTTCAGTATAAAGAGGACCTGATGAAAATAAAGATGGATCTGTCAGACAAATATGCAACAGAAACTGAGGCCATGAAAAGAAAGCATTGTTTAGAACTCAAGCAGCTCCGTGCCCAACTTTCAGAAGAACATTCTAAAGGTAGGATGGTCTGACATACTGGGAAGGAAAAAATTAAGCTGCTTGTGTGGCTTATATTTTTCTTTAAACAGGTTTATCTGAAGAAGTTTTCAACTTATTCATTTACCCTAAACTATGGGGAACATTTAACAGATGCTAATCCCTTTCATCAAGCACTTACGGGTGTGTTGAGATGCAGTTCCAAAGATGTGGTGACCTGAAGTTGTTTATTCTCTAGTAAAAACTACCAGAACTGTGGAGCATTTGCTAAAAGGAGTTGATCAGGTTTCCATTTTTGATGCCTAGAAGGGCACTGTCATACAAACATTTGGACTAACAGTAGGTAACTTAGTTAGTTAATTTAACACGCATGGTTATAATTATATTCCACTGTATGTTGGTTAAAAGGATTAGTAGAGCTTTTTTAATTTGCACTTATATTTCTTATCTTCAATTATTTATTTTTACTACTAGACAGAATATCAAAACAGCTTAAATTATAATGTTTAGAGATTTGTCCCATCTGACTTTTGGGGAAATGCCTTGTGTAAATAGTATGTACAAAAGAGGAGATTAAACTTCCATAAATCTGATAATACATTGCCCAGAAAGAAAGTCTGCTCCTCTGGCTGTTGCAGATCAGGAGGGAGGTCTTGCCATAGGTTTTATGATTATTGTGTGTGTTGATACTGGTAGATTCCCAAGGTGGTAATAAAATGGAACAGAATATAAAATCATCCAGCTAAGGGGTTCTCCTTGTCTTGTAGTTAGCATGGCTACTGATAAATTGCACAGCTGACAACATTCAGCTTTATTTCTGTGCATTAATAGGAGCCGTTAAAATAAAATAAATTTCAGTGTGTCGTTTTATTGTCTGGCTTGGATTTTTCTTTTATTTTTTCTTCTTTCCAGAAATCACCAAACTGCGTCTCCAGAGTGCTCAAGATGCAGCACGTCAGGTTGAGGTGGAGGTGGCTGAGCAAGTGTCTGTGCTGGAGGAAGAGCACAAAGCCAAGCTCTCTCTCTCCAGCTCTGAGAAACAGCATATTGCAGAGCTCTCAGAGGAAATAAGGCACTTAAAGGAAGAGATTATAAAACAAAAAGGTGTTTCTGACCAGAATGAAAAGCATCTGAAAGAAGAAATGGAAAAGGTAATTTGTACTACAGAACTGTTTTGTGTAGAGTTGGGCAAGTTCCAATCTGGTGGGAAGGCCAAGGGAGGGAGAGGCAGCACTTGCCTTTAAAAGTCCCTGGTTTGGGATAGTAGCTAAAGCTTTAAATGGATTTGCCTGGATAGACACAAATGTTGGAATACACTTCTGCTTTGGTGTAACTCTTGTACCTCAAAGTCTTAAGAGTTGAGAGAATCATACCTGCTACCGTCACTCTTACATGTTAAATCAGCTGTTCCATCTGAGGATAAACTTAGATTGGCTGTTAATTCATTGCTTAAATTGTTGCATATTTGAATGCGTGTGAGAATTAGATGGGTGAAGCTCTTATTTATCAAGTCCTCCTTTCCTCCCTTTTTAAAGAGCCATGGATATGTGTATCCTTTTCCAAGCTTAGAAACTGATGGAGAAAGCCAGAGACAGTCTTTTTTTGGCCTTCTGTCACTGAGCAATCATTTGCTGCTTTGGCTTCTGCTACGTGCTTTTTATGTGGCTTTCATGCTATGTCCAAGGCCACTGCCCTTGTCGTGAACTTGGACACTACATATAAAATGCTACTGGAACATAGAAGGAGAAGTTTAAAAGGGATTTTTATTCATGCCCAGTATAAACACCTAAGCTGCCCATAGCTGTATAAGTTGAGCTCCTGAAAAGAAGATAGGTGGCCTCAAGAGAAACCAACATAGAGTACCATATTAATTCTAGAATTTTGCCTTATTTTTTTCTTAATTTCATAACCCTAATTAATTCTTAATAACGCATTGAATTTAATGTGTGTCAGTTTATAAATTGTCATTTTAGCCTTACTTTCATTAGGAAGGGTTACTTCAAGGATTTAATCTTTCCAAGATCTTAAATGCCTGAGAGCGTTCACTTCATGCACTTCAGTTTGGTTTTAGTGGTTTATTCCTTTTTCTTTTAAATAATTGTCTTCACAGGTAAAATATAAAATTGCTGAGGATCACAAAAATGAACTAAGAGAAGAAGTCCAGAAAATAGAGAATATGTACAAAGAAAAAGAGAAGAAATGGCAATGTGAAAGTGAGGCCCAGAGAATGCTAGCAGAAGAGAAGTTATCACTATTGCACATAGAACTGCAAACCAGAGCAGAATCTGAGAAGCAAAACTTACAAAAAGAGTTTGAACTCCGTGAAGCTGAAATGATTCAACTTCAAGATCACCAAGCTGCCAAAATTCTAGAGCTGGAGAAGCTGGTGAAGGAGCAGCAAAACAGCTTGCAGCAGCTGGAGGACAGCCTTGCAGGTGCCCAGGCCGTGCAGAAAGCTCAGCAGCAATACGAAGCTGACCTGAAGGCAGCCAAAGCCCTCATGGCAAAAGAAATGGAAAAGGCCACACTCTGCCTGCAGGAAGAATGTGCACTGAAGCTCCTGGAAGCACAAAACAAGTCAGTTTCCCTGAGGAGTTCACTCATTGTTAGAGTTGCTTTTTCTTGTTTTAAACTGAATGAGTGATAGTGTAGGGAAGTCACTTGATGGCATTATCTAACTTATATATGTAAAGCTTGCTGTCCCAAGGAACAGCTGTGCTGTCTATTAGGATCTGCTGTAGGATTTTGCTTCATGTAAAGGCATTTCATCTAGTCTAGCAAATAAAATGAAGTGTAGTCGAGTTTTGCATGCTGAGAGTACAACACAGCTGAAAATCATATACTTTAAAGAGAAGTGTGACAGGATATACAAGTGGAAAAATTCTCTAAATATTTTTAAACAATTTGAATGAATGTAAACAAGCTTTTCCTGGTAAATGGAGTTTGTGCTAACCATTGAATGCTGAGGTTGATGGGGCCACCTTTGGTATTCTTTAGTTCTGGTTAGATGCCTGGAACTGCTGTTTTTCTTCCCCTTCCTACATCTGTTGTTTCAAGTGAATTAAGGAAAGTAAACCACATGTTGGTATTTGCATGCATTGCTTCAAATTTATCCCTTCTTCCCTCCCCAAAAATATGTTCACAGAACAAGACTGGAGAAGTAATGACTGTAAGAAAACACTGAAAGCAGCAACTTAACTTTTAGATAACTGGTTTTTGGTTATTGGTGTCTGCATGCAAAATACTGTAGTTACTGATTGCAGTAAGTGGCAGGACTTCAGATCTTCTGCATCAAGCTTTAAGCAGAACCCAGAGAGATGAGTTTGGAAGAGCCCCCAGGTATCCCACATAGACTTCCACAGTGGTTTTATGTCTGTCTTTAACAGATGTTTTTAGAGGCGTTTCTCATGACAGTTCATTTATTTGCAGACAACACGTTTGAGATGTAACAATGTATGTACCATGAGATACTGTCATGGCAGTATTTCTCAAACATGTTGCTCTGTATTTGTAAGTTAATAGGGGTGCCAGTCTCTCTAGCAATAACCAGATACTCCCAAGTGACATTGCAGAAACCTTTAATTATGTGGCTATGAAATCATCATTGTGGCTTGCTTTGAATTCAATTCTGTATTTGAAGCATCAAGTAAAACTTGTGGAGGCTGAGGTCTATTTATTTTCCTTTGATTTTTATTTATTAGTTCAATTATTTAAAAAACAGTGACTTTTTTTGACAGTAGTCTCTTAATGTTCTTGGAAATAATATAGGTTTATGGAGGAGCACAAAGCTATGACTCAGACATTCACAACTGAGCAAGAGATTCTTCTCCAAGAGCTGAAAAATAAACATGTGGATGAGCTGGAACTCCAAAGTCAGCAGTTACAGGAGAAGCATAAGCAGCAGATTTTGTCTCTGACAGCTGATTTTCAGGCAAAACACCAAGCTGAAATTGAGACACTTAAAGCTACACTGGAAAGTAAACAGCAGATTCAGCTTGAAAGTTGTGTTGCTGAACTAAAGACAAAGCATCAAGCCCAAATCGATGAGCTGGAGGTTAAACACTTATCAAATCTGGATTCCTTGGAGTCTTCCTACCTATCTGAAATTCAGACTATAAGAGATGAACACAGTCAGGCTCTGGAGAAGCTACAGCTGCAGCACAGGGAGCAGCTCCAAGAGCGGGATAAAGTGCATCAGGCACAACTGCTTCAGGAGATTGAGATGCTGAAATTAAAGCATGCTGAAGAGCTTCAGCTTTCCCGAAATAGTTTGAAAATTGAGCTAGCTACTATTCATATGGAAAAGCTTAAAAGCATGGCTCTTGAAGCAGAAGAAGCTCATAAGGTGAGTCAGAAAGAAAACCTGGCATAGGAGGTGAGATTTCATGGCACATAGTGTGGGATCACCTTTCCCCTTGTTCTCAGGGGATATTTTTACCACCTCTTTGTGCCAGCACTGACACATTGTGTGTGGCCTTATTATGAGCTGAAATATGAAACTGCAGCTGAAAATTAAATCCATCTGTTTCTTCCTGCCCCAAATGCTTAGTCTTGTGAGTTTTCTATATCATGTGTGGAAAAGGTACAAATGAGGTATATCTTTTAACATAATTAAGGTTGGAGGGTCTCCATTTTGGGGCTCAGATCTTCTCTCCCTAGTAGAGCTATTGTGCAGTTCTTCAGAAAGTGATTAGAACAAAGTAAATGCAATTCTAGAGGTTAAGCCACATCTCTAGAAATCTAAAGATCCTTCTGAATAAGTAAGGATTTACAAAACTTTTACTGGATAAGAAAAGGAAACCCATTTAAATGCTATAGAGTGTATGTATATGGATGTATGTATGCTCATCCTTCGTGAAACAATATTGTTCCTGCTTACTTAAAAAGCTTTGATACAGCAGAACATGTGCTTGACAAATGGGTTGCAAAGATATTTGTAGTTACTTTTTATTCCATCCCCTTTTTTTAATTAATGCTTATACAGGATGATCTGAACACAGCTCTTCAAAATCAAAGGCAGTTGCTGGAAGAAGAAAAACGTCTGGCTCTGGATCTCTTACGTGAGGAAGTGTTGCAGATGGAGGAAAAGCACAGGAAAGCACTCCAAGAGCTTCAGGATCTTCATGAGAAAGAAATTAGGAAACATAAAGAAGAGTACTCCAGGGAGTTGGAAGAAGAACTGGGAAAACTAAAAGTACAGCATGAACATGAGCAAGAGGTCAGAGTACTGCTAATACCTAAACCCAAAACAATCCATGTTTTATCATAAAGTAAATTCAGTTTTATTAAGCTTAGAAATAAGGCTGTATATCTAGATGCTTTTTGAATTTTTTTAACAGTGCCAATAATAAGAAGATACAATCTGACTTCTGTGGATGCAAGCAGCCGCGAGTGTTATATATTACATTTGTATAGTAGGAGAAGTCACAAATGAAGCTTTATCCAAAAGCTTTATCCAGTTATAACCACAGAACACGTTAAGTTAAAATATTACTAACTTTTGCTTTTTCACTTACTAAATTGAAAATTGGGTGATGTTCCAAATAACTCTTAAATCACTTTTAGAAGAATAGATTGCCTGGGGAGGAAGTTTCATTAGTTTCCTGGGAGGTTCTAATGGTTATCCAGTCTTCAAATGCATCATCCTAGAAACAGGATTTGTGTCTATTCTGATGACTACAGTGACTCTTCTCAGAGAGAGTAGTAGGGAAAAAAACCCTAAATGAACAAAAATCTCTCAAACCTTTCTGTTGTATCTCAGGATAATTGCATTAAATAGAGATGTGTGATGTTTGCTCCCATTTGAACAAGGGAAATCACATCTTTAAAAAAATATGTTCTCCCTGTGTTTCTCTCCCCCTCTTTCCTCCTTATTTCTTTGAATTTTTTTAGGGAAGTGTCTGTTGCAAAGAATAAGCCGGGAATACTTTGTTAGTCTGACCTGATGGCCTCATGAATACAGGAGATACTTGATACGTAATGCCTGGTTGCTTCTTATCTATTTTTATCAACCTGCTTTTTTCTATACTCAGCATGATGATGGACAGAAGCACTGTATGACCTTGAGGATTGCAAATGTACTCTTAAGAATTTGATTGAGCCTGATGGGTTTGGTTTGGTTTCAGTTTTTCCTTAATTCTAACACTGTGGCTAAAATATTTGATATTCCTTCCTTGCCTGCAGCTGTATGCTTCTGCATCAGCTTCTGAAGTAGAATCTGTGAGAACAGCTCTTCTGGCTCAATTTGAGGAGGTAAAATTGAAGCAGCAGCTTCAGTTCCAGGAGGAGATTGAGCTGTTGAAGTGTCAGTCAGAGGTGCTACTGGAACAGCAGATTGCACAGCTGAAGGTAGGCTCTGGTGAAAATGCACTGGGAGTGTGTTTCGCTGAAAAAAAGCAATTGGTATAAGATTTTTGTTCTTCAGCCTCTAAAATGGCGGTCTGAGTGAGATCTCTCCCATGCTTCACAATGTTAGAACGAGAAAAACAGCATTGGAAATAAAGCAGTGTTCTGTGAGCAGTTGTCTTTACCATAGGGTTGTCTTAAAGTCCTGAACTGGAAATGAAGTGTCCTTCAGCCAAAACCAAAACAATCAGTGGAACATGCTCTGATCAGCATTCCTTGTGTACATGTTCAGTTTGTCATTGGAGACTTTTTCTTCGTGGTGTCTACAGAGACTGCACCCTTGGCCTATCATCCCATGTCTACTGCACATACTGTGTGTATGTGGCAAAAACAAATTCAGTGTTATCTAAGCTTTTACGGAGTGTGTGAACTCTATCTGAGATATTTTGCTGTTACTGTTGTTCTTAATCTCTGCTTTCATTGATTCACCATGATAAACACCATGATAAGTGTTTTCGAGATGTTTCCTGCCTCTGACCCTCTGTATAGTCCTGATGACTATTTGACCTCTCTCTCGCTGGTTCAGCTGTCTTTTGAAACAAAGGGGAGAAGTGTATCCTGAAAAGCTGCTGCAGGTATTTTTGGCAACTGCTGTCCTTGGCTGAACCCCAGCCTTAAGGCCACAGAAGCTGGGACTGGTCTGAGTGTTGTGCAGAAACTCCAGAAATGATCCCTGGTTTTTTTTCTCTTATGCTGCCTTAATTAGCACTTGAGACACCAGAAACTTCACTATTTGTTGAAATTTTGCCAGGGCTAATTCTCCTGCTGGTACAACTGTCTATGGATTCAGTTGGGTTTTTTTGCCTTGTGAACTTGATGACTGGTGTTTTGTCCCAGAAGAGACGGGCTTGGATCTCTTTGCAGTGTGAGACTGAGCTGTATTGTGGGCTGATACAGGTTTTTACAAGCCTTTTCCTTCCCACCCCCCTGTGCTGATTTTGCAGTTGTCTTCATGCCAACCTGTTCCCTTGGTTTCTTCTCTCTGCCTGCCCTAGCAGATTTGAGGTATTCAGAATTGCTGTCTGTGCTCTGACATACTCTCTAAGTGCTTCTGAGAAGAATAAGCAGGCTGCTTCAGAGATTTTTGTCCACAAATGTCATGTTCTAGGTCAAGGACAGTTGTCATTTTTATCTTCCTAACTGCTAGAGCATGGGACAAAGACTGGGTCAGTCTTCTGCAAATGATCAGCTCAGGTGACTGCAGGTCTTCTGCTCTGAAGTCTTATTTCTTGCTCTGGGGAAAAACTGTTTTTTTGACTTGCCTGTGTAAAGAATAGGTGGCCATCATCTTGGAATGTATTGGTGTTCATAGATAAAATTGTGCCTCATTAGTGCTGAATACAGAGGGACAGTCACTGTCCTGGTTCTGCTGGCCGCACTATTTTTGATTTTGATCACAGTTTCAACATGATTTTGTTGTTTGGAGGTGTTGATGTGTAAGTTACTGCTTACTATTCTGAGAGGTAAAGTGTGTATGTCTAAAGAATACAGAAAAAATCTGGGGGATGTTTGAGGTTTTTTGGGAGAATGGTGGCGGTTTGGACTTTTTTTTTTTTTCTTATCTCAGTAAATCCAAGAATATGTGGTTTATGCAGGATGAATTTGAAGCTGAGAAAAAGGTATCACTACATGACAAGGAGCAGATGTTGATTCAGGAGAGGGAGAAGGTACAGGCTGCTCACCAAAAGGAACAAGAAATGTTATCAGCCCAGCTGCAGGAAAAGGCAGCAATAATTATCCAGGTATGGAGAAAATACTTTCAACCTAGATTTTAAATGTGCATTTGGGGTAGTATTTTAGCACAGGGCTCTCTGTATCAATGTGTATATAAAGGGACTGCAAGTATAATTCTTGGCATATTAGACATGGGGAAACAGAGCAACACTAAGAATTTCCTGACTGGGAGTGCATTACTGTTTCCAGCTCTTCTTGTAGGACTTGATGAGGGTTGAGAAAATTGGCATGGAAGAAGAATGCTTTTCTTTCCTTGCAGTTTTCTCCCAAATAGATATTTTGACTTTGTACTAGTTTGAAAACAAACTAGTGTGAGACACCAAGTCAGAATAACAATTTAATAGGGAAATAAAAGGAGGGGAAAAAAGAAAATAAAGGCAGATAACACTGGGTTAAACTGACAGCATCAGGATACAACCTGGCACCCTGTTAGTCAAGGTGGTGGTAGCAGTCTGGTAGAATGGTGGCTGCAGTCCTCTGAAGCGGTGATCCTGTAGAAAGAGGGTCTGCTCTTCCTCAGAAGGTCCAGTGGTGGCTATGTAGCTCCTGTCCTCTGGAAATCCAGTGGAAATGTCTGTCTCTGGTGTTCAGAATCTCAGATTATATCCAGGATGGAATGCTTGGTTCCTCCTTCTGGGTGGAGCATCTCACAATGGGGTAATGAATCATGAGGCCAAGTGTTGATTAGGCTCATTAACAGAAGATAGTCCGGAGGGAGTTCTCTCTGAGTCATGTGGCAGGACAATGATGGGCCATTAACAGAAAGATAGTCTGGGGGGAGGAGGCAAGGAAACACTGCCCCACCTGATTTCAACAGCTCATGAGGATGGTAATAGAATACACTGCAACCCAGGACAGACTTATTTTCTAGCTTACTTATGAGACAGAGTTTCTAACAAAATGGCAGTAATTTGTTTGGCAGCAAAATCTGGAGCTAGGGGTAGGTATATACATAGAAATATATATTTTTATCTATATGTAATCATATATTTTAATGAGGTATAGGTATCATCTGAACAAATAAATATGAGGAGATAAGTAATTTTTCCAGAAACCGGTTTTCAGGTAGAGTTTATAAAGCAAAGTTTAGGCAAAATTGTTGACTTTGTTGTGTTGTCACTGTATTTCCATAGCTGGAAAAGAAAGTGGCCTCTGTAAAGCATGAAATAGAGGAGACCAACTCTGAATTGGAGACACTCCTTCAGCGACGGGACAGAGAACACCAAGAAGGAGGGAATTTGGTAGCCTTGTTGAGGTCTGATATTGAGCAGTCCAAGGAAGAAAGGTTTGTTCATCTTTGCTTATATAATGCTTAGTGCTTGGGGTTTTTTTGAGGTTTTTTTGTTTGCTTGTTTTCTCACTTCTCATAAAGAAATCAATAACTAGGCAAAACTAAGCCAGCTCAAAATAATAGTGTGGGCTGATGATACTGCTTTTATTTGCAAATTATTTTGAGGTTTTTTAAATTATCAAGCTGTTCTGACATGAAAAGCAAGTTGGTTTTTTTCCCTGCTCTTTTTCTTTCAGTCTGATGAAGACTTTGGTGTTTTGGGGTTTCCACTGTCTTTAATCTTGGAAAAAGCTGAAAAATTGCGAGAGGTTCTGTGACCAAGAGGCTTTCAGTTAGAGTGAATTCGTTTGACATGTCATGGGGATGCATGGACTAGAGAAACTGTCATGCTGAATAAGCTTCTAGAATTCCTTCTCGTCTTTAGGAAACTGGCTTAGTGTTAATCTTAAACCTAAAATATTTTCCTAAATAGAAATAGGGCTTTTGTTGTCAGGTCTGCCAGAACACCTCTAGTTATTTTGGTGTCACTGATACTGTAGTAGTAGACATATCTTCCTTGCTGGTGCTTCCACAGGTACGGAAGGCTGAGATGCTTGTGACTGTAGTGTGATCTACCTGTGGAGAGGACAAAGGTGCTTTGCTGTGCCAGCTCTTTAAAAACAACGTGGGTTTTGTGAGTCATCTGAATGATCTTCACTGATAACTGCCCAACCATGGCAGATACCCATTTTAGACTGTCAGGTTTTCAGTAGGTTCAAAGTGTCTTTCAAACCAAGTGCATGCAATTTTTCAAGTGTTCAATATGCTTTTGTTCTAGGGAAAAACTGCATGAATCTTATCAGCATGTTTTGAAACTGCTTATGGAGGTGGTGAAGGCCACAATAGCTATTGAGGACCTTATCTGTAACAAGATTGGTCTTTGCCTTGATGACAGTCTGGCTTCTGGAGATTCTAAAGAAACTCAGAGTATTATGGAAGAAATTGGATTAATGCAGTATTTTAAAGCCAAAGAAAACCATCACCTAGAAAAAGGTGAGTACAAATCAGCAAACCTGGATGTAGTCAATTCATATTCTTGAAAACTGCCTTTTCATTTCCTTCTGTATGGGTGAAGGTCAGAGAGTATCTCTTTTTGCAATGTTTGTGTCTTTCAAAGTTGCTTCACACTTAAGATAGTGTCTACCAGTGTTCTCTCAGTTTAATTCTTTTAATAGTGCAACTACTAAAATGTTGTTAGAAAAGCCTGGATATGTTACAGGGCAGGAAAGATGGACTTGGTGAATGCAGAGTTCCAGGTCTTGATGTCTAGCACAAGATTCCCAAACCTTGTGAGAAGCCCTCTTGATTTCCACATCAAGTTGTTGATGTGTCCAAGTTTTCACCTTGTAGTATATGTCCAGGACCGTATCACTGTCTGATGTCGGTTATCTGTGTGACCAGTTTTGTGGCTAGCTGTCACTTTTCTGTGTTTTTCAACAGCTTCCTTGTTTTCAGTAGAGGAGCTGCTTGATGAAACTCTCACAGAAGACAACCAGCTGTCTCCAGTGACTGATGAGGTGTCTGAGTTGAGCCAATACTTATGTGAAAGTGTTTTTGCAAAGCCTGAATTGGCGTATGAAAGTGAAGAAACGATACTGAAGATTTGTCATCGTTTGCGCACTGCAGTGGAGAGACTTCTGGAACTGGTTACAGAGTCAACTAAACAAGTAAAGCTTTTTAATTTGTACAGATCAACCTAGTCTAGTGGAAGGTGTCCCTGCTCATGGCAGGGGTTTGGAACTAGTTGGTCTTTAAAGGTCCCTTTCAACCCAAACCGTTCCATGATTTTGTGTATAACACTGAAAATGTGAAATCAGTTTTTAGTCTGTGTATTTAACCTTTTAACAGATCCTGTGGGAAGGCAATAAATTGGTCAACTTAAGTAGATTTAAACTAGGATTTTAAAATCATTTGGTAACTTTAGGAGACCAGGAGTTTTTTTGAGGGGGTTTTATCACACTTCACATTGATGCTTTTTCAACACTGATAAACGGGTTCAGGAAAACTCAGCCCAATGTCAGAATGCTTGGGCAATATGTAGATAGCAGAAACAAACATCCTTGTATTTATATACTGCTTTAATTGTGACAAAAGGAGATGCGCTTAATATCATAGAAGAACTTGAGTATTTCCATACTGAGTTTTGCAGTGTCTAGACTGTGAATCTGGGGTGGATATATGAACACTGTATACATCTGAGGATTGAATTTAGTGTGACAACAATTCGTTTGTTGAGTAAGGAAGTCCCTAATTGAAGAGAGAATTGAAGGGGAAAAACATGTCTGAAATTTATCTACTCATCAGTTATTTTGTGAAACCCAGAGATATGTGTCTGTGTGAAATATATATTCGCTATCTTCAAAAATCCCTCCTAGAATGAGATGCATAAGTATTTACTTTTAGGTACTGATGATGGTTCTACTAAGACATACCTAACTTGTGGTTAAAGCACTTGCCAAGCTATAGCAGGTCTGGGTTCTAGGTGACCCTCATCAGCTGTGATCCAGCATACTTTGCTTACTGGTGGTGTACCTTGGAAACCTGATGATGCATGGACTTCGCTGTCTATTAGACATGACTGAATCTCTTGAAGAATTTAAGTGTAAGGAGGCTTTGAATTTCAAGTGGCTCAGAAAGTGTTGAGTTAAGCAGTTTAGCCGGTAGGGAGGTATTGCTTTTTATGCACAGTGAAGAAACTTACGTTCCTAAGCAAGACTTGTGGCAAAAATACTGGTATGCAAGTACAGGGATTCACCAAAGTGTCCAGAGGTTTTGGGCAAAGCCAGCTTAGTACTAAAATGAAACTTCAAAACTTGGACCTTAGTGCATAAATGTTACTAAATAATTGAGAAGATGTTTGTTGAGATGTCTGCAGTATTATTACATTGCATGTACATCTGAGGTCTGATGCTGGGGAAATTATTCACTTGTAGCTGGAGAAGATGCATGAAAACCATGCGCAGTTTGAGGAAGAATTCAGCCGCTGCAATCGGGAGACGGCCCAGGTGGTGAGTCAGCACCAGGAGCTGATGGAGTGCCTCAGTGAGGAGAGTGAGGCCAAGAACCAGCTGGCACTAGAGCTTCATAAGGCAGAGGGTAAGAAAAGGAAACTGAGTGAGATTGAAGTGTCATTTACTCAGAGCTTGTTCCATCCAGTATCTATGATGTGCTTTCTGTATCCTGGATTTCTTGGGCTCTAAATCTAACAATTATTCTTACTTTCTGAAGATTCTGTTTCTTCAAACCTCAGTCATTGGCAGAGGATGTGTTGTAAGCTCATTCCAGGCCATCAAAGCTTAATGATCCCCATTTGAATTCTACAGATTTAGAGACACTTTTTGATGTGTCAGCCTCATAAAATCTTGATAATCTTAGAATACATTAACTAGTACATTTTATTCCTTAAGATACTTCAAAAGCCTAGCTACAGTATAAACATGAATCATCTTTTACTACTTCCATTTTATGTCACCTTCTATTGTTTAGCAGAAATTGTTTACTCGTGTTTTCAAGCTGTTTTTTCCCAACAGATTAGTTTTTCTATGGCTTTATTTGCATTCTGACTTGGCTTCTAGGCATTATTGAAGGCTATGTTGCAGAAAAAGCTGTGTTAGAAGAGGCCTTGAGCCTGAAAGAGGAATCTGAGCGGCGTCTTGTTGTGGAGCTGGAGAACATGCGGGAACGCTTCCAGGAGCTAACCCAGGAGGAAGCAATTCTTGGTGAGAAGAGACTATAGCACTCCTAGTGCAAAACAAAGTTGTCTTCAGTCAAGGCACATTGCAATGTCTTTCTATCATGGATCAGAGTTTGGCTTGATGACCTAGTGAGCAGCTCAGACTGGTACACAGGTGAGAGGGTCTTCCTGTAAAAGCAGAAAGCTCTGCAGACATGGATCATGGTCATCAGGAGCTTTGTGTCACAATAAAGATGAAATGCCTAAAGGTAGGCACTATCTGTATTCGATACAAATTCTTAGCGATTTAGAAGATGGAATGGATCACAATGCCCTATTCTTGTCTTGTACGTGTGTCTGTGTTTTGATTTCTAGGAACACCTGTTGCTAATGTAGCACAAAAAGAAGGTTCAGGTTTGTAATGACCTTGTTTGTGGATTTTTTTTCTTGCTGTGTTGCTGTAACAGAGTGAACAAATTGATAACTTTTAATTTTAACAATGAGGAATAGTACTTCATAATTAGGCCCAACAGGTTACTGGGTTTATAAGTATGTTGGCCAGAAAAAAGGTTACGACTTCTGTGATGCAAAATTAGGAATATTCAATTCAATTATGAGTATTTGGAGGGAAAAAGATGTTTTGCTGCCATTAGGCTTAAAGTATACTGTGCCACTGTCTTTGTATTTGCCAGCTTAATTTTTTTTGAGGGGATGGAGTGCATTGCAAGCTGGCTGTGAGCTTCTAGTGATACAAAGTGGGCTGTCAAAATGAGTAAATTAAGTTAAAGAAGGGTGAGGTGACATAAAACAGTGAATTAAAAAAAGTACAACAAGAACTGAAGGACGTCTAAGGGAGATGAGAGAAATGTAACTGAATGGATTGGTAGGTCAGAAAAAAGGAAAGCAGAATGGTAGGGAAGGCTAGTAATGGAATAAAAAAGGAAATCAGAAATAAGCAAGAAGGATCCATAGTAATACACTGATTTTGAAAGTCTAGTACTGAAGTCAAATTTGTGGATGCCAAATTGAAAGAGGAATTTTTTTTTCCTCCAGAAGTCTGCATACTTAACTCCTGAGTGGCTAACGTTTAGATCTGATAAATTCATAGTTGCCATGATTGTTTTGTGGTCTACTCAAAATATAATTTTCCTATTGTTTTTTTAGATTAATTTTATTTATACACACACATATATTCATGGATTCTTGCATATTCACTGTCTCTTGTTTCTGGACTTTTTCTTTTCCCCAGAGAGTGTGAGCTGAGTAAACCAAATCAGTCAGGTGAATAAAAAGTTACACAGGTAAATTCCTGTTAGAGTTAAAAAGTTGCACTGAGCTTTCTTGCCCATTACTGTATCTTTATTCCTTCTGTCCATTCATATCTCCCTCAAACACTATTTTTAATTTAACCTATTTTTGGTAGCCACCTCACTGTCCTGAAATTTGCTGCTGCCCTCTGAATGAGAGGGAATGTAGGACCGAGTTGGTTATGGTGTATTTTGGGATTGACATTCTCCCGGGAGCTGCACCCCAGCTCTTGCCAGCAGCTCCTTAGAACTTGAACAGTTGCTTTTGCTGCAGGGGCCGAGTCCTGAAATCCATCCCCTTTCCCCCACCCCAGCCATCTGTAGTACTCTTCCTCAGGTTTGGAATTGTTTGTAGTATGTGGAAAACATGATAAATATAAATCCTATTGTTTGGAGTTGATTGACATGGGCTTATTCCTTGAAAAGCTGACGTCTCCTCCCGTTTTTCATGTGGAGTACTAATGTGAGTAGAATGGCCTTGCTGATTAAAACTCTTTTGGAATGGAGCTTGGTATTTGCTAATGATCTTGGGAGTGGGCGGGAATGTGCTGGCGCCTTTCCGAAGGGGAATTGCATGATGTGAAGTAGCATTAATAAAAAAAATAGCAGGTTTGTCTCTACAAAGAAACAAATCTGTGAGCTGATGATCTATTGGTGTGTTGCTTGAAATTCTATTTATACACTTGGGGAACATGTGCTTAAAAAAAAAAATTAAAAAATTGTCAGAGAGATTGTGCTGAGGTTACCAAAATTTGATATCTGCTTTCTATGAAATACTGCTTATTCCAGGTAAAATCTTTTTGCCTAATTATTTTTTTCAATTAACTTGCTTTTCTGTCTGAGGAGGTGACTCTGTAGGTCAGTGTTACCTAATCAGTATTTTGTTCCTCATAAAGCATTAGTGTTCCTCTGGAAGCTATAAAAGAAGCCATCAACCACGTTTCTTAGGATATAGGAGGCAAAATTCTTGTGCTTTTTTTCCCCAAGTACCAGTTCTTTTCCATCAGGGTCAGTCTACATTCATGACCTTCCTTTGGGTGCCCAAATATCTGTAGCACCTGACCTTGCCCTCCTCTCTGCACCATGTATTAGCAAATACACTAGAGTGCTATTTTATTCACATTATTCCCATCTCCTGCTTGGCAAAACCCAGCTCTTGGCAAAAGGTATTCTCTGTCATGCAGCTATGGCTGGGATTGAGTGTCCTAAGGGAATTCAGGCTACTGTTGGTTTTTTTCCTGCGGTTTTTTTGGTTGCATTGCATGATACGTATGATACATTGTATGTACAATACAGCTCCAAGGGGGTTGGGAGAGAAATTAGGGGTGAGTCTTCATTTCATGCATTCTGCCAGAGCCTGAGTTACATCCACAACCCAATGAACTTGTGATTATTTACTGTGATTATTTAAAAATAACAGAAAAAGTAGGGAGTGTGGCACAGTGATTGCACTGTGCTTATTACATAGGCTGTAATTAATGCTTGGAGTGAAATGTAGTTGGAATGTCGCTGTAATCCACAACAGGATTGCTGTGGAGCTCGAGAGCTTATGTAGTCCATGTTTTTGTCCCAAACTTTCCTTGTTTCTCTTTGTCCAGCTTTTTTTTGTTTCCAGAGCCAGAGACTTCACAGACCCTGCACGTTGTTTTCCATTATTCTCCCTGTGGTGACATTTTTCCCAATGTGTAGTGTACATGTTGTTGCATCATTCCAAGCCTGTTACACTTATCCTTTTATACACAAACATGGAAATTTTCATGATTTTTTGCTTAGTTTCAAGGGTCTAGAAATGTCGTTAAATACCTGTGGATAGTGAAGCCCTAGAAAAAATGTTATAGGTAGGCTGTGGTATCAAAGATTTGTAAGAGCAGCTTGTAATGACAATTAGGTTAGAAATCACTTCCATTGAGTTGGTCATACTTCAAAAAGGGAATTGTCTGTTCTGGAAATTGGGCTGGATGATTTCTTCAGGTCCTTGTTGGATCATAGACTTACCTTTAACCTATGACCAAAAACATTTGAGGTGAATAATGGAACCTTTGAAAAGTAAAACCATGAGCTCTTGCAGGACCTTGCTTTGCTACAAAATAGACAGACTTCTTTTTATGCTCAGGTTACTAACTATATTGACATTGAAGTAGCTTTTCTCCAAGAGTGTTCACAGTAGAGTCTCAGTTTTGGTCTCCTAAACAGTGTATTCAGTGCATCCAACTGATTGAAAATGCAGTTTGTAGCTATAAATTTAACTCAACTCTTGGTAACTTAAATAATTTGAGCTATGTACACTTCCCTATTTTGGTATTTCTTTTGCAGTCTGCATAGGGAAAGTATGTGCCATTTTTTTTCCCAGGTGTTTTCTTCCCTTTGTAACCTCAGAACTGGACTGATTCTCAGTAAGCGTGATTTTTCTCGGGGTTTTAATCCCCACTCAGGTTCATAGAAATACAGTAATTTTGTTTTTTCATAGCAGCTGGCTTCAGGGTCAGGCTGGGCACCAGTGGCCACTAGAAAGATGGACTGGGTGCTGCCTCACCAGTATCGATGGCAGCAGCAGTATCCAGCATGGCATGAGGCAGGAGTAATGGAGAAACTGGCCCAAGACTGGATATTGGATGTCTAAGGAGGATCTTGGTGTGAGAGTTTAGAGGAACTGAGAATTCTGTATTGGATGGCTTGATTAAGGAGAGATTAGGGACAGAAAGGTGGCAAGGATTTAGGGTAGAGCAGTGTAGGATGTCTCTTACAGCCCACCTCAGGAATAAATACTTTTCTTTGTTTTGATGGTGTCCAAAATACCCAAATTTAGTCTCATCTGAAGCATTTGACTTTTGTACCCTGCACTGACAGCTCTTATTATTTTTGTGTTCTTACTCAGGTTTACTCAAAGAAGTAGAATTTTTGTCAAAGGAGAAACTTGAGCTTCAGTGTCAGGCAGAAAAGGACCATTCCAACTTACGCTCTCAGATGAAGATTTTGGAGGTGGAACTGGAAGAGCAGCTGCACAGTAACCAAGATCTGGCTACACAGTTACTGGAGGTTGCTGAATTAAAACAGCAAATTGAAGTTCTTGAAAAACAGCTTAAAAATCAGCGGCAGTTCATGGATGTAAGTAAGAGACCACATTTTCATGGGTTTGGAGGTAATAAATTCTCATCCTGGTTTTGAGACATGGAAGGTGGTTCCCAAAACGGGCTGTTTTCAGTTTTGGTTGAAATTAAGACTTTGGTATTCTAGTTTCATAAAAGAAAAAAAAAAGTTAAATTTTCAATTCCTTTTTTGTAGTATTGCAGCGTAATTTTTCCTTTTTATTAATTAATAATTGTAGTTTATATGTACGTTGCAGTCAAAAAGGTGCTTTCTCTTTTTTTTTTTATTCCCTGTAACTGTAGACATGCTTTCAGGACTACTAGAAGGTAGTCCTGATTAGTTATTAATAATTAGTTAATTATTTTTTAAATTAACAGTTTCTTCACCACAAAAACAAACCCCAAATTATTCTTGTACTCAAGATTGTAATGAAATCTTCAAAAATATTTTGATTCTCTCTGGCTGGGTTTACAGGAACAAGCCATAGAAAGGGAACATGAACGCGATGATTTTCAGCAGGAAATTCAGAAATTGGAAGAACAGTTAAAACTGTCAGCAAAATCACAGACTTCAGGACAGTCCAGAGAGCATAGGGTGAGTAAAATCAGAGTTGGTGGCCAAAGGAGTTTGTTTATTACAATTAAATACCAAAACTGTTTGTTCTTGGGGGTCTAGCTCTTGGGAGACTTTTTTCCTCTGTTATGCAGAGAGCAGATCTTTCCCCAGCTGATTGAACTACATTTAGGCAATGAGGGTACACTTACATTATTTGTTATAGAGATGGAAAGAACTGTTGTATGTGCTTTACACTGAAGTTTCTGAGTCTGATTTAAGTGAACTAAGGAGGACAACGCTACAGACACTCTGCTCTAAGAAGTGCTTCTGAGGAATGATTTTTGGGTTCTAAATATGTTTATTTTTTTAATCTATAACAATTGTAATAGAGATGTCCTTTGTCTGCATGCCTCATCCTATTTAAGTTTATAAATGAGTCCTTTTTTGCACATGTTCATTTGTTTGATGCTTGGCTTCAAAAATTAACTTTTGCTTTTTTTTTTCTTTTGGTTGGTTTTTTTTCACATAAATGAACATTATACAGAACTATGAATTGATTCTACAGGTATGGAAAACAGTATGAATGTCTCTTTTTCCTTTCAATCCCTTCTAGATATGCTATAGCTTTTTTCCTCCTCTTGATATGTCAAGGCATGACTCAGCATGACTTGGAGCTAAGGATACAGGTTTTAGGGTGGCAGAATTCTTGCAGGGAATGAAGAACTGCTTTCAATTTAATTTCCTGTACATAAGTACTTAGCTCTCCTGGCTTATTGCTCAGAGGTGTTACAGGCAGTTATTCACTGAAACAGCCTTTTGGTATGAAAGGAGAAGTTGAGGTTTGGAGCATGAAACAATGGTACTGGAATGGTGATGATAAAACTGTGCTTTAGCCTTCAGCTTTTGTTTGTGGCCTGGCTCTTACCAAAACTTCAATGTGTAAGCTACTTAATTTCCTTTCCATCTGTCTATTTATGTATAGTTTATGGAACTGTGTACCTCAGTGTGAGGTGTACATCTGTATCTTTGATATGAATGAATTTCCACTGAATGAATTTTCCATGCTGGAGGGCATAGCTGAAAAAAAATCAATGCTGTAGCTTTGCAACCTCTCTCAGAAAGGATGAAAACTTACTTGGAGAAAAACACACAAGGATGGTAACTAAGTAAGTGACATTTGCGGGTAGGGTGAGGTATGCAGGTATTCTGTGCCAGGAAATGTCAATATTTGTTCAGTTTTTTTAATGCAGCTGTAACATCAGTAAGTGCTTAACTCGAAACCAAATCAGCTCAAGTGAACTCCTGATTTCTGCATGTAGCAGTTACAACAAGTTTCCCTCTCTGGTGTTTACTAGGTTCAAGGTATGTGTGAGTGGGATTATTTTGTACAAAGAGTGTTGACAGGTTCTTGGGAGCTGCAGTGTGCACTGTGAGAGTGAAGGTTATAAAAGTGTTTTCTCAGCTACAGGATTGCAGCACCAGCTTTCTAGCAATGTAGTGTTATAAACATGCTTTTTATGTCAGAAGTGTCATAGTTTTGGGATTCTGATGCCAAAATTTTGTAGAATTCGAAAGATTAGACTTCTAGAAGATTTGCGTATACCCAAAAGCTTTACTGTAAGGCTTGTGTTATGGTTAGCCATGATTAGTTGCTGATGAGAGCAGAAGGGAGTAAGATCCGTATACAGTCAAGGAAATGTTTGTGCCTGTAAGCAGTTGAAAATGTAATGTTCAAAACTTTCGGGTTTTGTAACCAGTCTGTTACACTCTACCTGCTTATTAATTTGACTCTTCTCCATTTGCTCAAGCATGTTTTGCTGCTTTAGTAATATCTGCACAATACTTTGAAGATGTAAAGATCTATATTAATGCAAAGAATTTTTATTTTATAATGTTGAAGTGGGATTTGCATAAATTCAGACACTTTTTGATGAACAAAACATTTATTTTGTAAAATCCCATCTTCCTTGCTCATGGGTATTGACTAAATTATTTCTCCTTTCCCGCTGCTCCCCTGCCTGAGCTTGCTTTCACTATGCTAAATGACTTTATTGCACCCTGAGGTAGTCTATCTATCACACCAAAGCTCCTAGCCTTGCCTTCACCTTGATTACTGGGATGAATGAATGACTGTTTTCCTGCAGCTAAAATTCAAAATGGGTATCCTCTTCATATTTAAATGATTTTTGGAAAAAGACGTACTTGTCCTACGTTGACTCCTGGAAATCTCTGATTGCATATTTATCCTTCAGTTCTTGGTATCTTCCTTTAAACTGGAATTCCTTGGAATATTGGAAGAGGGTTCTGAGGTTACAGAAATAAATCCAAAGCTATTATTAATAATTCATGTAATCTTGGTGGGTTTTTAATCTCATAACCAACTAGCCCCCACCACCAAAAGGCTCCTTTGAGAGTATACCTTCATCTAGTGCTTCATGAGAGTACTGCAAGTGTTGAGAGAGTAATCACACGTGTATCTAAGAGCTGCTGCATTTGGAAAACAAGATTTCAGAAAGCTAACTTTTTCATACTTTCTATGCATATTTAGTTTTATTTTCACCTGGGATTTTAGCACTACTTTAATCCATAGTAAAACCTGCTTTAACACAAAATTACTCTCGCTTTCAACTGGAAGGAAATTTGTTCATATTGCCTGAATATCTGTATACTGTAATTCTGTGTAGGTAGAATCTTTGCAAGCAGAAATAAAAGAGAAGATGGGTGATTACAATAAACTGTTACTAGAAAAGGAGCGAAAACACCAAGAAATTGCAGCTCGTGATAAAGAGATAGAAAACCTGGTGGCACAGATCCAAGAGCTGAAGCTCAGTGGTGCTGAGGTCTCAAAGACTGTACACAGCTTGGAACACCAGCTGCAGAAAATGAAGAAAGTGGAAACTGAACTGAAACAGGTGATTTTTAAATCCTTATATAAATGGGTTTGGCATTACATGACAGTGGCTTTATGGGGGTTGTCAGTAGTGTTTGCGATGCTGTCTCGCACTCAGTGGTGAGTTAAATTGGTGAATTAATGGCACATATTACAGCCACGGTGTTGGGGTTTTAGGAGTTCTCCTAGGTTTTTTTCTGTTAAAGGAATTTTCCCCCCATACTGTTGCTAGGAGGACAATTGCTGGGTACTTGAGGAAAACAAAGAGCTACCCATTGGGGGTGGGGTGCACCTGGCTACTCTTTTATTTTCACCTGGGTGTGTGGGCAGTTCGGTCCCCTAACGCCGGAGAGGGAAGCTGTTTTTTTGTCGGCTGTTTTTTTTTCCTTCTGCGGAGAAAGACCCCAGGATCCCCGGCTCACCTTCCCTGCCCCGCTGGGGGCCGGGCCGTGGCCGCCCTGCCCCGCCGCTGCTTCGAGCCTTCGCTACGTTGTAGCCCTGCTCGGCCTGCCTGCCCAGGCCTCCAGGGGGTTCTCCGTTAGGATACACCTCGTCTGCCATCCTGGATTTGTGCTCATCCCTGCCGTTCCAGCCTGCTGTTCCCAAGGGTCCAGCCGGACACCAGGATCGGCTCCCCAGGGGCTTGTGAAGCTCCTTTGTTCCATCCCTCCCGGGATCCCAGACCACCAGAGCCGCGTGCTCCCCGAGCTCGCTCCAGAGCGCCCCCTGCAGCCGCGGGGGAACCATCGCACCTGCCCTGCTCACCGGGAGCCGCCAGCGCCCCTGCCGGCTGCGAGCGGAACTGCACCCGAGGGGAAAGGGCCTGACAGCCGAGAAGGCTGGCACTGGGTTTGTGATTGTTTGCTGTTACTGCCATAGTTATTGTTGTTTGTTTGACTGGTTATACACATATAGATAAATAATAGTAAAGAACTGTTATTCCTATTTCCCACATCTTTGCCTAAAAAGCCCCTTGATTTCAAAATTATAGTAACTCAGAGGGAAAGGGGTTACATCTGCTATTCCAAGGGAGACTTCTGCCTTTCTTAGCAGACACCTGTCTTTTAAACCAAGACACACAGTTTTAAATAATCTCTGGTCCTACAAACTCCTTAAGTCCACTATAAAGACTTACATACTACTTGTAAGTAGGGTGTCCTTAGGTATTACTTACAGGACTTGAGTAAGGCTTACTCAAAGCCCTGGTATAGAGGCTGCTTTTGACAGTTGTCGTGTTTGCTGCTTCAGAGCTACTCTTGTGCTTGTCTGGAAGTTTCTGAGAAGGTAGTGTTACTGAATATCAAACATTGAGGGTCTTCAGTAAAGTACCTGTGTTTAAAATGAAATTATCTTAATCTGTACCCCTTCTTGCTCTGTCTTTGAAGCCAGATCTGTTTGCCATAGTCCGAAACTTCTAGTGCTTTGTTACTACTACAGAGTTAATCACAGCCTAGAGTTAAGAATTTCAATCCATTTAGCAAAATTTACCAAACATCTGAGTAACTTCTTCTACCTGAAGAAGTTTCTATCTGAAACTGAATGTTCCGTTTCCTCCCAACAATTTTCCTTGGTTGAGTATTGTTAAAAGCTTTGTGGAGATCTTGTTGTCTACAGTCATGTAATATGGGCTTATAAGAAGGTGGAGTCAGACTAGAAGGTGCAAATGAAAGGATGAGAAGATACGAGTATAAACAAGGGAAATTCCAATTAAATGGAAAGGGGGAAGTGGTCACACTGGGGGCAGCCACTCCTTAAAGGAAGCTCAGAGTTGCAGTGGTGTCTCTGACTGGGAGATGTGAGAATTGCCTGAGCAGAGCCAAGTTGGTTGTGCTTTGAGTTGGAGAACTCTAAAGACCTTTCCCAGCTGAATTTTTTCTGTGGTTTTATCCAAACATACAAAAGCCATGCCCATTTAATTTCTGTCTGCCTTGGTGTGGATGGAGACTGTGGTGCTGCTTGCTGTTGGCAAGTTTCTCTTTCCTCTGGAGTCTTGGCTTGCTGTTAAACAGGCTTTCTTTAACCATGTGAATTCAGAATATTCTTTTAGTTGTCTGAATGTCCCCATCAGTTGGTGTTTTGTAAATACCTTAAATAAGCCAAACTCTTGAGTTTGGTTTTTCTTTTTTTTTCTGAGAAACTAATTAATCCAATCTAAACTAGGCTGTACTATTCATTTTGCTACCTGTAAGCATTGTAATAGCTTGTCTTGAAGCAATTTTGTGCAGTTAATAAGTTCCAGTGGAGCACTAACAACAATTACATGCCATGGTATTTTTCTATAAAAATACACTTGATGTGAATGATAATTGCAGAGTTTTATTGTCCCCCAAATTCCAACATATGAAAAATGCATGTATTGCAGGTGATAGAGAAATAAGGAATAGGTCTGGAAGTAGAAGTCACAGCTAACAGATCCATTTGCCCTGCTGTGATGTGCATGGAGCAGGTCTTTGTTTTATCCTGCTCTAATTCCTTTCAGTGGTTCATGTTGCTGATATGTAACATTGAAGCTCCTGGATAGGGTTGTGCTGGGGGCGTTGCTCATCCTTTTGCTTGAGACCTAAGAAGTGGGGCTAATTTAGGGAGTAGGCTCTCCTGTGGATTTTGGGATTCATTGAAGAAGACACCGCATTAGACTACATGTGAATGACCACCCAGAACGTTTTACAGTGAAGGTGCATTATATACAGCCCTGATTTTTGCCTGGTTTGCCACTTGATTTTGCTGGGTCACTGTAGCAACCTCAGGACGTGGCAACTAGAGAAGGCCAGGAGGAACTGAACTCTTGTGTGCAGGGCTGTACTGACACTGCACACTTGCAGCTTTGCTGTCCAGGAAAGGCAGGGACACGGGAGCTAAGGCAGCCCACTTCTGCAGGAGTCTGGGTTGCACATTGTTGCTGAAGAGTTTTGGTCAGTGATCAGTGTGGTTTGGGTACCGTATTTAGTTGATAAAAAACACCAAAAAAAGAGGCTCTGCTGTTGCTTGGGCTTTGGTTTTATGTGTGTTCTTTCCTGAGGAGCTGCCAGAGGGGCTGGTTGATATCACAGGTTTTATGTGAGGGCAAGAAAAATTTCCATTTTTCCCTTATCTTTTGATACTGTGATACGGTATTAACTTTGCAATTTATTTTTATTTTTTTAATTGCTACTACTTTCAGTTTACAATCAGAAGATGCTAGCTATGTACTCTGGGTCTTAGATCTCTTGAACTAGAGAGAAGATGGTTAAATTTATGTATTTTTTTTACAAATCATACAATGAGTCTAAAATAACATATTAAAGATATGTGCATTAAACTATGAGCAGAGTAAGTGTTGAACAGCAGAGGGAATTACTGCCTTAGGTTTCTTGTCCAGCTTTACTGTATGAAGTACAGATATGTAGGCTTACTGTGATGCCATGAAGATTTTTTGCCTTTTCTTTTATACCCCTATTATACCTTTTATACAACTTCTGTATTCTTAGTGCTTTTTTAGACTTAGTTACATTCTTAGACTTGTTTGTCAAGCTGAGAGACTAAACTTTTTAGAAGCTTAGAAGTAGTTAGGGATCAGTGTGCCCCAGACCCCAAGGTGCTCTCCAGAACACATTCTGTAAACTAAGATAGAACCATCCAGGGGAAGGCTCCTTGGGGAGGGGGGCTCACTTGAGCCTCTCATTGGGGAATTTGATAGATATGCTAATTAGTAAGACCTATAATGTTATACCAGATCTTTTGGGGGGGGATTGCAGGGTGCATTTTGGTGCATTCCACCTGGATGTAGTGCACCTAAAGATCCTTAAAATAAATACCAAGGTAAAATGCCTTTTCCTCTTCTAACTGTGTTTGACTCTTGATTTTAAGACCAGGAAAAGGCATCAATTGTTTGGACAATTCCCAAGTGAACCTTCCCTCCTTGGACTGACCCAGCTCTCGAGAAGGACTGTGAGAGAAGGAAGATCAAAAAAGAATTTTTTAAATAAAAACACCATAGCTTGGCAGATCACAGGTTGGACAAACTCAGTCCTGCTTTATCACAATCTGACTGAACTTAATGTATTTATGACTAGGTTTTGATCTACCCAGAACTCTTAATTTCTTAAATTGTGTCCATCTGTCAAATTTAGTTTGGCACATATACGGTATCATAAGAAATTTGGAAATGGCTATAAGGCCAAGATGTTATGTTCTTAAATGTATAAAATGCTGTGTAACTGAGAAAGTATAATTATCATTGAATGCTAAATTTTCAGAAGTTTTAAACTTGGATTACAAAAAATAAAGGGGTAAAAACATTCAGTTGTTTTGAATTCCTGTTTATAGGCCATTGGGATTATGTACTTTTCTTGTACAGGGTGTGTCAGGGTCGATGAAGTGTTTCGGCAGGATTGTCCTGGTTAGGTAGGTTTGTATATTAACAGCAATTCTGACATTAAAAAAATCTTTTTCCAGGATAAAGAGGCATTGCAACAGCAGCAGTACAACAACCTGATGCAGATCTCTGCCCTGCAGTCTAAACTGGATGAAGCGAGGCACCGAGTCCCAGTGGATGGCAACTCTGCTCCGGTGCTGAAGGAGCAGCTACAGGCAGAGCAGGAAGCACTTCAGGTCAAGGAGAGAGAGGTGAGTGTTTTGGGAAAGTCCTGCAGACTTTGAGTTGCTTTAGCCTCAACTAACCTTCCTTTTTCTTGCTTTGTTTTGTGTCCATCTCCCTTCCTGCTGGAAATGGTCTTGTGATTATTCACATAACTTTGAGACTGATCAGTATCAGTTGTTAACTGATTTTCCTTTCCTTCCAGAGTTGAAGTGGGTAGATAAGTTTTTGTTTGAGAGTCAGGGATAATTCTTTTAAGACCAGAAAGGGCAATTACCTGCAATGGTGTAATTTAATCTGTTTTGAGAGAATGTTTGTGATGAGTTTTTGTGTCAAGCTAAGAAGAAACAGAGAAATTGGTCCCAACATTTGGAACTTTTATTGGATTTACATGTATAGATGCATACACAACCCCACTGTATGTTTATATTGTTACTAAATAATTATTATAATATCTGTGATATAGAAACATAGTCCAGTTAAATGGTAGTGTTTACTACCATTCATGTGAAGAAGAAAAACAGGAGTGATCCTTCAGTCTACACCATTCTTTCAAGAGCAATAGAAGATAATAAAAATTAATTTCTTACAGATGGACTTCCCATTTCTCTTATGAAGTTTTATTTCAACAGTCATAATCCCCAAAGCCACTATTACCTTGCTACCCATTAAGGCAAGAGATGATAAAAACATTACACTGCAGAGAAAAGTGTGGTTATTGAATCATCTCTTTGTTGTCTGTGTTACTGGGATTGGCACTGTAATGCTCATTTCTGGCTTCTGGGAGGAGAAGGATGGTGTTTATATTGGCTGCTTGTCATTGTTGCACATCAAATGATAGTATGTCTCATATTGTTACATCAAATGACATCAGTCAAGCCTTGATCGTTCACAGTACAGATTAATGGATCTTTGTGAGCAGATAGTTTTGTTTTGTTTTTTTTTTTCTTTTTTTTAAAAAAAGAAAACAGAAATCCACCTTTGTAGTACTTTGGTTTTGCAGATGAGGAGCTGGAACACAAGCTTCTCACTCTCTTTTTATGTCTCAGATTGAGGAGACTGACAGCCGGACTGACAATCTCACAGAGTCAGACCTGAAACCAGACAGAATTTACCTGTGAGAATATTACAGTGAAATTTTGCAGCTTTAGTAAAACTCACAGAGAAGGCCAAGATGATAATTAATAAGAGAAGATGTTCTGGACACAAGGAAAGGATGTTCTTGTTATGGGACATTGAGAGTGTACAAGGAAGAACTTGTGAATAATATGTAGCAACTATACTTTTGCTTGTATAGCTGATTGTTTACTGCCTGAATGGTCATTGTTTGTTAGGCAGCCTTGTCATTGTTTGCTAAGCAGCCAGTCTTAAATTAGGCCACAGCCACTGTGAAGAGGTATAAGAATAGCAGTAGAGAAAAGAAAAAATCTTTCTACCTCTTTTGACTATGGATTATGACTAGTGTGGCTTTTATATGCGCCTTGACAAAAGCTACATCAGATATTTTATTAATGCAGGTTGATTAGTTTAAATCATTGAATTTGCTGAAGTTACTTTTTGCCATTAAATAATACGATAAATGAAGTTTTATCTTAGAGCACTTAATTGAAACAACTATGCATATTTTTTTTAGATTGCAAACTTGCTAGACCAACTAGAACAATATAAAGATAACCTGAGCAAGAAAGATGAGGAGATATTGCAGCTGAACTTGCAGTTAGAGATACAAAAAAACCTTAATACTTCCAACATCACCCAGCTTCAGGCAGAGAATGCACACTTGAAGGTAGGTTCCTTTAGCCTTAGTGCACTGCCTAAAATGTCAGAGACCTGCTTTCTTGAGAGTGTTGAAGTCTTCATCTCATGATGTTGTAAACAGATGTTTGGGTTGTTTCTCTTGCCAGCAGAATGTTGTGTTACCTTTACAAGACTGATGCTGGGTGTATTGCAGAACCAAAGCCCCCCCAGTATTCTCGATTCATGCTCATAGCATTATCTTATACAGTGATTTGATTTAAATCAAAGCTGAGGTTATTTTCTGGGTTGGGGCAGTCCAACACAGTGGTGCAAACCCAAAGAAGCTGTAGTCGTGTCCCTGAGTTCATCATTACAGTAAAGAGGAGAATGTTTAAATAAAGCCCCTAGTTCTGTTGTGCCATTAGGTTGAGAGACAAAGTCAGTCCTTTCTAATGAGATGATTGTTTTTTCTGGTCAGGAGGATCTAACAAAACTTCATGTGAAGCAAAGTCAGGACCTGGGTATTAGTGATTCCTCAGCTTTGTCATTCCCACAAGCACTGCTTGAAGAAAAGAATCAAGAAATCGATCACTTGAATGAGCAGATGAAGAGACTTCAGCATGAGCTGCAGAATGCTCTGGAGAATAAAGTAAGAGTGCTTATTGTAAGAGTGTTCATTGCTTGATTTTTGGGGGAAGCAAGGTGTGCAGATTCTTATTGTAAATGAAATCTGTTTGATAATTCTCTTAGGAAAGCAGGGATTATTTTGAAAAGTTACCAGCTGAAATGTGTGTTTCTTCCTGCTGTTAAATGTGTGATTTAATGCCTGTGTGATTCAGATGAGAAATATAAACTGTGTGCAATAATAATTCTCTACATACAGTAATATTCAGTCCTTATCCTTTTGCTTAGGTTGCAGAAGACCAAAAACCTGAAATTGAAGAACTCAGATCATTGGTCGAGCACCTTCGTGTTGACCAGGAGAGGCTGCGCAAGGACAAGGATGACGAGGTGGAGCAACTCCATGGAGTAATTGAGAAGCTTCAAAAAGAGCTGGCACAATTTGGACCAGTATGTCATGAAGATAGTGACAACCAAGATTATTTCTATGAAGGTGCATTGGGACAGTCAGTGGAAAACCTTCAGAATGAGTTGAAGAAGGAACTGGTAGATTGTCAGGGTGATCCTGATCCAAACAGAAGAAATGCATCACTACTCTCCAAAGTGAGAGAACTTCAGGAGGAACTGGAGCTTGTCTCAGCTTCTAAAGAAGCTCTGCAGCAGCAACTGGAAAAAAAGGAATTGCAGCACAAAACAGAAGTGGAAAATTTGGGGAAAAAATGCCAACAGTTGAGAGAGTCATCAGAGCAGTCTGTTTCAGAGCTCACCTCCCTGAGAATCCAGCACCAGGCACTTCAGGAAGAATACAGAGTTTCCCAAACTTGTTTGTCTCAGAGAGAGGCTGAGACAAAGATGACTACATCTCGAGTTCAAGAACTTGAAGATAAGGTGAGAGAAAGGGAAGCAACTATTCTAGAGAAACAGATGCAAATTAAGACAATGGCAGATCAAAGAGAAGCTGACACAACTGAGCTGCAGTACTTAACAGAAAAGGCAGCAGAGCTCCAATCAGAGTTGGAAAAGAGAGATGCAAGTCAGGCACAGGATGTTTACGGTCTTCAGTTAGAAGTTTCTAGACTTGATTTCCAGGTGCAAGCCCTGAATCAGAAAGAAGTAGCTTATCAGAGAGAAATCAAGGAACTTCAAGGGAGCACTGCAAAACTGGAAGGTGAAAGCAAGGCCCATACGGAAGAGCTTGAAGCCTTACGATTGGGAAGAGCTGAAGTTCTTTCACAGTTGGAATCTTACAAGCTGAAGGAGCAAGTAGATCATGAAGAGACTAAATTTCTCAAGCCATTCTGCCAGAGAAAAAGAAAAGATGTAGCCCTTAAAAATGGAATGGAGGAATTAGAAGCCAATATTGATCAGTCATTTGGAGTAGTGGCTTCCCCTACTGCTAAACTGGTACATTATTTGATTTTTAATAGTATTATTTGTGGAGATTTTTAAGAATAATCTATTTCTAGATTAATAGATTGAATACATTTTCCCCATTTTAATTTATTTTGCCTGTGAGAGTAGTTACTAGGTTATATTCCTTCCTTTCTCTCCACCTGTGAGCTCTTCCCAGCTTATTTTTTTTCCCTCCTGATCTGTTGAGGAGGGAGAGTGAAAGGGTGGGCATCTGCAAGCCAAGCAATGAACCCACCATTAGCTACCAAGACTGTTTGCCATCCTTCATGGCTGTATTGGAGAACTACTTGAAAACACTTCATCATGTCTCCTTTTCTTTTCAGAAATTCTTATTTACTGTGACTCTTTCTTGTAATTATTCTGAGTTTTTCCTAGAACCATTTCCTCCAAGTAACCTAATTGTCTTAAATTCTCATTAAATCATTCAATTTTAGAAAGCAGTAGGACTCAGATTACCCCTTTTTTCAGAGAGCTGTAGAAATCTGTCATACACCAATTTACTGTCTTTAAAGGCTGGTTTACAGAGGTGATAAGTGCTAGTTAAGAGGGCTTATATGAAGAGTTTGAGCACACAGGAGAGGAAAAACGTTCCGTGTCAGACTTATGTGGAATTTCAGGGCCCTGCTTGGCAGTATGATATAATAATCACCCAAGGTAGTTGACTTACTTAAAAAAATGATAGGATAATTGCTATGTATAATGACATGTTTATTTTAAAATGGAAATGAAGAGAGTAGCTATGCAGAACATGTGATCATTCCTGGTGTTTATATTTTTATTTGCGTGGAAGTTCAAGTTTGGAGCGCTGCCATCAGTGCCTGGGTGGGTCTGTCATTCAGGGTCTGTCCCAGAAATCTCTCATGAAAAGGAGACAGGTGGGAAAAGTGTTGAATGACCCATGCAGATTGGTATACTTCAGACCATGGAATGTGTCTGTACTAGGCAGCAGACTTCCAATCCAGTGACTGCTGGACCATGTTGCTTATACAGGTAGGGATTGTCAGATCCCTGTTTAGAAAACAGAAGTAATTTAGGATCCAGTGAAGAGAGAATTGGTAACATTTTGAAGGATATCAGGGAATGCTGGAATTCTGGGGGCAGTTAAGTGATTTAAAAATCACTTTTCAAGTAGAAACTCAGACTCTGAAGTGTTTAAATTGATGTTTATATGTCAGTATATGTATTTCCAGGTTTAAGTGCTAGAAGTTTTTAAGTAGGCTGAGGAGGGATAATTATCAAATTGGAGAATATGTTGAATCAAAGTGAATAAATTACCATGTTTTCAAGCATTCCTTACAATAGACTTTTTCTATGGATCTAGTTCATCCTAGTATTAGAAAAAGTAATAATATTCACAGCACTCTTAGAGGAGCATAGAACCTCTCCTGCAGTTATGCTTGGGTTCAAAAGTGGAAACAATATGAAAATTAGGAAATGTATTAAAATGAAAGCTGGAGGAGCAGCGAAAAGAGTCAAGTCCTGGCAGCTAGCACTAGGCTTAAAACAGATGATTAAGAGGGATGATTAACACAAAAGGATTTAGGTGATGGTCTAAAATGAGAGGGATAACAATTACTCACTGTATCTGACAAACTAACAGGCATGGAGGATGAAATGAAATTTCCATGTTGACAGGTTTAAAATAAACTAAAATATCTTCTCAAATAGTGCATTATTTAGACTCAGTCACAGAATCAGAGTGATTTTATCTTGAAATTACTTAAAGTGATTGAAGGAAAAATCAATCAATTCTAACAGGTCTTTTTTTAAGTGCATGTTTCTCAGTTTGTAATCATACTCAAATTCCATTAAACAATTAATGTGTTATTTTGTTATAGGAAAAAGATGAAGTTATGTTTGACTTGACATGTCACAATAAAAATCCAAAAATGCGGATTAAGCAATTACAAGAAAATGCCTTGCACCAGGAGTTGGACATGATCCACAGCTCTGAAGGGGATCAAGATTTGAAAAAGTATTGCCAGCAAATACTGGAAATTCATCAAACTCCTGATTCACCAAAACACAATTGGAACATAGACGAAGAGACTCCAAAAGATTTCCAGAATTTAATTGCAGGTATGTCTTCATGGAGCTCGCCTGAGGTCATGAGAAAGCAAGATATAAGCATGGAACTTCAACCAGTTCTTCACCTGACACCCTTCTCAGAAGCTGAAAACACAGATTTTGAAATTGTACACACAAGGTCATCCCTGCAAGGAGATAATTCCGTATCACTGGGATATTCTAACCTTGATGAAAATGGCAGTGGGGATGCAGCAGTGGGAGTAGATAGAAAATCTCCAGCTTTCTCTGGAAGTACCTATTCTGTTGATGATGATGATGAAGATATGGAGAAGAAGATTCTGGTAAGTGATATTTCATGTTTGATTTAACTCTTATTAAACAAGACTGCTCAGCTCTGTCCCCTTGGGATCACTGAGGGGCCACGGGCTCCAAGTAGTAGAAACCTACACACTGCTGGGAATAGGTCCACTAAAGTTTTGGGCATACAATTATTAGTTCCTCTCTTACTGTGATAATAACTGATAAATTTGTGATAACACTTAATGTGCCAGTAATTGAGCTAAATCTGTAAAACCTTTGCTACCACAGTACTCAGTGTACTGTAACAGCTCCCTACTTCTTCAACAATCTGTTGTTGAGTGTTAGAAGTGAGAGTGTTGGAGTGTGAGAGTGTCTTTTAAAACTGGAGAACAGAGGGTTTTCTTTTTATTGACAGTATTATATATATATTGTATACATATACTTACATGTTATCTTCCTGTGAAATTACAGAATAGACAAAGTCTGTACTTCAGAAAATTTATCTTTAGCTGTATATTTTTGTGCCTTGCTTTGATGGTTAAGTATAAATACATGTATCTTTCTTAAGACTATTAAAAGAGGAAAAAATTGAGATGGAATGGCTGCCAGAGAGCCCCAGTGTTGCATTAACCGTGGTATTTGCCATCTCTAACACTTGGATCAAGTAGGCAGTTGCTAAAATCCGCACTAGTTACAAAGTTGTCATAAATGCAGAAACCAACAGCTGGGTTCAGAAAACCAAATTAACGTGAAAAATTTATTCTCAAGCAGATGAGAGAAGCTGGTAGTCTGACTTTAACCCCTTCTGATTTACAAGATTATGAAAGATCAAGAGCATCTGCGATGAGCGATGGATGTGGCAGCAGTAAGTTGAACTTTGTAGATTCCTTTTACCTTTTGTTAACTTCAGTATTCAAACATGTTTCTCCTTTCTCCCATTTTCTTTTACTGTGGGTCTTTTATTGGAAAGCTATGCCTTTGTCAGGTGCTTCTTTGTTTAAAAAAATACATATATATATATATATGTATGTTTGTGCCTGCTTTTACCCTTTCATCTCTACATACAGAAAAGAGGCAGGGGGTTTAAGTGAGTCCTGACTACAACACTCTTTCTGGTTCTGAGGGCAACTTACTGACTTTTAACTTGTTTAAGTTAGTTAAGATTTCAACCAGCCAACCCACTCTAACCCTGCATTCATACGAGCAGAAGAAATCATGGTTATTTTGCAAGTGGTTGTTCTAGTTTCAAGTTCTTTCCATATTTATAACACTTTCTGGGGATGGGGGGTTGTCTCTTCCTTCAGATACCAGCTCAAATTTGGTAGCTAATCTAAAGCAGGAGCTACAAACATCAGATCATCTAGATGCCAATGTCACGGCTTATCTGCAATACCAGGCAATGATTCCAGATATTACGGAATCAACAAAAGAAAAGGAAATACTTTCACCACAGATGAAGGTAATGTATGATTAATATGAGCATACCAGCAAATTAAAGCTGGACAGCAAAAATTAAATGCTAATAAAAAATAGCTGCTACATCTACACTGAAAGCTGTTCTGTAATGGCTTAAACTTCAAGTTGATTATGGTTCTTGCCCTTGCATCTCTTGTGACAACATTACTGACATTTGCTTGTACTTGCTAGAATTGAACTAGTTTTTCTGGGACAGCACTGGTGCTGTTTTAGAATGTGGGGGTATAAGGACTGGTTAATCTGCTTTATGGGTTTGCCTTGGAGGCTTCACAGAAAGTTGTTTCAGAAGCAACCAAAGCTGGCTGATGTTGTGCTCCCCTGCCTGTTCTTGTCATCCTGATATGATGGAGAGCTGTGGAAACACCTTTGTGAGGTGTGCAGGGATATGTCAGAGCCAGTTCAAGCAACACGAGGAATATACAGAAGACTGAGCAGTGAGTGGTTGAAGAAAGTATATGTCTAGAACTCTTTGGTTTGCTGAACAAGCTCTCAGCCATTTCAAAAATTCCAGCTGTGGAAAGGGAGAAATTTTCATCTATGAGAGAATACAGGAGGTTACAGTAAGTTCTTAAGTAATAAGAAACTAGAAGAAATACCCTTCTTAGAAAGTGAATCCTGCCTCCTAATATGCTTAGCACGTTCTTTCAGCTTGCTCGGCACAATGGAGGAAGATTTATGCAAGGGGAAGGTAAGCCTGAATTCAAACTCACTCAAGCTAACTGGCACAAGTAACTCACAAGATGGAGACTGGGCCTTTATCATTCCTCAAGTCAGAAGGAAGATCCTTCCCCCATCCATCTGCCTTCATAAGGGACATGATGCTCTAGGGTTGGAGCACGAAGAGCACATGGAATAACTGATATGGTTCAGGAAAAGCCAAACATGCAAAGCTGATGAAACCATCTGCTGGCATTAGAACCAGTGCTACCAGAAAAGCACATCAGGTGTTAGTAATTGGAGATTCTTTACTGAGATGCACTCAATCACCCTCTTGCCATCCTGATACTTTCTCTAGAGAAGTTTATTGCTTACCAGCAGCTTGTATTTGTGTTATCATTGAGGCTGCCAAGCTGAGTGAGCCCTACAGATTATCACCCGTGTAGGGTCTAACAGTACTGTAACAGGGCAGTTCAAAGGTTTGGGACCATGCGTAATATTCTCTATCCTCCCAGTGAGAGGAAGGGGACCAGGATAGAGGTGAATCCCCCACTGTGCAGCTGGTGCAGTACTCAAGGTTTTCATTTTTATGATCACAGATTTACCTTTGAGAAGCCAGAAATGTTGGGAGCTCATGGTACTCGCCCGACCAAATGGGACAAGAGTGGCCAATAAGCTGGCCAAACCTATAAGAAAAGCTTAATTTCGATGAGGAAGGGATTGGAGGAATGAAGTCCTTCATATTGTAAGAGAAGATCAGATTTAAGACCACCAGAGGAACCTGGACATAGGTAAATCTGTGGCACCCAAAGGCATGCATCCCAGGGTCCTGAGGATACTTTGCGCTTGCAATTGCCAAGCCACTCTCCATCATTTTTGAAAAGTCACGGCAGTCAGATAAGGTCCCCAGTGACTGGAGAAAAGGGAAACATAGCACCCATTTTTAAAAAGCATAATAACGAGCACCCTGGAAACTACTGATCTTTCAGCCTCACCTCACTGCCCAGTAAGATCATGAAATGGATTGGACATAAGTAAAAAATTTCTTGTGATGAGACACTGGCACAAAGAGGTGGTGGATCCCTAGAAGTCCATCCCAGAATCCATTCAAAATGAGACTGGATGGGGCTTCGAGAAGCCTGAACTAATAGAAGATGTTCCCCATGCCTGTCACAGCAGAGTTGGACTAGATATGGTCTTGAAAGGTCCCTTCCAACTGAAAGCCATTCTATGATTCTGTGTCTAAAAAATTAATAATTCTATAACGCATAGTCTCAGAGCCTTCATGGAAGAGGTGAATTTTATTTTACCTTAAGAAACAAAGATTTTTGGTTTTTTTAGTTTCTTTTTGAGGAGCATCAGTCTAGACTTTACTGGCTGTAAGATCTGAGTGCATATTCCAGTACTGAATGTTTAGTTTGAACAGTTTACTGTGCTTTTGATGTTAATGTTTACTGAAGGTTTTCACTGATTCTTGAGGTAATCACTATTTTGATTCCAGTGACAGAAAAGCAACTCAAGTTGCTTCAAAAGTAATTCAAAAAGTGCAAGGAAAGAATATCAAGAGTTAAATAAAAGTACTCTGTGTTGTTGTTGGAGTGAGTAGCAATGAGGAACAGCTCCACATGGAAGCTGGGATATTTCTGATGAGATGTGTGTAAGAAAAGGACTTAAACCTCCAGTGACCTTCCTTGAAAAGAGGCCAGGAAACATCTGTGCATGATGTAATAGTTTGTGAACGGGGAATTTATTTAAAATATATTATTTGGCCTGACAATGTCACTGGAAATTGTTTCCTCTGACATTGTCAGGCCAAATAATATATTTTGGGAGTTGTTATTTGTACATAATTTACAAAATTAAGCCAAGCTTGTCTAAATACATAGTTCAGTTTTCTGGCATCACTGGGGTTTAGTAACATAGCTTCAGACTTGATAGAATTTAATTTATTCGCAGGAAAGTTAGCTAAATGTTTCAGAAACAAAGGTAAAGTACAGCCCTTTAGCATAAATAATAATTATGCTTAATTGCATCTCAGCGTGTTGATACAGAAACCTTACTTTTGTTGTCTAGTACTATCCCATCCTACTCTTACACTGCCAGGATGCTGATGCCTGTTTCCTGATATTATCTTTTTTTTTTTCCTTCTCAGACTGTGCTGAAGATGGTGTATGAGGAGAGCTGCAAAATATTGGCTTTGTCAGAGCATCCCTTTGGTTTTAGGGAGCTGAAGAACATCCCTCAGACCCAAGCAGCAATGGAGGGCTGGCAGAAGAAGGAATTATCCCTGCTAGATGCTATCCAGTCGCTGAAGGATTACCTCAGCAAGGTGGCAGATAGAGGAGACAAGGTATGGAAATAAAATACCCTTTAAAGCAAGGTAACCAGGTTTTATACATATAAATGTGTGTTGTATATATAATACGTTATGAGGCTTGTGTGTATATATATGTTTAAGGAGTAAGGGACAGTACTCTTTAAACACTTCTAAAAGTGCTTAGCTTAAATTAACAGATACACTCTTATGATATGAAAGACATTGGGTTAGAGATCGAGAGAGGAGAGATGCCATTTTAAAAAAATATATTTTAACAGGAAACTTCAGGTGTTGCTGCTGACTGGAGAGGAGAACTTCTGCAAGCAGTACAGAGTGTGTTTGAGAAGGAGAGAAGTGTGTTGCAAATTGACTTGAAGTCTCACTTCTCGGATCCTGCATCTGGTGACGCAAGTTCATTAGGGGAAAAGCTGGAGTATATAATGAAACAACAAGTATGAAAAGCTCTTAGAGTGTTCTGCTCAAAAATCACTTCTTTATTCTCTTATTTTTTTTAAAGGGTTTTTTTTTTTTCCAGTTTTATTGTTTCTGTTGTTGTATCTTGTGTGTTAATGCAGATGGCATGGGATCAGTAGCTCTTAGAGTTTCTGCTGTGGTAGCATTTTTCTTGAACTTTGTACATGGTGTTACAAAGCCTATTGGTTATTTTAGCTGGCATCCAGAAAGACTCTGACAGTGAATAGGAAATACTTGGTTGAATTCTTTCCCTCCTTCCCATTTGTCTAGAACTTCACAGACCTCTCTTGCAAAGGGTATATATTGAACTCACTCTGAATCTGGAGGCTTTTTGCCAATAATATTTAGGTTCTGGGTTGTCGTAATTGTTATGTATAAACTCAACAAGGCAAGTGAAGTGGGGTTTTTTTCTTCTTTACGTAATGCTAACATTTTGCATTAACATGAGGCATGAACTTGGTAATTTGAGTGCTTCTGTACAAAACTTGTACTGCAAGATTTTCCTTAGTGTTTAGCCTTGCAGAAGGTATGGAAATAGCCTTGTAGTTTGAATAGGCCTTGGTTTGCTTCAGGAGGAGCAGAGGCAGATGGTTGTGGAGCACCTCTTCTCCTCGGACCGGAATAGCCTGCTCTCAGAAATCCAGGACCTCCAAGCTCAGCTCCGCATAACACATCTTCAGAACCAGGAGAAGCTCCAGCAGCTACAGGAAACCCTTACCAAGGCTGAAGATCATGGGAACAAACAGGAACACCAGCTCCGGAGGAAAGGTAATTCTTACTGTCTTTGTCAGTTCTTTCTGTCTTCTTCATCAGTTCCTTTTTGCCTCAAGTATAAAAGGCAAAAAAAGGTGTCTTGCAAAGAAGCATTAGTTCTTTCTCGTATCAGTAGTTGAGACAAATCTGTGAAAAGCAAAGAGAAATAACCCAAAGCAATAGAATAGAAGTAGTGTATACATGGAGAAAACCCAGCAAGGACAGTAAAACACCCCTGTTTGTTTGCAGGGAATTGTTTATTTATATGTTTGCTAGTATAGAATCACAGAATCATTTAGGTTGGATAAGACCTTTAACACTATGGAGTCCCACCATAAACAGTGCCAAGCCCACTGCTGAACCATGTTCCTGACTAAATAAGCAGCCTTGGTTTTCACAGCAGGTTCCCTTTACATAATAAAGAAACAAGTGCAAGTGACCATGGTCAAAAATAAACATCTCTTTTCAAAGCAAAATGCTGCTTTTTCCTTGTTTTTGTTTTTCCCTCACTGTTATTCAGGATTCAGCCATTTAAAAGCTTATAAATAGCACATGCACTAGTCCAATAGAGGGAAGCTTTCTGGAAATCCAGAAGTTTATTGCTAATTTTATTTACATAATACTGTAGACATAGGTATATTAATTATTTTTTAAGTACATATCAAACAGGATCCTCCAAATTTAGGGAGAGTTGTTTCTCTTAAGTCACTTGCCTCAACAGAGCTGGCAAAACAGGTTCTATATAGTGACTCCTGTCATAAAATGTTTCCGTAAGTGGATAAGTTTGTTTAATGAGGTTTAAAATCCCTTAGTAACAGGCTGCTTACGGAGCATCACAATGATAGAATCATAGTGTTTTGCATCCTTCTGCTGATTTCTCTCATGTTTGAACAGAAACGAATTCTCCAGACAAGAACACTTCAATGCAGCTGATTTTTTTTCCTAATTTGAATTAGTGTAAGTGATATCATATTGTCAAGGTCTCTGTAATATAAATAACTGTTACAGTGTTTTCTTATCCTAGTTGAATTATTGGAATATAAGCTTCAGGAGGAAAAATCTATTGTAAGTGACTTGCACAGCACCCTCTCTGAGGAGCAGAAAAGATCCTCTGAAACATGTGATCTCCTGAGTCAGGAAAAAGCATCCCTGAAATCAGAGCTTTCTGAAAGTAAGCGAGAGAATGAAAGGTTGCAGAAATCCTTGGAAGAGCTTCAGAGGGAAATAAATCAGTTACGGTGAGAAGTAGATTATTCATTTATTTGATTTATCAGCAGGTCTAAAGAACTTTATACTGATTGGATCCATAAATGGCTTAGCCCTTTGAAACACAGGGAGGAAAACTAGGGTCTCTCACTTTTAAGGGTTATGTTTTCTTTACTAAATTCTGTCATCTTGGGTATGTACCTTTCCCACTTCCTTCTTAGTGTATGCCAGTATTTTTCTTTCCTCTCACAGGACAATGGCTTTGCTCTGCCAGGATAAATAACTTCTCTCTATCTCTTAATTGTTACTAAATCGAGCAATTCTAGCTTGGCTCGCAAGGAAGTAAATGTTTTTAGATGCTAACTGTGACTTGAAAACTGGCTGTCTTTAGAAAGAACAGAGGCCACCTTAAAGAAATAAATCAATAGAAAAACTCAGAGAAACCAACCCAAAATGTCTTGCTTGCGATGCTGGTGAAGGATGTTCTGTTCTGAACATAGAAATGCCGTTTTGAACTTTGCAGTGTTGAATTGGAAAAAAAAGAAAAGGATTTGGCAGCTGCACTTGAAGACTTGCAGGCTGAGCAGCTGAAGGGATCTGAGCTTCGAGGTTGGTTTGAGGAACAACAGCGTCAGCAGAGGAAAGCAGAGGAAGAAAAGACAAAGGCCATGGAGGTAATGCCCAGCTCCTCTGGGGCATGATGTTAACTAGCAGGTTATTTGTGCAGTCTTCTTCTCTTCCACTGTTTTTTGTTTAGTCTTCTTCTCTTCCACTGTTTTTTGTTTAGTAACTGTTAAAACCCCCAAACCTCCTCTGAATGTGCATAGCTGCTTTTTTCACAGAGTTAAAGCTTTCAGTTACTTTCATTAATTGCACGTGCAGAAATAAACCGAAGTTGAATGCCGTGTTGGGTTTTTTCCCCACATCATCTTGTTGTTTTTTGCTTTCCCATTTTCCCCTGTTGTGTACTGCCCCTTGCTGAGTAGGGCCAGCCAGATTCTACAGCTGTATAACTGCACCCTCAATCCCAAAGCAAACTTACCATGAGGATGTGAGGTGTATGATCTCTGATATTGTAAAGAAAACCACCCAATGATAAATAGGTTTGGCAGAGACTAAGTGGAGCCTTTTCCATATAATATGTATTTTTGGAGGTTAACCAAAGTCATCCTGTTCCCTTCTAAATTGAACAGAAAACAAGTGAACAGCTTTCTCTCCAAGACTGTAATAGCAATGACTCAGTGCTTGTAAAAGGCCTACAGTGAATGGAAAAGGAGGAAGATTTAACATAAACCATTTCTTAAACCCCAAAACTAAACTCTCTCAAAGAACTCCAGACAATCCTACTTAAATTCCCTAAGTGAGGAAACACAATTCTGACTATTTCCTTGTAGTCTGGCTTCTCCTCTCATCTTCCTGGCAGGTGTTTAGGTTTGTGAGTGATTCTTGTTGGGATTTTTGTAACTGCTGCATGGTTAGGATGTGCTGCTACCATCCTCCACCTTTTCAGAAACCTGCTCATGCAAGGAGGACAGAGTAGCCAAGGCCAGGAGAAAAGTGCATTGCCCCGGGGGTAGCTGTGTGAGAGATTAGTCTGGCATTCACAAATCTTTATTGAAGCCCCATTATGGAAAGCTGCTGCCATTTAGCATCTGACCTGTCTTTCTAGGAGATAAGAAATGGTGCTGGCTAGGTGGGGGGCAGGGTAGATCTCCCTACTAGGACAGCAGTGCCAGCTCTGACTGTCTGCAGTGCCCTGTGACTTCCCCTTCAGTCTCTGCCTTACTTTCTGAAGAAAGGCTGGCTCCCAAAATGGACCTAGGGATGGATTTTAAAGGGGAAGAGGGTAGATTTAGATTAGATATGAGGAAGAACTTCTTCCCTGTGAGGGTGCTGAGGCCCTGGCACCCAGATTACCCAGAGCAGCTGTGGCTGCCCCATCCCTGGAAGGATTCAAGGCCAGGTTGGACAGGGCTTGGAGCAACCAGGTCTAGTGGAAGGTGTCCCTGCCCATGGAAGGGGGTGGGAATGAGATGAGCTTTAATGTCCTTTCCAGCCTGGACCATTCTGTCATTATTTTTATCAGTCTCTACTCTGTGCTCTGAAGAGATGGGCTGCCAAGTCCTGAAGCTTTACATCTACTCTCACGGCTTATATTTTTCTTTTTAAAACAACCTGGGTTATTGTTGTTTCAGATGTTATTTATTAATGGGACTGAGTGATGTAAAGAGTAGTGATGTCCTAATGAGGGTCTTACTAACTGAAGAAGAAATAATGTACTGGCAGATACATTAACATGATAATTTTTGGATTTGTTGCTTGGTGGCAGATTGCTAGGGAGCATTTTTCTGACACTTGTAATTTTAAATTAAACTTTTTAATACCTGAACTATTCTAGTTAAGTCTTGAATATCTTCCTGGATAAAACAGGAGGTTGAAAATTGCTAAATACCAGCCAGCCCCACAAATGAGTGTTTGTACTGGACTATTAATGTGTTCTGCCCCCTCTGCCCAGGAGCTGCAGGCTGCCCTGGATGTGCAGTCGGTGCAGAATTGCCAGCTGGTCGTGTCCTTGGAGCATGAGAAAACAGTAACAGATAACCTCCGCAAGGAACTGCAGATCGAGCACTCCCGCTGTGAAGCCTTGCTGTCCCAGGAACAGACCAAACTGCGGGAGCTACAGAAAAACTTGGATGCTGAGAAAAATCGTTCATTGGAGCTCCTGGATTCCTTGAATCATGAGCGTGTTTTGACAGAGCAATTGAGCATGAGAGTGAAGGAAGGTGCTTCCTGTCAGCACAGGGAGTCGCTGCTGGAACAAGCCTTCATCCGAGAGCTCCAAGCCCAGCTGGAAGAGGAGAGGGCCCGAACTATGGAGCTTGCTGCTGTTATTGAGAAAATGCACCAGAAGGCCATCCTGTCCAAAAGGCAGCTGGAGGCTGAGGTACAGATGTGCTGCGAGGAAACCCAGAAGGAGAGGGAGGTCAGTGAAAAACTGCGAGCCACCCTGGAGTCTCTTCAGGCACAAAAGCAAGATGTGATCCGTTCCTTGGAGGCCCATAGGGAGAGAGAGGCCAAGCTGAAAGCTGACTGGGAACAACTGCAGTCACTCTTCAAGCTGCTGAAAGAGCAAGATAAGAACAGGAAAGAGGAGAGGGGGAGAGAGCGGAGGCAGCAGCAACAGACAGAGCTACAGAAACAGAAGGACTGGCAGAGAGATCAGGAGAGACTGGTGAGAACGCTCTGTCTTACACTGAAATAGCCGCACACTGGGATGTAACCCCCTGGATGATGTTCTTTGGTTGGAAGGTTTCCTTCTGTTAAAGCATTGTGAAAAATGCATTAAATGAGCTCTTTCTCATATGTAGCTGTGTTCAAGGGATTGTGTCTGGGTTTATTGTTGACGGAAGTTGATCTTTAAATTTTTGTGTGTGCTGGGAATTGCTGGTTGTTCACAGGTGGGGATGAATATGGGTTAAATGCAGGATGGAACCAAACTAAGTTTCATGTCACTGCCCTTATTTTGAGCTAGGATCCCAGTCGTGGCTTGTGACAGTATTGGTTTCACCCTGGATTTCTCTTTGGATGGAGACAGTTAATGACACTCCAGTGTCATTAAATGGCTTCCTGGTGGCCCTGGAAAGCAGTGCTCTAAGCCTTCCCCCAAAAGTGGTCTGGCAGTTAAGGAACACCCAGATGGATATGCTAATTAAGTGTGATGAAACTTACATAAGTGTGTATGTATAAGATGCACTTAACTACTACTTATTCTGTTCAAACAGCAAAACTTGGAACGGCAACACCACAGGGACGAACAAAGAATTAAAGAACTGCAGGAAATACTGGCAGTATTAAAAGAAAGAGAAAAAAATCCTCCAAATTGTCAGGAGGAACTCTTGTGTACCTCAAGCAAAGATGGAAGTGCCAAACAGCCTGTGACAAAAGAAACTGAAAAACCCCACTTGCAACAGCAGCAACAACAGCTGGAGAAGATAAGGCAGCAGTTGCTCTTTGTGGCTGTGCACCTGAATGAGTTCATATATAAAATTCTAGATAAGTGAGTTCATAAACTAGTTGCTTTGCTTTCCATCCTGCTTCTTAACTTGTGTGGGTCATGGCTGAGAGCCCTGTGCTCTTTTAATTCTTAAAAATTAACAGAACTTGCTAATTTCTCAGTGTATTCATAGTGGTAATTTGTGTGGTAAATATTGCGTAAAGCCTCAGAACTGAAAGGTCATGCAGTGGGAAGAAGCAATTAAATGTGTGTTAACATTCTTACAAATCAGTCCAATACTGAAAAGGTGTTTCTGTCTAACAGAACAGTTAATGATTGGTCTGCATCAAATGATGAAGCTGTAGCCTCTTTACTGCAGACACTAAGAGAACTAAAATCAGATTTATTGTCTTCTCCTAGATCTCAGGTAAGGAAAATATTAACATATTTTAATGTCCAACTCTGTTTTGTTGTATTTTAGAGTCTGCTTCTAACAGCATTTTTTTCCTAGATATGTAATGTGTCCAAGGATCAGAAGCTTTGGGATGTGTTGCTGTAGCTTCTTTCTGCATCCAGAGACAGTTGTTTCTCACCAAAATGCCAAGTACTTTTCAAAAAGCACCATAGTGGTTTGTAATCTCAGGAGGGCTGTTCTGACCCATGTTTGCAGTATTGCAAATATTTTACGCAAGCCCAGGGAATTACCAAATACTTGAGCTAAGGTTTATTGATACAAAATACATAAAAGCATAGCTTTTAAATTCCATCTGATTCCCCAGATAACTTTGCAGTTTTATGTCTTTCTCTTGCAATAGAGATCTACGACTGTCTGATATGTGAAAAGGTTTTTATATCTTCTGTTCACAAGTCTGATGTGTGACAAGCTGCCTTGGCATGTTGCAGCTCTCCCTATGCCTACCTGCTTACAAAATACACTTAATATTTTCCTTCTGTCACCTGTGCAGCCACACAGGTGGTTGTCAAATGGATCATCTCCAGTCTTGAGGAGGGGGATGCAGCCTCTTCTCCAAGTTCATGGGGTTATTTTGGTTAAGCCTTCCTCTCACAAACCTTTAGAGCTGTCAGCTGTACACAACTCTTGTTGGAGCAGAGTTCCCTCCTTCAGAGACTAACCACACAAAAATAAAGGAGCCCAAGTTTCCTGACTTAAATTTTGTTTAACAAAAAAAGTGTTCAGTAGAGCACTTTAACTACACATGCCTTTCTAGAGCAAAAACTCCACCCTGATAGCTTTTCTTCTGTGGGCACAAACAGTCCCTCCTCTCTGCCCTCTTTTCAGGCTTTGATTTTTTTTTTTTTTTTCCAGAATCACCTTTTCCTTCAGTCTCCTCCCTGAATTTCTCCTTCCTTTAAGGTACTGAACCACATGCTCAAGAGACCAAAGGAATTTTCTTCCTCCTTGAGTTGTGATAAATTAGGGAGTATCGGACAGGGCACCTGGCAAAATGTCAGCATGGAAAATCTGTGCCAAAATGGAGCTGTCTGGTCAATCAGCTGCCAAATGGTGTAGTAGAAGTCAAGGATGTTGATGAGTCATGTAGAACTCCTTCAGATACTACAAATTGTACTGAAATAAGTTGCTAGGAGAAACTGGGGTCAGTTGTTTGTACTGGCTTCTCTAATGCATAAATTTCATTTCAAGGGATAAAACATCAACTACCTTAAAAAAAGATCTTTTATTTCTTTTGTGATCTGTTGCATCATGCACTGATGTAACTGTTGACCAGTAAATTTGTAGTTGGTACAAAGAGGGTCATGAAGGCAGAACTTCCATGAAGAATTGGAGCTGGAGTCCTGGGTCTCATTCCTACAAGAGATGACTTACCACAAAACTCAGTTTCATAGAATCACAGCATGGTTTGGGCTGGAAGGGACCTTGAAGCCCATCTCGTTCCACCCCCTGCTTCCAGAGATGGGGCAGCCACAGCTTCTCTGGACAATGGACTCTCAGAATTGAATGTGTGATTTTTCAGAATTCACTTCACAACTTGGTTTTGTTGTATGTGCTGCTTGTGTTTGCACGTACACAGGCATCTTCACAATTTCTGTGCTGCCTGTGGATGTAGAAGTCAGATGTTTTGTTTCCGTTTCAAAGGGTTTGGGATATAAAGGATTCCTGTAAGGCCGATCAGAGAACGGGTAGCCTGATGAACAAAAATCTGTTACGTCTTAAAAAGGGCTTTTCATGCATTTCAGTTTCCTATTGTGCTGTTTAACACCTGAATGCCATTGATGGTTTTCAGGCTCATTGTTTTTATGTTTTAATTTGTCATAAAGTTGGGTTATTACTTGGTTTGAGATGTTTGACTGTGGAAGTAATGTGCAAAACCATCGTGGCTCCGTTCCTTTTGGTTTCTGTTTTAGATGAGATCTACAGGTGGTGCTGACCCTGTTCAAGAGCTGGAAAGAGAGGCTTGGCAGCGAGAGAGGACCAGGCTGCAGAATGCGCTGAAGCAGGCAGAATCCCAGCTGGCTAAAGCCAGTGCTGCAATTGAAAACAAACCCGTGGCAGAAACTTCCAGTCCTAAGGTAAAATTAAGGGACTAGCCAGCAAAGGGGCTCTCTGGAGCTTGGAGAGCCAGCAGTGCCACAGCCAGGAGGTGTCATTTCAACCTGATCTGCTGGGAAAAAAGGGATCTGTAAGATTATGGCATTTATCTTTCACTTACTGCTGTAATCTTCAGTTGCTATTTTAAAAGGTTGATTTTTCTAGATGAATAGTTTGATATATTATTTTAAATTAGAAACTTTCCCCAAAGGAGAACTTCCTTTGGAACTTTCTCAGTGTTAGACAGGAACTTGCATCAAAAGTAATCTGGATCTTTAGAATTTCTTTCTACTCTTAAATGTGAGGGAGACTTGGGTTTCTTGTCTAAGCATGAAAATAGAAAACACTCATTTTTAATCCCTGCTGACTAATCTTAATACTTTTTATTTTTCTGACACTTGGCTGTAATCAAGTCTGGTAGGCATCTCTCCCACCATACTTTCTGGCTAATTTTTTTTTAAAGCGGATGTTATTTTCTTTATTAAAGAGTTAAACTGTTTTATAGTTTTGAGTATGATCATTTTGCTTGAAAACATTCAGGAGACTTAAAGAAGTCTGATGCTGCAAATTTGGGTGAGTTTTAGCAACGTACAGAATTGTTTTGGCTGCCCTTGTGTCCTCCGTCTGGACATTTGACCTGAAGACACCTTGTTTGTGGCTGGGTTTTCGCAACAGTAACTGAAAATTTGAATTTCTTTTAATTTTTTTTTCTTTCTTTCTACAGTTGCAGAGATTATATCGGAAGTACATTCGAGCAGAGAGCTTTAGAAAGGCTCTAATTTATCAGAAGAAATACCTCTTGCTGCTGCTTGGGGGGTTTCAGGACTGTGAGCAAGCAACTCTCTCTCTCATTGCTCGCATGGGAATCTATCCTTCTCCTGCAGATCTGCAGCTCTCTGGATCACACTCCCGGCCTTTCACCAAGTTCAGGTGTGCAGTCAGAGCCATCATTGCCATCTCAAGGTAAAGCCAAAACACCCCCTGTCTCTCATATGTGATGTTTTCTTGGAAACTTAAAAAATTGATAGTTCCTGTGGCTTATCCTACATTAAGCAGGAGCAATCTCCAGAACTGGTTCAAGCATGACTTCTTAGCTGAGTTTGATCTGTACTAATGATTTGTAAAAAAAAATCTTTAAGATGAAAGAGGGTAGACTTAGATGGGATATTGGGAAGGAATTGTTCCCTGTGAGGGTGGTGAGGCCCTGGCACAGGTTGCCCAGAGAAGCTGTGGCTGCCCCATCCCTGAAGTGTTCAAGGCCAGGTTGGACAGGGCTTGGAGCAACCAGGTATAGTGGAAGGTGTACCTGCACATGGCAGGAGGATGGAACAAGGTGGGCTTCTTTAAGATCCTTTCCAGCCCAAACCATTCCATAATTCTATGAAAAAGCTACTTGAGTGATGCCCAGCTGCAATATATTTGGGAACCAGTGCACAGCATTACAATCTGAAGTTCTTTGGGGCTGACTTCTATCTCCTTGATCTCACTGGACAGTCTGTCTTGTATCAGAAAGCGATCTGTCAGGGATGGTTCTCTCTGGAATCCAGTAGCGTGTGTTTTATTGGGTGTGATTCTGTCATGCTCTGTCACTACCAAGTGGGTTTTGCTAGCTGTACATGGGACAATATGCCATCTCCCAATGGCTTTAAGCCCATTTAATGAAAAAAAATCAGTTTTAAATGTAATAGGTGGTTATTTCTGAGCAATTTCCTTGTCTAGTAAAAATGATTACTAGCAAGTTTGTGTCAGGAGATGACAGAGTCTTTGACATGAATACCGTAATAACAGCAAAGGCTGCAGGACTTCTAGACTCCTGCAGTGACTTCCAAACTCCTCCTCTCAGGTAGGAAGAGCTCTCTGGAGATAGGAGCAGAGCCAAATCAAGCAAGTCTTTTCAGCAGTTCAAGGATTGTTGCAGGGTAAAATGGGATAAGCCAGCATTCCAAAGACTGAAGTTGAAGAATTCTCCCATCATTCCCACAACAATTGTTATTTATGTTGGCTAATATGTTCTATACCAACAAATAACTTAATATTAAAATTTAACGCATTTCTACTTATTTTTAATGGTTGTTCAAATTTGTTTTCTTACCAAGGTTAAAGTTTTTGGTGAAGAAGTGGAACAAAGTTGGCAGGAAGAGCACACAGAGTGAAAGCATTTCTCACAGTATAGGAGGTAACACAGGTACGTGTTTGGACAAATACATTGTTTTCTTCATAATTTCTCTTTGTTGATGTGTTTCATTTAAAAACAAAACCAAAGTGGGAAAATCTGTTTGCTTTGCCACTGTCCATCTGTAGAGTAGATGGATAGATGGTCTGATGCAGGTCAATAAGGACTTGAGTTACCTGAGGAACACGTGAGTGTTCCTTTGAGTTACTGAGGAGTGCCTTTGTAAAAATTCTAACAAACATCTTAATGCAGCACCCAATACTGAGGAACTGTTGCCCTTAATGTAATATTCCATTACTTGTGCCTTTTCAATGCTAAACAAAATTTGGATTAAATAGTGCTTTTTTTTCATTAGCTGGTACTATGTAATTTTCACTGTTTCTAAGTTGCTGGAAATACTTATTTTAAAAGAAAGCACCAACTTTGTACATAAACCCACTGTTGTGTGATTCCTAAGAAACTTGAATCCTCAAATGCTGAACTTTCTACTTCACTACAAAATAGCATCACAATTCTGTTAAATATGGTTAAAAAAAAAAACAACCCACGCAAACCAAAAAAGCAGGTAGCTGTAGAAAGTGTATTTACCTGCTTTTAAAACCAAACTTAACCGTATACTCTGCTGTCATTTTCGTGGGTTTTTTGGATGTGTTTGATAGCCTGTTCTCAACGGTTCCTAGTGCATATTTTTTAACCCTTCGTATTTACCACAGCCTCTGGTGCTAGAACAGAAGTCCTGAAAGAGCAGCAGCCCCCAGCTATTCCCATCAGCTCTCCCCCTACCCGGGACAGTGACACAGGGCTGTGCCACAGAACCAGCTGTGCTGCAAGATTCATGAGCCTCTCCCCACGATCTTCCTCCCGCTCACACAACAGGTCAGTCTGCAAAGACAGGGGATGCTTCAAATTATTGTAGGTTTTTTTTAACGTTGAGGGGACAGACTGTGCTTGTCACAACAGCCAGGTAGTCTTCTGGTTTGCATGGAATTTGACAAAATGTTTTGTAGAGTCTGAGACCTGCAAGCACTTCCAAAAGACTTAATTCTACCCCACCCTATTCCTCTGTCATGGCGTGTGTCTGGGTCTGACATCCCTGCCAAGAAAAGTCACCTGTATGGTATGGAACAGGGTATTAATAACAGCAGCCCTGACTGGTGCTCAGTGTGACTGGATTAGTGGTGGCTCAGGTCTGATGTGGATCCAAGGTAGGTTAAATGATGCCTGTTGCTGCTCTTGTTTCCAGGAACAGCTAGACTGATGGAAGGGGTGGTGGTGGTTCCAGTTTTCTTTGCCCAGAATTCCCGCCTATATGAATGTAACTTCTGGATATATTTGAGAGTATAGCATGAGAATGAGAAAGTAATTTGTTTTCTTTTTAAGATTGCATCTGTCCCCAAGTTCAGCTCCAGAAAAGTCCCTTGTGCCACCTCAGGATCCTGAACAATCACTCACAGAATATATCCATCGCTTGGAGGTGATCCAGCAAAGGCTGGAAGGGGTGCAGCCAGGTAGGAACCACCTTCTTACCCCTCACAGCTCCTGCAAGTCTGGGCTGCTTTTTGCAAGGATCTTTGTACACATTGCCAATAAAGAGCATCATTTTAAGGAATAATTATCATTACTGGGGGGTAACAACTAAGTCAGTCTCTGAAAGGGAACCTCTCTGAATCATATCTAAATCTAGTCCAAGTGTGGCATTTCTCTAAGTTCATAATGAAAGAGATAAGGTTGAATAATTTCATGTGATTTCTGGCCCCCTCCTGTTCCCAAGTCTAAACAAGCAAGTGTTGCAATTTAAATGAAGCTGTGGATAGAGTTAATTTGCTTTGAAGTCAAACAGAGCTGTTGTAATGGCTGAGCAGGGCTTTCTCTGCAGCACAAACTGTAATGCTTCCCTTATGTATCACTTCCTTATGTTCATAACAGATTTTAAAAAAATATTTGGAGGCTGGTAAATACAGCCATCTATTTCTAAGATTGATCGAAGAGCACACAAAGGGTTGTAGTGGCACTTAGCTTTGCTATTTAAAACAGTTCTGCCTAATTTCTAGACCGAATTTACTTAGTTTAATTCAGTCTAGTTACCTCCTTGTTACATAGTTACCTAGTTACCTCTGTACCTGGTTATAGCACAGAAACACCTTGTCCTAAGGAGGAACTCACAAACTGTCATCACATCATCCTGAAATGCTTAAGAGTTTGGGAACTTTGACATTGTTCTCAGCAGGACTTTGCCTAGAAATCTACTTTATTACCATGACTTTGTGGGTTTGTTTGGTTTGGGTTTTTTTTCCAAATACTGCAGCTATATGGCTGATACAGATAGATAACCAGATTTTAGACTGGAAACATGTCAGCCTTTATGGAAATAACACATTTTGCTTCATTCTAAGTGTGGAATAAGTACTCCACAGCTGGGACACCATGAAGAGCACTTCTGTTGAAAGTGCATATAATTTCTGTCATTTCCATGTTACCAGGATGATAATGTCAGGCATTACAGAATGATGCTGCAATCTTTAGAACAGTGCTGGCAGCCAAATGATTTCTCAGTTCCTAATGAATTTCAGGACATCTACTCAGTGGCAAGACCTTGCCCAGCAACAGAATCACTACAGGAGTGGCAGAATTGAGCTGTCACTGGGGGTAAAACAGGCCTGTGATGGAGCACTGGTCCCACAGTATGAAGGTTTGCTTTGGCAGATGTTTAGGCTTTCAGATCCTGTTTTAGATTGCTCCTAGGTGGCTTGTGAAAATTGGAATTGCTTTCAGTGTAGCTCTTATGAAGTACTTTGAGGAAATAACATGCTGCTAACTGTACACTGTTGCTTCATAACACAAGCAGTTTTCTAATGATTTGTGGTTTTTTTTAATTTAGGGCAAGTGCTAGGCTCACCTCATCAGAGAAACCTGAAAAAGTGATGGGAAGGCTTATGAAATCTGTCCTGCAAGTTCCTGCTTCCTCTGTGTTGGTCCTCACTCAACAGAGGCACTTGCAATTTCCCATGCAACTGAATAAAGGGCAGTGCTTTTACAGCCGATTTTTATATGATTCTTTTTATTATATTTTAGTACTTTAAGAGGGACTTACTTTTCACTAAGAACAATGTTTTACATTCTCATGTGAAATTAAGTCAACAACTGAAGTGTGCCTGCGTTGCTGTATTGTAAGCTGCAAAAAGTCTCTGTGGTGTTTATTTTTCTATAGTGTATAGGTGGATTCCTTGTAAAAAAAGTTATTAAAATGGCATTTTATTAGTGAATTCTTACATTGTGTGGTTGTTTGTTTCCACCTTGCCTATTTATTTCTTTTGCTGTTCCTAAAATTGTTTGGGTTTTAATATTTCTGTAGGATCATTCCAATTAAAGGAATCGCTCAAATACTCACAAATGTCAAAGATACCTGTAGCGCTCTGTGAATTTAGGGTATGCTCTTCTAGTTTTTCAGTACATAAGTCCTCCCTCAGTCTGTCCTATTTACTCTGGACACTTTTAGCTTCATTTTTCTAGTTCAGAAGGCCCATAATTTTGTTTAACTCTATGCACTTTTGGCAAAACATACCAAACAACGCCTGTGAATTTTGTCTACGTCTAATGTAAGTGATCCTCCCTCTGTCTGGTATCTTGTGCTGTAGCTACCTTCAGGGGGGTGGTTCCAAATGTCTATGAAGTTGCTGGTCAGAGAAGAGGAAATGGTACACCCATTTCCAGTCACAATGTCTCAGGGCAAAAATGAGAGAGATTCAAGTATCATGCTGAATAAGACTTTTCTGTGATATTTCTGTATTTCTTTAGAAAAAGCATAGGAAGAATTATAATACCAAAGTATTTTAAACCTCTGGAAACATGAAATCTCTACCTTCAAAGCAGATGTGGTGGTTAACTTTGGAGCATGAGAAGAATCTCTTCTGGAGGCAAATTGTTTTCCTGCAGCCTGTTAAAAGATTTTTCTCTACTGGGTATTGAGAATTATATATTGGCATTCATCTGAGATTGTTTTATTACTTATTTAACTGTTTTTGTCTCGGTAAAGTCTTATTTATCTGTCAGGTAGATCACCATTTGGTTCTCTGGAAAAAAATGTGGTAGAGAGAGATCTTGGCACGTGTACAGATTTATTACCCTCTGACAGCTATAGGAGAACCCTTAAACTGATTGAGCATAAATTTAAGAGAGCTTAACTTTAAGTTTGTGAACAAACAATACCTGATTTGGTGTAAAAGCTTGGCAACAGTAACTTAACTTGTCCAGAGTTCCAAACCAATTTGAGCTAAGTTTAAGCTGGCTCAGTGACTGTATCATATTTCTTAAAAAAATCAGTCTAAGACTCCTAACACTTGATGCAGCATTGTCAGACTGCACACACTGAATGGTGCTGGTGCCCTTTTTGCTTAGCATAACACAAGCTGATCTTCTTTTGGGAACAATGCATTTCTAAAACAGAGTTCAGAACTGGCACTAAATCCAATCTGTAATAGCACACTCACAGCTGGATTTTCCATGTTGAGTGTAGTAAGCAGGAGAGCTGTGAGGCCTGAGGGCCTGTGCTCAGAGTTATCTAGTGTCAGTACTGACACTGCAAATCCAAATTAATGCCTAGTTTTAAAATCTGGCACTTCTAGGTGGATAATTAAAACTACCTTTTAAAGGATAGTTGGCACATCATAGGGACCAGTTCTGTTTCAAGGGAATTTGGCTTTGCACTGGCACATTTTTAAATCAATCTACAGGGGCTTTTTTTATGTCCCAGAATATGCAGGGCTCTTCCCAAACCTTGGCAGGGTTTTGCACTCAGAGGAACTTTTCTGTGGCAGTCAGTGCTTCCCTGCCTCACCTTACATGCCCCTCCAAGAGTCTCCTTCGGCAGTCACTGTTTCAAGGAACACAGGCTGGAACTGGGGATAAGGGGCAGATGCTGCAGCCTCCTATTCACAAAAGAAATCTGCAGAGAAGGAATCCAACCCAGTAGGATCTGAACTATAGGTAATATGTTCCCATTAGCTCCCCAGTACCTACAGACAGCTTTCTGAAGGGCTGTCTGTGGAAGCAGAAATGTCTCTGCCCAGTGTAAGGGATGACATTTTAAGCAGCATGGTTTTCCTAGTGCTGGTGTGGTGTGTCTGTGCCCTCGGAAGGGCAGCCACATGGGACATGCTTTCCTGTGATGTGCGTGTTGACCTCAGTAATGTGAGCGGAGAAATCGGAAGCCCCAACCTGAACCCAATCATCCTAAACCAGAGGTGCTTTGGACAGAAGCAGTTGTTGGCAGAAAACTATTCCCCAGATTTCCCTATTTTCTAGTTCTAGGGAAGTTGTTACTTGGCAGAGCAGTTTGGGGGGTCAGGACTACTAGTAAGGTCCTGGATTTGCCTTTGCCGAAGTCTCTGGGAGATTGCAGGAATGCCAGAACATCAGGCCCTGCTGTCCTGCCACACACGCACCCTGGAACCTATAGCTGAACAGGGAAAAGCTACTGCATCAACACGCCTTCCATCCCAAACACGTCCTGCTGGTCTCTAGTGCCCTTTGAGAGGTGGTTGGCTTTAGAAAATACACTTAATTTTTTTTCTTTTGTGAAGGGCCAGGCACCACTTTATATCCACGCTCTTACAGTGGCATTCTGTGCCATGAAAATGTCCATGCCCTATCCTGGAACACTCGGTGGGCTGGGTGGGCCCCGTGGACTTAGGCTCGGTCACAGTTCCTATTTTCCGTTGGGAGGAAGACGTGAGGAGGGAAAGGGCAGTTTCGGTATTTTCAGGAAAGGGACCTCAGCACAGCAGGTGCGAAGGCAATGACAAGGGCGGGAAAAGGGAAGGAGGAATAAGAAAGGCAGCGCTGGATACAGGAGCGGGCGGGCCGTGCTGCAGCCCCTCCCCAGTGGCACGGCCCCCTCCCGCCCCTGGCACGGGCCGCGCGTCCCGGGCTGCGGTAGCGGCTGCGCGGGGCGGTAGGGGCCGGCGGCACCTCCTCCTTCCGTCCCTGCCTCCCGGCTCGGGACCGCCGGGGCCCGCCTCTGGCCCGCCCCCCGGCCCCACCTGCGGCCAGGGCTGGGCGGTGGCTCCGCCGGGCCCGCTCGCTGCTCGCCCGCCCGCGCCATGGCGGCGGAGCGTGGGGGCTGCGCGCTGGAGGCTGTGCCGCTGCCGCCCGAGGTGCGCGAGAGCCTGGCCGAGCTGGAGCTGGAGCTGTCGGAGGGTGAGTGGGGCCGGGCTCGGGGCGCGGAGGGGCTGTGGGGCCGGGCACGGCGGGAAGGCCGCGTGTGGCTGCCGTGGGCGGCCCGGGCGCGGTGCCGCCGAGGGGTCTGGGGGAGGCGGCGTCTTCGCCCCTCGGCGCAGCCCCCAGCAGGCCCGGGCTCCGCTCCCGCTGGAGCCCTCGGCCGGGAGCCGGCGGTGGCGCCGGGCTCGGGCGGGCCTGCGCCGTCCCCCGCCATCCCCCCGGCTGCACCGCCCGCCCGCGGCCCCTGCGGCCCGGCGCTGGGAGCGGTTGTGGAGGCCCCTCACGAGCGCTTCCAAATGGCCAGTTAGTGTGCAGCTCGATACTCTGGAAAGACTATTTTATTTTAGTTTTAATATTTGTTCCTAACTGTAGCTAAAACCTTAAACCTCTCTCTCTGTATCATTAATTGCTAACTTTTGTGCTTCAGTGTGTGTACAGGCAGGAATATGGTGATGCTTTCTCCATTTTAATAGAATCACAGAATGATTTAGACTGGAATCTTAAAGCTCATCCAGTTCCATCCTCCTGCTATGGGCAGGAACACCTTCACTCGACCAGTTGTTCCAAGCCCCATCCAGCCTGGCCTTGGACACTTCCAGGAATCCAGGGGCAGCTACAGCTTCTCTGGGCAGCCTGTGCCAGGGCCTCACCACCCTGGCAGGGAAGAATTTCTTTCCAGTATCCCATCTAACCCTGCCCTCTGTCAGTGGGAAGCCATTCTCCCTTGTTTTGTCACTCCAGGCTCTTGTCCAAAGTTCCTTTCCAGCTCTCTTGGAGCCTTTTCAAGCACTGGAAGGGTCTCTAAGGTCTCCTTGGAGTCTTCTCCAGGCTGAACACCCCCAGCTCTCCCAGCCTGTCTCCAGAGCAGAGGGGCTCCAGCCCTTGAAGCATTAATGAGCCCAGAGGTGACAATATGCAATGCCGGATAAAGGTTCACTTGTGACCATTTGATGGATTTTCAGCCCCAAGAAGGAGACATCCCCTCCTCCTCCAGGTCAGTGTTTGGTGATAACAACCCTTTTGTGATCGCTGTGGGTGTTAGTCGTGGTATCTGTTAAGGAGCTGGGGAAGGACTGTTTGCATACTGATTCTCTGGCGTGGCCTGTACTGCAGACAGGCAGGTACAGGCACTTGGTGCAGGAGGGCATGCCGGGGGGGAGGTGACCGAGGCAGCATTTTCTGGGAGCAGTTGCTCATTGCATTTTCCCCAGTTACACTGTCAAGCTGCCCTCTGGAATAGAAGAGCTAAAAACCTGTTAATACCATCTGTGGTTTTGGGATTAGGAGCATTCAGCGTGCTCCTTAGATGTTGTGGTTTTCAGATCAGCAGGTTCAGGTGGGCAAAACTGGGGCTATTACGCCTAAATGTGCTGCTTGATTCAGGTCACAGTTTTGGAAATTATTCACAGGTGTGCTGTCCTCACCTCCAGTGTAGAAGCTTTGGTGCAGAGGCAGGGGAGAAATGTAGGATGGGTGACTGTTGTCCAGGTGTAACCTGTCGCTGCATATCTGCTGGCGCGGTTAGAAGTAGTACCTGGCATGCCCTGTTGCTTATGCAAGACAAGTTCCTGCGTGTGAGCTGGGACCATGTGCTCTGTGGCCATGCTGGGTACAGTGGCTCTTCCTGTGTGCCTGCTGACACTTGCAGGGATATCCTGGGGCTGGCTCCTCTGCTGTGTAGTTCCTGACTGTGTCTTTGTTTAACTGATGAAATACTGTGGGTCTGCAGTATGTTAAACCTGTGAGATGCCTGAAGTGAGTGCGCACTGTCCTAGTGCTGTGGGTCTGATGTGGAATGTGTGTTGCTGTGTAGCCGCTGGAATAATGGAGTAATTGGATAAAGTGGTAATGTGAGCTTGAATTTCTTGACCACTCTGAAGATGTAGTTTATGAGCTTAGATGTGACCCCTTCTCTGTCTTTCCTAAACTGAAAAATGTTTGCCAGTAGTTCTTCAACATCTGGTAGTATGTTACATGCTTGTATCCTGCCATTGCTTGATGTTTGTATGAACAGCTTTTAATGGAGCTCTCAGTCATTAATGTTCAGAGCTTGCTTACTTGGAGAGGAAGGAATAGCAATATAAGATTTCTTATGCTGAGTATGCCTCAAGTTAGAGAAGGTCAGTACCTGGGTGGATGTTCCCATCATCTGAGAGGAAGTGTGAAGGGAGAAAGAGAAAAGGAGAAACATGAGAGCAAGTTCCTTTCTGCTTTGTCTGTGTACTTTGTTAATTGAAATATTGTGTGTGTTGTGATGAGGCAGAAATGATGTCTGTTCTCTTTGATTATATTATTTTCACCTGTAAAAAATAAGTCAGGAAGATGATTAATCTCCTCCTTTGGTTTTGCTTCAGATGATCCTAGCAAAAGCTGGGTAAAGTGTTTGTGTTTAGGTGTAGAGAAGAATGGAGACATGAGCACATTGGTACTTTCTAAAGACAACTCAAAATCTTAAGTAGAGCGTTCAGCTGAGAAGAGTTTTGGATGGTGTACTAGTTTGAAAACAAACCAGTGGGAGGCACCAAGTCAGAATAACAATTTAATGGGGAAATTAAAGAAAAGGAAAAACTAAAACACTGGTTCCGACTGACAGAGTCAAGATACAACCTGACACCCTGTTAGAGTGGTGGTAGCAGTCCTCTGAAGTGGTGATCCTGTAGAAAAAAGGTCTGCTCTTCCTCAGGTCCAGTGGTGGCAGTGTAGCTCCTGTCCTCTGGAAATCCAGTGGAAGGGATTCTGGTGTTCAGAATCTCAGATTATACCCAGGATGGAATGCTTGGTTCGTCCCTCTGGGTGGAGCATCTCACAAGGGGGTAATGAGTCATGAGGCCAAGTGTTGATTATGCTCATTAACAGAAGATAGTCCGGAGGGAGTTATCTCTGAGTCATGCGTCAGAGCAATGATGGGCCATTAACAGAAAGATAGTCTGGGGGGAGGAGGCAAGGAAACACTGCCCCACTTGATTTCAACAGCTCATGAGGATGGTAATAGAATACACTGCAACCCAGGACAGATGGGCATGGAGTGCCAGTTCATGCTACAATTCCAGTCATGTGCACTGTTATGAATCCTCCTGCTTTACAAGATCCTAATCTCTTGCTTGACATTGTATTCTTCATGTACTAGAAAAATAATAGTTGGGCATAGAAAGTGACCCTACTATGATGCTACTGTGTTGCTTTGTTATATCAACGCTAATTTCTTTCTTGTTGAAAAAAATTAGTGAATCTTGTAAAAAAAACTAAGAGATCTGCCACAACCTTTTGGGGAGATAAGGACAGTTTTGAGACCATGCTTAACACCTAAGCTGTGTTTCAGCTGATGGATCTGTGGACTAGGTTTGCTTACCATAAGACTCTAAGATGCTGCAGCTTTCTGATGTAATGGAAAGATGCAGAGTTCCCTAATCAGCCTGGCAGGATCTGTGTCAGAGTATGTTGGAGATGCTGTGAAGCTCCAGTACTTCAGGTTGTTTATTAGTAACTATAAAACACGGGTGGTTTGGGTTTTGGTTGGGTTTTTTGTTTGTTTGTTTTGAGGGTTTGATGTGGTTTTTTCTTCTGTGCTCTGAAAGAGAACTAAGGTTATAAACAGTTCTTAAAAAAATTCTAATCTGCAGTAGAGATTCTGTAGGAAAGGCATTAATGTGCATTTTAAAGCCTGTACTTGTTCCATGAGAGTGCATCATATATTTGTATGTGTTTTTATGTACCTAAATGTACTTGTATACCACTTCGGAACTGGGTTGTTTTTTACTTCTTCTGGGTTATCTGTGCAGGAAGATGCCTCACTTGTTCCTTGATCATCTAAGGACAAGATACGGAGAAGTAGTTGAAGATAAAACTCTGTAATGTGTTGATATAGTAATGAGGACTTGGTGCCTGCTTGTGTTGGCTTTGTCTTCTAGGTCTGGTGGTGGTGGCGGCAGTGCCCTCAGCCAGCAGTTCAGGGACTTACAAGAACATATGACTAGGTTTGTTTCTTTTCTTGGAAATTTTTGGTGCTTGTTGCTATCTGGATCCAGTTAGTCTGGACCATTAGGATGCACAACACAGGATTCGTGTTCAGTAAAAATTGGATAAAAACTGCGGGAAGAAAAATACAGTTGTACCAACTTTGAGGTGGAGTTTGACTGGCGTGTGAATGGTACAACACTTTTTTTGTCTGAATTGATGCAGCTTGAAACATCAAGTATGTGGATTTGGGTTTTCTTCTGTTCGCTAGGAATTTGTAGGTTGGTCTTACTTTGAACTTGGTGATCTTGGTGGTCTTTTCCAACCTTAATGATTCTATGAACTAAGCTGAAACTCTAAACAGAGATTACCTACAGTAAAGAGGCTGAAGAGATTTTTTTTTGCTAGTTCAAATCTATTCCATTATTTCACCGAATGCCAGATGGGGAACACTGTTCTCAATGACTTCTATCAAAAAGGCTGCAGGATTAGTTCTGAGTTAGAGAAGTATTTCATGTAGCTTACAATCTTAATTATAACCTCATTTATTTCTCAGTTGATTTGGGGAGGAGTATTTTCCACTTCCTGCCACATTGCTCATAGGTTTCTTCTGCGCATGGCTGGGCTTTAGTGGCAAAGGATGCAGTTCACGTGGAGTGGTCAGTGGACTGGTTGCTCTGGCTCCCCTTCAGATGTTTACATCTGCCTAGACTGAAAGCTGACTCTCATATGATTTTTATCTCAATTTTTTATTTCCCATTTAAGAAAGGAAGAAGTTGTGTGTGTGACAGGGAAGCTTTCTCTAGGATTTTACTGTTTTGGGGTTTTTTTGTGAGGGTTTTGGGCACATTTTGAGGTACTGCAGGTAATTCCTGAGCGGAAGAAGATACCAGCTATGAAGTATTTCTTGAAAAAAGTAAAGGCATTCAATGTCTGACATCTTTGGCTACTGCAAATATTCCAGCAACACTTCAGCAAATACTTTTTGTAATTAGTCTGATTGGGCTTTTAAAAAATAAGTTGATAATAACTTTTATTTTGGTCAGAACACCTTTCTTATAAAACATAAAGGTAGTGCTCAGAGCTGAAAAGTTTAGGTGCTTTTGTTACACCAATAGTACCAATGTGGTATTAAATTTCTGTATGTGAAATCAGGTGAGGAAGAGACACCCACACACACTTGCACCTATTTTTCTTGCGATAAATCACAGTATTTGGGAGTTAAGTTTTTTCTGGACTTAAAATGGTAGTTTTCTATTATGGAAGTCTTGGAAATACTTGAAAATAAATATGATCTGAGGCTGTTAGTGGGAAGAACTGTCATGACTGGAGAGACAGATGGCAGTCTGTGAAACTTGACCTGCAGCATCTTTCTTGCTTAATTTCTGGGCTCTCCAACAGAAACTGTTAATTGTGTGATAGTACCTGGGGCTTGCCAAATGCCCATGGGAACTGAGTAAGTCTTCAAAGCGTTTTCTCACATGTTAACACCCGGCAAAGGTCTGGGCACCTGGCTGACATCCTTCAGGCTGTCTTGTGTCCTTTGGTCCAGTTTGTGACTTAAATAGTCACGCTGTGTTCAAAGGGAAGCAGGGGTTTGATTTATTGATTGGTTTATTTGTTACAAAACAGTCTTGTGGCTTGGAGTAGTTACCATTGCAAGGTTCACGGTTACCATACACAAGGGATCCATTTTTCTAAGTGAAAAGCCTGTTCCTCAGCAAGGGAACAGACTGTCACTACTCATTCACCTATGGGAAAGTGCTACAGCAGAGTTTTTATCCAAACCTTGCTATCTTCGCAGTACAGTTAATTCATAAATGAGAGATTTAAGAGAGATGGCAGTTAACATAGGTGTTAAGAGTTCAAAGTCCTTGTCCTGTTCTGAAAGACAGGTGTCTGCCAAGGAAGGTGGGAACCTCCCTTGGAATAGAAAATGTGACCCCTTCCCTCCAAATTATTATAACTCTGAAATTACGGGACTTTCAGGCAAAGATACGGGAAAAGGAATAACAGTTCTTTATTAGTATGTGTGTGTGTGTATATATATGTATGTATGTATATGTATATAAGTATATATGTGTGTGTATGTATGTATAACAAGGCAGACAAACAACCACAGCGGCAGCGACAACAAACAAACCCACAAACCCAGTGCCAGCCTCTCTCAGCTGTCAGGCACCTTCCCCTTGGGTGCAGTTCTGGTCACAGCCGGTGGGGGCGCTGGTGGCTCCCGACCGGGCGGGGGGGTGCAATGGTTCCCCCGTGCCTGCAGGGGGCGCTGTGGCACGAGCGCCTCTCTCTTGCCTCTCTCTCATCATGTGGGTGATGGCGGGCGAGCTGGCAGGAGGGATGGAAAAGGGGCTCCCTTTACAAACCCACAGGGGCAGCCGATCTCGATGCCCCTCAGGATGGCAGAATGGGCTGTAGCGGGAACCTTGGAGCAGCAGCTGGAACGGCAGAGGCGGACACACCCCAGAGTGGCAAACAAAATGTAGCAGGAACTCTGCAGCCTTAGCAGGAGTCACAGGGGTCAGGCAGGCATGGGGTGTTGGGTTAGAGTGTAGCAAAAAAGCCCAAGGCAGGAAACAGCAGAGCTGGGCAGTGGCAGCTGGGCTTCTCCATAGCAGCTGCAGCACACAGCTGGGAGGCACACCCTCCGGGAAGGGGGAGGGGTTCGGGGGTCAAGGTCTCAAGTTTTTCCCCTGAGGCACCTAAGTAGATGGTGAGGGTCCTTTCCAGTGTGATCGGGTGTTACTAAGGTCCCAGTTCACTGGCTGCTCTTACGAGCAGAGGCTCACCCATGGTAAAGAAGAAGCAGTGCTGGGCTGGACTCCGCGGTGGCAGTGAATTCTTCCTGAGGTAGCAGCAACTCAACTGTTCCGTCCGATCCAAGAACGAGAGAGCAAGCGAGGAGCTGAGCCCAGCCCCTGACCCCCCAGCCAAAATCTCAGGTATCTCTGCCCTTCCCAAGAGAAAGCCCCTCAGCTAGGAGAGTGCAGCCAGCTGCACCCCTCCCCCTCCTCCATGGCTATATCTTTTGTCTCTCTTCAAGTATCAGTCATTATCATCTCTTAGGCAACAGATGGGAGAAAATTCCCTGAGAGAAGGGGGAAAAAAAAAAAAAACCAAAAAACACCTAACCTCCAGCATTATCCACCCTGAATTTTTTCCCATACCAACATGCTATATCACACTTAAACTTTTAAACTATATACATACATGCATTATCCTGATTATATACATATATACATCTAGATACAGGTGCAGTGTGACAGGCAGTTCACCCAAAAACAAGCTCCCCTTGAGTGATCCTGTCTCTCCATCCTTCTGAATCACCCACCAGGTGCAACCTGGTCCCTGAGGCAGAATTAACCCAAATAGTTTTTCCTAGCATACCTTTTGTGTGTACGGATGGGACCTTATCTCTGTGTGTTGTTTGAAGGGGCTCAGATTGGGCAGGGCCTGCTCGGTTAGTGGAGCCTCGGGTGTTAACTAACCAGGTGGCTCTTGCTAAATGCATCTCCCAGTTTTTGAAAGCTCCCCCATCCAGTGCCTTCAAGGTGGTTTTTAACAAGCCATTGTACCACTCCACTTTCCCAGCAGCTGGTGCATGATTAAGGGATATGGTACATCCACTCAATGCCATGTTCTCTAGCCCAGGTGTTAATAATGCTGTTCTTGAAATGAGTCCTATTGTTGGACTCAATTCTCTCAGCAGTACCATGCCTCCAAAGGACTTGCTTTTCAAGCCCCAGGATGGTGTTACGGGCTGTAGCGTGAGGCACAGGGTAGGTCTCCAGCCATCCAGTGGTGGCTTCTACCATTGTGAGCACATAGCGCTTGCCTTGGCGGGTTTGAGGCAGTGTGATGTAATCAATCTGCCAGGCCTCCCCATACTTGTATTTGGACCATCGCCCACCATACCACAGAGGCTTCACCCACTTGGCCTGCTTGATCGCAGCGCATGTCTCACAATCATGGATCACCTGGGAGATACTGTCCATGGTTAGATCCACCCCTCGGTCTCGTGCCCACTTATAGGTGGCATCTCTGCCCTGATGGCCTGAGGCATCATGGGCCTGTCGAGCTAGAAACAACTCCCCCTGGTGTTGCCAGTCCAGATCTATCTGGGACACCTCTATTTTCGCACCTTCATCTATGTGTTCGTTGTTTTGGTGTTCTTCATTAGCCTGACTCTTGGAGCTATGGGCATCCGCATAATAGACTTTCACAGGTAGCTTCTCTACCCGAGTGGCAACGTCTTGCCATTCTTCAGCAGCCCAGACTGGTTTTCCTCTATGCTGCCAATTGGCCTCTTTTCCCCTTCCCAGAGCCACAGCCATGTGCTAACCAAACCAGGGTAGGCTAGACCACATGGTGCTGCTTAGTGAGGCTTCTATATTCAGCACACAAAAAATAGGTTACCCAGGAACTGTTACTTCTTTTTCACCCTTTCCTCTCAATTCCCTCAGGCCGCACATTGGGTACCAAGAGTCCTCTGAACCTTTCTGCATTGGGAGGGTAAAATAAATTGACCCATTTTCTTTTTCTTGCCGTGTCTGATGTGCTGGATGATCAGAGGAGATTTTTTTAATTCTCCCCTCTATTTTGGAAGGTAATGAGAAGCTGGTTAAGGGGCTCTTGTTGAGTTGAGGTAAAATATTAGCAACCATGTTAGAACAATGTTGCAGTGGAACAATACAATTGGCAATGGTTTTCATCTGTAATGTGCCTTCCCTTTTGCTCTCTTTCCTGCTCCCCCATCATACTAATTTTCCATCATTATTATTCTGCTGCCCCTCTCTCCCTTTTTTTCTTCCCTGCCTTCTGGAACATAGGAGGATAAGCAAGGTAACTAGTCTCAGCTGAGAGCATCCTTACACTTCTTACCTTTAGCTGTTTCTAATGAAACAATTTTGTGAGCAGTGAGGACCTGCAGAAGAACATCCAGTCTTATTTTGCTGGCTCTGGCTTCCAGCTTAAGCGTGATGGTGATGCACTTAAAGGCTTGCAGATAAAAGGACTAAATGTACTATTCTGTTACCTTTATCACTGTGAGGAAACAGAAGAATCTGAACCAGGAGAACTGGGAGTGCTAGGTCATCACCTTCCTTCCTTTCAAAGCAGAATTTCAAACTCAACCAGTTAGGTGGTTTGGGCTTTTTTTGGTTGTCTTCTGGATTTCTGCTGTAGTTAACAAGTGTTTAAATTAATCTCTTCCTTGTGTTTGAGTAGAAATCTTGTTACTCTTTTCTATGTTGCTTTGGTAAGGAAAGTTAAAACCTGGTGAGGAACAAGAATATGATGGCAACCTGTACATTAAGAAAATTAAAGGAAATATATTTTCTTCCAGGTGCAAAAATAAGCATCCCTTAAAATTATAAATGCACGTTCATGAAGTAAATAGACCTTTATAAAATTAGCATTGAACACTATCCTATGTTCTACCTCCCTTTCGTTCCCCTAAACCTAAATTAAGCTCTGCCAATCTTGAGATCATGAATTGAGTTTTTCTTTTCCATTTCCTAGTTAAAATGCTGCTGGGGAGATTTTTTTCCTTTGGGTTAGCTTGGTTTTTTGAAAGGAATAGACTATTCTTCTGAAATGTGATTGGCTATGGCGTCTCATGGACTAAAGAAGGTGCCTGCTTGATGACATTTCATGCAGGTGAGTTATGGATGTATCATCCAGTTCTGTTACTGAAAGACGCACTTTAATATACCTGTATGCAAACGGAAACATGTCAGTCTCTCTTGATTACATAACAGTCATTTGGTTATTAAGAACCCTTAGACTTACCTTGGAATAAGTATCGAAGTATTTGACAGTTTCTTGGCACAAGGTTTGTAGCTCTTGAGGAAACGTGTCGTATTTGCCTGAGTTTTCTTGAAGTGATGATTGCAGACCCAAATTCAAAGATCATAGAATTGTTTAGGCTGGAAAAGACCTCTGAGCTCATGGAGTCCAACTGTTACCCCACCATGATGTGCAGTAAAATTGAGTGTATGATTTTCCTGTGCAAAGGTCAAACAAAGCATTTCTGCAATGCAGAATTCAGGGGACCAAGTTGAAATGTGTGACTGAATAATTAAAGCCTCCAAATCATCATCATATCCTTCTATCATTTTCTGACTGGTTTACTGTGACCTTTGTTCTTTCTCAAGCTGTTGTTTCCCCAGCAGTGCTCAACAGGACACAAAGATTTTAAACTTCTGTGGATTTTTGTTGTTGTTTTCCTGTGTGGAAACTTGTGCCTTGTAGCCGGTGTCTGCAATTTACAATTCAGTGAATAAAGAAGCAGCTCTTAATCTTTTATGTCTGTTGTTACCTTTTAAAGGTCAAGACGTTTCTGTTTGATTATCTCCGTGTACATCCCTTTAAGAACTTGAAGAGAATATCAACACCTGGTGCCAGTTGGGCCTCATCCCTCAACTGGCACAGAGTTTTTGTTCAGTTCTGCTCGATGCCAGTGATGTCTGACAAAATTCTGCCTCCTGTAGGATTTGCTATTTATGGACACTGAAAAGTTACTAATAGCTGGTGTTGTGATATTATGAAGATAGAGGCAAATCATCTTTTTTTATGGCTTTTTGTTATAATTTACTGTGGCTCAAATTTTTAATAGTTTTTATTTTTCCTTTTCCCTACTTATAGCCAGATGGCCTCAGAGCTGGATTGGGTTGAGGGCAGAAGAGTAAAAGAGGGTGTCAGTACTTCAGCTTAGCTGCAAAATGAATTCATACTCAAAATATTTTTTTTCAGCATCTGGCTGTGTCTGTACGGCTGTTCCTTCAATCTATCCTGGATCGAGCCTCAAATGAAACGTTGGACTTGCTGATTGTAGCAGCATTTTGTCCTAGAACTTGAAGTATGAAAGCACCCATAAATCATAATCAATATGTTTGTGTCCCACAGATGTGGGATTCATCAGATACAGGGAAAATACCAGCCAACTCAGCATTTTATCAAATAGTGTTTGAAAAGTTATTTGCTTATGGAGAAATGAAAACCTGTGTTGGGACGTGGTTTGGATATAACTAGAGGGGCTTCAGCTCCATATGTACCAGCTGCCTGTGTATTAAGGCAGAATTCTGTTGAAGTCCCACATTATGAGATTTCTGCCTTACATTATAAGGAGTAAGAAATGTTAAGAAAGTGCCAGAATGTGAGGTTGCAAAGAAAGCATGTCAGACAGGCCATATTGTGGAAGCCCAGGGTTTGGTAGGGTTAGGGAAAAGGTGTTGCGACCACTGGGGCAAAACGTTTGTTGGCAGTTATGTGTTGTCTAACAAAATTACTGAAGTTTCTCATTTCATGTTTGTGTATCATTTGTATTTGGTGGGAGTTACTTCAGCTTGCAAAGAATATTCACTGTTTTCAGAGATGGCAGCTCAGTAAAGATTTTTCCCTTCATTTTTCTTTCAGAAACAGTATTTGAGAAAAGCAAATTGAGGTGTGAGCATCTTTTCTAATTTTTTTGCCTGAGCTCTGATTTGCTAAGTAACAATCACTAAGAAGCTTAAACTTTATAAACTAGCTAGTTGAGGTTGTGTAGTACATGTTGTAGGAATTAAAAGGGGGACGCTCATTCTTGCTCTTTGCCTTTTTTTCTACTGCCCTTGGGTTAGATGTCCGTATAGTAAAGTGCATGACCTTGCAACTTCGTAACAGTCAAGCAGATGACCCCAGAGTCACTCCTGGCAGGAGCCTACAGGTCTTTTTCCCCACCTCCCCTCCCCCGCCTTGGTCTAGTGCAAGTATGTTAAGAGCTTCACTCTGGAGGTCCTCCCAGTTTGACTCGGCATAGTCTCCGTTGACTCCTGGGCTACACTTAACAGTGTACACAGAAACACCAGTGAGGTCAGGATTAGTTTGGTTGCTGTGGGTTTATGTATTTTTTTGCCATGTGTTTGTCTGCCTTGAGCAGTCTGGGAAACTGAGAAACAATGTATTCTGTGGTGGTCAGATCCAGAACCGTGACTGGACATATCAGTTTGAGCAGGAGTCAAGGTGATGGTCGGCATTGTTCCTGTGCTCACTTTCCATCTACAGCCTCCTTGTTAGAGAGGGTTTGGGTTATTTTTCATGAATAATTCGATAAACCAGTCTGTTTAAAAGCATTACTTATAGTAATCAACCAGTGTGATTGTGCTACAGATGAAGGAATATATTAAGGAAATGGGTATTTTTAAACAGGAAACTCTTCTGGTGAACTTAGTGGTTGGAGCAAATTACATCTGTGATTCTAGACTTTTCACAATTGTGAAGCCAGGATTAGATGTATCAGCAACTATTGCCTAAATAAACGCAAGGTTGTAGTTTTCTTCAGATTTGGGTTTTAGCAGATATTGACAGTGCTCTGATTTGATTTTTTCAATTTATCAGTGCCTGAGACTGACCATTAGCAAATGAGTCTCTTCCCTTCCTAGCAGAAGTTGTTTTCAGGTGGCCTTCAAAATGTTTAGATTCTGCTAATTGAGAGAAGAACTTCAGGTGCTGGGAATACCTGTAACAGAGGTGTTTACAGGAGGCAGGGGCTGCTCCAGAGACCATGGGATGAAGATCTGCAAAAGGTATCGCTATGGTTATTGCCCTTTCCTTTTTCAGTGAAACCGGTTTTTATTTGATTTTTACCTTATTGTTACTTACAATGTAAGTAACTTGTGGTACGGCCCCACAAAACTACAAAAACCTTCATTGACACGCATATTCTGTATTTGCTTGTAGCTTTGGCTCCATATTCTAATCTTAAATTACTGTTAAGATTATAAATCGTATTTTAAATTACAAAATGGCTATGTATAAATCCTTGTATATGTTACTTTCATCCTAACAAGCTGTACGGGTCTTAAACTGTGAGATAAGTCTGTGTTGCAGTCGTAGCAGGGTAGTTGGGATGAGGTAATCACAGGCTAGTTTGAGGCAGAGGAGGAGTAGCAGAATGCTTAGTGAAACCAGAAAATGGTAGATAGTAGTAAGAAATAAATAGTCTTGTATTTCTATTTAAAATGGAAGCCATATAAATTAGATTTGACAAACTCAGTGGCTGAGTATGTACTTACATAACTGCTGTATTGCTGATCCTTCTTCCTGGCAGGACCAGCGTTCCCTGGTCTGCATCCAGAGGGAGAAAATGAAAAATCATTTTAAACATAGAAACTTGTGAGTAGCTAATAACTGACAACTTGTTCTTGTGATCATTACATGTTTTCTGTGCCCTACAGCACCTCGCTGCATCTTCCATGGGCAAGCTCTTGTATCAGGGTTGCTTGTACCATTTATTTGGGTTGTTCCCTTTTTGGGTTAGGCCCTTTTAGCCACTATTGTGCTACAAACAGGTAGATTTTTCCTCACTGTGGAAAGAGCCTTTTCTTGGTTTTATGCATTTCTGTCCAAAGTATTCAGCGCTAATAATAACCCCCAAGGTTTTTTGGAAGATTTTCCTTTCTTTAGTGAATATTTGTAAGTAGTGAACTGATAGACACTTTATACTTAACTTGGAGCTGTGCTCTGCAGGGCTTCAATCGCATGTTGGTGCATCTGGTGCAGTTTGGAAAGCCCAATAAACTGACTCATGACAAGAGGTAGCCTTGCTGTGTTCAAACAAGCAATGTTTTGACACTGCAAAATAAAGAGGTTCTGAATCAGAATGAGATAATTCCCTGGGGTGATTGAAGGGGACTGTGGGATAGACTGATTACTCATGCAGTACTGGTGTTATCAAAATTGTGTTCATCACATGAAATAGGTTCTCAGTGCCCTTTTAGAAGGGAAGCTATGAGCTGCAAAACTTGAGAACTTAATTTGTGGTCCTCATCAGTGGGTGTTGTATTTGGGAGACTGACTGCAGTAAAATTGTTACCTGATGCTGTGTAAAGAACATTGCCTAATTTTGGGGTAGGACGGTATAGCAGTTCATTTGAAGTTAACGTTGTTGTTTTGTAATTAGTAAAAGTATATTCAGCAAAACATGGTTTGGATTAATTTAATTAGAGATACTTCTGTAAGCACAATGCTTTTTACATTGCGACCAGGGGAGATAACCTGCCCCACCCCATCCCCCCTACCCAAACCCCCAAAAAATCATGGTGATATACTACCTTCAGATGATAAACCTGGTGATAGTGTAGTAACTTCTGCATGTTTGTCAGTTTGTAGACATTTTTAATAACAGTGAACTAATATGTATTTAGTGGAATTAAACCACTGGTGTTTCATGGTAAATGCCAGTGGGTTGCATTTTGAGACTGAGGAAAACTTAGGTTTAAAGGAAATTCAGTTGCCAACTTTATAGGAATTGGTGTTACGCCTTTGAGACTCATCTTCAGAATTTTTTACGTGTTTCAAGAAAGTTTCTGATGTCTGGGCTTTCACATGGCACTGCTGGAGAGTCTTGAATACATGAGTTTATTAGAGATTCTGAGCAGCACGTCCTTGACTGAGGGCTGTTGAAAGTGAGGCATAAACATAGAATCTGTAATTTGAAGGAAGAATGTTGCATTACTGCCTTTAACCTTCCTTTAGTTTTTCAGTAGATCTTACTGGATCTTGACACCATGTTAATAACATTGCTGATTTCCAGCTTCTGCAGGAAGGGCCTTTACTAGAGGCTTTCATAGTTAGGTTTTTTATTGCTCACAACAGAGGAAGTAATAACAGGATCTTAAGGAAAATTTGCATGCAGAATTACTGACTTTGAAATTACTTTTTTCTTTCCCAACTGCAGTGACTTGTCGAATTTTTTAGGGATGTTGCATTAGGCTGACATGAACAGAATTTCTTGATTTCAGTCTTATTCTAGGGGCTTTCTAGAATCTTGGGGAGAGGGAACCATAGCAACTGTAAAAGCTTTCAATTTTAAATTTTTAAAGTTATCTTTCAGAATTTGGGAGCTAAAATTACCTTAAAAATGTATGAATAACTCAGTCAAGCTGTTGAAAGAGCACTTGAGCATCTAATAGAAATATATAAGAATTTGAAATTACTATCCACTTGTGTCAGGTTTAGAGTGTTTTAAAGCCATGGTTTATGGGTTAAGTCATGTACACTGGAAAAGTTGACAGGATAATTAAGGAAAACTAGAATGCCTGTGTTCCTGAGAGAAGCTAAACTTCTGGGGGAATGTCTAATTTCTGAAGCACTGGAGGATTTATCCATGCAGCTGTAGAGAATATAGGATTACTGGGATTCAGTGGTTTTCGTAAGACCAAAGCACATCCTAGGAAAACACATATAAAAATCAGAAAAGCTCTGCAATTTGGAGGTATTGGAAAGTTTAAAATTGCAGAATTTTGGCTGAAAAATAGAGCTGTTAAAAATGGTATGCCAAGACAGTGTTCTTGGGAAAGGAGTTGCATTTCCAAAAGCAAAATCTTGTTCAAATACATACTGATGTAGAGCTCTCTTACCAGATAGCTGGAGAGTCTTAATTTTTCCAGGAATAAAAATCAAAATGCTCATGAATTAATAGAAGTCATAGAAGTCATGGTAGAGAAGTGATTTTTTTCTTTTCCAGGTCTTAATCAAGACTGGAGAGAGAAGGACTGGGGAACTTGAGAAGCCTGGTCCAGATGAATGGGCAGAGGAAGTGAAACAGCATTTGTACAGGTCACATCAGCAGCTTCTGGACATTAGATTAACAGGAATTTAATTGATTTAAAATTCACAGCTGTTTTATGAAATGCAGCAGAGCCATTAAAGTGTCTTCTGATCATCAGTTAAAATGAAGGGACTGATTATAGCTATTTGAAATCCTTAACTCTAAGAGTATCTGCATATTCTGTGTTAGCAATGTAGGGAGTTCTTTATGCCAGTCTAAAGTAGTGTAGATGCCTGAACAGGAACGGCTTTGTCTCAGGAATGTTTAAACCAATTACTCAAACAATTTAAATATGATTTGGGGTGTAAATTTAAAAAATGCTGGTGTATTCCATTTATTGCAGAAATTGTCTAAGTCTTGGTAATTGAAACAGTCACTGCCATAAGAAATGGAAAAAGCAAGCAGCCCTTTAGCATAATCCTTTGAAACTCACAGGTTTGCTGAAGTGGCTCTGGCCATTTTAATGTTTAATTAATTTTTTAATAATAAATAATAAACCACTGCAGTTTAGTGTGCTGCTTGTTAAACCTTTCAATCATCTGAGAAAGTGCTTCTGTAGCACAGCATTTGGAAGGATAATGTCAATAGTGCTGAGGCTTTTGGAGACAAGTGTCAAAACCTATTGTGCTTTGAACTCAGTTTCATTGCTAATGAGTTTCTTGTATGGAGACTTTTATATTCATTCCAGTTGCCTCCATTTAAATGCAAGAGATCGAGTAAAAATCAACTTACCAGTAGCTTGCTTGATTCTGCATGTATCTTGAGACTATTTTAATGCAGTTTTATACAAGGTGAAAGCACATCTTTGAAGGTACTGACTTCCATGTGAATAGTAGCCTCTCTTCTTGGCTTTGGGTTTTTTGGGATTTTTTTGGCTTGGTTCGATTTTAAAGTTCTTGAGTGGTCCTGCTTTCTGTCCTGCATCTAGTCCCAAGCATCCAACAGGTTGTTGCTGCTTCATCAGGTTTCAGCACCAGCAAGAGGTGCTGCTGGTGATCTTGGAGGTAATTTGAAATAAATCCACGCTCAGACTAAATCTGAATTTAGGATTAGGTGACTTTTCATACTGTGACATGTCTGAATAAGACTGTTTTGAATATAAACAAGTACGGATTTTCTGGTTTAGGATGAAAAAGTTGAAACAGGTGGTGACTTCACCTTCACAAGTACTGCCAATCTGTGCCTTCATCCATGGCCTTCTGTTCATGAGCTCCTGCATTCTGAAGCCTTTTCTCTCTTGGCAAAAGAATTAAAAACCAAAACAGATACCTATTCAAGGTTCTGTTTATTAAACAATGTCTCTTCGGTGCACTGGATGAGTAAACAGGTCTTGTTGAAAAATAAATGTAGCCATGTAGATTTTCCCAGTACGTGCACGCGAGGGTCTTTGTTGGACTGAATGAATAAGCTTAAATCTGGTATTTTTGTAGTCCTGTATTTGTCTTTGTGATTGTAATAGTTTGTCTAAGCTTGCATTCTGGATACTCAGAGTGATGTGTTAGTACTGGGTAGCATTGCATTGGTGGCTTTTTTGTACTGGGCTTCACTGTTAAGGCATCAAATATGTGAACTTTCCAAAGTTTGTAGCTTAATATTGTTTTAAGGGAATTGCTTGCAATCTTTTTATTTTAATGAAGAGATTCCAGGTGATTAAGTGATTAGTAATTACTTAATAGTGCTCAGTGTTAAGGAGCTGTGGTGGGAAGAGCTGCTTGTAATGGAAGAGCTTGAGGAAGGCAGAACTGTGTGGAGTCAAGTGGAAGAACTTTGGTGTTTTGTTGCTTCCTTGAAACTAGGTTTTGTTGAAACTTTTTGTTTAATTGAAGCTTTTTGTGTTGTGGGTTTTTGAGGGGCCTGGTGCAGAATGTGTCCTCAGCAGTTGTTTTTGGGGCATCCAAAAGGGAGCAGTTCCCTGTCTTCCCATTGCCATCCTGCCTCATGTATCCACGCCCTTTGCCTCCCTGCCTGTGTTTCTCACAGTTCTGCTGCTTCACCCCTACTCAGCCACTGTTACGATGGACAGTTTTCAGCACATTTAAGTGATCTTGCAACAGCATTGGCATTAATGACAGCACCAAAGCTGCACACCAGATTTGAGCTGAGCCCTCGATGAATCTCTATGGTGTGGACATGGAGAGATCAGACATTAGAGAAGGAAAAGGAAAACCTCTGAAGTGAGTTGCCTGTCTGACATTCATGGTTGTTCTAGTCCAGATTTTTTGAAAACTTTACTGTATTTTTCTGTCTCCTGTCTGTTTCCCAGACTCAAAAAAGTAAGAAATGGGCCACCAAAAAAGAAGAGGTGTAATTTGGCAGGAAATAGATGAGCATATCCTAGGACAGGAGGAGGTAGGTCTGTGTGACTAGGGAAGACTTGAAAATCCAGCTTTTTTGCATGGACCAAAATCTTCTGCGAATAACTCCCATGGGGGAATCCTGGAAAAACATAGAGGTGTTGGAGTTAGTGATGTGATAGTAAGAAGCTGGAAATACTAGAAGTCACTATGAATTAATTGAAAAACAGTTGCATGATATGACCTTAACAAGGGAATTATAAATTATATTAATTATACCATCGTAATTGTAAATTATAATCTTTTGGTAATAGTGGGTATTATAACACTCATTCTGTAATAACTATAAATTGTAATTAATCACCTGGTTTAGTGGAAGGTGTGCCTGACCATAGAAGGGCATTGAAACTAGATGAGCTTTAAGGTTCCTTCTATCCAAACCATTTTCTGAGTCTATAAATGTGACCCCCTCCCAAATGGCAGCATTTTTAGTAGATTTCTCAGGTTTGGTCCAGTTAAAGGCACTTTATATTTCTTATGCAATTAACAATCAAATACTTCTTATCTTACAGTAGGATTAGTAAAGGTAAATAACCAAATAGCTTGGTAAGGACATTTAGAGGCAATGCCATCAAATATGTGGATACAGGACCAAAAGATGCAGGACGGAATCCGTATCCGTATGCATATTTTGGGAAACAACAATTGCAAAGATTAAGGTACTGCCAACCTGTCTCTTCCAGATCATCATTAATGTTGGTAACTAAGGATATTTTACTGCAAAAGAGTATTTTTCAGGCTGTTGATTATGCGTATCACTGCCTGGGACATTATAGAAACATGTTTGGTTTGTACTGGAGTTGGTTCACCTTTTCTTCCTAACATGCTTTGTTCTTAAAAAGCCAATTTAAAAATTATTCTTGTGTTCAATGCTTTGTTGTGATAAAGATGCATTTCACAAGTAAGGTTTTAACAAACCTTACTTTACAGAAAATACCGCTGATGAGCCCCTGCCTTGGCAGCAACCTGGGACCAGCGTGTTATATTCAACCTCAAACAGGTGCTGGCTGGGGGCTTGAGCATCTGAGACTGCAGATACCAAACCTGGCTTTCCTCTGGCTGTTTTTAACCAGATAAACAACGAAAAAGGTGCAGTTGTCAGAAACCACAGAATCACAGAATGGGCCAGGTTGGAAGGGACCACAGCGAGTCATCTGCTCCAACCTCCTTGCTCTACATTTTGTTGCCAATGTTTTGTTCTTGCTGTTCAGGGAGAGCTCCAGTGCATCAGAAAATACACTTAAATAACTAGTGTTGCAACTGGAAATAAATTGTAAATAAGTTTAGCCACCACAGGGACCCATGCTGGGGCTTCCCAAGTGTGCAAGCACTGAACTGTTCTGGTGCTAATATGGATTGATGGTTTTTTTCTCCTGCCATGAGAGGGTGTTTGTCTGCACCAGCTGGCTTGCTTTGCTGCCTCCTTCTGTGAATAATTCAGCTGGTTTCTTTTTTTTTTCCAGTTTATCATTCTGTAGGTCAGCCAGGATCTCTGAATGATTCATCTGATTCTTTGTGATCATGTCAGATGACCTGTGTGCATCCAATATATTAGTGAGGTCTGATTTCTTAGTAAAATTATATTTTGTTATTTATGTAGCTTTAACATGAATACTGATGAAGCTGATTTTTTTTTTAGATATGCTAGCATTTTATTTTAAGAAGTCAATGTGTCTGCATTTACCATAAAATTTTGCCCAGTAGTCACACCCCCTGACCCCAGTTATTTCAAGATTAGCTGTAAATCTTTTCTCTAAAAGCATGGTTTTACAGTGCATGTGAGGGCATGGTAATGACGTGTCAGGAAACTAATCAAACCTGAAACCGAGACCTAGAAATCCATTGAAAAAGCTTCATAGTTTACAAATTGAAATAACTTGTGTATGGAGTAGACACTGCTGGTTACACACCTTCTCTTTGTATGTTTTTAACATACTTTATGAATTTTGAATGTTGTGCTGCTGTTTGAGTGTTTTGGGGTTTGCTGGTGGGTTTTTCAATCATTTTCATGGTCTCATAAATGAGTTAGATATTTCCATGGTCATGGATTTTTGAATCAGGCTGCTTCAGTCTTTAGCATGGTGCACCATGCCTAAATGGCACCTTTACTGTGATCTTTGTGGTTGCTACCAAAGTTTGAATATGAGCTTTTTGCAAGTAGTAAATATGAAGTGCTGTTGCCTGTAAAATATCTGTGGCTGATGGGATAAAACTTCTGGCATATTAGTGGAGGGAGGAGAAAAAAAAATCGATGTTGCTGGCATCCAAAAACACACCATAAAAATAAAGCTTCATGCCAGTTTAATAGTCTGAAGTATCTTCGTTGTGTTAATTAATCACTATGCCATATATAATGAGTCTGTGAAGGATGTGAAAGGAAAAGAAACTTTGCTTTGTAAAGGCTTTTCTTTATGATTTCCCCATACCTGGTTGTTTCTAGATTTGCATCTTTGGGGGCAGTTTTCATGGAATTTTTTGGGGATACCATAGAATGACTTGGTTCAGGCAATTATTTCTGGCCTCATTCATTATAGTGGTTGGTTACTACATGTCAGACAGTTATTCTACTTTGGTATTTTATCCTTGATGTATCTAGGAAGTGACAAACAGAAACTCTGAGTGTTTTCATTTCTATAGTACACTGAGATTTTGGTTGTTTTGAAATAGCATTTTCGTGATGGGGAACACATTGCATGTATACACCATTCTTTCTAAAGCTTTTCACTTTGGAATCTTACTAAAATAACTATGTCAGAGTATAATTTTTGGCTTGAATTTTAAAAGATCCTGTCCGTTGATCTTCCTGACCAATCCTAGTCTGGTTTTTTCCAACTTCTTTTGTTGGCTTTTGTGGAAGTAGACAGTACATTCCCTATGGGCCAGAGGATTCTCATTCCTTCCTCCCCATGCGTGTAGCTTTCCTCAGCTTTTTAAAGGGGATGGCAACGTTACTGATCTCCATCATAATGAGAACTGGGAGCGATACTTGGTGTGATAGATGTTGTTCACCCGCAGGTGTACATATAGCTGGCATCTGTCAGTCTGTGTCTGTGTTCTGCAGGGAGTTCCAACAGCATAGAAGGGAAGTGGTAGAGTTGGAGCTTTTCCTGTCTCCCTGTGGACCAAGCTTAAGGATTTACTGCAGCAGTGGAAGAACAATTCATTCATTCGGCTTAACTGAGAAACTGCTGCTAAGGCTGCTTTTGTGATCCAGTTATTTAACCTTCTTTTGTGCTGTCAAATGCTGACTCCTGGCAGATGAAGCAAATAAGTGTTTAAACCAGGCAGTTCCAGAGTTTAAAAGGAGCAGTTTTTGCTTCTCCCTACATACACACACAGTTCACAAGTGTGGGTTGTACAAAACAGAATGACCTGGAATGCACTGACTTTGCACATCCTCTCTGAACTGTAGGATTCACCCACCTTGGCTTTTTAAAGTTGTAAAATATAAGTGGTGCCTTTGTCCTGCAACTGCTTTGAAACTTCAATGTGAAAAGGTGATATGTAAATATCAGAATTTTCTTATTCTAATTTCAAATTTTCTTATTCTAAATGTTACTTTGCATTGCTTTGCCAATTGCAAAATTTCTAATGGCTCGATTAAACTAAATTTATTCGTTTTGATAATGCCTTCTATAATTGATTAGGCAATTAATGGTATTGTAAAATATAGACCCACTGTGTAATTGTGAACTAAGTGGAAGACAAATCTTTTGGTATTAACATATTGGTCAAATTCCTTCCCTTTCTATCATTAAGATACATACAAATAGCTAGTCAGTATTTGCTTAGTGTCTAGAACTTGGTGTTTAAATGATTCTGTTGTATGTGCAAAAGTTTAATGAAATTCTGTATTTATATAGTTGTAGATCTCCATGCTGCCACTTTTACACCAGACAGGTTTTGTGCTTTGATAACTTAAATTCCCTCAAAGGGATGCAAGTCCTGCTGCAAATTAAGAATTACTGGTAACATACATTTTCAGTGAAGTCTTGCTAAACTTCTAATACTGTTTCAAAGGCATTGTGATGCTCTCAGGATGTTTCAAATAGGATCTTTGAAATAGGATTTCTAATGGTTTAGTCAAATGCATCACCATATGAAATGATCAGATGTCATTTCCATTTTAAATAGATTCCTGTAATATGAAAGATTCCAATCAAGATGTTTTCACACTTCACTTAGCTCATCATATGCAAACTAAATTAAGATATCAGTCGACCTACCAGATGTGGTAGGCACAGACCTACCAGAGCCCATATCTCAGGGATGGCAGCAAGTGTTGATAGCTGTATAGTTTGGAGATCCAAAACTTTCTTTAATTTCAAGTAATAATTTTCATCTTTTAGTTCCTTTATTGCCTGTTGATCAGTTTGGCTTTTTGCCTGATTTACACCAGTGTAGTGTCTGGGAGAACATGTAACAAGTAACCACGGCTTGGAATAGGTACTAGTAGTAAGTTTGGAGGAGTTGGTCTGGTTCCCAAATTTAGGTGGTGATTAAAGCTTGTGGGTTAAGTAAAAATGATTGTGAACTGTCATGGGCAGAATCTTTTGGTGGCACACCTGTGTGTGTCCCAGCTTGAAGCTCACAGGTGTGCAATGGAGAAATTATGTCCTAAACAACTTCCAGTTTTCTTTAGACTTTTTAATTTCTGCCTTTTTTTATTAATCTTCTGCCATATTTTCCAATGGTTTTATAGTTTATCTTAAAAGATATGTATTTTGATCTTTGGTTCATCTTCAGGGACTTTTTTAAACAAAGTTGTGTAAGACGTAGAATTAGCAATGATGTCTGCTGAATTGATTCTTCCACCTCCACCAACTTTTCAAATACAGTGACAGCCTATCCCAGAAACACAGGGGATGTGCTTTAAATACTTCCACAGATGACATGTGAATTTTGTTTTAGACTGGAAGTTGCCTGCCTTTCCAAACCACCCAGGAGCCACCTCTGCAGGCAGAAGCCAATGTTCATGCTCTTGACTTTATCCTGAAGGAACTGGCAAAGCTTTCTGCAGTGATTTGCCAAGGTGATGGACCTGCAATTGTGACTGTGCTTACCAAACAGTGCAGTTCTTAAAGGTTTCATCTTGCAGAGCTGATCCAGTGGTTAGGTTCATCCACGTTTAATGCACAGTTGGCTCATTTAGAAATGTCTCTGCTCTTGACCTCCGCAAACTGGGGACCAGGAGCCATTTCCATATCTTTAGCAAGTGCCAGGCTCTCACAGATCCATTCTCAGCTCTATTTAGTGAATTTGGCATTAAAATTTTGTTAGGTCTAGTGCTAACATGGTGGAATAGAACCATGCTTGTGTGCACTAATGATGAATACATTTTTATAGGTCATTTTAAGAAATGCTAACACTTTCATCTCTGTCTAGATTAATTTTCTTGGCACCTCTGACATATTTTACAATATATATTTTACAATACTTCAGATATTTCAAGTAAAGATCTCTTCCAAACAGAGCTCTAACAGCTCAGCCCAGTGTCTGGCTTTATGCAGGCTTCCCAGCTGCTTTGCGGAGGCCGAGGAACCTCAGATTGCTTTTGTGTAATCCAGTAACGCAGGAGAAAGTGAGGCTAAATGACAGCAGCTGTGGCCCTGGCATACCAGATGTGGCAAAGCGGCTCTTTTTGGAAGAAATGAGGGATCACAAAAAGCCCATATGATGGGTTAATCCCCCTGAGGCTCTGGGGGCAAGGGGGGAGCAGTTGTCAGGAAGAGCCCACCCCCAGGCTTTGGAGAAAGGAACAAAGCTCAGCTTGGCTGGGCAGCACAGCCTAACCTGCCGTGGCACTGCAGAAGGTGACAGAGATGCTTTTGACTTTGTCCTTTGCTTAACCTCATTCAAGGAAAGTCCTTCAAGTCAGCATTCAAGCAAAATCAAAGAATTTCCAAGTGCAGCAAGATGCCAGCATGTGAAGTACTCTGGTTTAAATGGGACACTCTGTTCAACCTTGCCTTTTGATCAATGCTTCCATGGCTTACCTGTGCAGCTGGGTGGTACCTGGCAGAGGCTGAACTGTGCAAAGGGTTGGAATAATGATTATGTGGAGCATTTATGAAGCTGTGAAAATTGATGTCTTCACTAAGCTTACAGTACAGCACATTTGTGTAAGGCACAGTTTTGATCCTTAAAGAATTTGCTGAGCTTTAATCTTACAAATTACTTCTGGTTTTAAAAAAACCTGTTCTTCTTACTGATGCTGCTTGTCTGTTGGACAGGTTTTTTTTTTTCTCCATAACTGAAAATGATGCATCTCTTCTGATATCCTTTTCCTTTTTTCACAAAAAGTGTAGTTTGTCATTTTGTCCATCTATTCCTAGGCAGACAAATCTGCTTGGGTATTTGTGATGCTTTGTTTTGGTTTGATCTCGTTCTCATTTTGATATAATAATTTTATATATATATATAGATAGATAGATAGATATATTATATTTCTGTGTATTTCTTCTACTAATTTTTTTTCTGCTCAAGAAAAATGGTAATTTCTGTCTTGTGTCCAAATTTTATATATAATATTTACATGGGTTTATGAAGAAAAAGAGGTGGATTGCATTTTGAAATACCTGCAATAATTGAAGCACTCCAGGATGTGCATTTGTTTTTCTTACCTGTTTTGAACAATGTCTTTGAACTCCCATTGCTTGTTTTGGTGGAGTGTCAGTAGCTTTAAATGATGCATATTCACTTAGATGAAGGTTGGGGATGGTAGAATGAAGTGTCTTTGTGTCTGTTAGTGTTCTCTGATACAGGGGTGAGGTGGATATTTGAGGAAATGGAGAATATTAAGCAAAAAATTAGATGCCGCCCTTATGGATTAGGGAAAGTACTTGAGAATCATTTTAAAATACAGAGTAAGAACTTTTCTGTGTAAAATCTGACTGAGTAAAAGGTGTTCTACCTGGACAGAGGTAGACCGAATCCAAATATATAATTAATGCCTTTTTTTGGTTGGTTTTTCCCTGCATAGTTTGCTTTGTTAAACTCTTTCACCTGACAGAATGTGAATGTTGCTGACGGAATGTGCTTGATGCAAAGATTTAAATGTAGAATTTCCAAACAACATGTATTTATTTCTTCTTTTCTTTAGGAGACATCACTCAGAAAGGATATGAAAAGAAGAGGGCAAAGCTATTAGCACGGTACATACCACTAATTCAAGGTGAGAAACTGCATGGAAGTTACACTTTTGTGCCAAATCTGTGAAAATACAAAATGGAAAAGTTCTCACTAAATAGACTGGATGAATTATAATAGTGTGTGGTATGGCATCTAACCAGCAGTGGGAAATGGCTGTCACAGAGAAGTGCAGAGCAATGTAAAAGCCTGAAATACAGGGGGTTTTTTTATATAGTTTTATATAAAATGTTAAATGGTAACATTTTTGTCAGCAAACTTCAGTTTGACACCTGCATCTGAGACTTTAAGATAACTTTAGAAATGAGTTATTACTAAAAGCAAGTTGGCTGCTTTCATTCGATGAAAATGCTCAGTAGCCATCACTCTCATGCTTTAATGTGCTGGTTTTTTGCATTCGCCCTGTGCCTCACCCCATTTCCACACACCTCCTCACCCTCTCTGTTTCTTCAAAGTACTGACTTTTTTATTATAAACTATTATTTCTGAAGCTGGTTATTATCAGAATTCATCATCCACAGCCAAAACCCCAAGTGCCCAACTTTTTTTTAATTTATTTTTTTACTAGGACACTGAAATCACTCAGGGTTAGGGCTGTTCTGCTGCCACTGAGCTTTGGTATTCTATAATCCCCCAATTTTCCGTATCTTGACAGATTTTAAGATAAGGAAAAATGAGAAGAAAACCAAGGTGAGTGGAAGCAATAATGAGGCACTGTAAACTGAGACAGTGTTGAACAGTCAGAATGTTATCTGATGTTTCATCATGCGGGTTCTTAGCAAAGGTTTCTTTTTTGTGGCTTTGGTTTTTATTTGGGTTTGGGTTTTTTTTTAAGAACAGATGTAAGTTTTCCCTTAGCAAATTTATAATCTCTGTAGGCCAAGCAGAACCAAACTCATCTCTTTAAAATGGCTCATTCCTTGCAAAGAAGCAGTTTGGATTTTTAGGATGACTTTGACAGTCAGCAGCAAGCTCTAGCCTCACCTGCCACATCTTCTCCTCCTTACGCCATTTTTCTGGAAAGAACTGTCTCAGTTTTCTGTTCAAAGTACCCTGTCCTCTAACTCAGCTTAGTTAAAGATTCTGAGACCAGGCAAGGTATGGATTTTGGCTGAGCATTTACAATTATTAGAAATATTCTGTCAATGCACTTTGATTAGAAAGTCATGTCTTTGGATTTCTGTCTCTTGTTTAATCTCTGATCACCTTTGATTTACTCTGCCTTCACTCCTTTCTATTGACAGTGGAGTTTTACTTTATATTTTTTTCTTCTCAGCTCTCAGAAGGCTGTTTGCGCAAATATTCAAGTACTGAGGTCTCAAACATAGCTTAGACAACTCCAGTATTTGGTCTCCCATACTTGTTAAAGTAAGTTTAGATTTTCAGCTGCTTAAAGATTTTTCTCCTTGTTCAGCCATATTTTCGCTAATCGCCTTAAGCAATAGTTTAATGAGTCAGTGAATCCTGTGGTTTGTCCTACTTGCTTGATACCACATTTTCTAAGCAATACCAGATTACCTGATTTTTGTTTTTTACGATTCTGCCTAGTTTAGCATTAAGCTGACAGGAATCTAGCTTTAATACGCTAAAAAAAATGAATAGGCTGTCTGCCTCTGAGCACAAAGAATGATGGTCTGGCAAAAAGATAAAATTTGCTTAAAACATGAAGCTAACTGCCTGTTTCAGTTTCCTGACATATGTTCCATTAACCCAGTTCTAGCTTGGAATTTGCTTAATTGACACAGCTTCAGCATGGCTCAGAATAGTGTGTGGGAGTCCCAAAGGCTTTGAGCGTGCAGAAATTTTTTTATCATTAACAATTTAATTGCAGCATTCCTGGTAGGATTCATAAGGTTCATTATCCATCAAGGTTTTGCAGACTGATGAATGTCAGCATTTTACATTTGATGAGTTCTTACTCTATGATTTGACCATCCCCAGGACCCCTGTCTTTTTACAGCTTTATGTCTTACAAGTGTACTTGCATGCTCATAGGTTTGATTTCTGGAAGTTTAACTTTCTATGTTACACCTCATCAACTGCCACCTACAAACTGATCATGTGTAAGCTCCTGCTCTTTCAATACCATGTAAAATGGGTTGGGCTGTGTTTTGCTGCACTCTGTAGCTGAATCTGTGGGGAGCCAGATCGTTACCCAGACAGTGTTAAACAACCCTGCAGAGGGTTTGGTGAACAAGACAGAAGTGGCTGCAAAGCATATTGTCAATTAGCAGGAAAATTAAGCAGAACATCTTGTGATTCAAGAGTCTCATTCTTGTAGATTGTTTTGTGTTCTAAAATTCTAAATCTGCATTGATGAAGAATTAGTGGAAATGTAAAGATTTTGCTTACAACCATAAAACTGTGTAGTTATGTGGAAATACTAACTAGAATGAGTTATTTTTCACTGGTCCAACCAAATGCACTGTGCAAAATCAAAAACAAGTGTTGAGTAATAGCAAGCATTAAACAGTAATTAATTATTTTAATGAAGTAATATTTAACAGTCAGTAATTGGTTTCCTCAGTCAACCTCTGCATGCAAATTACAGATAAAACTCTGAGGAAATAATTAATTATATCTGTAGGCAACCAGGCATGCTGCATGGTGAAGCTTCTGAGTGATGGATAACATCAGATACATGGCAGAGGGTGATTTTGAATCTGGGTAGAGCTGGAGTGTAAAAACATTCAGAAATAATGATAAAATACAGCATTTACAGTGAGTATCCTGTCCTGATGGGCAGGTGATGGTCTTAAGCTTCCTAACACCTCAAATAAAACTCTTGCCTTGTGATAGTTGTTTCCTGATTATCCTGATTTCTTACTGATCTTTTTACAGTGTTACTGGTTATTTTTAAGTTGCCTCTTCTGCTGTGTAAGGTTGCAACTGCAGTTAGTGTCCTGGTGCTGCTTTACAGAGCAGTCCTTGGAAATTATTTCACTAGATTTAGTTAGTGCTAGATAAACACCTTGGTGAGTGACTTCATTTCTCCTCTGGTGTCAGAGTGATTCCACTCTAATTAAATTTTTTTTCTTTTATTGTTTTCTTCTCTTTTCTTTCTTAGTGCTTCTGCTCCAGCAAAATTGAAATGTTACTATTTTCAAATTTTCATTTTAAAGGAAAATGATGATAGAACCTCCTCTAGTTTTCATTGAGGCTGGCATGTCCCATACTTCTATTTTTCTTACGTTTTCATAGTTTTATGTCTCTGAAAAATGTTTCTGCTGCTGCCAGGAATAATATACTTTCTATTCCTGGCTGGACCAGGTGATCGTCAAGGTCCCTTCAACCTGGATTGCTCTGTGATTCTGTATAACTGTGATTTTTGTTTTTACTTCTTTGTGGGTACTTCAGCCATTCATTCAGTTAGAGTGGGATGAGTTTTACATGCCCTATAGCACTTTGTACCTCTAGTTCCATTTTAAGGAGTGTGCAACTTACTCTGGTGTCTTGGAGTCTACAAAAGCTTTATAGTTTCTGATAGTTTATAGGAAAAACATGTAAGTACCTTTCTTGATGCTATGGGGTTAAAACTCCTACTTTATACTATGGGTATAACAGCTATGATCAAAGTACGTCCAAATTTTAATTGGCTAATTTGGTTGGATCTTGGTGTAATTGGTTTGAATGAGGTATGTGAAAATGTAATGTGTTCACATGGGCAAGTTGAAAAAGCAGTTTATAGCTTCATTGCTCACAGTTTCTCCAAAGATCAAGAGATTGCAATTCTGTTCCTTTTCATGAAATTCAGTGTACATCCTTTTGCATTAGGAGTGCTGGGCTGCTTGTGAAGCACCTCTTGAACTGCTGCTTAAAATGGACTATTATTTTGAGAAATTAAAGTTCTAGCTAATGCCAGGTAGGTCTTCTGCTTACCAGTCTGTCATAGTGTCTAAATAAGTGTGTCTCTTGCTTGTGGGAATTTTCTTTGAGATGGTTTAGTCAGTGTTTGGATTCTCTGAGTTGGATCCAAATCCTGGCTTGTATTTGGTTCATTGAATTTATAACAAGTGTATTCTATGCTTTTGTATTCTTTGCTGCTGTTTTATGCTTCCTTGAATGGAAAGTGTTAATGCCCTTAAAATAGTTTCATAGGCTTCAAGTGGAAGCTTATGAGCTGGAATTTACTTCCTTGAGTAGAGGAGAATGTTACAGAATCATGGAAGACTGTCAAACAGTGCATGTGTATGATGCCTTTTGTTATCATTATTATTTTTAATCTCTTGAACTTCTAATACCTTATTCTGGGTAATAAATTACATTGGGTAGACCCTTATTCAGTCCCTCTGATCTGGAAGGTGTGAATACTTCGTTTTGGATCTTGAAGACAAAAGTGTGTACAGCAGGTAATATGTTCTAGGATGGGTTATGACAGTAAAGAATGGTAACATTGAACTGTGAACATGAGTGAGGACTGGATAGTCAGTAATTGACCCAGAGCCAGACCTCCACTTTTTGGATTTTCCACCTTGTCATACCCCTTTTCCTGTCTTTTTGTGCTTTGAACCTGGCTGCTGTCATTTGTTCCTTTCTTATTTACAGACTCAGTTCAATAGCTGCAGAAAGATTTGATAATGTACAAAGAGTCTGGAGTTTCTTCTTTGGCCTCCCTCTTCCCCTCTCCTCTCTACAGAGCTCTTTAATACATTATGTTTTGAAAATTTGATCTTTACCTACCTGATGTCTTTAGCTGTGCATCCTCCCCAGTGATGCCAGCAGAGAATCTTCTGGTCCTGGCACCTCTTCACTGCTCTTATAGTAAAATCATTTTTGCTTGTAAAAATGAAAATGGCTAGAAATGCCAGTATTCGTCTTGATTCTCCAGTGCTTGTGGATGGACAAATACAGTAATAATTCAAATATTAGCTTTAATTTCATTCTGTAGAAGCAAATTGTTCAGTTAGTTGGAACAAGCAGCCTCTTTAAGATGACTTCATTCTTGCTAGCTTTGGGTAAGTTAAAAACGGACAAGATGCAGTGGTAGTGGATCAAGTGCCTTTAGTATATGTCTTTTCACATGTTATTTTGTAAAGGCTTTGGTGTGAGTGGAAGTTTGTGTAGCCTAATTACGCATCTGCTTTTGCTGAAGGCTAAGTTAGTGATTTGCGTACTAGGAGAATAAATGAACAAACTCACCAAGCTTGTGGAACGATTTTACTGGCGCACAGTTGTGTAGCCTAAGAGTCAGATGCACTACCTTACTATTTTTACCAAAAAATGATGTTTTTCAGATTCATTGGTTGTATTTTTGCACTAGGATATGAAACCTTCTTTGAGAAAGCAAGAAGGGAGACTTAATCTGAAGAAACTGAGTTGTGGTGTCTAACAGTGCCAAGGATTTCATACTTCATCCTAATTTAAAGGAAACTTGTGAGAATCATTGATACATACTTCATCACAATAACTCTGATTCACAAAAAAATGATCTTAGTCTTGGGAGGAGGAGAGTGTTCTGGTTTTGGAGTTGGTCATGCCACTCCTATTGTTATATGTGGTTACTTCTTCCCTGCTCCTCCTGCCCCCAGTACTGGTGTGGCCAAACAGCAGTGCTGGGATTGCGTGTGACTCAGGACATCCCACATGCAGGTTGTCATCTGCTGATGGATTATACACAGTTAGCTCATTATCCAGATTATTTTCCTCTCACAGGGGATCACAAAGTGGAAAAGAGGCTCTTACAAGTCCTGATCTCAAGGCTCTGTAGTTACTACAAGACTGCAAATGGGAAGAGTAAGGAATTGGGAAGAACAGCAATCTCTTTTTCTGCTTACAACTAACAACTCTCCTGGAGGAAAAGAAATGGCACACAAAAAAACCCTTCTGGTTTTCTTTTGTTATCTTTTTCGCCCAAGGTTTCTTTTAACAAGATCACGCCAAAATTATGTAGATAAGCTGTTTTCTGAAAATTTCACAAGCAGTTTTAGTTGAGGGACCCTCCCAGCCCAGCTGCCTGTTCTCTTTTGTACCATCATAGTTATCGTGTTATCCCTTTGCGTTGGCTGTTTGCTTGGCTCAGGCTTAAGGAGATGACTTGCCTCAATCTTTTTAACAAAATCTAAAGTTGTTGTTTATTGTTTCCAGATCAACAAATCCCCCATGACTGTTGAACTGTGGTTATAGAAAACTTGTGTTCAAATGAAATGTGGAATAGAATTCTGTAGTGTTTTCACCACTCTATCAGATCTGTTGAATCAATTCAGTTGGAAGGTGACATTTGTTTTTCTCTTACAAACAGAATTCTGCTTAAGTGTTTCAAGGAATGTTAGGTCTGTATATTGGTAAGCACATGTTCTGTTCTGCTCCATTGAGGACACTTTAGTTTCTTTGCTGGGCTGTCTCCATTTATCCCATTGGAAAATGCAGTTGATGTTAGATATTCTGTCATCTGCTTTAAAGGCTTTACTTTTGGAAAATAGGAAAAACTAGGTGAAAATGTGTTCGTTCTTTATCACAGATTGTAAAAGAGAGGAGCATATCTCTGGAGTTGGACTAATTTCTAAAAACTTAGATCTGTGTGATTTATTAAATGTTCCTTTGTTTTTCTATTATTTAGCCTCATTTTTCCCACAGACACACACACACACACACACACACACACACACACACCCCCCCCCAACCCATGTCTAGCTCAAGGTTGCCTTTTCAACATCCAGAGGCATTCACTGTTAGCTGCAAAGGGGATGGGAAGGGGATTATGGAGTGCATTCATCCAAAGGTCTTAACACATACCCAAGAAAGCTGGTATATAGTAACTTGTCTTGTCCTGAAGATGATAAAACACCTTCCCTAAGGATATTGTATTTAAATAGAGTATTTGAAAGTTCTTGTTCATCAATTGAGGTAGAACTGGGATACTTAATCCAATTACACTCCTAATGTAAAGACTGTATCTTACTGAAAGGTCTTCATTAAAATGTCTTATAATTGCTAGATTTGTTAGTAATTGCCAATTTCTTTCCTGGTACTCACTTTGTAACAAAGGGGATGGAACAGAAACCCCATGAGAGAGAGAGAGGAACCTTTTCATACTTGTTAAAGTAAGATCTTTGCTTGCAAAGGAACTGGCCCAGATTCCTCTGGAATGATGTCTTCAGTTCAGTGGGAGCTGCTTTCAGTAAATATTTGCATTTTGAGAATGTGGTTTTCAAATACGTTGTTTCCAAAACTTGTTATTTTCAAAAGACTTGGGGGCAGGTAGGAAAGCAGAAGCTCTTTAAGGGAAGGAAGGAGTGAAATGAAAGATATACTCGGCCCTGTGTGGTACAAGGGCTGAGTAAATATAGTGAACTTGATGCAGCAGGTCTTACGTGGCTGAAGAAAGTTTATTTTAAAATACAGCACTAAGCTAATTTTGTATTAGGATTGTGCAAAAACCCTTCCAACTGCATTAGAATTTTTACATTACATGTATAAGTTTGTAAAAAAATTGCAAATGGAAGTTCCTAGTCCAAATTTATGTAGTCTTTGATGGATCAAGAGCCAGCAGGGAGTCTCCTCATTTCGGGGACCAGGAAGTGATAGTAGATATTTAATGGCTACTGTCCACCCCCTTGATTTTTCTTCCTGTTGTGCTACAATTAAAATTGAGATTCATCTTCTTGAACATTAGCCAGCCTAAACATAAGCAACTGCTCTAGGTTATCTAGAGTGCTGTTCTAATCAGGTGCAGAGCAAACAACTAGAGAATGGTTCAGTTCCTCTTATTTTTGTTACCCTCTATGGGGCTGGGAAGGTCTGTCATCATTTCAGGAGTATACGAAGCACCCAGCCAACCTAGACTACAGCAGGAGCTTTTAGACAGCTGAAGCTGATAGTAATTCTGCCTTAATATCTACAAAGGTTTTATTAGAGAATTGCAGCATTTTTGTAAAATGTGAATCTTCTGAGTATTGCTGTGTTAAATGGGCATAGATTAAATTGAATTAAAATACAGGTAGAAGATGAGCTGTTTCTAAAGCTACTGTCTTGCACCAGTTGAACTTGTGAGTAAGTGTTGAGGGTGGTCATGGGGAGCATGATGTTATATTTGCAAAGCTGAGTTTGTACTAAAATGAAACTGTGTTTCAGGTGTGGATCCATCCCTGCAAGCAGAGAACAGAGTGTCCGGCTCTTCCCAAGCCACTGCTGCAGTATCAAAACAGCAGAAATCCCGATCCACTAACTCGAGGGATGAGCGCTTCCGATCCGGTAAGGGACAGAGATGTAGCTGAGGCATCACGTGTCCTAAGAGGAAAAGTATACCTGTAAAATGGTACCCGCACCTACATAGAAAGCTGGAAGTGCTTTGGAAGAAGGGAACAGATAATGAATGTCTTTCAAGTATCTTTTTGTTTCGATGCATGAGTGGTTTTGTTTGAATCCAGCCTGGAGGAAATGCTAGAAGGGAAAGAGACTGTAGACCTGCCTTCTGATGTGTTTCTTGTTGTGAATTTTACCATGCTCAACAGTTTTTTCATATTTGCTGAGAAAACAAAATTGGGTTCCCAGTCTGTAGAAGAGTTACTTAAAAAGTTTGAAGACTACAGTGTGTGAATTTGGGAGATGTTTTGGTTGCTTGTTTGGGTTATTTTGTTAAAGGAAGGTTATATATTTATTGTAGCTTTCTTTCAAATATTTCCTGGTTTAAAGCAAGTGCACAAAAAAGGGAAATGTCACAATGGATATTCTACTTCACTTTAAATGGACAGCACAGTGACAAACCTGTTTTGGAAAATTGTGTGAAAATACCAATATCCTCATTGCATCCTGTTCCTATTGTTACTTTTCAGGTGGTTGAAGTACACCTATTTCCCTATGAAATTCCTGGTCACAATAGTGAGGAGAAACAGGTGTTTGGAAGCTTTTCTCTCCTAAATACCTTTGGACTTGTAGCTGGATATTTTTTTGTTTGTTGTCCAGGGTAATTCCGCATCTTGGGTTTGGGGATGAGAAGTGCAAGTGATGACATGCACTGCACATCCTTAACAGAAAGCTGGTCTTGGGTCGCCTTGTCTTGCCACTGCTTGGGCAGAGTAGTTATTGCATCCTATTTGCCCTGCTGATATGTAAAACCTTACTCCAGAGGTAGAGCTGATGTGCCTTATACATTCCTTAGGGTTAATTGAGTGATGAATGAGACTTCTTAAATATTCTGAGGATATGAACAGACTCCTGGGAAAGATGCCTGTATTCAGCTACACAGAGAAGAAACTCCTGAATGTCAGGGAATATTGCATACTGTCAAAATTAGCTAAATGACTTATTTAAAAATACAAAAAATAATTATTAAATTATAAAAATACATTATAGGAAATTATATTATAGACAATAATTAAAGTAAGATGTGCCATTGTTAAACTAACAGAAATAAAAATCTGCAAGAAGAGCACAACTACAGCAGGAAATCCTTGGGAGGTAGTTCTTGGTGGGGACTGCCATGTCCTGCTGTGGTTTCCTATCACTGCTCTCCAAACGAATTTTTCATTAAATATTCCTGCCTAGAACAAGTTCTTCACTTGGAAATTTGGAAGGATCTTAGTTACAACACACATTATTGGATTTCTTTTCCCATTAGTGATAGATGACAAGGCTTAATGTGCTCAGATGGTATCAAAACCAAATAGTGATGGTTTTGTTTGACTTGGTTTAGGTTAAACCTAAAGATAAAGATATTTACCTAAAGAACTTATTTAGGTCTGTGCAAGGAAATGTAGATATGGCTTTCAGAAGCCAATATCTATTCCCTTTTGACCTCTGTAATTAAAAAAAAAATTCTTCAGATTTACTTCATTAGTGATTGGCTTCTTTATCTCAACAAAGAGATAGATATTGTTGACTTCTTCAACTTCCCTGTGTGCTGACGCATGTTACCTCTTGTGAGGGATAACCAGCTTTAGCCTCCTTCCCTCAATCTCACAGCTTATTTATTCTTTAGACTGTTGTGGGAAGGAGAGGGTGTGTTGTCTCTTCTTTTTTCTTTCCTTCCAGTCTTTATTTCTTATTTTCCTTTCTTCAAATCTCATCAGTTCTCCTATGTCTTTTTTCAAGACTAGTCGATGAGGGGAGAATGCCACTTTTCCTAGAGCAGGATCTCTTTCTGGAGCTATTACAGGTTCTTCAGAACCGTCAACATAAATTATTTAAAATAAACAAGGAAGTGAAACAATTTTGTCTTTTTATGCAATTAATCTGTCATTTACTGTCTTTAAGCACTTTTTTTAACAGTTTCACAGAAGAATTGTGTATTTAAATGAACGGTGTGTTTTTATCATCCCCAGACACTTGTCTTCAAACAGTAAATATTATCAAAAACATTCCAGCAGTGAATATTATTGATAAGTACAAGCCTGTCACCCAGGCTTCAGCTGGAATAGTGTTAATTTTATTCTTAATAGCTGGTACAGTACTGTGTTTTAGATTTACAATGAGAATAATGCTCATATTTTATTATTCTTGTTCTAATTCTATTATTATTACTTTTATTCTGAACATCACCATCATTATTATTACATTTTAATTTACTTCAGTTATTATTTTATCTCAACCCATGGATTTTACTTTTTTCTGGGTCCTCTCCCCATCCCATCTAGACAGTGCTTATTGCTTTACCTTTTGGTATTTTGAAATCCATGAGCAGCAGGGACAGCTGGTCAGCTTATAAATGTCATTTTTTTCTTCAACTGACTGTAGAAATTCTTCCTTCTGTGCCTAAGGCAGGGGCAAGAATCAGAGGCTGATAAATGCACAGATGCTACAAATGGGAATGAAAAATGCTCTTCTAATAGCTGGACAGTGTAGGAGCTGTAAGAGTTTAGGTGTTTATAGTCCGCAAACTATTTTAGTTTTTCTCCCTTATCCTTTTTTAAGGACATGTGGAAAGAAAGAAAATGAGAATAGGTATGAGGAATGGGAGAGAAGATTGTGTGGTTTACTACAACAGAAGGAGAAAATGTTTATAATCAGTTACTAATTGTTGATGGTTGTTTGCAGCTTAATGAAGTGCAGCTTAGAAATACTTCTCCAAGACTTTTTCTTCTGCTTTTGGATGGCAGCATACGGTTTTTTTCCTCACTTTGATATATATATATTCTTTGTGTTAATGAAACGCTGGGCTTGCTCTTCATCACTTCAAGTGATCACTGTTGAGCATTTGTGTTCCCTTTTCTCAAAAATGTGACACATTTGGTCTGATTATGAGTGTTTAATTCCTTAAAGAAAACTGAACTCCACAGTTCTTACATGGTGAATCACTTTCACAGTAAATTTTAAAGAATTTAAGTAACAGACAGTGGTAGAGAGCTGCTTTTTGCAATTCCAATATCCAGTTAAAATTTAATTTATACTAATTTATTGATTTTTGTACGCTAAGCATTCTGCTTCTTTAAAATAATTTCATTCCTTTTACTTCTTTTATTGAAATGTGTTTCATCATGTAGAAAAGCTCTTAAAGCAAAAGTGGAATAGGAACAAAGTGTTCCAGGGAAGTGAAAGCAATTACTTCATTGATTTGCATGAGAGAGGATGTTCCTATTCAGCTGTTGTCCAAGGACAAGATATTATAAGAAAGATTTCTAGCCAGAAATAAATCTTAATGAGTATAGAAGGAATGATGAGTTAAATTGGCGTTGTAAAAATAAAACATGGAACAGAATAAAAATTCATCCTGACTGTTTCCTGGTTGCATTTTTATAATTTAATCTAGTCTGTTCCAGGTTTGGGGGTGGGAGTTAGGACTAGAGGAGGAGGTGGTGGTGATCTTGCCCTCTGGAAATGGAATAAAAAGTAGTTCTCATGCTTGCTGCCACAAATCTGTGTGATGTTATGACCTGCCCTGCTCTGCTTTGTTAAAAAGCCCCAGCACTCCTCTGCCTCCAGCTAGGCCTTTCCGTTCGCAAAATGCACAACTCTCTAAGAATGCTTTCATTTTTTATCTGCCACATTATTTAATGACTTAATGTATTTATATGCAGGCTACAAATGTTGTGTGTTATTTTGCTCTTTGGCAGACCTCTTCTGGAGAAAAACGACTTATGTTCCCCTGCTAACTATGAGATGTTGATGTAACAAAAATGTCTTTTAAATTGTATGTAGATGGTAGGCGTGGTGGAAGTGACTGCATCTCACAGTTACTGTCTCTTTCTAGAAACATTTCAGCTTGGTTTTGACTGGAAGTTCTGCCAAGGAAATGTGTCCTGCAGAATGGGCATTTTGCCCCTACTTTTAAGGCTGCAAAAACAACCTTTAATTGATGTTGAATCCTGCTTAAAGTTTCTGGAATTTGGGGACATAAAAGGTTTGCTTCTGGGTATCCGTGGGAATAAACTTCATTGGTTGACAATTACAGCTAAAACTAAGGATAAGGAGAAACCAAGACTTGACAAAAAGCCTAGATGTGGGAATGGAGAGGGAGGCAGGCAGACATAAGAAAAGGGGAATTTTTAATTTATAAAACATCCATTATTAAGTCCTTGGTGTGAAGTACAGCAGCAAAAATCTGACGGGGCCCAGGACAAAAAAAAAAATCTTGTATTAAAGGATAGAGGTTTTACTGATTTTTTTTTTTTTTTCTTTTTCCTTCTTAATATTTTTCTCTCATAACAACATCATATTTGTACCTCCCATGTTAATTGCACAAGAAGGTCTTCTTTGAGATAAGCATCTACTTAGTACATTCCTGAGTCTTGTAGGAACACACAGGTTGCATAGTATATTTGCATATCTACATATTTTAAGTACTGCTCTGAACAGATTATCTGGGGGGAATTGCAGACTGAAAAGTGACGTTATTGCTGTGAAGAGCTGGTTGGTGTCTGGGACCATATGCTCAGGGATTCTTGTGATTTTGTAGAATCCATTTGACCAGACTGAAGGGAACAGTTCTTTAGAAAGAGCCTTGTGCTGAGCATGACCAAAGGGGGGTTCAGGGCTAGTAAAGAAATGGTACTTTTTAAATTTAAAAAAAAAAAAAAAAGAAAAAGTACTGTAAAATACAGCATTTTACCTGTAGTCATCACCATGGTAAACCCCTGTAGGTACAAGGACAGAGTCGTTACATTACATTGTATATTATGTAAGTCATGTAAGTATACGTCTGTCCTACACACTTACATACCTACAAATAGTTTCATACCTTCAAATTTGTCTACCTGTTACATATTTGCATTTTAACAAAAGAATAGATGGATATTTACCTAAAGAATATGTATTTTCTTTCAAATAGAATAGTTAAATTCTGAAAATCTTGTACAGCAGTTTCCATGTAGAAGAAATGTGGTCAGCCCAATGCATAATCATATACTCACTTTTGGGCTCTGTCCTGGTTCAGGTTCTGTCTGTTGACAGGGGTTTCCACACTCAGCAATAGCAATTCTTTTCTTGTACCCTCTGTCATTAGTCTTGCTGTTACTGTTCGTTTTCATATCTCATTGCTGTTTTCAGTAAATCACTTTTATCTTGACCCATGATCTGTGCCTCTAATTAATTCGCCTGTCTATTCCACCACAGAGAGGAGGGAGAGGGGGGAGCGAGCGAGCAGTGCCTGTCTTGAAGTGTTTTTAGAGGGAAGGCTAAATTGGAGAATACCATTCCTAAATGGCAACAAGCCCACTGTAACTATGTTTAAGTGTATACATGTTGTATTGTGCTTTTCCTGAGTGTGAATCTCAGGTGGTAAGTCAAAGTATATTTTTGGTCTGCCTCATTTCTCCTCAACATCCATTCACTTCTCATGAATTTTCTTCCTGCATAAGTTTTAGCTTTTGACACCATTGAAATGTAGATGTCAAAAAGAAAAAGCTGCTGAAAAATTACTGGAATACGTTAAATTTTATCTGCAGTGAGGTCTTGATTGAACATTGAATTCTGCTTGAATATCAGTTTTGGCTTAAAAATTACAAAAGTTAAAATATAGCCCATGAGCCTCTTAGGGTAATTTTTGCTTTCAGGAAAGTGAAAGCTGTATGTGTCTTTTCCCTAATTCTTCATATAGAATCGTAGAATTTTGTTAGAGTTGGAAAATACCTCTAAGATCATTGATTCCATTAGTTTCTTTTTTCTGTTATTACTTGCATTGTTTTGTGACACCTTCAAGTATGCATGTACTTGTACTTTTTTTCCCTTCCTGGATTTTGAGGATGAGGAGTCAAATGCTGTTGCGAATTTACAGAATCTGCATTGAAATTTCTCCTCCAAATGAAAATAACTCATAGTTCAAAACTAACATACTGGGTACTCTGTAACTTCAGTGTTTATTTCAGGGGGGTTTCCGAAATGCTACTCACAGAGCCTTTTTGGGCTGATTTCATGAGGAAAATGTGTCAACTTGACCCTACTTATATCCTCCCTTAGCTTTGGAAACCATTGCCTCTGCACTGGATTGGAGCGGGAGGCAGTAGTGTTGATTCAGTCCTCCTGTTTAACTGAATTCTAACCTTTTTGTTTGTTTTCTGTATAGATGTCCACACTGAAGCAGTACAAGCAGCACTTGCAAAATATAAAGAGAGGAAAATGCCTATGCCATCGAAGAGACGCTCTGTCCTGGTGCACTCTTCAGTAGAGACATACACCCCTCCAGGTACATGTTGAGTGAACACAGAGAATTAACAGAGCTGTCCAGAGAAGTTGTGGGTATCCCATTCCAGCAAATGTCCAAAGCCAGGTTGGACAGGGCTTGGAGCAACCTGGGATAGTGGAAAGTGTCCCTGTCCTAAGTTGTTAGTAGGTTGCACTAAAGTTCTATATCATGGCTGTATTTCCCAATAATCAGGTCTTGGCTGGATTTATGCTTTGATGTTTTTTCTCATGGTTTTTAGTGTCTCATCTAGAGATACTGTAGCTGCTGGAAGTCCACATGAAAGCAGTCATAGAGTGAGCAGGTGCCCTTTATACATTAAGAATGTTCTCTTGCATCTCATCTCACTCAGAGGAGATAATCTAGGCAAGCGTATCAGAGCTGAAAATACCTCATTTCACATTGCAGAAGATTCTTTTTTTAAAAGTTGAAGAAAATACCAGAGCATTAAGTTGCTGCATTAATTGCAGAGCACTCATCAGATGGTTTCAACTATTCAGTGGTGAGCAGATTAAAACAGTCAGAAAATCATATGCTATGATTGTTCAGATTGGTTATGGCAGAATGTCTTCTTTAATTTTTAGGGGCAAAAAGTAATCTTCTGTTGTCTCACAATGAATTTTCTGGAGGTTAAGAAAATCTTGGAACATGTTGTGCTAGCATGCAAAGTGGTTTGAGGCCAATGTCTTGTATACAGAGAAGAGGGATTTCCTAAGATGTTTAATTTTGAGGACGCCCTCTTGTTTTTTGTAATGTGGCCCAGGAGCAGAAGCACACTGACCTCTACTGCCCTTCTTCATCATTTCTAGTTCTTAACCCCCTCCTCTAAAATAAGAGTTCAGGTATGCTGCTCTCCTGCTTTCTGAGATTTATTTCTTCTTTCTGTTCTTCCCATTTAAAGAGAATTCCACTTTTCTTTGCTAGTCACACACTTAAGTGTATTATTTTTGTGGGTTCTCCAGTTATTTCATTAGTTAACAAACAAAAATCTTCTGTGTTCTATATGGTCTTTCTCGACCCTTAATGTTTTTGCCTAGAAGATAAGTATTTTCATTAAAGTATCTTTTTTTAATGAGTGACTATTAAAAAGAAGCTGAGATGCTATGGAGACAATGTTAGGTTATGTAATAAAAGCTACCTTGCACACCTGCAGAGGAGTGTGGGGCATGGCAGTTGGGGCAGTCCAAATAATGCCCTGTCCCAGGAGCCACCAGCCTGTCCCAGACCCATCTGCACAAGCCCAGAGGAGCGCCAGGAACAGCAGCAGGCAGGAAGGCAAGTTCAGGACTCGGAGAAGGGTCACCCTGTCCAGGCCTGTCCCTGGAGAACCTTCGGTGTGAAGCCCGTCAAGACCAGTCAGAACTAGAGCACCTTCTGGACTGGGGGGAACACACAGAGGGACACAGTATACAATGCAGGGCAAGAGTGTTTTGGAACTGCATGAGTCTTGTTATGGGATGTTAAGGGAAGTGCAGACAGGCAAAGGGGCAGACTTAGAGAGGAATAAGTGTGGGGAAAACAGCAGGATAATAGGATCAAAAACAGCTGGTGGTGTGTAAATGGAACACATGCCTGGCCATGCCCCTGAGCCTATACTCCATGCTGTACATGTGTGTACAGAGCAAGATGATGCTGTGAGATCTGCATGTTTTTGTGTGTTTGTGCTGCTGGAGTGTCATCTTCTAACACGCCTGTGCAGGTGGTCAGCAGAGAAGCCAAGTGTGCTCACACTGGGATTGAGCAGGGTGCAGTAGCACCTTAAATAATAGGAGCTGAAAGCTGGTGGTGTGACCACCACAGGGACATAGTCATGGCCCCAAGCCTGCTGGAGTTCATTAACTATTTGGACAACACTCCAGGCACATGGTGTCATTCTTGAAGTGCTCCTGTGCAGGGCCTGGAGTTGGACTCAGTATTCCTCATTCAACTCAGGATATTCTATGAAGAGTTAAGTGCCTCTAGAATCTGTCAAGCTCTTTCTAAGAAAAAGTGTTATGAGATCCCCTTATCTCTATAACAGAATGGGCCACTGGATGAGTTCTGTATCATGGGGAACCAGGACATTCAAAAATATTCTAGGTACTTTCTTCAGCTATATCAAATCATAAAAATAATTGTCTTTTTATGGGCCTGCCTTTATTTGCAAAGTTAGCTCAGCAAGAAGGATCCAGAGTTGCAAAGAACCTGAGTAGTGCCGAGCATCTAGTCCTGAGCCATTCACCCACTGCCTTAAGTCCTTGTTTTGGCAGGAGTTAAAGGAATTAAAGCATGCTTTGGTATTAATAATTGAAATTTTGTTACAAACTGCTACCATCAGGTACCAGCAAGGAAGCATCAGATTCACATTCTTTACACTGAGGGTCGTGAGGCACTGACCCAGAGAAGCTGTGGCTGTCCCATCACTGGAAGTGTCCAAGGCCAGGTTGGACAGGTCTTGGAGCAACCTGGTCTAATGGAAGGTGTCCTTGCCCATGGCAGGGGATGTAATGAGATGACCTTTAGGTTCTCTTCCAACTCAAACCATTCTGTGAATCCATGGTTCTCAGCACAATGTTAGATTGAAATCCAGCTCCTGGCTGGCTGTAAAGGAACTGCTTTTATCAGTCATCCTTCCAAAAATTTTAACGTACTTTTGGGTTTGTCCTGTTGAGTCTCTGATCCTTCCCACACAGATTTCCTGTGATCAGAACTGGAGCTGTAGCCTTCATGCAAGTCTGGCTCAAAGAGGGGTGGCTTTTGTGACTGTCTTGGGTCAGCTCCTAGCCAGGAAATGCTGGAAGCCAAGCACACAGTATTCTGTCACTGTTCTGTCACCACACACCAGGATCTATGGGTTAACCCCTGCCACCGCTGCTACTGGGGTGACTTTGCTGCTTCTTGGTGTATTTATGTTTTGATATTAGAATGCTTTTACCATGGATCCTTCACTTTTGTTCACAGTTAATATTGTACATTTAAAGGGTTTGGATTTTTTCACCTCCACTCATGTAAGACAGCTGGAAAGTTTAGAAATAATAGATTTCATTTGTCTTGGATCTGGGTAAGGAGATATTATCAGAGTGTGTATTCTGTGAGAAACCTGCTTTTTCTGTAGTTTTATTTCTTCCTCTGAAGTGATTATAAATTGCAAACATGGTGGTTTGGTTTGGTGGTTTTTTTTCAATCCCTGGCTGTTCGTAATCCTATCTTGTTCCATATTCCTGGAATTATTTATTTTTTGCTTTCTGCCTAAAAGAAAGGAAAGGTTGCAAGCAATACAGGACAGGTTTGGCTTCTCTCCAGGAGCAAATGGAGTCAGCTGCCAAAAACTCCAAATGTGGCAGCAGACCAGAAATATCACATGAGACATGGACCCGGCAATGGGGATGCACCACAGCTGGATCTTCTCAGAGATCTTTTGTTTGGGTATTTTCATTCAAAATTGTCGTGTTTGATGAGGGAGGTCAAATAATGAGATATCAACAATTTTAACTCTGAAAATGCCATCAAGTTAAATGGGATTCTTATTAAATGGGTTTTGGGTTTTGTGATTTCAGACTGCTAATAGAAACTATTTTGAAGCTATTGGAAATGCACATACTCTTAAAAATCAGAAAATTAAAGAGCTGGTAACTGAAATGCATTGCCCAAGATGAGGAGTAGGTTTTTTTTTTTATGTCGCTTCAAGAAATTGATATGGAATTGTATCTAGCTGAACAATTACGTGTTCATAGGATTAAGAAAATAGCCAAAATTAAGGTTGCAGAATTCCTGATGTAACCCACCCCAGATTTCCACGTCTGGGACTCTTAGAGTATAGTAACAGATACCCCGTCTTATATAAAACACGTAAAAGATAAAGTCATTAAAATTCAGCAATTTCTTTACAAGGGCAAGATTTTTTTCTGCAATAAGACGTTTTATTTTTCAGCCAAAATCAGAAGGGATGTATTTTCTTGATATTTAGAATGACCTTTTTATTTGTTGTTGGATGGATAATAAATAAGGGAAGGTTGCGTGCCGAAGGGAAACTTCTGGAAAGTTGTAAATAACTGGATGGGAATTAAATTAGGAGCCCTTTGTCAGACTTTAAACAGCAACAAATATACATGTAGAATGAAAAGACGCTTTACTAAGCATTTCTGTGTATTACTCATTAATATTCAGTTTATGTGGTTAAAATACATGCTTTGTAATTACTCTTTCATCGAACTTCAGAACACCGTGGTTTTTTTAGGATGCAGTTCTCAAAACAATTTGTCAGAAGAATTGGAAAGTGAAGAATTCCCTTCCCCTCAAAAAGAGTAAAAAAGGAAATAACAAACAAATTAATGGGCTTTTTTCAGGTGTGATGAGATAAAATTTAACTGTTCAGAGCAGAAATATTTTTCTCAGTGGAATAGGGACGGGATGGGATGCTCGCTGAGCCTCCACTGGAGGTAGAAGCCTGTTTTGACTCTTATGTCATTCCATATGTTGGAGGTAACTGAAACTTTGCTCCAGGTGTGTTCTGGCCCTAATGTGTAGAAGTTGTTGTGTTAACCCAAAAAATGGCAGCAAGAGGGATATTTGTGTGTGTGAATATCCCATTCCTTTAATACACACCCCTCATGTGTAGCACGTGAGAATGCTGCGCGGAGCACACGGAACAGGGCCAAGTGCCATGTTCCTGGTGCTGGGTCATTCCCATTCCCACATTACAGGCCTGTCATCATTATTTTAACCACAGACACATCGTCAGCATCAGAAGATGAGGGCTCGTTGCGGCGGCAAGGGCGGATCAGCTCCACTCCGTTCCAGAGCCATTCCAACGTAGAGCCCTGGCTTAACCGGGTCATTCAGGGCTCCTCCACCTCATCCTCTGCATCTTCCACCTCATCTCATCCTGGAGGGAAATCTGCTGCTGCTTCCAATACTGCTCCTGCCACCACTGCTGCCACTGTGCTTGCAGATCTCATGGCACACACCCAGATAGGTCAGTAAACCTGCCGGTGTGGTTGGAATAAAATCAGATTACAAATCCCAAAGCAGGGCTAAACACAGAGGTCTTCAGCAGGAGATACCTGTGAATAGCCTTAAAATGTGCAATTCACAGATGAGGTAGGTATGATGTATATGTATTTAACCCAAGCCAGTTGTTCATGAGATCTGAATGTGCATTCTTCTTGGTAAAATGCTTGCTTTACCGAGAAACTAAGGTTCAGTTTTAGTGGATTCCAAAGCAGAATTTCGAAGGAATCCTGGTTTTGGTGCATGCTTTCCAATCTATATATATTTACCCTAAACAATGTCAGGTTGTGTATTTCAGACATGATTCAGTTGGTAAGCACCCAAAAGACTGAAAAACACACAGAGTATTTGGGAAAGTTATGAAAACAGAGGTACTAATCATTAGGGAATTTTTTTTGCTGTTTGTACAAAACCTTTAAAGAAACCTATTTTTTCATATTCCCATTTCCAAGCTTATTAATAATGAGAAATCCGCAATTATTTTTGACCTTGGTGGATGTAAGAAAGGGGTAATCCATCACCACTTCACTTTAAGCCATTCTGGATTTCATATTACGGTTTAATAGAAATCATGTTTAACTCCTTTAAATTGCAAAGTCAGTTATGGCTAACCTTTTAAGCTTAATTGGGATTGATGAAATTCTTAATATAGCTGTAAAAACTTGCAAGATACACAATATGCAGCACAGCATCTTGTTGTGTCTCATGCCCCAGGCCAGATAGACTTGTCCATCAGGACTATTTAATCAACAATGCAAAATCGAGGCCTTATTAAGAGTTCAGAGTCCAGCATTTAAGCAGCTGAATGTTGAGCTGTATGCAGGCTTAAAATTTCGTTAATGGGAAATAAATAATTATAGTATCTATCAAGAAGGAAGCTCAGGGATCATTAAGAGCTGATCTATTAAAAATATTTGTAAAGATAAAATTTCCAGTGCCTTTGAAAAAAAAAACCAGGTGCGTTTTCACATAAGAATGGTCTTCCTCATTTCTGCAATGCTTGCCGTGTTCTATCAGTTTTCATTCCTAGGTTGGTAACATTCATGCATGGCCAGTATCAGTTCAGTTGGGACATTTTTCCTGTCTGTCTGTACTTTTCATAGCTCACAAGAGTATGAAAACTTACTCAGTTCTTGCAGGGCAAACTTTTATGATTCTCGATAAATACTTGCATACTTTTTAAAAGTGGCTTTGATTTGTCCTAGAGCATAGAAGAAGAGTTTATTTATTTTTTCAGATAGTATGCTGATATCAGCAATCTGAAAGGCATCTTACATATCTTAATTGCTATGCCCTACTGAAATATTCTGTGTTTTGGTTGTGTACTGAATAGCTATTCACGGTTTTGAGATGTTGGAGAATTTAAATTTAGCAGCTGGTTCCCTTGCAGCTCATCTTCTCCAGCCTGCATTTTTAATAGTGAGCTCAAACTGAGTTCCCAGGTAGTAAGCTGCAGTGTTGGAAGTGCAAGGTTACAGTATTTATGGAGTCACATAGGAGCATGCATTTTTTTAAAGATGTTTGTCTTTCACTTAATAGCAGCAAGGACAACCCTTCACAACCCTTGGGGGGCTTTTTTTCTTTTGTGAAATTATTTTTTTTTAATTAATAAGGCTGGTGGTATGTCTTGGTTTTTTTCAAGGTCACCATATCAACTAGGGAGTATTTCCCACCTTAGCTCTTAGAGCAGCTAGAAATATACAGATCATCATGGCTTTTAATTCTCTGTCATATCCCGTATGTTCTTTCTTTCGAGACTGCTCTTTTGCATTTATCTCTGTCTTGTCATCACTAATGGAAAGGTCCTTCAGTCTGAATCCAATTAACTTTTCTTCCTGAAGTCACAAGTCTGCTCACACTTTTTAACGCCTCACCACTTCTCTTACCCTGCTGTGCCATGGTATTTCTGGATGATACAAACTAATAGCATGTGGTCTCATGGGCATTTATTAATAAAATGCCAAAATGATTAATTAAGCTAATGTGGTTTTTATCTGAGCATAAATCCTGAAAATTGAACCTATTCCTTCTCTATACATAGTGAGACATTGCTAGTCCCTGCAGGGTGTGTCAGGCGGGAACCAGATACACCTGTCTCTGTGGCCAAGTTGTGTGCTGCAGGAAGCCCATGGTTTGGGACTTTGGGAAATCCAAGGGGGGGAAAAAAAAAATCACCCTAAAAGCAACTTCAAAAATACACAGAACAGAGTGAGAGCATATACATGAGGGAGGTGTATACATGGGCTCTCTGTAGGTCCTGTGCAATGGTTATAAAGGTCAGCTTTATGCAGTTGTCATCTTTGTGGTTACTGATTCCAGGGCATTTTTCTGGGAGATGAAGTAACACTTTTCTCCTTCATGTACCTCACCCACATGAAAGGAGTTTAGTCTCTGCAATGCAAACACTGGCATTGCAGTGCTGTCCATTGGAAAGGATGGGAATGGAGTTAAATTTTTCTCCTGGTGATCCCTCTGAAACCACTTAAGAGTTGGACTGGTGGCTTGTGTGTCAGCTCTGGAAATATGGGACCAGTTCTATAAGCACTTGCTATTTTGGGGCTGATCACTGCCTCAGAGTGGGGGATAATGTATGTATTTCACAGCACTGCCTAGGTCTCCCTCCGCCTGTTGTTTCTCTGGCAGATTTGTGACATGCTGAGGTCCTCTGAGGGCTGTGTCTACAGAGGCAGCTCCTTCAGCCCTGGGCAGCAGGGTTTTCTCCAGCTCTTCCCTGCTGCATTCCTATTTTTACTCATCAGGATTCTGAATATTTCAGGCCTCCTATTCTTGTTTGTTGTTCAAACGCTTCTCAAAAATACTGCCATTTCCTAACCCATTCCATTCAAAACCATTCTATAACCCAGGTTACAGTCTTGGAATGATGATAGCAACTTTTTACAGGGGCAGTAAGTGATAGGACAAGGGGGAACAGTTTTAAATTAAAAAAGAAGAGAGACTCAGCTTAGGAAGAAATTCTTCCCTGTGCGAGTGGTGCGGCCCTGGCACAGGTTGCCCAAGGAAGCTGTGGCTGCCCCATCCCTGAAGTGTTCAATGCCAGGTTGGACAGGGCTTGGAGCAACCTGGTCTGATGGAAGGTGTCCTTGTCCGTGGCAAGAGGTGGGAACAAGGTGAGCTGTGAGGTCCCTTCCAACCCAAACCATTCTGTGATTCTGTGACGTTCCCTAAGCATTGCTCTGCAGCCAGGAAATGGGTCACAGCTCCAAGCAAAGCAGGCTTGTTGCCTCCAGGTTGTAAGGAGGTTCTCAAGCCCCTGTATGTGAGGATTTGTGAAGTGCCTTCACGTAAGAAGCAATTTTGATTATGTTGATTCTTACGGTGCCTGATGAGCTCCTGTATCTGTCTTGCATTTCTGCAGAGAACCACTCTGCCCCACCTGATGTGACCACTGGCCTGGTGGAATACCTGCACCATGAGCGCCCACAGGTCGCATCTGTGCGAGGAGTGCCCAGAGGCTACAGCAGCAGCATTCTGGAAACTGCAGATGGTGATTGCGTTATAGACCTCCTACCTTTCCATCTGTGTCCCCTTGTATATACATATTTATATGCATCTTAATTTTATATTGCATTATAGCTTTAAATTTTGATAAATATAAAAACATGTATTTACACTTAATTTAACATACACAAATGAAAATCAGCATTCATCATGTTTTGTGTAGTGATTGTTTTTACAAGCCCTGTAAAATACTGAAAGATTGACTCATTTTTTCCAAGCATTCTGATGCTTTCAAAGTGGAATTAATGTTAAAGTGTAGTAAATACCTAAACTCCTGGAGAAAGGGACATTCTTCATGTTTCAGTTGAAATCTCATTAAGGGGTCAGTGGTTTGAAAAGCTAAAATAAAGTGTGAAAAGGTGTCTGTGTCAGCCAGGTAGCCAAGGAACAGCATTGTTTGAAAGCAAATAAATCCATGGTGGAAACTCTTGCTGATTAAAGCTGTTTTCTTCCAAACATGGTGCTCGTCCTGAATGACTTTTCCACCTGGAAGTTGTGTGTTTTAGTGTATTTTGGTTAATATGTGATAAATAATAAATCTCTTCCATTTGGCAGGTGTCCCAGTGAATAGCAGAGTGTCCTCTAAAATCCAGCAGCTGCTAAATACCTTGAAAAGACCAAAGCGCCCACCTTTGAAGGAGTTTTTTGTGGATGATTTTGAAGAACTGCTAGAAGGTTAATTTTCTTTCAGATACATTTTTTACTCCTTGCGTAAGTGGTTCACGACAGAACTGATCCTTCTTAGCTAGTGTTGGTTTCTTTTTCTCTTCTCAATAGAAAACTAGTCCTGGTAAAATTAATGCAGTGGAGAGAGAAAGGTCATATGTTATCACAAGTGAAAGATAATCTTTAACTCAGCTGTCCTTACTCAGTGTGACATTTCTGAGCAGCTACTACTAGATTTCCCCTACTGTTGGTTTGATACTTGTAAGATACAATGTTTTTGTGATTCTGGTCTTTTGCTGAAGTTTCTCCAGATGAACTTCCATTAAGGTGCATGTAATTGTGGAAAGCATCACTTGGAACCATTCATTTTATTGGTTGTCTACATTGAGTGTTAGCTAACTCCAACCAGGTCTTCACTAAGATCAAGATACTTCACTTTCTGGAGCAGCTTGGAGCAGGATTTTAACAGATGGCCTTTCTTAAAAAATATATTGTTAGACAGGCATAGCGTCATTTTTCATTGCCTGTTGAGAATTCAGTGCAGCAAAAATCAGTGTCCAGATGTCACTGAAGCCATTGTCTCTGATAACCCTTCTTGGCTTGGTGGAGGCTTTCATTGAAATAGATGCGGAGAACAAGCAGCAGAAAGCAGCAGCTTTCCAAAGTAGAGAGAAGTGAGCTAGAGATTAAAATTCTGGTCCTTTGATACTGTGGAATCACAACTCTAAAGTGATGATCGCTGCTTTTTGGGAAGTCAACAGATGATTAGCATTGCATCATCAAAAGCAGAGGAAAAGTAGTGATAGCTGTGAGGAAGAGGTGAATGGTTCATAGAATAGTCTGTGAAGTGTAACTTACATGTTTTGTACGGATTGACATTTCCCTTTTACTGTGCTCCCGTTTTAGTGCAACAGCCTGACCCAAATCAACCAAAGCCTGAAGGAAATCAAGTGAATGTACTTAAAGGGGAACCCTTGGGGGTTGTGACCAATTGGCCCCCCTCGCTGCTGGCTGCCCTGCAGCGCTGGGGAACCACCCAGCCCAAAGCCCCTTGTCTGACGGCGTTGGATACGACTGGGAAAGCGATTTATACCCTGACCTATGGTACGTGATGAAGCCAGCTGTGAGGAGGAGTTAGGTGTTCATCGTGTAACAACAGTTTGCCTGACTTCGGAGGGGCTGCCTGTGCTCATAACACATGATTTGCCATTGCTGCAGGAATGTAAATTATGAATTCATTGTATATGGAAAGTGTTTTTAAAGAAGTTAAGGAAGGGAAAATGTTTATTGTAAAACATATTGATTCTTTCCAATTGGCTATTTGTAAATCTTGTAGAATTGTGGGGGTTTTTTCATAAAAGAACACTAAATTAGCCCAGTGTAAACTGGGAGGTAGAAACAGATGGTTAATAAGGCACTCTTCAGTTTCTCAGAGGAGACATTCCCTTTTAGCGTCTTCTGGCACAGCCTTATAGAGAAGACTCATACATACCTCAGGAGCATAATCAGAATGTTAATGGTGGGAAGTGAAACTTGCCTGCATTAATGAACTAGAAGTTTTATAGTAAATTGCATTTTTGGGGAAAATTACTGTGTCCTTCAGGATAGCTCACTGCAGCATTTCATTGTTTAGTATGTTAGAATGTTAAACTTTATTGTTTGCATTCTCACAGATGAAAGATGCAGGAAATATAGCTGAGCAGTGGCAGTAATGTAATTACTCTGCAGTGGAGCTTTGAGTGTTGTTTAGAATATCATGTTTAGTTTTACATTTAAAATTTAAAAAAAGAGGAAAAGGTAAACCAAAAGGAGCCAAGTTCTAAATTGTACTTGGACTCTCTGCCAGCTGTTCTGATACAGTCATGCTTAGTGCATGTGTGAGGGACTGAGATTTGCCAATTAAGTGTTAAAATTTTAGCTTCTATTTCTTAATTTCTTTTTTTATTCTTTAGGCAAGTTGTGGAGTCGAAGCTTGAAGTTAGCTTATACCCTGCTAAACAAGCTAACCACTAAGAATGAGCCCCTGCTGAAGCCTGGAGACCGGGTAGGCTGTTGTTGGAATTGGTTCTTCTGGGTGAAATAGTGAGGAACAGCTTTAGCTGAGGAAAGCCTTGTAATAAAATATTGTAATAATATATTGTGAAGTAATCATTAAATAATACATTGTCCCAATACTTAGTATTTCTGTTTCTGGTTATATATAAGCCTGTACATTGTTGTGAAAATTTTGTTCCACAAATTAAAAAGCAACCCCCCCTCTCTGCCAAATGACAAAAAAAAATACATTTTCTTATTTTACTGTATTTTTGTAGGTAGCTCTCGTATTTCCTAATAGTGATCCAGTTATGTTTATGGTGGCATTTTATGGATGTCTCCTGGCAGAACTTATTCCTGTCCCAATAGAAGTTCCACTGACAAGAAAGGTAGGCAAATTCATTCAACATTTTCATGGTTTGATAAATAAATGCAGTGTATATCTAAATCCTACAGTCTTTACATGGGGTCCTTCAGAGCCTGCTCTTTAGAAAGCATCAGCTGGACTGTTCAGTGTACATTCTGTGTTTGGATTTATATTCAATATTTAGTTAAGGAAAGGGGGAATAATATTAAGCTAGTAATTTAAGTATTTTAGGATATGTAATTGCAGAAATTATTTTAATTAATTATTTTCGAAAATACATGTGGAAGTATTTCTCTGAGTATATCAGAGAAAGGTTGTCTTTCAGCTCTCACGCTGAGTAATGAGGCAAGCAGAAACACCATAGTTACTGGAAATACAGGTATAATCCTACACACATGGAGATTATTAGGCAAGAGCTAAAAAGCTACAGTCTCTGCTCCTCAGTGTGTCAGGACTCAGAAACAGCATCAAACCAGTTTTCTGTTGTAGTGGTTTGGTCCAAAATACTCATTACTGTTTATCTGCTGTGAGATAAGAATTAGGAGAAATGCAAAGCAGGCACCAAACTTGAAAGAATATAAAGAAGTTTATTAACAGACTTAAAAGAAGGGAGAAAAGAAAAAAAAAAAATTATACCACCTTCAGAACTCTCCTCCTCCCCCCACCTTCCTCCCTTCTCCCACTGACAATGTGAAAAGACAACCCTTAAGATGTTCAGTTTGTTTACCACTGCCATAATAACCTTGTTTAGTCCATTTAGAAAGAGAAGTCTCTTCTTGCTCATGCTATGAAAACAGTATCACAACGAGACAGCCGCCCACTTCCAAATATTGTTCAGTCCATTTAGGAAGAGGAGTCTCTCTGCCTGCCTGTGAGTCCCTTCCCCTGACTTGCAGCTTGTTCAAGGTCACACACAGATAGCAATTGGTTTTCCCACGTTCGAGGGTCCACTCTTGAAGTTTTTTGGGGTACAATTTTAAGGTTGAGCTGTTCAGAAACAAAAACAGAGGCCCTTCTCCTTCCCTGGGAGCAAAGGGTCTTCCTCATCTTCATTGTTAGGACTATGTCTGGGAGCATCTCTAGGGACTGAGGTTTTCTCCTTTCCCATTTGGAGCAAAAGTCTTCATCTGGTTCATCTCTAGGGACTGTTTTCTCCTTTCCCGTTTGGAGCAAAAGTCCTCATCTGGTCCATCTCTCCCTGTCCAAACTTCTCATGAAATTACAGCTGCGTCAGCATCTGCCTATCTCAGTGCAGGTGCTTTTGCTTACGAGTTGAACGCTCCACCCCCCAGATCTTCATGAAATTACAACAGGATACTCTGATATATCATAGCTTCACAACAGAATTTCAGCTTTAAGCATCTCCTCTCTCTCTTCCCTAGGGTTTTCAGCTCTTCACAGCAATGAAAAGGGTTAATCTCACCTCGGCCTTGCAGCTTTGCAGCTGGAATGTTGAATCTTTCTTATCGCAGTGGAGAGGGGGGAGAGCCGAGCCGCTCCGGCTGCCCACGGCAAGGCAGTGGGTGGAGTTCCACGGCTGGAACAGGTCCATCAGCTCCAGGATGGCCGTGGCCCAGCCCAGCCTGGCCCGAGCAGGGCCTGGCCGGGCCCACTGTCCCCCACACGGGGCCCGCAGCCACCTGTCCCAGCACCGGAAACGAGAGAGAGCTTTTGGAGGGGGAGTTTGCCTATTCTTAAATGTGGATCACAGAGGTGGTCACAACTTTAAGTGGCTTAGAGAATTGTCCATATTCAAACTGGCCAGCTGATAGGTTCTATCAGTTCTGAGAGGAAACTGTAAGCACCCCTTCTGGGACTATGCTTGCTAACCTATGACACTGTTTAGCAGAATTTATGAACACCCCTGTTGGGCTGAGGAGGGGTGTACAACCATTGCTTCTGACACTGCTTTCCTTACTAGATCTGCTGCCAAATCTTAGTTGGCACTAAGCAAAACTAAATTTTCCCAGTCATTTAAAGGTCTTACGGGATAGACTTCTGGTTTTCCCTGTGATATAAATTGACTTAATGTTTTCTAAACATGAAGAAGTTATAAAAAACTGTCCAAAAGCTTTGTTATTTGTAATTTTGCTATTACTTGGTGTCTCTACAGGATGCTGGCAGTCAACAGATTGGGTTTCTTTTGGGCAGCTGTGGAGTCACATTAGCTTTAACCACTGATGCCTGTCAGAAAGGCCTCCCGAAAGCTCAGACTGGCGAGGTGGTGACGTTCAAAGGTGTGGGTTTATTTTTTGTGGGTTAAAAAGCAGGTAAATTAATTGTTGCTGTCACACTTCAGCTTTTGGGTTTGCTTGCAAGGTTCTTACACATAAAGAACTGCCTTGATTGTAATGGCAGTGCCTTGTGCTGTTTCTTCCTCTCAGGTGGGGGATTTTGCTTTTGCTTGCCTCCTGTCATTATCCCTGAATACTGGGGAAAAAACTCTGATTTTTGGAATTGTGGTGACAGTCACTTTTCTTTATCTTTGAAGGCTGGCCTCATCTCATTTGGTTTGTGATTGATGGGAAGCATCTGGCAAAACCAGCCAAGGACTGGCATCCACAGGTCCGGGATGCCAGCAGCGAGATTGCTTATATCGAGGTGATCCAGTGTAATACGATAACTTCTATGGTTACTCTATTGTAGTTTATGTGATGTTTTTTCCTTTAAACTCTTGATACAATAAAAGAGATGGCTATAATATTTTAAACTGTGAAACAATATTGTTTCCATCAGGCTGCCAGGCAGACTGTCAGTTGAGTGACTGTGTGGAGTCAGGTTAATATTGGGGATAATCAGCATTTTGGGTTCCCCAGGACAATTTAATTGGAGTAGAGAAACAGATTCTTTTACCATATTAGGGTATTCTGTGGACATAAATATATTTTTATGCTGGCTTTTTGACTTAAAAAAAGCTGGATTTGTTTTTGTATTCACTGCTGTAATTTTTTTTTATTTTGCTGTTAATCTAATGTTTGCATACACTTTCTCTTCTCAGTACAAAACAAGTAAAGAGGGCAGCACAGTGGGCATTACTGTATCTCATGCCTCCATGCTGGCACACTGTCATGCACTGACTCAGGCATGTGGTTATTCAGAAGGTAAGTTAGATACGTGTAACTTTAAAACGATACCGACAGCTTTGCATCTTCAGACAATTTATGTTGTGTAATCGTGTTCGCTGTCTTTAGAAAACTTTGGATACAGAATAATAGCTTCAACTGCAAAGGGAAAGACAAACTTCTTCATTCATAATGGGTGTGATATGTGAAAGAGAGTTAAGCCACCTGTGAAATCATAATCAAGAAAGGGATCTTCCTCTTGGCTAATCATGTCCCACAAAACAACATCTCCCCAGGGATGTGAATATAGTGAGTGATCTGCTTGTTTGCAGTCATGCTTCCAATGAACAGCCAAGAACTGCACTTGGTTTTGACAATCTGCATAATCTGTGCTACCATTAACCAAGCACTTTCCTGCATACATCCATCCTACATCAGTGATAAGCAAGTTTTACCTAATCAATACAAGATATCTCTCGAAAATCCAGTTGAATCAGTGATTTAAAATCTTTGATTCTTATTTCGTTTTTTGAATCACATAAGATACTCAAATTTCTCAGAGAAGATACTCAAGAAAGTTTATTAGAGCCATGGTGATATTTCTTACTGGATCTAATTCTTTCAAATACAGATGAACTTTTTCAGTTCAGCTGAAGAAGTTTGCTTCAAGACTAAATTTTCAGTCTGCATCGTTCTTTGGCAGATGTTACAAACTCACATGGAAGAGGTATTATAATGAATCGAGGTCTTAAATACCTTGTAATATTCTAGTCTAGTAATCATAATTCAAAGATGATTGCTGTAAGTAAAACAAGCCACTTGGAGCTTAAGTGGCCTGTTTGTTATAGGCAACAGAGCTTTGGTTTCTCAGCAGTCATGGAAGTTTCAGAGTTGCTTTAACAAACATTTGTAGTTCTTAAGTATTATTATAAATGTGCTTTTTAAATGTGGTATTTTTTTCCTTCACTTTCAGCTGAAACACTAACAAACGTCTTGGATTTCAAAAGAGAGGCTGGCCTTTGGCATGGAGTGTTAACAGTGAGTATTGCAAGAAAGGCAAAAAACTGCAGCAATTTGCTTATTTCAAGGGTAGTGTACTGGTATCAGAATGAGGCCATAAATTCATCAATTCTCTCAAATGGTTTTTGTTTCAATATTTATATTTTTCAGAGTAAACTGTTACTTTTTTAGTAACTTGTGTAGCTTATTTTTTCATATCGTATAAGCACAGTTTTCACTGCCAGTTGACTGTAAGAGTTGTGTTGTAGCTGTGATGATGGGAGAGTTTATTTAAGCATTGTTACATGTTCTATATTTTTTAAGCCACTTGGTAGTTTATTTTTGAATCTCTTTCTCATAGAGCGTTATGAACAGGATGCATGTCATCAGTATTCCCTATGCATTAATGAAGGTTAATCCACTTTCCTGGATACAGAAAGTCTGCTCATACAAAGGTACCCTAGAAGTTTTTTTATTTCACCCGTCTCTTTTTGGGTTATTAAAAACAAATTAAACTGTTTGTGCAAAATGTCTGTGTACGCCACTGAGTACCCCATTTCAGTATTCTGTGTGCTAATAGTTTCACTGATGGGTGATGTTGATGGCTTCTTCTGAGACACCTTTAAAGAAACTGTTTCTCAGTATTTGAATTTATTGCAAGCATTTTAATTCTGTGATCAAGTCCATCTGGAGGCATTGAGTATACACGTATTATAGTAGTTGAATATTTGGCATTTGTATTTGTTTTCTACATTTGTAATGTCATAAATTTTGTGTGTAGTTTCATAAATTTGTGTAAATACACAAGAATACTTATGTAATTTTATGATTGATCTTTATTTTGTTCTGCACGTGCAGCATAATTATTGTTTTGATTTCCAGCCCGTGTAGCTGTAGTAAAATCCCGTGATATGCACTGGTCACTTTTGGCTCAGAGGGATCAGAGAGATGTCAGCCTGAGCTCCTTACGGATGTTAATAGTGGCAGATGGAGCCAATCCATGTGAGTATGGATGCGTTTCCTGGGTGTCAGTCTTGCCAAGATTCTGTTTGTTGTAAGCCCTATGTCAGAGCTGATGCTTGGAGAGTTAAGCAGTTTGTTCTGTAGCAAAACACTGTTTGTGTGCCAGTGATGCCACTGCTTTTTCATTGCTGTTTGCACTTCTTGGCTATATTTTCCTGTGTAAATTGATTTTTAAAACTTCGTGTTTTCATTAGTGCTATACTCTTCCATGAATTGACTTGAACTGATACCTGAGAGATATAAATATAGATATAATCTGCTTTGGGCCAAGTGCTAGTGGCCTGGTAGAGTTGTGAAGGTATGTTAGAAGCATTTGATATTTGATTTTAAGTGCTGTGACCTCTGTAAGAAGCAGTCAGATAGGAGCTGTAGTAGAAGTTGACATAAAGTTACCCTTAGTGACAAAGTATTCTGATCCTTGAAGGACTTTCCATTATAGTAAGTGCTGGTGAGTGCTGCCAGAGGAGGAGTATGCAGCTGGGAATTTCATTCAGTGTAGTTGTTAGTCACTAGGAGTTCTTTTTCCAAATCAACTCTCTAATAATAAACTGGAATGTCTTTCAGACAGTTTGAAAGCATATTTGGTTTGTACGTGAATGCGACAATATTCATATAACTGAGCTGAGAGTCAGCACAGACTTTGAATTTCTGCAGCTCAAGCTTTCCTGCTCTTAGAAAAATGTTTCTAATTGTGTGATTGTTCTTTCTAGGGTCAATATCTTCCTGTGATGCATTCCTGAATGTATTTCAATCCAGAGGTTTGAGACCAGAAGTAATCTGTCCCTGTGCTAGTTCTTCAGAGGCACTAACTGTTGCTATTCGGAGGTAATTCCCTTTTCTGAGAAGTGAACTGAAGCTTTTCTTGACTATTGAATTATGTCATAGAATCACAGAGTGCTTTTGGTTGGAAGGAGTTCGAACCCCCTGCAGGGACACCTTCCACTATACCAGGTTGCTCCAAGCCCTGTCCAGCCTGGTGTTAAACACTTCCAGGGATGGGGAATCTCATGTTAGGATGATAGTCAGAAAATACCGTGACCCACACAGAGATGCCCAAACACTTAGAGGAAGTATGAAGCTCACAGGTATCTCCTTCACTGAAGGATGGGTGACTTTTGTTTGGGTTCTTTAAAAGGTTTAATATTTTCTAAGAATAGTCAGGCAGAAGGCGTTTTCTTCTTTGGGGAAGTGAGGTCTCATCCTCACTGAAGTTATTGGAGGACCTTTTAAAATGCCCTGAAACAAGACTTTGTTATTTGGGATGAAGAAGATGGTAAATGCTCAGTTAATTGCTTATGTATGATATCTTGTAAACAGGGGCCTAAAATTAAAAAAAATATTTGTAACTGGTCTGAAAAATACCATTGGATTTCTGGAGATAGCAAGGGATGGTCTGAGAAACAGAAGTACTTTAATTATTAATAGATGTATAGATGGGATATGCTGGAATTTTTTGATACTGGTTCTGATCAAAATGTACTTTTTCAGAAAGTCGACTTCAAGAAAACTTGAAACAAAAAACTTCGAAATTTTGGAGAGTTTTGGTTTAGCTCTTTCTTCATTTAGTTATGATATAAGTCTTGAACTCTTGTTTCTGTAAAGTGAGAAACAATTATTTTTCTTAAGCTTTCCAAGCCTGAGAAACCAGCACAATGTTTTTAGTGACCATATCACCAATATTGGTCTGTTGATTCATATCTAACTGAACTTTCTATCTTCCAGACCTTCTGAACTGGGTGGCCCCCCTCCAGGAAAAGCAGTGTTATCCATGAATTGTCTGAGTTTCGGAGTGATCAGAGTGGATACAGAGGAGAAGTTGTCAGTGTTAACTGTGCAGGATGTTGGGCAGATTATGCCTGGAGGTAGGAAAGCATTTTGTGTAGATTTCAGCATATTCCACATAAGTTATCTTTACTATTACACTTGTGTGCGTGGAATAAATAGAAATGTTAAATGCCTTTAAGGTAGGTATGACTTATGTTTTGACACATTGCCTAAACACATGATGATTACAGATTCATGCACAATAAATCTGAATGACTCTACGTTTTGGTATGGGCAAATGCTTTTGGCTTGTTGCAGAATAGGTTTTGGAATGGAATGGAGTAGAATAGAATATTTCAGTTGAAAGGGGCCTCATCTCAAACCCTGCGAAGGTGGTGGAACAACTAATTCTGGAAACTATTTTCTCATGCACGTGGAGAACAAGAAAGTGATCAGGAGTGACCTGGATTAACCTGTTTCCTAACGACACCTATTTGCAACACTGTGCTTCCTGAATTAGGTAGAGCTGGGTATTGTTCCTCAGCCCATTATCTGAATTGGAAGAGACTTTGTCTCATCCCTGTTACTCTCATTTGAGACTCAGCTGCATTTGGATGGGAGAGCACTCGGAAGAAAGTTAGTAAAGGTAAAGTGCCAAACCAGACCTAAGACTGTGAACAGTGGGATGAAGGACTGGACACTTGGTGCCATCTACTCCAACTTTTAGGCTGGCAGTGTAGTGTTCCATGGCATTGTCTGTACTACTGACTTCAGGCCCTGTCCTGACCTGCTCTGGTGTGCTTGGAGAGGATGAAATACAGATTTTTTGTAACTCTCCTCACCCCTCAAGTTTACTATGTAGTTACCATAGAACCTCATTGATTCTGGTCATGCCCTTGGCACCTTTGGCTTTGCTATTCTTGGTCTCCGTATGAACTTCCTGCCTTGCAGAGCTGTGTTTCTAAAGCCCTGTACTCTGTTAGAGCATTTATTCAAGGTAAAGTGGAGACTCAACTTGTGTGTTTTCAGCAACAACCTTTTCTCTGTAAACCAAAGCCCCTGATACAAATAAGAGGAGGCCAACAGCTTCTCACTCTGCTGATGAAAATTTCAGCCATTGTGTGCAAGTCTCATTGGTCTTCTTTAATTTTCCTTATTACCCCCAGAAGCCCTTTGCCTCCCCTAAAGTCAAAGGCTTAGTTGTTGTTAATGAACTTAAATTCAGTAGTTTCCTTCTGCTGAAGACTGAGCAGAAGCTCTGCACTTCATACCAAAATGAAGCAGAGAAGTTGCTTGGTTGTTGTGTGGCTTCTTTGAAGTTTTTGTTTTGTATTAAGACCATTTGAAGTTGTTTTGAAAGTCCATAATAAATTCCAAGAAAGGCAATAGTAACTTCAGCTTCACAGTTGGACTTGATCTTAAAGGTCTTTTCCAACCTAATCAATTCTCTGATTCTGTGACTGGCATCGGTGTCTCAACAAAATAGTGATTTTTCTGCTTCTACTAGAATACAGATGGCATGTGCTGCTGCTGCTGTCTGTTCAGGGTGTCCACACTACTGCTGTCCTCTTGAAACCTCGCAGAAATTCAGCTGTGCTCCCAATGTTTTCCTTAGCTTATGGGTTAGTCACAGGGACATGAAGGGAGCGAGTTTGTGTGCCTGATAGTCATGAATCCTTAGTGAACTGACTGAGCTTAAACTCAATGTTGCTCCTGTTCAAAAAAGTGGTACTAGATGCAGGATCAATTGAAATCTTTCTTTGGATCAGTTTATCCCATGTGGCTCCACCTCTGTGGCACTCCCACTACCAAAAACCAGGCCATGCAAAACCAACACAGGGATGCTCCTGGCTTTGCTCGAAGGCTTGCTCTCACAGTAAAGTGTGCTTGACCTCACTAAGGCACAAAGCTGCCTGCAGCTACTCTTCGTATTCAACTGTTGGAGCTGTAAGTCCCCTGGGTTAATTTTCCACAGAGCATCTGCTCAGTGGCAGGTTCAAGTCTGCCTTAGGATGTTGGAAACATTCCTGTATGCTTACAGGTAAGTAATTTCACCTCACTATGAGTTGTCAAAAAATACATCCCTGTCCTTGTGAAATGCCTGATTGCACAGTTGGAGGGATCTGTGAAAAAACCCTTCTCCTTTGTCCAAATTCCTTGGAGTATTGTCTAGCAAATCTAGGGGACCCATCTGGATTAGTGTGCCACTGGGAGGCAGTGATAACACTACTGTAACTTTCTACGTGAGTAAGAAGTGTAAAGTGACTTGTGTGAGGGGAGAACAGTTAAATGCGTACCATTAAGTGCCTCAGACTGATATGACTTGTAATTGATGGCTGTTGCTATTTGAAAATACAGTTGTAAGTGGTAAAACTACCTGTAAGTTAAGCAGAATTTGGGCAACTTAATTCATTAGCTCCGTTAAAACTCTGATTAGCATTGGGCTGTCAGAATCTAGGGCAGATTTGCTTCAATTTATCCACATATTAAAAATTCCAGCAGAAATTTCTCTATATGTTCCTTAAGTCAGAAGATACATGATAGATTTCATTATAAAGGATAATTGATAACTTTTGTCTCTTAAAAAATCCTCCAGAGTAGGAAGAAAGTCAAAAGACTAGCAGTTACTTACAGGGGTGGGCTAAATGAAAAAAATTAATGACTTAAGGAAATGAATGAATTAGTTTCTAATGAGTCTGCATGTACATTCTAACAGTGGAGATACTTGTGCCTTACTTGGTAAGATTTATGCTTTTTCCTGTGTAGTATTCATGGAGGGTGTGCCCTGTCCATTCTGGCTTGGTGTTTGGCATACAGGAGAGAACATACCACCACCTGTTCATTGCCCCTCTGCTGACTGATAAGTCTTGCTCTTGATATGTTTTTGGTTTTGTATTTTTTTTCTGGAGGCTTTGTTCCATCTTCTGATCCCCACTGAACTTGGAAGTCTGCCCTAGTCTTCCAAATACTTTGTAACATAGGAGCTCACATTCCTGAATTTAATTCAGAAATGGTCAAGCCAAATGCTTTTGATCTCATTACCTGTGAAGATCTCTGACATGCTTTATTCAGGTACTATCTGGTTAAAAGGTCATGGATGAAGTGTCTGCTCTCACCCTCCTTTTCGTCAGATCTTGCGTTTTTTCTGAGACACTGAGCCCACTTGCTCAGGGGATCTTACTCAACGGAGCCATCAGCACCAGGGTCATGTCATGTGTCAGTGCTGTTCAACCCATAGGCCATTCTTGATGCCACATTCCCTTCGCATTCATTATCTACCATGAATGCCCATCACAAGACCGTCAAGGGAAGTGCCAGCATCCACAGAGAAATCTTCCCCTCAAAGATAGCATGGGATTCTTAAGAGAAAATCTAGTATGCATTCCCCTGGAATCCTGTCCTGGAGGGATGATGTTTTATCCCACCTGTTGACCACCTTGGGTTTTTTTCCACCGTTTCTATCTGAGACTGGCATTGCTAAATTTGGCTCATAACAACATTCAGTTCATTTTTTCAAATTGGACTGGTAAAGATGGTAGGGGGAGTGCCAAACCTCTTTTCTTCTGCCCATTCTCAGCCTCCAACTTTCATGTCAACTGGAATGTGATTGCTGTGTTATCTGTCATCTTGGAAGCATATTATGCCTTATGTTTGAGCCTGGATATATTGCTTAGTGGATATGTTAACTGCAGTTAAGTTTGTCTCTCTTCTACTTCACAACTAATCCTTTCCATTCTTTTACTGGGATTCTTCTCGTGTTCTTTCTTTGACAAGAGCTAATACTCTTGAATCCAAAAGTTCTAAGTTCCTATAGCCTCTAATCATACAAAGGCTGGTTCCTAGAAACAGTACTGCTGCAGCAGCTACTTTCTTACACTCAAGCAGAAAACTTCAGGTTGGGACCAAATCTTGGGTTTCTGCAAGGTCTTCTGCAATGAACAGTGTCATGTTCTGGATTGTGACTGCATTCAGTACCTTTTCTAGAAGTTCAAGGAGATGGTTCCAATTTCCTAAATGTCGGGAGGCTCACGTTGTCTCCAGCCCATGGATGTTTTGTATTTCATTGTTTCGTCTGTCCATGTCTGAGCAAACATTTGCCTAGGTTCTCACAGTTACAACTATGCGTCTTCACTGCAGAGGGATCTGGTTCGTTTACCTCAGTGGAAGGAGTTGTTACAGAACAACTTGGTGAAGCTTTCAGTTTTATTCCTTAGACTGTGAGTTAACAGCACCTCTTTTCCACTCAGCCCTTAGAATTTATCATATTCATCAGTTCTGCGTTCCACATGGCTTCATGTCTGTCACACAATGGCCCAACAGCTACTGCAGAACAGCTTCTCTTGGAGACCTGTGCCAGTGTGCGCTTGAGATGAGGTGTTTTCTTCCAATTTAAATGTTTGACTTTGGATGCTCATGATCACCTCTAGAGTCTAGATTTATGTTCATCCTCTCTAGGAAGTTGGCTTGCTGTATGCCTATTGCCCTTTCTAGAGGAGCAGGAAGAGATTCAGGTCTGCATTTGATATCCCTGTATGCTGTTTTTCTCAAAGATGAGGTTTCTCTGGGAACCCTGCAAATACCTTCCACAGTGATTCTAGAGGCATTTTTTCCTGGCATTTTAGTATTTTTCCTAAGGCTTCATGCTTCTAGGAGAGAAGTTCTAACTAAAGACTGCAGTGCAATGGTATCCATTGTGTATGGATCCACTATGAAACGCTGGAAAGGGAACAGGAGAGCACTTCCTGACCCTCATCGGTACCTTTGGTCACAGCCTTCTGCTGTGCAGGCCCCTGGCATTATTCTTGCATTCCTGCTGTGCTAGTCTTGAAACATCCAGAGCTGAATCCAGTCTTTAGTAGGGCATCAGTGTGGTCCTTTGCACAGCAGGATTCTCATCTTCTGCCAGGATGCTCCTTGGCAGGTTTGACTGCTGCAAGTCACCATCTGTCAGAATGTACATGTGGACTCATTTGAAGAAAGCTTTCTTAGCAGGAATCTGTGTTCTTCGTGACGTGCAGTCCACATGTACATTCCTGTCCCATCTGCTTTTCCCTTCCCTTTAATTCTTTTTCAGATGCAATGCTGTTGAGAGAGACTGAAATGGTGGTAGATGCACTCTCTTGTATGTCACACATGAAGCAGGAAAAGGAGGAGAAGAAAGAGTAGAGGCTCCACAGATACTGCAGAAGGGCAGCCTTGCAGTATAACCTGGCAGGGCAGAACTGTGCCTGCTGTTAGAATGTACCTGTAGACTACCTGTATCATACATTGGTTACTGGTAAGTATTTTTTTTTTACTTGGTCAGGGTGATAGGATTGTCCTTTGGCTTCATGGATGGAGCATCATTTAGGGACTGCAGGCTGATCCATTGGCTTTTGTATGTCTGTGAATGCAGTGAGGGCTGTACATTTGTGTATGCCCACAAATTGTGCTTTCTCCAGTTATTAACACTTCTCTTTACATCATTGTTTAAGTGTTATGTACAGAGTTCTGATGTTAGCTCAAGTTATTTCCTGCAGTAATAAACTATTTCATCAGTTCCAATTTACCATTAAGTTTTAATTTTTTCCTCCTCAATTGCAAAGTGTGGGGTTTTGCATGACCGATAGTTCATACTGTGGACTTAAATTCCAGACATCTGGCTCACACATATAATATCCAGCAATTGTACCAGAATTTGAATAGCACCTCTTTACTTGGTCACCCAAGGTTATCATTGCATGGTTCCAAACAATTTCTAATAACTGCTAGTTGTTCTGATAGGTAATTTTTATGAAACCAAGGTAATTTAGAGGTTGATCTATTGGTAGGGTGAATGATTGTCTCACCTGTTCAGACCTAGGATGTTGACAATTGGAAGACTTCTGTAAGGTTTGAAAATGTACCCACAAATCTGTTTTACCAATAGTTCTTGGTCCATGCAGGCTGCAGAGTTGGCTTTGCCATGTTTATTTTGTATTGACCTGGGTAGGTTTATTGGTTTCTTTCTTGATCTTGCGTGTTAAGTGGTAAATCAAACTCCCTCAGTCTAGTGTGCCTTGGATTCAGCTGCACGTGATGTGGAGGCTGTGAAGCACTGTAAGAAAAAAACACTGCATTTGTGAACTTAATCTTGGAGAATGGATTGCACAGGCTGTCAAGACGCTAAAGAGAACTCTCTTACAAGCTGTGTTTTTGCTGTAGCTGATGAATAATTGATACTAAAATTTTTATCTGTCAATGGCAGAGCACTACATGTGTCAGCTGCTGGAGCAGATTAACACTGATTCTGTGTTCTTCCTCCTTGCAGCCAACATGTGTGTTGTGAAGGTGGATGGGACTCCTTATCTGTGCAAAGCTGATGAGGTTGGAGAAATATGTGTGAATTCAGGAGCAAGTGGGACAGCGTATTTTGGCCTCCTCGGAATTACCAAGAATGTATTTGAGGTTTGAATTTCTTTGTAATTGTAATTGTTACATTTCTAGTATTTCTTCTTGCAAATAGACTTATTTATTCCTTAAAGGTCCCTTTTTTTTTTTTTTTTTTTTTTTTTTTTTTTTTTTTGTGTGTGTGTGTGTTTTATTGTTTGGTTTGGCTTTTAGTTAGTTAGAAAAAAGCCCTGGCCAGGTACACTTTGCTTCATTCATAGAATCATAACAAGACATTCTGTCTCTTACAACCAAAAATACGTGATGTCATCTGCAGTCAGTCAGCTGCTTCTGTATTCCACAGTCCAGCGTAGTGCCTGTTGTGAGCATTTAAATTTATCTTAGCTCTGAATCAACACAGTAGTCTTAAGTGAAGGCATTTCAATCTTTCTGCCCATGTGTTTCCTTGCAGTGGTACCCCTTTCATGTATTTTGGCAGTAAAGGAGTGAAAGTTCTTATCAGTCCAGTGAGTATCTGAATCCTTCTGTGTTCTTCCAGGCCATCCCAGTGACAGCAGCTGGCATGCCTGTATCAGACCAGCCTTTCACAAGAACAGGATTGCTTGGCTTTGTGGGTCCTGTAAGTGTGAACAGGCCCTCAGGGCCCTACTTTGTCCTGACTCCCAATTCTAATGTGATGCCCCTGAATTCAGCAGGATTTTGTGTCAGGGCTCTGACCTCCTATAGATCTCAAGAGTATTGTTGGCTTGAGTCAGGCATGTATTGCCTGCAGTGAGGAGGTTTTTCTGCTCTGTTTCTAATCCTTCCTTCTTTTCAGGACTATTTGGTGTTTGTGGTAGGAAAATTGGATGGCTTGATGACAGTTAGCGGCCGCAGGCACAATGCAGATGATGTAGTAGCCACCGCACTGGCAGTTGAACCCATGAAGTTTGTCTATCGGGGAAGGTGAGTGTATTGAAAACTTCAGCACTGCTGATTGGTCTTTGTTGCTCCTTTTTTAACCCACAGACAGTCATCAAGTGACACAGCATACACAGGAGCATGTGAACTTTTTCATGTGTGTTTTGTAGAAAAGTTGGCACTAAGTTGTGAATTTGGCTGTCCCTGCTAACCTGAAAGACAAATATTGACACCCTGCTTCATGCATAATAGATTTTAAATTACTTTCATACAGTATAAAGGTAGATCTTAAAGAGTCTGTTTTAAAACTTCTTTCAAAGCTTCTCTTAAGACACTCAGAAGAAGCTCATGCCAGATGTAAAACACCTCTGTCCCCCGAGCCTTTTGGGTAGCTGAGGGAGGAGCTGTGCATCCTGTTCTAAAGAACAAACTAGGTTCCTGAAGGACCCTCAAAGATAGTGTGTTGTATCACCAACCTGAGTGCTCTTCAGTGGTCCGTGGCCCAATGTCCAGATGGAGATCAATGATAAGTGAAGTCTCTCAGGGTTCAGACTGGAACCAGTCCAGGCTGAGGCATTATTAATATTTTATCCTAGAAAAGACAAGCCTAAAACTAAGGTAATTCCCAAATGGGAGTTAAGTACTCTTCAGTGTAAGCATTGGTGGTCAGTAATTTGGCACAGTTGTCTTCCAGAAGGGATACCGTATGTTGGGGCTACAAGTCTAGTGTGCATGATGGAGGTCTACAGGCTAGGTTTGCACAGCCCCTGCATGTATGGAATTTGCCTGTTAGACACGTGCTACATGGGTGACTGCAAATCCACCTGACCCCGACCAGAAATCAATTACAGCAAGGAACCCACATGGGTTCTAAATTTTCTGTGATTTTGTGATGATCTGGCATGAATAATGCTTGTGCGTGTGAAACAGTGCCATGAGAGGTTGCAGCCATTCCCATGGGATGATAAGCCATGCCCTGTTCACCCTGTGTTGCATCCTATCATTCTTCTGTCCTTTGTGTTTTAGGATAGCAGTGTTTTCTGTGCCCGTTTTGCATGATGATCGGATAGTGCTTGTGGCAGAGCAACGCCCTGACGCCTCAGAGGAGGATAGTTTTCAGTGGATGAGCAGGGTTCTACAGGTAGTCAGTCTGTCCTTTTCTCTTTCCAGGTGAATAAGGCTGATGCATGAAATGAGAATATTAGAGATTTTTCTTTCTTTCCATAAGTAAAACCTATCAGTTAACCACAGACAGGTGTAATAAGCTAATTTTTCTCAGGGTTGAGAATTAACAGAATTTTGTAAAAAGTAAAACTTTCTTTCAGAATGTTTTTTTAGCTTCCTACTACTAGGATTCTCAGAGTCCTAAGGGTGATGGGTTTTGTTTGGGTTAATGCTACATGTCTCTTCTGATTTCATACTGAGAGTTACCTCTGAAAATATTCAAGAGTATACTGCCAAGTATCAGAACAGCCCCTGAAAGTTTTTTATCACTATCAACCTTATTCTAGATCTGCAACAAGAAGTATTAAAAACTTTTTCCCTTAATTTTTTTACTTTATTTCCTTGGGGGTGCAGGACAGGAGGAAGGGAAACTGTGGTAGATATTCATTTGCAGTTTTTAGAATTAATCAGTTCTAAGGAAGTGAAAATGGAGAGATCAATTATGGAAGACTCTGGTAAGGGGACAACTGAAGGGAAGGATCCAGAGAGCAACTTAAGGGAAGTTTGCTCTTATGAGTAAGGCAGTTGGGTAATAATGGTTTCTGTCTAACTTCAGCTTTCTTATCTTCTTGGAGAGAATATCTGGTATTGGGAGAAAATATTTTTGTTTCTCTTTTTAGAAGTGTCATAGCTAAAAGAGACACTTTAGATTTAGGCAGCAAAGATGCTTCCCTCCTAAATTTTGTGAGTTTTATGTTCTACTGCGCTTTTGTGATTCTGCCATACATGCTAAATTTGCTGTGATATAACTTGGCTTTTGAAAATCTCTGCACTTTTTGCCCACTTTTAAGAGACTCTCCTAATCCCTGATGTGCAGGTGGCATCCCCTTGATAGAGGGCACAGTCCTGGGTCTGCTCCTGCTCCCATTGAAGTCATGGCACAGCTTCTATGAGTTCAGTGAGTGCAGAATTGGACCCTTTATTTGCAAATTGTGGTGCAAGTAAAAATTTTAATGTTATAAATGACTTGAATTCAAATTCTTTCTCTAGCTACATCCCAGTTGATAATGTGGACTGTATTTTTTTTTTCATTTCTGTGAAGGCAATTGATAGCATTCACCAAGTAGGTGTGTACTGCCTTGCCTTGGTGCCAGCCAACACTTTGCCAAAGGCTCCACTCGGAGGAATTCATATTTCAGAAACGAAGCAGCGCTTTTTGGAGGGTGCTCTGCATCCTTGTAACGTCTTGATGTGTCCCCACACCTGTGTTACCAACCTGCCCAAGCCTCGACAGAAACAGCCAGGTGAGGAAACCAGAATATGTGCTAGTTCTGGCAGACCTGTGTCTTATAGGGCACCTGCAGGCTGAGCTGTTGCTTGTTCCTTAGGTTGTTTTTCCTCATTTTGCACTGTTCTTTTCAAAATGCAGATGTTGGTCCTGCGTCGATGATTGTAGGAAACCTCATAGCTGGCAAGAGGATTGCACAAGCCTCGGGGAGAGATGTTAGCCAGTTGGAGGACAATGACCAGGCAAGAAAGGTGACATTGGGGTCCTGGTATTATTAAATATTTGAATTAGCTTATTCAGAATGAAAGAAGACCAGGTATGATATTCTGCTGAAAGTAAACCCAAGGTACTTTGAGTTAAGCTGAGCAGCATTTTTTTCTTCCGTTTCAGTTCCTGTATTTAGCAGATGTTCTTCAGTGGCGAGCTCAGACAACTCCAGATCATCCACTCTTCCTTTTGTTGAATTCCAAGGTGAGATGCACTTTAGGACACACTTGGAGATTGAGATCAAAACAAAGGATTATTTAGATTCTAAGAAAATGCCTTCTATAAGTCTTTTCCTGAAATGCTGCAGATTATTTTAATGAAGCGGACAAAAATTGCTAGGTGGTAAGCAGCATACATTTTTCCACTTCTGGAATTTTATGACATATCTTTTATTCCACATCTGGAATTTCAGTATGCATTCTGCCTAGCTTAAAACATTGCAGTAATTGCATTTCCTGCTGGAACACAGCTTCTGTCATATTAATGGAAACCATGATTCTGTCTTCATTCCTGAGAACAAGGGTGTCTGTAAGTCAGAAATGGAGGATTTCCTGATTAGAAGATCTAGAGCCTAAGTAGAGAATCCTGGGACAGCTTTGGAGTCAGATTTTCCAGGAGCACTGTCACACCCTGCAGGGGACACTGATGCCTTGCCCTGGACTAGGCTCTGCCCTCAAGAAGAATGGCACATAGAGTGACAGTAACAGCCCAGGAACAAATTGGATCTGCCTTGTTCTGTGCTGTGCTGCAGACAGGAGTCTTCCACAAAGTCCAGCAGCAGTCTTTGGGAAGTGATGGATTTGTAGGTCTCATTCAGAGAGGCAAAAGAGTTTAGGACATAGTTCAAACTTTCTAACTTTCCTTTTGATACTGCACTTTAGCAAAAAAAATTGTTTCAACACTGTTATTGTTAAAATGGTTTATTCTCTCAGAGAGAATAAGATTTTGAGGGAAGTTTTCTAGTATGAAGCAGCCCTTTCCTGGGTTGTTCAGGCAAGTTTTACCCTTGACAGGGAGACTCTGCAAAAGGAAACACAAAACTTGAACACAAAGAAATTACCTGTTGGTGAACGCCTGTCTTAAATAGCTAGGACTAATGTGCTACAGTGCTACATGTTGGTGTGTTCACGTGTCTCCAGGAGGAACCCTTTTGGTTTACACCTTCTTGTGTCAATATCCAAGTCACTAAGATGCTGCTGTTCCTATAAAGGTTTCTGCTGTCACTTGTCTCCTGTGCAGGGTACTGTAGCCAGCACTGCCTCATGCATCCAGCTGCACAGGAGGGCAGAGAGGGTGGCAGTTGCGCTGATGGAGAAAGGACGGCTGAATGTTGGTGACCACGTGGCCCTGGTTTACCCTCCAGGTAAAGCAACACAGACAGCAAAACCCACAATCACAGAGGACAAGAAAAGAAGTTCTGTCCATTAATTGGATTGGAATAATTTTTGCTAACTCTTAAATGCAAAACATTTTATGCTGGTTGTGGAGCAGTCTGTTGATTTGAAGAGACACTTGTGACAAATCTTTGCATCTTAATAACATTGTGTATTTTGATTTTGATGAAAGAGTTTGGCCTATTGTTCTGATAAAAATGGCTTTAATTTCACAAATATCCTTTCCAGGAGTAGACTTGATAGCAACTTTCTACGGCTGTTTGTATGCTGGCTGTGTTCCCATCACTGTCCGCCCACCTCATCCGCAGAACCTTGCTACCACTCTGCCCACTGTCAAAATGATTGTAGAGGTAGGTATGAGACATTCCTCTCCTCATGATTCTGGGGAGTGTGGAATGGTTGATGCAGCCTGCTGAATTGCTTTGCCACAGTCAGTGTAAAATAAGCTAGAAAATAAATATTCAGTGTCCTGTGGCTGAGTCAATAATGACTTCTTCAGAAACCCATTTAAAATGGTCTTTTCTTGTCATGATTTATTTTGATTTGTTTCCAATTATTTTCTTCATCTCTTCATCTTAATGGTTATCTCATCTGGATGCATATGACATGACTTTGGGCATGCATTCCCTGGTTTTATCAATGGTTTTAATGCTGTGCCTTTTGCAGGTCAGTAAGTCTGCATGTATACTGACCACCCAAGCTATAATGAAACTGCTCAGGTCCAAGGAGGCTGCAGCAGCTGTAGATATTAAAACATGGCCCACTATTTTGGATACAGGTACAGTAGCCAAAATGGAAATAGTTTGAAGAGTGATACATTTATTTTGCTACACAACTGCCTGATTGAGGGGATGTATTGTGCATTGCATTAAAATAGCTGTCCAGAAACTATAAGAAGGATCTGATGATAATGCTGTAAAGATACATTTTTTTTTTGTCCTGTGCTTGTTTCCCAAAATAATATGGTACCCTTCTCTACTTACATATTTTAAATAGATGATATGCCTAAAAAGAAGCTGGCTAGTGTTTTCAGACCTACGTCTCCAGATATGTTGGCATACTTGGACTTCAGTGTGTCTACTACTGGTATATTAGCAGGAGTAAAGGTAGAGTAACAAGAGATAATCATATTTTATTTCTTTATGTTTATAAAGAAATATGTAAAACCCTTTTTCTAGAAAAAGGTCCCTGAAAGCTCCTGTTTTCCTCTTGCAGATGTCACACGCAGCTACAAGTGCCTTATGTCGCTCAATAAAGCTCCAGTGTGAGCTGTACCCATCCCGACAGATTGCCATCTGCCTGGACCCCTACTGTGGCTTAGGCTTTGCACTGTGGTGCTTGTGCAGGTATGACTCTGGAGCTCTGGGTTTCCTCACATGTGCCCAGCCTTCCCCAGAACCCCAGGGAATGGACATGGGTGAAACTGTCAAAGAAACCCAAATTAACCTTTTTATCAGTAGATCAGAAAACACCTTTTGTGCTAAGAAAATCCATTTAAGTCAGTTAGTTACTTGAGTAACTTCAGGTTTGTAAGTGGTATTAATTGGATACCAAATTCAAGGAAGAAAAAAAGAAGGGACTGAGGGACTTCACGGTCTGTTTCACATTGATTAGGTAAATCTTTTTAAAGTCTTTTGAGATTAACCATATGTTTTGACAAGACCTTTAAGGTGTTCAGTGCAAGATTGGTATGCAATAAGAAATACTGCTAAAGGAAGCAGTTAAATGTTTCTTAAACCTGGTAAGTCATGACTTGATTCAACCAGATAACTACTCTCATGCGGCACATCTCACAAAGCTGCAAATTTTTTTGCCTTTTAAAACATGCCATATGCATTACTTAATTGAATTTTCATGTTCCTGTTGCTTCCTCTCCCCAGTATATATTCAGGTCACCAGTCCATCCTGGTCCCTCCTCTGGAGCTGGAGAGCAACGTGTCTCTGTGGCTGTCTGCTGTCAGCCAGTACAAAGTGCGTGTCACCTTCTGCTCATACTCCGTGATGGAGATGTGCACCAAAGGCCTTGGGACACAGACTGATGTTCTCCGGGTGAGTGGGCTTCATTTTTCCGCATACTGACATAAACATACATGTATCTTTCTAAAAATACTTCATTTTGGCTTGGAGAAGATGAGTTTTTAAGTGTTTCTGTGATAGCCTTCCATTATGTCTTGAGTTTTGGGGAGTGTTGAGACTGCCGGAAGATTCAGCTTCCGTGTTTCTGGTGGAGGGAAAGAAATGAAGTCTTCCATTTTCAGTTTTAATTATTTGTACAACCTCAGTGCTGCTGGATATTTTTGAGGTTTTGGGCAAAATACATAGCAAGCCTATCAATTTGTTTGTGTCTGAGACAAGAAAAAAAACCCAACACCAAACAAAAAAAAAAAAAAAATCCCAGAAAAACACCGAAGGCCCACCAAACACAAAAAACCTCACCCAAAACAGCCAAAAGAAAAAGCGCCCCAAAACTCAGCAAGTCTGACTTACTTTCAGATATCACTCGATACCAGAAGTGCTGAGTTCTAAGATGGGTATAATCTTCCCCAGTCCTGGAAAGGTTCCAGGCCAAGTTGGATGGGGCTTGGAGCAGCCTGATCTAGAGGAAGGTATCCCTGCCCATGCAGAGGGATTGGAATGAGATGAGCTTTAAAATCCTTTCCTTCCCACTCAAAGTTATGCTATATGATTCTTCGATTCCTAACAACAGCAATTGCACCCTGATACATCTATTTATTTTTGAGGAAAATCTCTTAACTCAGATTGAATTTCCTTGAAGAGGAAGGAGCATTCCCACAGCTGTAGTAACTCGGCTGCTCAGGACTTCCATTGGGAATGTGGCAGCTCCTTCACAAAGGTGGCTGTATTGTGTGCGCTCAATAGAGACAAAACCTGTCCCTCTGTTCCCCTGGACCTCACCAAAGGCAATCCTGGCCCACAGCCAGTTGCTCCAGGTTCACATTCACATTGAGAGGAGCTGATGATGTCTGGAACACCTAAACTGTGCAGTGCTGGGTGCCAGCAGGTCTCTGGCAAGCCCAGCCCTGTGCCAAAATGATATTTCAAGGGTTTTTCAGCTCAAAATGCTGAGTCCCTGTGTTGCAGCTACACGATGTCTGTAGTGTTAAACCAGTTCATGTCTTACTCTAGTGCCTTTAAAGCCCTTCTGTTGCACAAATAAAATGGTTTATTTCTAGAAATGCTGTCTTTGAAGTTACAATGTTGTTCTCCCCTCTCAGATGAAGGGGGTTAACCTGTCCTGCGTGCGCACCTGCATGGTGGTGGCAGAGGAGAGACCGAGGATCACCCTCACCCAGTCTTTTTCCAAGTTATTCAAAGACCTGGGCCTCTCTGCTCGTGCAGTGAGCACTACCTTTGGGTGCAGGGTCAACGTAGCAATTTGCTTACAGGTGAGATTAAACTGCTTGTTCCTTACACAGAACCTCTGGGAACTTGGTAGAAAATCATGTTCAGCTGAATGGATTTCTTTTTCTAATGAACTAGATATCCATTGCTTGCTTGCTTCATCACCAAGTTAAATAAGCTTTTGAATAAGATGTTTAATATGATGTTGATTATGATAATTTCACTTTTCTGTACTAATTGACCAATTGATTTGCTTTTCCAATCCAGAGGGTCAGTACTAAGAAACTTGTTTCCTTCCTTCTATGCAGGAGCAGTATTAAATAAACAACTTCCGATTCATAAATATTGCATGTTACAAGCAGTGCTGTTTCAGCTTTTGTGTGATTCAGATTTTGTCTTGTTTTGTATAATGTGGAATTAAATGGAAGACAGAATTCTGCAAATAAGACCCAGGAAAATGAACACAGTTGGCAGGTTTTTTTGACTTTTAAAGATCTCAGATGAGTATTAGCAACATGCAAATATTTTTGTCTCACCTTGTGTGAGAGCTGGACTTTTTTTTTTACTTATAAGTATAAAATTGGAAGCTTTGAGAGGGAGGATATGCCCATAAAGTCCTCAGCCCTGCTTTACAGTCTGGAGATAATGACATGCTGTGGGTCAGAACACCTTCTGACAGTTTAGTATTCAGCTGATAATAATATTTTATGTGTAATTTAACCAGATGAAGTCTAACTTTGCTTAATGAGATATTTCTTTTCCAGTCAGCAGATTAAAAAAATATATAAATATATATATATTCCAAAACTTACCTGAAAAATCAGGTGTTAAGTAAGCGTGGACTAGAAAATGGGAAAGAACCCTGGGGTTTGGAGGATGCTTGAGTTAATAAATAAAGTACTCAGGTTTCAGATGAGGCAGTATGTAGCTTTGTATGTGGGGAATATCTTAGGGGGCACATGGATTAAGTATGTGTAATTGTAAATTTAATGTCCTTTTTTTTTTGTATAAATTACACTTAATAAAATAGGTTTCTATGAAAATTGCTGCTGTACTTCTGCAAAACTTTCGGTTTTCCTTTTTTCTTCTTCCTGGTGCCCACTAGATGAAGAAAAGCCTTTTTAGCTCTCAGAATATATTAGAGTGTTCTGGGTTTCCTACGAGAGAGATATTCTGGAACATGAGTTACCTAAATATGTTGCCATTCACAAATGTTTCCTTAGTTTCTCTAATTTCTTTCACATTTAAAGGAGAAAGGATTTTTAACAAGACCAAGCTAAATGGTTATAATGAAATAAGGTCAGAGTGATTTTATGAATCAATAGGTAGAAAAACAGGAAGAATACACATGAAATCAAGATGACTGTAAATTAAGATTCTGAATTCATTGAATAAAACATTTCAGCTGTCAGGTGTGAAAGAATAGCTTTCCAAATTGCCTGTGTGAATAAAAATTTCAAAAGCCAGTTTGGGATAAAGGGGGAGAAACAGTTTTTCTGCAGAATACTGAATGGCAGCATGAAAAGGACTCCAAAAAAACCCTGTGAGGAATACAGGACTGATGGGCGGTTAAGCTTCCCCTTAATTTTATGCCTTTTTCATCTCTGTTTTCCATTCTTGAACCCGTTTTTAGTGGAAAGGGTTTTCTTCCAAAGTGATACTGTATTAGACATTTTTTAATAAATTGGATTTAAATGAATGTAAATGAATGACTAAATTTTTTATACAAATTAGCAGGCAGATAAATACCTGTCTTCCAGCCCTGCTGAACTGGTTCACTGAGAAGGTGTTCTGAAGCTGCAAATAGTCTTACAGAGGGAGAAGGGATTTATTATAAAGCAATGTATGAGTTGCCTTGGCCCTCTTTTGTTCATTATCTGTGACTTGCATGTTTCCCAAAGAACCACCTAAAAGTGCCAAGCTCTCAAATAATCTGAAATGGAAATTTTCTTTTCATTCTAAAACAGTGTAAGTTTTGTTTTCTGTCTTACTGTGTGTATCTTATGTTTCTAGTGCCTCTTTGTTTGTATTTTCTTTTTTTCCCCTTTCTCTCTGTTTCCCACACTTTGATGGCCTCTGTTACTTCTGTTTGTGGTCCTGCTGTCAGCCAAACAGGCTGGGCAAGCTGGCTGAACAGGTATAGTGATGCATGTGTGCTTGTCACGTCCTAAAGTCCATCTGGTTCTGCAGTGTTAGGAACTAGGCCCACATAGGTTTATGCTTACATCCTTTTGCACTGGCTGTGTGGCTTTTAGAGCAGGTGCTTACTCAAATAAAATCATAAAAGCTGGATTTTAAATTTAAAAATTTTCCAAAACTTAGACTTACCTGTCCCACATACTTCACTTGTGCATTCATTGGCTGATTCCATAAAAAACGAAAGGCTCTGCAGTAGTCACTGTTGAAAGGGGGGCTACTTTATTTCTTGTACATTAGGGAAGTGCTTTATAAGTGTCAGTAAAAAAGGGAGAGAAATTTGTGAATTTATGTGGCTGTGAGAATGAAAGCAGGATGTCGTGGCTTCTGTTGAATTTGTTTCTTCTTCCTTATTCTTAGGGAACAGCAGGACCAGATCCAACAACAGTCTATGTAGATATGAGAGCACTTCGACATGACAGGTACAGTCTGTGTTAAAGCATTAACTCTTCAATGGCCGTGGAGAAGAAACTTCAGCCTCAGTGCACTGGTTTGCTGAAATATCCTTGGCAGCAGTCAACTGACTCCCTGCCATGTTGTATCCCTGTGCTGTGCAATTCCAAGAAATCTGCTCTCTCACAATCCTTTAGGTAGTGGAAATAGTACAGAGTCTCCCTTAGTCTTTTTTTTTTTTTTTTTCCCCTTCAAACCAAAACAACTCTGTTCCCTTAGCCTTCCCTGGGCTGCACTGTGTCACTTAATTCCAGTTAGGCTCCTTGCTCTTTACTGTTTGTAATTCCTACTGATGCTCTGCCATGACTCAGTGTGACAAGCAGAGGTCCAGGAGAATCCGGAAAAGAAGGTGAATTTAAAATCCTGGTGGGACTGCAACCTTCAGGCTTTTTTGGAAAAAGTTACTCATCTTTCCAGAGAGCAGAGTTACAGATTCTTGAAAGAAACATGGTCTGTGGGAATGCTAACAGGGAAGTTAGAAGACAGCTAGAAACTTAAGTTGTGAATAACTGAGAGTAACTGGGTGATTCATTGCAGCTCAGTCAGTGCAGCTAAGGTTGGGGTAGCAGTGCATATACTAGAACACTTCTGTTTAAGTTCTTGTCTTAAGGCAGGAACCTCCCTTGGAATGGAGACAATGACCCCCTTCTCTCCAAATTGTAACATTGAAATTAAGGGGCTTCCAGGCAAAGATATGGGAAAAGGAATAACAGTTCTTTACTTGTATGTATGTATGTATAACAAGGCAGACAAACAACCACAGCGGCAGCGACAACAAACAAACCCACAAACCCAGTGCCAGCCTCTCTCAGCTGTCAGGCACCTTCCCCTTGGGTGCAGTTCTGGTCACAGCCGGTGGGGGCGCTGGTGGCTCCCGGCCGGGCGGGGGGGTGCAATGGTTCCCCCGTGCCTGCAGGGGGCGCTGTGGCACGAGCGCCTCTCTCTTGCCTCTCTCTCATCATGTGGGTGATGGCGGGCGAGCTGGCAGGAGGGATGGAAAAGGGGCTCCCTTTACAAACCCACAGGGGCAGCCGATCTCGATGCCCCTCAGGATGGCAGAATGGGCTGTAGCGGGAACCTTGGAGCAGCAGCTGGAACGGCAGAGGCAGGCACACCCCGGGGTGACAAACAAAATGTAGCAGAAACTCCACAGCCTTAGCAGGAACTGCGGGGTTTGGGCAGACACGGGGTATCAGGGTGAAGTGTAGTGAAAAACCCGAAGTAGCAGCAGAAGACAGCAGGGCTGGGCAGCGGCAGCTGGGCTCCCACAAGCAGCTAGGAGAGACTCACTCAGAGGGGCTCGCGGCTCAGGGTCACGGGTTTTCCCCTGGGCACCCAAGTAGATGGTGAGGGTCCTTTTCCATTGAGGTAGAGTGTTACTAAGGTCCCAGTTCAACAGCTGCTCTTACGAGCAAAGCCTCACTCACGGTAGAAGCAGTAAAAGGCGGAACTCCACGGTGGCAGCAAATTCTTCCCACAGTAACCGCAGATTGGTCCCCTCCGATCCAAGAGCGAGTGAGAGAGAGAAGCTGAGCCCAGCCCCTGACCCCCCAGCCAAAATCTCAAGGTATCTCTGCCCTTCCCAAGAGAAAGCCCCTCAGCTAGGAGAGTGCAGCCAGCTGCACCCCTCCCCCTCCTCCATGGCTATATCTTTTGTCTCTCTTAAGTACCAGTCATTATCATCTCTTAGGCAACAGATGGGAGAAAATTCCCTGAGAGAAAAAAAAAATCTTAACCTCCAACAGTTCTTAAAGCCTTGTACAAATGTATCCTCTTATTTTCTCAGGGTGCGTTTGGTGGAGAGAGGTTCTCCACACAGTCTGCCACTTATGGAGTCTGGGAAGGTGAGAGACTGAGTGTGATTCTTCCTCCTCACAGAATCACAGAGTGGTTTGGGTTGGAAAGGACTTCAAAGCTCATCTCATTCCAGTCCCTGTCTGCCATGGGTGGGGACGCCTTCCACTAAACCAGGTTGCTCCAAGCTCTATCCAACCTGGCCTTGGACACTTCCAGGGGTGAGGTAACCACAGCTTCTCTGGGCACCCTGTGCCAGGGCCTCAGCACCCTCACAGGGGAGAATTTCTTCCTGACATCTAATCTAAACCTCCTCTTTCAGTTTAAAGGCATTATGACACTCATTATATCCTCATGGCACTCACCTCGGCAGGGAGCTGCATCACCTGGATCTCAGTAAAGAACATGTGGGACAAGCTTGGCTAATCAGAATGTGTCCAGGAGAGCATGTTATGATTGAGTAGCTAAAGTGAAGATAGGTGCATGACATGAAGCAATAGGATAAGTTGCTACCACTGAAACAAATCTGAGGCTTTCTGAAGTCATTTTCTAGGTGTGAAACCAATGCTGAAGCTGCAAAACAGCTGCTCAGAGTTAAAATTATTTAACAGGTTAAATAATAGTGGTAGAAAGAGATGGTTGGTGGTGCAGAAAGGAGTAGTAAGGGAAGTACAGACTGTTGCCTTCTGATGGATTTTTCTTTTGATTAATTCATTTTCTTAACTTCTATTTGCTTCTTATTCAAGATTCTTCCAGGAGTAAAGGTCATCATAGCACACACAGAAACCAAGGGACCTCTGGGAGACTCACATTTAGGAGAGGTAAAGGTTTGGTACCCTTGTACTGTGTTTATCAGTAGTGATGTGATACATTGATACCTCCTCTTAGATAAATGCCTTTCTTCCCCTGAGTGGGACGGCCAGGATCACCCTGGTGTGGCACGTGAATGAACCCCTCAGAGGGCTGGCACTGTTTGCATTCCTGCACATGTGGCTTCACAGCACCAGGTGAGACCAGGGCACTAGACTGTGTCTGCCTGGCAGCTTGAACAGGTAGGGATGTACTCCCATCACTGGGCAGCGGCAAAAGGTAATTTGCTGCTTGGTTTAACCTTTGTTTTATAGGCATCTTTTGTTGTGTAATAAGATGCCGAGCTAATAGGTTAGCAGGTGCTCCTTCCCAGTAAGCGAAATGCCTGGTTCATTTTTTTATGGCCTTTACCATCCCCCAATTACATGTATACAAAACTCCTTTTCTCTGGTCGGAAGTTAATGATTTCAATAAAACTGGCATTTTGGAGTAGTCAAAATTGTCTGTGAAACAGATCTTTTAAATCAATTAATGATGTTGTCTGTGTCTGGCAAAATAACCTATGTTTATTCCAGTTTGGATTTGTTTTATCCCCTAGATATGGGTGAGTAGCCCACACAATGCTACTGGTTACTACACAGTGTATGGAGAAGAAGCACTGCACGCTGATCACTTTACTGCTCGCCTGAGTTTTGGGGACACTCAGACCATGTGGGCTCGCACTGGGTACCTGGGCTTCCTGCGCAGGACAGAGCTGACGGATGCCAGTGGAGGTGAGAGGGAACACCAACCTACAGGGGTACTTGTGTGAGGCTCCTTGGGAAAGCTGAGCCAGCAAAGATAAGGCTGTCTGGCAAGTTTATGCTGACTTCCATCACAGAAGACTCCTGAATTAAGTAGGAGATGTTCTGTCATTCAGCAGGTTCAGGATATGCATAGACACCAGTGATTTTACAGTCTTTCGAACGTTAAAGGTCTAGAGGAGAAACTTTCCAGTAGAGAAAATAAATTGTTCATCTGGGGGTTTTTTTGATTTAAGCCAAGATGTCTAAATTTGGGAAAAGTTTGTCTTCCATCTGCTGTGTTTTCTGTTGAGACAGAATACAAAGTAGATACAGCTCTTGATTATCATATACTTTAAAAAATAAATCTCTGAACATCCTAAAAAAAGGAGTTTGAGTGCTTGTAACTTAATAACAAATGTATATTGCTGTTTTTCTGTGATTGGACATAAATGAATAATGGTGTCTACATTAATAGTGTCAGTGTCCTGACTGCTGCCACTGGATAATGATAGCAAGTTTTTGTGCCTTGTAGCTTTCTGAAAAATCACTATCATAGAGGTTTTTATCACCATGGAACAACGTTGCTTGTCCTTTAGCTTTTAAGAGGCTTTGTGCAGTGAATTAACATACAGTACACATGAAGTACAGCTTCGCAGCATGATTTTCACCTCCAGTGACACAACTGACCAGAACTCTAAAACAGTTAACAAAGAAAAAGCAAAATTGAACTGAACAAGAGTTACAGGATGAATGCAGAGAGTGTGTCCTTCAGGCAGGGTCTAGGAGAGCTTTGTTTATTTCACCTGGCAGAGCTGAGCCTGGGGAGAGGCTGTTCTTATTGTGTAAACTGTGGGATCTTAAGGAGCTTGAGTAGAATTTTGCTGGCATGAGGACAAGTGGGCATAAGCTGATGTTAAAAAGAAAAAAAGAAGATAAATTTGGAAATCAGAAAAGTGTTTGTGTTAATCAGAGAAGAAAATTTCTCTTGTAAGCATAGTGGAACGAAAAGATGCTTTAATGGCAGACTTTGCTTGGGTTTATGAACTGAGGTCACATTACATGAGAGAAAGGACAGAACTGGATGACCCAGAAATTCTTTTCAGTGTGGTTTCAGTTGCTTGGAGTCAATAGGCAAAAGTGCTACATGAGCTCTTCATTCTCTCCAAATGATAGAGCTTGTATTACAGACTCTTCCCCCTAGGAAGCACTGGGAACATCTTAGAACGTCAGGAATAAGCACATACGAGTGACTGTGTTTGTCCTGCAGATGTGATGATGTTGAAATGTGTGTGCTGTATTGCAGAGAGGCATGATGCCCTGTATGTCGTGGGCTCTTTGGATGAAACACTGGAGCTCAGAGGAATGAGATACCACCCCATTGACATAGAAACCTCTGTAATCAGGGCACATAAGAGCATTGCAGAATGGTAAGAACCTCAGCATTATTCTTCTGGAGCACTTTATTTCTTCTAAAGCAGAAGAACTTGTAACTTCCTTGGCTGTGTCAGAATGTACACATGTGGGTGTGGTAAACACATCTCAAGGATTTCATGGACAGTGTCTTCTCACGCGTGTTATTCCCGTTTGGGCCTAATGAGTTATGTATATCATTGGCTGTAGGTCCTCTCCAGCCTCAGAGCATTCAGGTTTACTTGTAAGCTTTGGGAGGTCTTGTCTTTCTTTTAATAACCTTTTTTAATAACTTGTCTAGGTATTTTTTCCTCCCCATTAACATGTGTGTCATGCCAACAGTGCTGTGTTTACATGGACAAACCTGCTGGTGGTGGTGGTGGAGCTGGAAGGCTCAGAGCAGGAAGCGCTGGATCTGGTTGCACTGGTGACCAACGTGGTGCTGGAGGAGCATTATCTCATCGTTGGTGTCGTGGTCATCGTGGATCCCGGGGTCATACCCATCAACTCCCGTGGCGAGAAACAACGAATGCACTTGAGAGATGGATTTTTAGCTGATCAGTTGGATCCTATTTATGTTGCTTACAACATGTGAAAACAGCAAATCACATCAAGGCTAAAGCACCAAAATCCAAGGGACTTTCCTCATAATAACATCGGAATCCATGCTCTGTGTTTTTAAAAGCTGTTGAAGACCTTAGGAAAATGGAGATACTTCTCTTTACATAGAGACCTTCATCTCCCGGACTGCATTTGCTTTCATAAACCCACTGTAACAGTCACAGCTGTCTTAGGATAGAGAGTTTACTGGAATTCCTGAAGGAAGCTTATTAGAACTATCATGGACCAATTTTATTTTGGGGGGGGCAAGGGGACGAGAATAATTATGAATGTCAGTACTTGATGCACTGCATAAAAGGACATAGAATGGGGTGAGGAGAGAACACCAGCTGTGAGGAGGACTCCTGGAAACTGCACCCAAAGTCGTGAGTAACGATCCAGAGTTCACCCTCCACATGACTGCAATATATTGGCAGTATCAGGGTTGGGACATAACCTTCAACATTGCACACACCTCTACCACATTCTCTCCTGAAAGGAATTTTGCACATCTCTGAGATTTAAAAATGCAGTCTTTTTATTTTAAATCGCTGACTCATCCCTATTCAGAAGAAGCCAACCTGTTCCAATCCCGGATTCAATGTAACAGTTATGCTGCTGTTAAGCTTTTTTGTACCAAGCAAAAACAAATACTGTAACAAGGTTACTTACGGTGCCATGCTGGACTCTGTAATGGTATTATAAACTTTATAATAAAATACAAAGTAATACCCAGTTTTAAGTACTTGATGCAGGAGCCTTCAGTGCTCTTGCTCTTCTAACGCCATGGTAAAGTTGCTTGTTTTCATAGTGTTAGCTGTTAATTCCTGCCCTGCATAATGCCAAGGATTTGAAAATCCATTCCAAAACCACTAGTGTCTGAATGATTTTTACAAATGTTTACAAAGCATGGGCCTACAATATGTTTTCCCTGAATATTCTGTGCTAAAACCTAAAATAGTAACTTTTCCCCCCATCATGGAAAATCTATTCAGTGTTAGTTAGCTTGAGCTGCTGTGGTACAAACTTCCTTTGTTTTCTTTGGAGTTGTATTTAAGCTCTTTTGTTCAGGCTAAAATATCCAGTTGGTTGAGTCACAGTTGGACTAATTAAGGTTTTGAAGTTTCTGCCTGATCTAATACTGCAGTGAACCTAATGCAGAAAGAGAATAAGAAGTTATTCAAATATTCTGTGTTTGAAGGTAAGCAAATAATTATTTTTATAGATTTGTTAAAGACTTTGAGAGCTACGTAAAATTTTTTTAATAATGCACAAGTTTGAAAAAGAGGCAGTTTTTTCTGCAAGGCAGTTCTGCCTAGATCAGTGCCTAAGAAAGATGGATGTCAGTCCCCTGATATATCAGATTTATCCATGGTCAAATAAACTCTGAAATCTTCAAGAAAAAGCTCTCCTCTATAATAGTTATGGGCCATGATGGTGTTTACCTGTGGTGTATAATACAGCTGCATACTCTGACTGTAATTATGTACAGAACTTGTGTAACTTAGTGTTTGAGTGCAGCAGCCTCCAGCAGCGGGCTGTGGAACACCCCTCCTGCCAGAACAGCTGGCAAAAGGAGAGAACTCCCTAACCTCCAGTTCCATGTTGTAGTTTTTTAGCAAATAAAGCATTGTAAGACTTTTGTATTGAGATACTGCTGAAAGTGAGACAAGTTGCCTTGTAAAGTAAAACAAAAAGCTTATTAAACATTTCAAAACAACTCTTGCCAATCTGACTTGATGAATGCTGAAACTTAGGCTGTTAGGTCAAAACCTTGGCTTAGCACAGTTCCCACGCATATTTCAGATGGTTTAATGCCTTAAGAGCTTTTTCTGCAAAGCTTTGCTACAATTGCTTTGCAGGTAAAGCAGTTGTAAAGCCTGGATGGTCCTGAATTTCCTATGTTTTGAACCTCTGCCATGCTGCAATGCTGACATCACTATGTCATGTGTGACATCACTGCCATGGGGCTGGCAGGGCACGGCTGGTATGATGTCACTGCCATGGTGCCACTAAGCAGCTGCTCTGTGCGTGGCCGAGCCTTTCCAGGGCCTCTAAGCTCCAGCTCCAGCCACAGACTGGCCATTCCCCTGCTTGGTTTGCAGCGGGACATCCACCCAAGTTTATACCCTTGGAAAACATTGCAGGAGGCACCAGCCGGACAGAAAGAGGCCTGATGCCAGGTCTAGGCTGATGACTGCTAGGGAGAAAGCACTAGCTGAAAAGGAAAAGCACGAGCAGAAACAGCAGGACCAGGTTGATGCCCTCCAGCAACCTCATCCGACTAACCCACAGCAGCCGCTGTGCTGCCGAAATCCTCCGGAACCGTCAGGATAAAGAAAACCCTCTAACAGTGTCTTTGTAGTGCTGGAGAGTGAGGCAGTACTTTATTCCTGGCCAGGGTTTGTAAGTGGCTGACAAAATTCTAGCCTCTACCCAGACACTGATACAAAACTTTTTCACCTATTCCTACATTTTAGCAAACGAATTAATGTTCATTGGTTTTAAATTGTGTAATTCTCTTTCATTTATTAGTATACTGTCCTCTATTGGTTATTGATTCCTCGCTGTTCATGCTGATTAGTCCATATTTTTAGGGGTTTTAGTATCTGTATCCTCCAGTAGGGACTTTTCAACACACAGACATGGTCTTTGTTAGTCTCTTCTGGTTTCTGCAAAATGTCCTTGTAGTCCATAAATTCTGCATTCCAGATGTCCAGCTTCAACAATGCATCTTTCTCTCCCAGGCTTTGTTCACTGAAGCATATCAGAGTTAGTTTATCAAAACTTTATGTCTCAGTAATTTTCCCAAGCTGTATTCCCATAAAAGTAACTTAAGACAACTTTGCTAAATGCTGGGTAAAAGTGATGCAAGATTAACGCACTGCTTATAATTAATATACTGGTTTTGTTTAATTAAAATTTAATAAAACCATTAATTAAAATTTTTTAAAGTTACATCGTTTCCAACAGCTGCAGCAGTTTGGAAAGGCTGTAAAAAGTCCATAAAACAATTTTTCCTGTCCCTCTTGCAATGTGGCTCGTGGGAGGTAGGGTGCCTGGTTTAACTTTTGTCCAGACAAAATGATGTGCTGCACCAGCATTACTCCAGAGTGTGTTTCCAGGTGGTTTCCTTTCTCTGACACAAAGTTCAATGCAAAAACTTCTTTGGGGTGGAGCAGATGGGTCAGACTGCTGGGCCCACGATCAGCCCACAGTGTGCACAACACTCTGTGGTTACATGGCATTCCATCTTGGAAAGGAGCTCTGGGAGGTTTTTTAATGACTTTCAAGGGTTTCTGACCAAAGCACCTGCTTTTAATTACTTCCTTGTTTATGGAAGTAAATTAAGTTGTAGTCTCTTAAAAGAAAGTAAATATTTTGTTTGAAAAGGCAAGAGAGGTGAGGCACCTATGGAAACCATTTGTACCAACAGCAGATTTAGGAAACAAACACAAATTGATCCTGCAAAATGTGATTTGTGTTTAAAAGCACTGTACATAATGAGACAACGGCATCTTGGAGCCTTTGCTGTTTTTCTCACTTTTAATTCCAGCCAGGCATTGTGCCTCGCATCCAGAAAGTGCTGTGTGACGTGTTTAAAGCACACCAGATTTCAATGCCAAAGCAACTTAACTCATCTTTCTCAAACTAATGAGGACAGGATTCAAAAATCTGTAATTCATCTTAAATTGAATGAGCATGACACTGAATCCCAGCTTGTAGCAAAGGTATAAGGATATAAATATTTCTGTGGTCAGATATTTCAAATGAGATACTTGCAAGCCAGAATTCCTTGTCATGACCAATTCTAATGTGGGTTTTTGCTACAGTCTTCAGATTTTGTGTTTGTGTTTGGATTTTGTGTCATTTTTGTTTTGTTTAGGAGGAACTGGGCACACCAGATTTTATGGTGTGGTTTGGTTATGCCAGTGCCATATAAGCAGAGTTCTATTTTTTTGTATTTCAATATACGTTATTAAAATAATATACACCACTGCTTTTTTTCCCACTTTGGTTTATTTAACCCTGTTTTCACTTAAACATAAAAGTGCTATTTTTCTAGCATTCCTTAAAACTTGTCTAGCAAAGGTAACTGCAAAATCATTATTTATTTCTGCCACTTTTCTCTGCCAAATGTGAATGACAGTGCTGTGGTTGGTTCTGTTCCTTTTCTGGGGTCTGTAAAAGTCCACACCTAATTTGTGGGAAGAAAAACATGGTTTTCTTTTTAAGATTTTTTTTTTTCTTGCTATCAGCATGTGAGCGCTGCTTTTGAATGATTCAGCCTGGATCCACTTCCATCAACAGTTAAGATGAAGTATATGTTTTTTTAGATGAGCAACAACCAGCACTCCTGGTAAGATGTGGAAGAATATTTGGGAGGGGAGGGGTGTCTGTAAGTGCTCTTACAGTGCTGGTAATTTTTTGTCTGATCCAGGGAGAAGGTTCCCTTTCACAGATGCACATCTGCTAAAATTATCTGGGGAGAGAATAAAAGTGCAGATTCTAATCTCTCAGAGCAGAAGGTAATTGCAGCATTTTAAATTCTGAAAACGTGATTCAGCGGAAGTACAATACAGCATGGATGTACAAAATCTGCCCCTCTGACACTTCTCTAGCTTCAGAAGTGAATCTGCATCTTTTAAAAATCAGGCCCTTCCTGCTGCTGTACTTCTCTTTGTTTCAGCTTTACTGCTGTTGATAAGTAGGAAACTGTTGGTGTCCTTCCTGGTGGGAAGTTCATTTGAATCCTCTTCATAGAGTCAAAAACATGACTCACAAATGTGGCTCGTGGGCAGACCCTTGTACTGGAACATCAGACCCCTCTGCTGAACTCAGGTTCAAGCTTGAGAGACAGTCTAGAGAGTCCTGTCTACCCTGCCTCACCTTGGGGACATAGAGACAGACAGTGTCCCCACCCACTGTTCTCACACATGGCCTCAGGTCTGTACCAGTGTTGAAAGCAGCTGAACTGAGACTGGAGGAGGATGTTAAAAATATGGTGGAAGTAACTCGGATGCTAAACAGCTTCTCATTGAGTGAGCACTACCCTGCGATGGCAAAATGGCTTTTTGTGTTAGGACAAGATGCTGTCCCTTGTATGTCTGGCTCTGCCTGAGTGTCCCTCTGCACAGCTTGGGGGAGGCTGGTGAGAATAGCAACATGGTCCCTGTCCAAAGATGTCATTTTGTGCGTGAAATCATTATAAAATGTGGAACAAGGTGAATCCAGTGCCATCTGAGAGCATCTTTGCTGTGAATGTGTCACTATTGATGCTGCAGGCCAGGAAGGTCCAACTCACAGATATTGCTGAGATGGATGGCAGGTGCAGACTGAAAAGGCAGAAGCACAGGCTTTGGGGAGGTTGTCCTGGGTTAAGTTGAGGCTTTGCAAGGGCTCACCACTGGAAGCCCCTGGATGACCCTGGTAGCAGCAGTCACATCCTGCAGAGGGGCCTTCTCACCAGTTCCTTTGTCCTGGCAGGTATACCTGGCAGTCTGGGCGGCCAGGTGGAACACGGCACTGGTGACAATTGTGGGATGTCTGGCCAGTCACAGTGACACCAGGGAGGAGATGAGGGGTCGATGCCGAACAAGAAACCCAGGGGCATGAGCTGTAGCAGTGCTTCAGGCTGGATCCCCCAGCCTTCCTCTCTCAGTGCAGAGCAGCCTGGCACAAAAGGACACATTTTTCACAGAGGCCAAACCAACATTTTATTCTTGTTATTTTCACACACTCAGGAGGCTGTGCTTGGTCTGTGGTGACACTAGGCCAATCCCCCATCCCTTCTGACTGAGCCTGGACACCTTGTCAAGGCATATCCCAGGCCCAGGAGCTGACCCTAGCGTAGGAGCCTCATACACTGTTGCTTCCAGTTCTGCAGGCTGCTAAAAGCAGGATTGATCAACAAGAGAAAAGACTGAGCTGTCAGATGGTTATGCTTTTAGATGGTTATGCTTTTAGATTGTTATACTTTGCCTTGCAAGCCAAGGGTGTCTCAATGTCCCAAGAAATGGGTGGGCTCTACTGAGCACCTGTGAGAGGACAGGAGCTGGGTTTCCTGCGTTAATGTCATGCATAGAGCCCACAGGAATCACTGGGAGTCTTCCCGTTCAAGCCAGTGGACTCAGCAGCAAGTTTCCATAACAAGCCCCTCTGCATCACCTCCTCCTTAATTTCCCTTTTTCCTTTGCACGCAAGCTTGGATAACAGCATCCCTCTCCTTCTAGCCCCATGCACATTCCTGACTTAAAACAGCAGGGAAGGAGCTTGAGGCAAGGCACTCGCTCACTGCATCCAGCCCAGTGGGCACTAGCCGATAGCCCTTCCTAAGCCACACAGGTGTTTCTTGTTCACAAAGCCACAGCACTTTTAATAAGCTGCTTAAGTCTAGCACAAGCTGAACTCTAAGGTGTCTGTAATCACACCCATTCCTTTTCCTGGAGGAGCAATGCTGCCTTTCGTCTCTCCAGCATGAGCAGAAGGGGCTCACCTGCTTCCCACCAGTTCACTCATGCTCAAAGAACTCATGGCAAGCAGCAGTGACCATTGCAATGAAGGCCACAAACTCCTGGAAGTCACACTCTGCATCCCCGTCGCAGTCCAGTGCCTCCATGACTTTGTCCACAGTCTCCTGGTCTTTGATTTCCTGAAGGGATAGAAACAGGCAGCCAAAGCTGGGGAGGACCACAGCAAGGCCCAGACAGTAACATGTCCCCATTTCTCAAATGTTCTCACGGCTGAAACTCTGTTCAGATATATCCCAAATATCTTGTGGCTGTTCCCAGTCTGTGGTGGGGCACTGTCCTGTGCCCCTGGGAATCGCAGCCGCAGCTGTGCTGCTGGGGAGGGACATCTTGAGCCCCTTGAAGCAAGGCTGTCCCCCTGTGCCAGGGAAGGTAATTTCCCTAGTATCCAACCCACACCCCAGTCTGCCATACAGGCTGTTGCCCTCATCCTGCTGCTCTGTAGAGCTGGAGCAAAGGATTTAATGCTCTGCTATGTAAATAAACCCCTTCGCCTGCACTGGCTTCCCGTGGGAGACAGAATTAATGGAGTGCAGTGTCTGCTCGATGCCCCCCGAGCCCAACCAAGCTGTGCGGAGGGCAGTACTTACACCGAGGAAGTGGGTCAGCTCGTTGTTGATGAGCTCCTTCAGTTCCGATTTCTTCAGCTTGTGCTTGTCTCCCTCCTTCCCGGAGTACTGGTGGAAGACATCGATGATGACGATCATCGCCTTCTCCAGCTCAGACATGGTTGTGGCGTGGCCCTGAGGTCAGAGGGAACGTGCGAACGCCAGCCTGGGCAAGCTCCAGCAATTCTTATTGCTTTGGAAGCACGGCCACCCCGGGGCACCGCCCATCCATCGGCAAGGTCGGACCCGCGCTCAAGGCGTTCTGCTGGGAAGCTCTGGCAGCAGCTCTGGCTTCAAGGGGAACGTCCCGAGAGACCATTACTCTGCTGCCAGGGGCTCTCGAAGACAGTAGGGCCACAAAACGAGGAGAGGGGCAGGCATGGGGGCAGCTCCGGAGCTTCAGAAAGGTTTTGCTGTCCCTGCTGTCACAGGTCCCCTCACCTATGCCTTTGCCTGCAGACCTGTCTCCAGCCCAGCAGTCAGGGGAACCGGGTAGGAACCAGTTTCGATGAGTGCCAGCAGGTCAAAATCAACACCTCTCGAACCTTCCTCTCCCGCACTTGATCTGGAGACCCCCTTGGGAATGATAATAATTCAGATTGCAGCGTTCCCTGCAGACTTCACAAATGGACAAACCAAAGAGTCTCTGATCAAATAGGGAGAGCTGCCAACCCACCTTTCCAAAACCTGGGAAAATAAAAAAGGCTTATTGCCTGGCACTCGGTTCGTTCATATCCCACAGGTAAATATCTCCTGCCCTGCGACCTGGCTCCTGTTTCTCCACCACCAGCTGAATCTGATCCCACAGCTGATGTCCTCCCCCACTCAGCCGTCAGTGTCCGAAATGAAAGACTGTTCCCAGACAAGGTAGGAAATATCCTAAGAGCCCTTTGCATGCTCCTGCCCTGCCTGCTTCCCGTCCGCAAGGCTGAGGAGTGCTCCAGCTCTCCTCGGGCTCCGCAGAGGTGATGCGGAGCGGCGATACTACCCTGATAGTGTCCCCCCCAAGGCGGGGACAGCCCGCCCGGCATCCCCCGGCCCCTCTCACCTCCCTGCTGCCGGCGGGGCTGTGGCACAACGATGCGGCGTGGCCAGGCACCCCGGGGACCCGCCGGCTTCTTATGCCTGCGCCGGGGAGCCGGGGAGGCAGCGGTAGCTGAGGCGGGGTGTCCGAGCTGGGCGCTGTGCCTGCACCGCAGCGCTGTTCGCGGGGACTAGACCCGCCGCCACGTGGGAGCGCCCTTGTGAGAGGAAAACACCGCCTACTTTACTTGTTTTCTGAAGATGGTAAGGGGACACAGTTGCAGTCAAGCGGTTTTTATAGGTGACACATACGTTGTGATATAGCCCGTTTCAAAATGTATTGCAGTAAACTGATTTTTTTTTTTTTTGTAAACAAGCACTTGAAGATTATCCCTAGAGCCAGCTGTTACACATTACAAATAAATCTATTATGGTGCCATTTATTTGTTCATATTTTTCAAAGATAGAATGCCTACTCACTGTTCATTAGATGGGTCCTTCAATGCATAGAATGTTCTGTGAATCAAGCTTGCAATTCAAAGACGTGCTTTCTTTAAAGCTGCTGTTCTGCTCTGAACAGTGAGTATGCAAAAATAGCAATTCCTTGTGTGCCTGATCTTTTCACTATGTTTACCCCAGATCATTGGGAGCATACTATTGATATTGAATACACCTTTTCACCTTTCTACTGTTTTAAGATTGTAGAGTCAGACCAGACAGGGAGCATAAGGTTATTTCAATTCACTCAGCTTCACCAAACATACCACCAACAAAATGGTTTATCAAACTGAAACCACTGCTGCTTGTGCAAAACCATTTAAACCATGGGAGTGAGTGAGTGAAAGCATCAATGAGAATACGTTTTGCAGTCAGTGTGAGCATAAGCCTTATACTTTTCTGTGTGTATTGTTCAAGAAATGTTGAAATGTTCAAGAAATATCCACCTAACACCAAAGACAAGTGAAACTGCAAATATCTTGAACCAATTCTGACAGGGGAAGTATAAATCAACATGCAAAACTCAGAAAAAGATGAGTTATTGTTTGTATATGATTCACACTACAAAAAAATACTTTATTTTTAGAAACTTTGAAAAGTTACCTCAAAATTAAATTCTTTATTTACTTTTAAATGGGATCTTGATACAAAACTTGTTCACAAGTCCCATGCCAGCCCCAGCAGCCACTATGAACTGGCATTAAATGCACTTGTATCTAAACCCTGTTGCTGGACAGACATATTCCCTGGCAGTTTCTGTCTTCCCCAAATCTACTGATACAACACTGACCATGTTACTTAAAAAACTTTTTCACATACATGGTGTCAAAGAAACCCATCTACATTGATCATTTCCTTACATCAGCTCATGAAAGCTTTTGTAATAGGCTCAAACACTGGTTTGGGGAAGAATAATTTCCCCAGCATTAAGGTTGAGTATGTCGACTCTAAGTATTTACCTGACCACTGAAATTCTTGCATTTAGGGCATTGCAAACTACACCAGTTATCTGTGCCCTGGTGAGACTAGCAGGGATGCTTTTAGGTAGTGGTGTTTCTAGTGTGGAGGTAGTTTGTCAGCAATTTTGCACTATTTGATTTTTTCCAAGAGTATTTGCATTCCTATCAGAGCTGGATATAAATAGGGTTCTCTGTCAGCAGTAAAGAGACAGAATTTTTCTGTTGATAGCAATTTGATCTGGTAGATGTCTAGCTCAGTCCTTAGCCAAGAAATGCATTAAAGCAAACCTTTTCTAATCAGAGACAAGGTCCTAGCTCATCTCCTTAAACCATTTTCTGATGTTGTTCGGGAAACTGACCTTTTCTTAAAATGGGACAGAAAAATTAGCATTTGACAGATCAAAACTTGAACAGTCTTGAAATTCTCTTTCCTGATGATTCTTGCTGCCCATTTCACCCCAAATCATTCTGACTTCTGTATTTTACAGGTGATGATCTGGAATGATGTGCTGATAGGATGGGAAGAAGCATCAGGATCAGGTGTGAACACCAGAAACCTTGACCCTCTCCTACCTCTACTAATGAGCAACTCCAAGCGACTTTCCTGATCCTTGTCCAGGCTCATATCCTCTCAAAGACTGCTCTCTTGGCCTGGATCATCCCTAACCCAGCCTATGACTGTCCAGGAGGTCTGGATATGGGTGTAGGGCTGTGAGATGGCTGTGCTTTCAGTGCTGCCCAAAAGGCTGCTTCTGTTATTTTAAAACTCACATTCTGATCTTCGAACAGGAGAGTGCAACCTTGGGGCTCCTTTCCTCAGGGTCAGAGCTTCCTTGCCAGAGCTTTGGGCTGATGTGTTTAAAGAAGCAAGGGGGTTTTACAGTGCCCAAGGCTGAGCAAAACACTTCAACCCTCTGCCTGTCTCACTCACAATGTGGGCTCTTCATACCAGGCTCGGGGAGAAAAACCAGCCTATTCCTTTGTCTCTCTGGTGTGTGTGGCACCAGGCTCTGCCAGACCACAAGACAAAGGCCAGCAGTCATTGAACCAGGAGAAAAAAGTAATGAAAGCAGAGGAATTTGTGTGGGAGGGTAAAGAAACTGCCTCTGCCTCTGCAGGGCTGCACTCACAGTCCCAGCACACAGAGCAGCTTTGCAGGGAGCATGTTGGGGAAGATGAAACAGGAAAGCCTTATAAATATGATTGCCTGACAAAAGATTTTGGGAATATGAAAACTACAGGCGACATCGAAATGAAAGCCACTTTTGAAATACCAAGTCTTAGTTACTGAACAACTGGAAAACAATGGTATGGCCGACTGAAGGTAATCCCCTCTTGATTGAACAATACCCTCTGCTTGCAGGCAGGTCCAAGGGTCAGAGCAGACCCTACTAGCTCAGCAGAAGGGGTCCAAAGAGTAGTTTTTAGAAGTTAAGATGTAACACTCTATGGTAATATAAGAACTCTTATAGGCTGTATGTAAATGCTATAGGATTTGTATCTTGTATTAGATTGGTTAGTGACAATTAGAATATTCAGTACAGAAGATGATTTATTGTATTGTAACCAGGACTTCATCACTTCTTCTTCACTCTCATTCCTCTCGCTCTCTCTCTCTCTTTACTTACCCGCTTACTCTCTTGCTCTCTTGGGCCTGCTCCGAGCTGCAGCTGGCAGCTCTAAGCAGTGCCCCTATACCCACGCCCTTTGCAATAAACCGCATGTTCCAAGATCTGACTTCAGAGATCTCTCGTCTACGCCCGGTCCAGAATGAACCCCAAAGCTCCCACAGGAGCAGGTTCCCTGGCACCTACAAGCACAGCAGCCAGAGGTGAGCAAGTGCCTGGCTGAATCCAGCTGAGGTTCAGACACAGCAAAACTTGTATGAAAATAATGCCTAAGTAACGGGAATTTGGCAATTATTAAAAATTTCTAGGGCAGGTGGGTTGTACAGAGACAGAAAAGTAAAACCAAGTTGTTCATCCTCCATCACTCCCCTTATCCAAATATTACCATAAATTATCCTAAGATTTTGGCATCCACGGAGAAGTGGAGATACTTGCATGAACCTCATTTCAGGCAGATTCATTATGACAATTTTTTTTCTTAAAACAAAAGTATACAGACTACTAAGCCCCAGATAAAACACCCATGTCAGTGAACTTCTAGAGTTCCCTCTGCTCACATAAACTGTGCAAGAGAAGTAGCACAGCTCTCCCTCCTGAGTCCCAGTGTGATGAGACACAAGTCAAAGACATCATCCCCACCCATGCTCCCTCCAGGAGAAGTCCAGCATCATCCAAAAAACCATTTTGCTCTTACTGAACACAGCCAGGACTGAACCGGTGCATGACCTAAGCCTTGTTTATAAAATAAATACCAAATTAATTCTTTAATTCCCAAATAAAATTACTGTATTCTCTCCAAATAATCTCTGACATTATTCTGGACATGAGTGAAGAGCTATTTGCTAGAAGAGGAGTATTTTAAATTCAACTTGTAGTGTGCATTATATACAATAAGTATTAATGATTATATAACTATAAGTATTAATAGACAGGTATTTTTCTGTCCTGGGGTGCTGATGGGTGTCACGTTTGGGAGTAGCTCTTTTGTCCCTGGGCAGTGCAAAGGCAAGGATGGGCTTTTCTGCCTGCTTAGCTTGGTCTGGTGTCACCTCTTGTGGTAGGAGGGAAGCCAGGTCACTCTGAAAGGCTGAAAGAAATTTTATCACTCCATTTAAACAAGTACACATTAAATTTCCACCCAGCCCTTCCAAGAGCATAGCAGCAGCAAGTACAGCATCCCTGGGATTTACAATCCCTGTGTGCCTCCTTGTGGGGAGCCCTCTTGAGCTGAGGGGATTGGAAGGGCTGAAACCCACTTGCTCACTGGCCTGGGAAGGCAGTGATGCTACATTTGGGGGTGTTAGGAGAGAGATGGGGACATATCACTGGGACAGGACAGGAGGAGCTCTGCCACCTCCTCGTGGACTGCTGTCCCACGGCACCACCCGCATGAAGGTGACACCCCCCTCCCGGGCTGTGGGGACCAAGGCAGGGCTCATAGTGAGGATACCTGACAAAAACACAGTGTTTTATGGTTGTCACCCCCGCCGGCCACACCCCTCCTCACTCTGCCAGGGCCCCCGTGTTTAGCGAGTGCCCGACACCCCGGGAAAGCAGAGCTGAGGACGGTGATCAAGGGTGGTGCCAGCAGCGGGGAAGCACGGGGGCAGCGGGAGTGTGTGCACCCGTGGATCAGGGTGCACTGTCCCCATGGCTGGCACTGCACCCAGACACGTGTCCTCCGTCCCTCGTGGCCCACGAGGACATGAGCTGGGCACCCAGGCTGGGCCGGCGTTATTTAATTATTTCCATTAAGATGGAAACCACACGCCCGGACTTTGGGGGTGCACTGTCGCTCTAGGGGCTGGCGCTGTCACCCAAAGAGACGGGACGGCTGTCGCGGTCTGTGGGGGGATGGCACTCCTGGTGAAGCGAGCGCGGTCTCTGTGCCGGGGGCAGACGTGGGACGGAGGAGTCAGGTCCCGGCAACCGGCCAAGCGACGTCCCACGGCACGCGGGGACGGGAAGAGATGGGGCGGGACGGGGACAGCACGAGGGCCGGGCGGGGGCCGGGCTTCGTCCCCGCCCGCGCCCCCATTGGCTGCCGCCCGTGAGGAGATGTGGGACCAGGCGGCGCGGCCCCGGCGCGGCCCCGACGCTGGCAGCGGGAGCGGCGATGGCGGCGGGCAGCGGGTGGGTCCCGGCGGTGGGGTCGGGATCGGCGATGGCGGGGGGCACTGGGTGGATCCCTGCGGTGAGATCGGGATCAGGAGTGGCGGTGGCGGCGAGCAGCGGGTCCCGGCGGGGCGGATCGGGGTGGCGGCCGCGGTTCACGGTGCCCGTGTCTGGCAGGGCGGTTCGGCGGCGTGGCGGCCCTCGGCGCTCGGCGGCGGCCACGGAGCTGCCGGCCTGGCGGCTGCGCTGCGAAGGCGGGCGGCAGCTCTGGCGCTACCTGGGCGATGGCGATGTCAGAGAGCAGCGAGCGCAGACGGCGCTGGAGCAGCACAGCCTCGGGCTGGACACGGTGCGGGGGGCCCGGGCCGGGGCGGCGGGGCCCTGCCTGGAGCGCCGCGCTGAGGTGCCGCTGTCTCCCCGCAGGGCGCGGCGCTGCAGACGCTGCCGGCGGCCGGCTCGGCCCGGGAGGCGGCCCGCAACGGGATGCGGTTCTACGCAGCGCTGCAGGCCGAGGATGGGCACTGGGCGGGCGACTACGGCGGGCCGCTGTTCCTGCTGCCAGGTAGGCCTGGGCACCTGCCCGCGGGTGAGTGCCCTGGAGTTCGGCTCTCCACAGTGCCGGCCTGTCTGGTCCTCCAGGTCTCCTCATCGCCTGCCACACGGCCAAAATCCAGCTGCCCGAGGAGTTCCGGAAGGAGATGGTACGCTACCTGCGCTCTGTGCAGCTCCTGGACGGAGGCTGGGGCTTGTGAGTAGCAAAGATGCTTCTTTGAGTGATGGCACCTCCAAGATCCAGGACTTGGAGCTGCTGTCAGATCTGCCCAGGCTCAGGGATGGAGACTGAGCACCTGTGATAGCTCTGGGTGGTTGGACTTGTGCAGCGCTCCAGGTGCACTGTTTTTCACAGGGATGGCTGTGGCATCAAGTCTGGCCACATCTCCTCTGGGGCACTATATCCCAAAGCATTGTGTGTGACAGGGTAGTGCAGAGCAATGTTTCTTCCTGCATTAGTCAGGTCCCTCTTTTCCAAAGTCAACCCTGGCATCCCACTTCACCCTAACAGAGACAGCCCTGTGCAGTGGCTTGTGTCTGGCTAATGGCAAGAGCTGACTAATGGATATGGTGTTTCTGTATATGCTTCTGACAGACATGTGGAAGACAAATCAACAGTGTTTGGCACAGCTCTCAACTACATAGCCTTGAGGATCCTGGGGATTGGACCAGATGACCCTGACATTGTGCGGGCCCGTGTCAACCTGCACAGCAAAGGTCAGCCATGGGGCTGGTACACTGGTGAGAGGTCTGGCCAGACCTGAGGGCTTCAGGGAACACTGGGGGCTGCCAGGTAGTGGAAGAACTGTTCTTACTTGCCCTTCATGGCAACTGCATTTTCAATTAATGATGGGAAGCTGTGTTGCATTTTTGTACCATTACCTGCTTGCCCTGTTTTGGGACATGTATCCCAACCTGAGTAGTGTGCTCCCAAACATGGGGAGAAGTGGGTCTTGTGATGGGGAAGAAAGTTGGGAACTGGCATGGCTGTGTTAACCTGAAAACTGATACTGTTCTGTGCAGGAGGTGCTGTGGGAATCCCTTCCTGGGGCAAGTTTTGGCTGGCTGTCTTGAACGTTTACAGCTGGGAGGGAATGAACACACTTCTCCCAGAGATGTGGTATGTGCCCCCCTCACTGTGGAGAGAGGAGCTAGTGTCAGTCCTGCCACCAGCCTTGACCCAGAACTGTCCCAGGCACTGGTGATTGCTGAGATAACACTAGCTACAGCCAGGAACTGGAGGTGCTCAGGCTGTTTGTGAGCTGGGAGCCAGCAGCCCACCAGCCAGTAGGTGGGCAGCACTGAACACTGGATCCAAGGGAGATGCCAGAGCACAGCCCTGTTAGCATTTCCCACAGGCTCCCTAATACATTCATGTGCTCCCTGCCTGTCACCAGTATCTTCCAGCAGCCAGAACTGGACCCTATCAGGAAGGGACAACCACATGGAAGGCTGCCTTGCTTGTACCTCTCTGAATACTCAGAGGGCTGCTGGGTGCCAGAGAGGGAAAGTGTATGACACTCTCCCTGGAGGAAATCAGGGGCTGCACAGTACCAAGAGCTGCTGGTGCTTTGTCAGCAAATGCCATTAACTGTCAGACCAGGCCTCTGCCTTCAAAGTGCCACGTGACTGAACTGGCTTCTCCCCTTCCTCTTCTCTGAGCCTGAGGTCCTCCCTGCCCTGCATCAGGTGGGCCTGGAGTGGTGTCAGGAGGGAGTATCCCTGTTGGAGGGGGAATCTAAGCAGGGCCAGGCTGTGTGTATATCCCCTAGTGCAGGGGCATGCCCTGCTCTGGACATTGCGCACAACATCTCTCCATGTTTCCCTTTGCCTTCCTTGTTCCTCACAGCAGCACTTTCTCTATTGCAATCAGGCTGCTTCCTACATGGTTTCCAGCCCATCCGTCACGGCTCTGGTGTCACTGCCGCCAGGTTTACCTTCCCATGAGCTACTGTTACGCCAAGCGTTTGTCAGCAGAAGAGGACGAGCTCATACGGAGCTTGAGGCAGGTAAGGAAGGAGCTGATCCTGCTGGACAAGGATATGTGGCTCCATGACCACCTGCTGTGCTGGCCGTGTCCTTGTGGGCCAGCCTCTGGCTTGCCAAGTGGCAGCTCTCATACCTGCATGGTGTCTGTCAGACAGCAGAGCCAGCTCCCAGCAGTAACTGCCCCAGGTGCTTGCTCCTGGCTGGCCAGGCTGATGCCCTTTGCTGTCTTGTGTCAGGAGCTGTATGTGCAAGACTACGCCAGCATAGACTGGCCAGCACAGAGGAACAACGTGGCTGCCTGTGACGTGTACACCCCACACAGCTGGCTCCTGGCTGCTGCCTATGGTGAGTGCGGGAGCTGCTGCGGGGAATACTGAAGCAGCCTTGTACCCTCAAAGCTCTTTAGAGTCTACTGCCAGCTACTGGTGTATGCCCTGCAGCTGAGATGGAGACAGGAATTATGTAATCTATGGGGTTCTCCCTCCCTGAGAGCAGCAGGGCCTTGTGCCCATGTCCTCAGGCCACTCTGGGGCAGAGCTTTGCTCTATGCTGATGCTTTGCTCAACCGGTTGTTGTGTGAGCTGGGGTGCAGCCTGGCGCAGCAAGTGAATCTATTTTTCACTGCATGTCCCTTTCTTCTCCTGTAGCCATCATGAATGTGTATGAAGCCCACCACAGCACTGCGCTGCGGCAGCGAGCCATCACAGAGCTGTACGACCACATCAAAGCTGATGATAGATTCACCAAGTGCATCAGCATTGGGCCGGTAGGACACTTGCTGTTAATCCTTTAATATCTCACCCTTTGTTCTTTAAGGACCAGCTTGTGCAATTGTGGCATGTAATAACCACCAGATCTTGCTCAACTCCTGCTGCTCCTGATGCTCAAGAGCTTAAGGCTAACAGGGCACAGGAGCTGCAGAGGGCATGGGGACAGCTGTGGCCCTGGTGAGGAGTATCTCTCCTTGAGGTCCAGGGAGATGATCTGAGAGTAAACTCTGGAGTAATCTGGAGTAAAAGCACCTGCCCCACTAACTCAGCTATGCTGAGTGATGCCACAGGTGGAGCCATTGGGATCAAGGCCAAGACAACCTCTGGATGGCTCTGTCTAGAGTGGGGGGATATATGTCTCTGGGGCTGGAAGAAGCTCTATCCAGAGCAGTGACAATGCTCCTCATGGTAGATCTCCAAGACAATCAACATGCTGGTTCGCTGGTTCATGGAAGGGAAGGATTCCCCAGCTTTTCAGGAGCATGTTTCCAGGATCCCTGACTATCTCTGGTAAGGGCTGAGTGTGACCCGACACAGCACAGGGCTCTGATCCCTGTGGATTAGGCACACCGTAGCTCCTGACTTGCCTCCTGGTGCTCCCACTGTGCCTGTGCTGCAGCACTGTGCTCTCTCCTCCCACAGGCTGGGCCTCGACGGCATGAAGATGCAGGTGAAGTGCTATAGGAGTTCACTTGTGACTGAAGGGACCCTGGTGTGCTGGGGCAGCCCATGGAGTAATGGGATAGCGTGTTCATCCCGAGCCTGAGCTCCTGGCGTCTCACCTCTGGTGCCTGGTGGCCTTCTGTGTCTCACTGCCACTTCTCCCAGCTGTGCCAGGAGGGAGTACAGTCTGTTCTGCTAGTTTGCCTCCCTGTGGCTGTGAGCTGAGAGGACACCTCTAGGCCTCCATTCCCTCCATCCTCATGAGTCCTGGGAGAAGGGCAGGAGAAAGCCAGGCCCCTGATCCTGCATGTGGTCTGAGCTCTGCTTCTCTCAGAGCCATTGTATCCTGCTGTTCCTTAATGCTAGCCACTTCTCCTGCCTTGGCTGTGCACAGAGCAGGCTGACGTAGCTGTATTACGTTGTGTCCCCTTGCTGTCCCTTGACCTGCCACATCTGTCCTCTGTGCCAGCACATCAGCCGTGATCCAGAGTGACACAAAACAGGGTAGCAGGAGCTATTGGCGGTAATGTGGGAGGGATGTGCTGTCCCATAGACCCCACAGCTGAGTCAGGCTGCTGCTAGCACCTGCCTCTCACTGTCTATTTTCTCTCTTCCAGGGCACAAATGGATCCCAGCTCTGGGATACTGCTTTTGCCATACAAGCCTTCTTGGAGGTAATGCACCCTTCAGTGCTACATGCTGCCTTGGGAAAATGGTCTCTGCTCACGTGTCCCCAAAAAGCAGAGCTCCTGCTGTGCCTTGGAGCTCTGCTGTGCCAGTTCTGGCCTGGCGTCCTTTGACTGAGCTGGGAAAACATGTCTGGCTATGGCCCCTTGCTGACTGCTCACTGTGCATCTCTGTTTCCAGGCAGAAGCCCAGGACATGCCTGAATTCACCTCCTGCCTCCAGAACGCCCATGAGTTCCTCCAGTTCTCCCAGGTAAGCAGAGCTGGTCAGTGGTGTCTCACACGCTGGCTGTGCAGGCTTGGCTGTTGCTCAGAACCCTGTTGGATGCATCTGATGCCTTCTGAAGAGATCTTCTGAAGAGATCTTCTGAAGGGCTGGACTAGCAAAGTCCTAGGCCCAGCCTCCTGTTTTCTGCTCCCTGTTTTCAGGGAACCATCTTTGAAGCTTGGAGAGGACCTTGGCGAGGCCCAGGGATGCTTGGGTTGGCTATCTGAGCTTAGAGAGGCTGGAAAACTGAAAGCTTAGGCTTTTTTGCCCTTCATCTTGTCTGGTGCTGACACATTTGAGGCACCCTTCTGGGAAACTCAGCATCATTGGATAGTGACTGTAGGAGCTCAGCTTCTGCTGGCCTGGCCAGCAGTGGCTCAAGGTGAGGGTCACTGTCACCAGCAGCTTGGTGCAGATGCAGTCATGGGTCTTGTTCATGGTGCTGCCAGCAGGAGCACTGAAAGCAGATGGTTCCCTGGCAGGCAAGCTTCCAAAGGGGACTTCAGCAACACTTGCTGAAGCCAGGCCAAAAGGTGATTTCTCCCTGCTCCAGAGCTGACCTCTTTCCTGTCTACTTCCCTCAGTGGAAGGCAGGTGCTGTCCACTCCCACATGGTTCTGCACCTGCAATGGTTTCAGCCCGTGGTCCTGCAGCCAGGCACCTCCAGGCTGCCCTCACTTGTTTCTTGCCTCCTGCAGATCCCAGAGAACCCACCTGACTACCAGAAATATTATCGCCATATGAACAAGGTATGGTGGCTGAGACTGGTCTCTAAGGATGCACGACTGGGGCAGAAGGAGTAGGAATCAGGAGCAGCACCTGCTCTCTTCCACAAATAGAGTAGATGAGGGAAGGTGATCCTGCTCCCTAAGCCCACCTGATACTTTTCCAGGGTGGCTTCCCCTTCAGCACACGGGACTGCGGCTGGATCGTGGCAGACTGCACAGCAGAGGGGCTGAAGGCAGTTATGCTGTTGCAGGAGAAGTGCCCCTTCATAGCCAAGCTTGTGCCCCCTGAGCGCCTCTTTGATGCTGTGAATGTGGTAAGAGCTACAAAAATTAGGCCAAGGGACATGCAGGACTGTAAGAGAAGCCAAGGCCCAAGGAATTGTTAGATCTGGTATTAAATCTGGTTTGGTCTGAGCTAGTATGAGGCCTGGTGTGGCAACACTCTTTGTTGTGATTCAGAGCTGCCTATGTGACCTAATGTGATGTGATGGTCCAGATTGGGCCTGCCTGTCATGGTGGTTTGGGACCTGGGTCTTCTGCCAGCCCCACAGACCTGGGGGTCTAACTTTGTCCTCACAGCTGGCTTGGGGCCAGACTGGAGTAGTACTGCCCATGAGGTTGTCCCCCCCACCCCTCTCTGCTTGTCTGGGCAGCTGTTGAGCATGAGGAACTCGGATGGAGGCTTTGCCACGTATGAAACCAAGCGAGGAGGCCACTTACTGGAGCTGCTGAACCCCTCCGAGGTGTTTGGTAAGGGAAGCTGTGGGGGCTGGTTGTCCTGCCCACTGTGAAGGGACAAAGTGGCCTGGGTTCACCATGCCCAGTGGGTGCCTGATGGGGGATCAGTGTGCCCTGGGTCTGAGGAACAGGCTGGCAGCGGCTGGCCTGGAGGCTTGCCCACACAGGGGCTGTGGCACTGATACCCTTTGCCTGCTGGCAGGTGACATCATGATTGACTACACGTATGTGGAGTGCACATCAGCTGTCATGCAAGCACTGAGACACTTCCAGAGCCAGTTCCCTGAGCACCGAGCTCTGGAGATCAGGTGAGACACTGAGATGAGAGCTGGGCAGGGGAGAAGACAGGCTCACTGTCCCAAGCTGCCTGCCATGGCCTCCTGAACAATGTAGCTGCCTGTCTGCATGCTCTTGCCTCTTGTCCCCTCCAATAATGGGACCCATCAAAGCCTCAGAGGGGCTGATGGAACCCTCAGTGAAGCAGACACTGAGTTTGAGCTGCTTCTGAAGTGGATGCCTTCTTTCCTGTCCAGGGAGACTCTGCAGAAGGGCCTGGATTTCTGTCGCAAGAAGCAGCGAGTAGATGGGTCCTGGGAAGGGTAAGCTGTGTTCCCAGCACCCAGTTTTCTTCTGGCTGCCCCAGTGGGAGAGGGATCATAATGGCTAGCGTTCCTGGCTGGCAGGATCTGCGGTAGGGAAAGTAGGGGCTGATCGTCCTCTAGCTGGTGCGCTTTGCTCTCAGTTACTCTCCCTTTCAGCCCAGGTAGAACAGGTACCTTGTGCATTGCACAAGACCCAGAGAAGTCTGGGGTGGCTCCAGCTCCTGTGGTCCCAGTTCTGCTGACAGCTGAGTTAGCTGGGACTGGGCTGCTGGTACTGCTGGGACTGGGCATGCTTGGGCCATAGGGGAAGGCAGGCTGCAGCTCTGTGCCTGGCTCTTCTCTTCAGTGAACACAGCTGTGTTGCAGCCTGCCTCTCCCTGGGGCCTCGCACCTCTGACAGTGCTGCTCTCCCCTTCCTCCTAGGAGCTGGGGGGTTTGTTTCACCTATGGCACCTGGTTTGGTCTGGAGGCATTTGCCAGTATGCAGCACATGTACCACGACGGGTGAGAAGGGGATGTCTGGGTTCCCTGCCCCTACCTACCTCCTTGGACAGGGTAGGACTGCATGGTGGGGCTGGATGGATGCCCTGGATGCACATGGACTCTCCTGCCTCAGGGACTGTTCCTCCCAAATCCTGTGCCTGCAGTGTGGCCAGGGCACTTGCTGCCTGACCCTCAAACTCTCGGGGCAGTCCTGGCCATGGGCACCGCTTCTCTTTGCAGCTGAGAGCTGTGGGCATCCAAACACTCTATGTCCCCCAGTCCTGTCTTGATTCTGGCCCCTATCCCTGCAGGACTGTCTGCCGAGAGGTGGCCCAGGCCTGCCAGTTCCTCATCTCCAAGCAGATGGCAGATGGCGGGTGGGGAGAGGATTTTGAGTCCTGTGAGCAGCGCACGTATGTGCAGAGTGCTGAGTCGCAGATCCACAACACATGTTGGGCCCTGCTGGGGCTCATGGCTGTCAGGTAAGAGCAGCCCCACCTGGCTGCAGTGCTCAGGGAAAAGGAGGTGCAAGCTGGCTTGGGTGACCTTAGGCCTGGCTGGTGTGACCCAGTGCAAAGCAAAGCTTTTGATCGTGACTACAGGCCTCCAGCCTGGGAAAATGGTGCCATATTCATAATATCTAGTGTCTTGGGGTTGTGGGGAGCCCTTCCCAAAGCACTCAGCATGCCTGGGGCAAGCTTGGGGCAGCCTAGAGGTGGTTGAGTTCCCCAGGCACGTGGATGGGGGCTTGCAGATGGTTTGGATAAAGATGCTCACATCTCCCTTGTGCTTTGCAGGTACCCTGACATCGGTGTGCTGGAAAGGGGCATTAAAGTGTTGATGGATAAGCAGCTGCCCAATGGGGACTGGCCTCAGGTACATCTTTAGCCTTTCCAAGGTGTTCCTGAGCACACAGCAGTCCCCTATCACTCATACTATTCTGCTCTCTGCTTGTCTCCCAGGAGAACATTGCTGGAGTGTTCAACAAGTCATGTGCCATCAGTTATACTGCGTACCGCAACATCTTCCCCATCTGGACGCTGGGGCGGTTCTGCCGGCTGCACCCCAACAGCCCTCTGGCTGGGCAGCTGCCAGCCAGAGCCAGACCCTCAGCTGGGGCGGGGCAGGAGGAGCAGGGAGCCCTGTCTGCTTGAACCTGGGATGCTGGGGATGCCATGGCCCTGGACTTGTCTTGGATCCCAGCATCTGCATGGGGCCATAGGGGTGTGTGCTGTGTGGGCTCAGTGCTGACTAACTTAGCATGTGGACTCCTGCCTCTGACAGGGAGGGGTGCTGCGCCAGCGCTGTAGAGCCTCTGCTTGCTGTTGAACCTCTTCTAAACATTCCCTTTCTAAGGTTTTTTCCAGGTATATTCTCCATCCCCAGATGGGGAGTGAAGTGCCTTTTCAGACCATTTAGAAGATCTGACAAAGCAGCCAAGCTGTGTCGTATTCCACATCTGGACAGACTCTCATCCTGGCTTGCAAGGCTGCCTTTTATCATTGCAAGCTGTCTGTCTATACCAAGAGTGTGGGATTTGGGGCCTCCCCTGTGCCCACCATCAGGGGGGTGGAGGCACTGCACAATCCTTGCTGAGCTGACCTCCGTACTGTGGGTGCCAGTGATGGCCTTTGAATTGCTCTCTCTGCTCTGGAGCCTGTGCTGGGAGGGGAAGGACACCTGTCCTCCCCCAGGTGTCCGGGAAAAAGGAGTACTTTGCTTAATTTTGTTATTGTTCTGTCCCCCAGCTGGTGGCACCTAGCTTCCGCAGGTGAAGTCACCATCAGCCCTTGGAAAAGGGGCAGCTGAAGTAGAAAGCCATGAGGTGGTTGGCATCATGGCACAGCCTGAGCCCCAGGGCTCCAGCCTTCCCCCAGCTCAGGCCATGGTGCCGTGGGGCCTTCACAGGTCATTGTCAGAGCAGGAAATCAAAGGGATAATAAATTGCTAAGGGTGATGCAAGAGGAACTTCACTGTGTTCTCCTTTCTGTTTCCTAATGTGTGTCCCAGGCAGAGGGGAGCTGGCACAGCAGCCTCATGTCATGTGGCTTGGGTTGCCTGTCCCCAGATGTATGGGCACCATCTCCACCAGGCTATGCTGGGAGCCTGTGCCTCCTCTAATGCATTTAGCCCCAGAAAAATATAATCAAGGAAGCAGCTGACTAAAGGGGAATGATCACTTCCATCATCCTGCTGCTTACACTCATGCAGATAAGCAAGATAGAAAAACTTACTTAAGAAGATTCAACTCAGGCTGTCTCAACTCAGCCCTGTTTGCCTTTTCCAAATTCTGGACATCTTTACACCTGTCTGTGATATTACTCTGCATATAAATTTCTTGCTGTAACTGAATTATTCAAGTGTCATACGGTGATGTGTCTTGAGAGGACATGGCTGTGTGGATTTCACCTCTTGTTAAAATCTGCTCCAAGCTGCAATTTCGGATTGAGCACATGCAGAAGAGATAAAGTAGATACAGGATATATTCAGTATAATTCTTGTTTGATGGAAACTGCTTCTTCCAGGAGTCCTCTGACACTCTTCCCAGGAATCTTCTAGAGTGTTTTGATCTCTGATTTCAGAGATCCCAGGTGTCAGCCCTAGGCTACTCCCAGGATGCTACCTGAGGTCATTTTTCTCCTTTGGAGAAACTCTCAGCTCTGGCATCTATCCAAGATTCATCCCAGGCATCTGGAGTCTTTTGATCTATGGTTTTGGGACCTGACATCCTTGGTGGCAGCTCCAGACTTCTCCAAGAAAACTTACTGAGATTATTTTTCTGTTTTGGAGGAAATCTGTTTCTGTTTCTCATGAGTTGTAGCGCATGAAAAGAGAGCTACAAATGGAGACTGTTTTTTTACATGCAATAAAAAGAGAGCCAAGACTTAGCCATGACCGTGGTGATCCTAAGCACTGTCTCTTGTCATGATGCCACCCACTTTGTCCCACATGCACTTCCAGTGTCACGGTACACTTAAGAGAAGGCAAGTGACCCTTAGGGTCCGTACAGGGACAGGTACTGTTTAATATTTTTATGAATGACATAGATGAAGGGATTGAGTGCACCCTCAGCAAGTTTGCAGATGACGCCAAGCTGAGGGTGCAGTGACACCCTGAAGGACTGAATGTGATGCAGAGGGACCTGGACAAGCTTGAGAAGTGGCCCATGAAAGCCTCATGAGATTCAACAAGACCAAGTGCTGGTGCCGCACCCGGGTCAGGGCAACCCCCAGCATCAATCCAGCTTGGGGGATGAAGGGATTGAGAGCAGCCCTGCCAAGGAGGACCTGGGGATGCTGGTGTGTGAGAGCCGGACGTGCCTCGGCCATGTGCGCTCTCCCCCGAAACCAACCATGTCCTGGGCTGATCCCACAGCGTGGGCAGCAGGAGAGGGGATCTGCCCCTTTGCCCTGCTCAGGTGAGACCTGAGCACCTGCAGAGTTGCCTCCAGCCCTGTGGTCCCACCACAGGAAGGACATGGAGCTGTTTGAGAGAATCCAGAGGAGACCACAGAGATGTTCCAAGGGCTGGAGCCCTCTGCTATGAGGAAAGGGTGAGAGCTGAGGGTGTTCAGCTTGGAGAAGAAAAGGCTCTAGGGAGACCTTAGAGCCTCTTCCAGTGCCTAAACGGCTTCCAAGAGAGCTGGAGAGGGACTTTGGACAAAGCCCTGGAGAGCCAGGACAACAGGTAATGGCTTCACACTGCCAGAGGTCAGGGTTAGATGGGATATTGGGAAGAAATTCTCTCCTGTGAGGGTGCTGAGGCCCTGGCACAGGGTGCCCAGAGAAGCTGCGGCTGCCCCATCCCTGGAAGTGTCCAAGGCCAGGTTGGATGGGGCTTGGAGCAACCTGGTCTGGTGGAAGGTGTCCTGGCCCATGGCAGGGGGGTGCAATGAGATGAGCTTAAGGTCCCTTCCAGCCCAAGCCATTCCCCAACTCCATAACTTTATGACCTGCCTGTTGCTGAGTGTGGGGCACTGCCAAGGAATGGGAGTCGCAATGAGGAAGCAATGGCATGAAGCAGCACTTCCCACTGTCTCCCTGCCCAGGCAGCAACTGAACCTGTGGGAGCAGCTCTTTGCTGTTCAGATGGGATTCCATGCTCCAGCATGGAGTCTGGCTTGGGCAGGAGGTGCTGGGCCCATCCCTGCTGACCCAGGCTGTGTGATGAGCTCCCCAGGGCAGGATGGGGGGTCCTAGGCCATGGGTTTGTGCCAGGGTCTCCACAAGGAGGTGGGCAAGATGAACACGGAGCAATCCAGCATGGGACAGGACATAAAGAGGGTGCAGCAGGCATGTGGGCAGCTGAGCTGCCACCAGTTCCCCTGGGAGGGAGCTAAACCCTCACCCCCTCCTCATCCCTCCCTTTGTCTCCCTGTCACCCCTGCCCTGCATCCCTGGATGGTGTGGGGTACTTGACTCTGGCTTTGGCTCTTTGTGGGGTACTTGACTCTGGCTCCGTGAACTGGGGTTTCAGAGAACAGGGCATGGGGACAGGGTGGGGGGTGCTGAGTCTACCCTTGCTGCTGCTCTTCTTGTGCCCCATCAACCTGGTCCCATTTGCCTTCTTCTTCCAGGAGCGCTATGGGGTCTGGTCTGCCTCTGCTGAGCCCCCCACTTCATCCATGGACACCCCCAGATCAAGTTTAGAGTTGGAGAGGAAGGGACCAGGTATGCAGCTGGCAGCCAGGACCAGAGCCAAGGGACACAGCTTGTTTCCCTGGAGACCCAAACAGGAATGCAGAGAGTACCAGGGATCCCTGAGAAGTGGGTAGGTGCTCCCTCAGATCCAGTGTGGTGCCTGTGCCACCACCTTGGGAATGTAGTCCAGTTCCACCAGCGTTAAGAGCACCATCCTGAGGACACACCCAGCATCCTGGCACAGCCAGACCACCATCCCAGGGATGCAGCCAGAAACCCCTGGCACCCAGACCGCCATCCCAGGGATGCAGCCAGCATCTCCAGGGACCCAAGGAGGAGGAGCAGGCCTTCAGCCATGTTCCACTGGCATGAAACCCAGTCTTCCTCATGCTCAGAAAGCCCATGCTGCAGACACTCCTGGTGCTCTGGGGACACAGAGGGATGCCACAAGCTAGGTGGCATGGGGATACCTTGGGTAAGAGCCAGCCCTGAGGGCAAGACCCCCTGACTGACAGTGTGTTCCCTTGGACCATGCCCTTCTAGGCCAGGAGAGCATCATCAGCGAGCTGGACCAGCTGTGGAGACAGGTGTCCTCCCTGCAGGGCCTGGCCAGTGACCTGCAGGGTGAGAAGGACAAGGTGAGCCAGCAGCAGTCCCAGAGGGATCTGCAGCAATGCAGGATGGCATTTGGGCAGGAAGGAGGCAGCTGAGGGGAGCCTGTGCTGGGACAACATGGGGTCCATGTCCTGATTCTGCCACCACTGCCCATCCCAGATCAGGCAGCTGGAGCATGCCGTCAGAAAGCTGAGGGAGGATGGAGCCAAGTGGAAGGCAGGCATGAGCGATCAGCTCTCCCTGCAGCTGGGTAAGAGGGTGGGAGAGGTTTTTGTACCCCATGGGACTGCAAAGGGAGCCCAGTGGTGCTGGGAGCATCCCAGTTTGGGGGCAAGAGACACCACCTGAGGGACCCCATGGAGGCAAAGTCTGCCCCTGCCCCCATCAAGCTGTCCAGGTCTGCACTGCTGGAGACAAAACAGGAGCTGGAGGAGCTGGGAGAGACAAGGAAGAGCATGCTGGATCAGCTGATGTCCAGGAGGGCTGACCAGCCACAGGAGCAGGTGAGGTCCTCAGGGAGCAGTCCCACCACCTCCCAGCTCAGAGGGGTGCTCCTGGCAGAGTTCCTGACCATATCCCTCAGCTGGATGGAGTCTCTGACCCTCAACAGTACCTGAGTCTGGTGCTGCATCTGTCCCACCTCAGAGGTAATTTCTTCTCCCCTCCCTGCAGATGGACAAACTGATGGCAATGGTGAGCATGCGGCAGGAGCAGGAGAAGGCAGCATGCTCCAGGTGCAGCTCAGACACCAGAGTGCATGTTGGGGAGCTCTTCCTGCACTATGAAAAGCTCCAGGAGCTGGCACATTCCCTGGAGTCACGGCTGCCCATGGTTGGATGTGGGGAGGGAGCTGAGGTGGCCAAGCCAGGTAGGCAGACTGCAGCACAAGGGGCTTGGTTGGGGGCTGCCACAACCTCCCTGCTGCTTGGGCTTTGCTGTACTGGGGGGAAACCTCTCTCTGCCCCCAAATTGGCTTGGACATGTCAGCAGCTTGGAAGGACATTAAAGCCTTGATGCAAATGTCCTTCTGTCACTGAGGGCCCATGGCCATTGTCTGAGTATCCTGGCTCTGTCCCTGTGGAGCAGCTGGGCCCCTCTTGCATGGCAGCACCTTGTCATCCTCCCTGAAGCAGGACAAGGAGCTGCTGCAGCACATTCAGGATATTTTCATGCACCTGCAATGGGAATGTGAGGGGCTCAGCTCTGTCACAGGGGGCCTCCTGCAAGACTCCCAACAGAAGGAGAAAGATACTGAGGTGTGTGGCTGAAACCCTTGCAGTAACAGAACATCCCCCAACCTGTGGACTGCAAGGGATCTGTCCCCCTGCCAATCCATGTGGGTTCAAAGTACCTTTCCCTGGGTTTTTCTGGGGGTGGACATGGTGGGTGCTCATCTAGCCAGGATGCAGTTCCATTCCTGCTGCAGTGTCATGGGATGCTTTCTGTGTTGGAAGGCTCTGTTCCAGTCCCTGGAGAAACTGAAGAAGGACAAAGAAGAGGAGCAGTACCTATTGCTGACAGTAATATGGGGTATAGTCTTGGGGGGCTCCAGTGCCAGACCAAGGGGTCCCAGGCAGGATGATAAAATGCCCCTTGTCCCTTGGGGGCTGGGTGGAAGAACTGGCCTAGAGGGAAGGAGGATTTCCAGACCAGCTGTGGTCTGCCAGGTCCCTCTGTCTCCCTCCAGGTGCCTTTGGCTGGTGGGACCAACCCAGCAGGGGTGATGAAACAAGTGGGGCCACACTTTCTGGAAAGGGGCACAATCCCTCTGCACCTGAATGTTCTGCCTCTGTCATTCTTCCACCCTTTTCTCACCACTCTCCTGCCTTCTAGAAAGCTAAAGAGCTGGCAAAGCAGCTCTGGGCACCAAAGTCAATTGCACCCAGTTTGAGGCATGCATGGAGTGGCTGGAGGAGAGGATGCAGGAGGTGCTGAGCCAAGTGTCCAGCCAGGAGCAGTGCTGGCACGAGGTGCAGAAGCAGCTCAGTGACATCACAGACAGCAAGGTGAGGGTGCCTTGTCCCGCTGTGTAAAACTGGCACCTTGAAGGCTTGGCAGCCTGAGGCAGCATCCCTCTGAGAATCCCCTCCTGGCTTTTTCCTGGGGACCATGTCCCATCCTGGGGCAGCTGGCTGAGGTGTGCATCTGTCCATAACTGGATCACCTGGAGCTGGGACCTTTCCGAAAGCAGCTGGAGAAGACCTGGAAGAGCATCAAGGAGCCCAAGGAGGGGATGAAGACAGAGCATGATGACACTGCTGGGATTGAGTGTGATGGGACATTGATGGCTTTGGGGACAACAAGGGCCCTGTTCCTTCCAGCTGTCCCAGCCAGTGCCCGTCTGGTATCGGACCAATATAGCTGCCAAACAAACCATGGGGATGCTGACGAAGCAGCTGTGCCTTTTCCCCCCACCAGTAGCAGGTTCCCCACGTGAAAGGAGACAGGAAGAGGGGGCACCTGAGGACAGAGCCCTCCTGAACCAAAACTGGGGTGTGGATGCAGAGGCTTCCAGGAGCAAGTGTGGGGGATGGTGACTTGTCCCCCGGGAAGGGATGCAACACTTGGTGCCCTAGAGCTGAACCGTGACTTGCCTTCCTGGCAAGCCACAGCACAGTCATTAACAAATCGATTAAACCAGTTCGAGGGCTGGCTGGGCAGCAAAGGTGCCTGTGTCCTTCACCTTGCATCAGCCACCAGGGTGGGACCATGCTGAGGGATGCGGGAGAATCCAGGCTCCAAAACCTGTGGTTCTGCCTGCAAATGCTGTGGCTCCTGCAGTGATGGGCCCAGCACCATCCTGCTGCCTGCAAGGCGGCAGAGCTGCATCCCCCCAGGAGCTCACCCAGACCTTTTCTCCCCACCATAAGCAGATGTTGGCCCCTTATGGAACCTCAGCATGCAGGTTCCTGGCCCATGAGTAGCATCTGGCACAGGTGACATCAGGGGACTGTGTGGGGGGGACTGGGGGAGGTGGGTGCTGGCAGTGCCCTACTGTGCCAGGCATGAGGGTGCCTTGGAGGTCTGACCTTGCTGAGCCCTGTCTGTAGCCCCGTCCATGGGCAGAGGGTGGGGACCCCTCCCCGAGGGGTGTAAGGTAGAGAATGCCATGGGGTACAAACCTGTGGGTCTTGGGGCGCTGCCCCGAGCAGGGGTGGGTCTTTTGTCCCCTGTCACCCACTCAAGACTCCTGCCCTCCACAGGCACTTCGACACTGCCCTGTGCTTGCCACCACTGCCCCTGAGCCTCACTGAGCACCCCCACACTGTCACAGTTGAGACGGATGCAACACTCAACGAATCACACACACCAACTCCGTTCAGAAGGCAAAAAGCTTATCTTTAATACCACACAGTGTCTTTTATAGTTTCTTAGCTGTTTACATAGTGTTAAAGCACAAAAAGCTTAATTCAACCAATCACCACACACCACTGGGTGAACACATGATAATCATGCAGCATGTTTTTCTACCTGTAATTCAGCTATGCCTCTTTCTCACGGTCCTTATCTAGCAGAAATAACAGGCCTGAGCCATGATTTTACAAAGGCAACAAGGCCTTCATTTTATAAGGTTTTACCTGTATGCAACATCACACCATTGCCAAGGAGGAGCCACAGCACAGCCACAGGTAGGGGACCTGAGCACCCATCCCTGGCACCCAGTGTTTAGGGAGGGCTGACAAGGGAGAACTTTTCCCTGGGTGGGGGCAGAAGGGGCTTAGGGCGCCTGGGTAGGGAGCAGAGAGGGGCTGCAGGCAGTCAGCTGTGCTTGCCCTAGGTCTGGCAAGTTTAGAGACCCTCTGTGCTCCCCTGTCTAGCCAGGTGTCTGTCACAGGGGTACTGAAGCCACATGTGATGAGTTGTGTCTGGTCTCAGTCTGACCTCAGGTTTGGTGGGGAGCCAGTTTCCTTCTGTAAAAGGAGTTCCCAAAACCAAGCCCTGCATCAGGGACAGCCCAGATCCCGGACCTGCCATGGCAATGGCCAGCTCACCTGCCCATGGGGAAAGAAACAGCAGATCCAGCCCAGTGGGATGGGTGTGGGTCTCATGCAGCAGGTGGAGGGGAAGCAGAAGGGACATGTCCCACTGGGAAGCATTCCTGACTCACTCCCTGGTGCAGTGGGGTGAAGCCCAGGGTGCCACAGTGCTGGGCACTGAGCCTCCCCATGCCCATCCCACAGGAACGCAGTAATTGAGTGCAAGATTCCCCCCTGTGCAGCAGTGCTGCAGAGGCCAGAACACCAGCACCTGCACAGCACAGCGTCTCCAGACCACCCACTTCAGGACACAGCTCCAGCCCCTCCCCAGCAAGGTAGGGATGGCAAAGGTAAGGATACAGTGGGGGTAACCAAGGTTGGGAGAGTGATGCTGAGCATGGGGGGGGGGGTGGGGGGGTGGGATCTGTGCCTCAGTTTCCCTAGGGAGAGCTGGGTAGGGAGGGTTGTTTGTGGATGCTGAACTGGACCCCACGGAGCAGCCACCCACTCTTTTCTTCCCAGCTCATTGCCACCATGGTGCTGGGCACAGACAGATGCCTCTCACAGGTACGTGCCAGTAGCACAGACCTGACATTCTGGACAAGGTCTGGGGTGGGATGGGGAGTGGCACAAGCAGGATGGATGAGGAGAACTGGCAGGTGGGATGCCTGGTCCCCAGGGGTGTTGGAGCCAGAGCAAGGTGGGGGTGATGTACCGCTGAGCTTAAATTACATTTAGCACATCTCCGTAATTGCAGCCTCAGCAACTGTAGGTGCCTATGGGGTGGGTCGGCAATCACGTTGGGTGCCGGACTGCGGGAGCTTGGGTGGTTCGGACGGTCGGGACAGACAGAGACGAGAGATCTCTGAAGTCAGATCTTGGAACATGCGGTTTATTGCAAAGGGCGTGGGTATAGGGGCACTGCTTAGAGCTGCCAGCTGCAGCTCGGAGCAGGCCCAAGAGAGCAAGAGAGTAAGCGGGTAAGTAAAGAGAGAGAGAGAGCAAGAGGAATGAGAGTGAAGAAGAAGAAGTGAGAGAGAGTGTAGTAAGAGTGTGTGTAAGAGTGTCTGAAGTTCTGGTTACAATACAATAAATCATCTTCTGTACTGAATATTCTAATTGTCACTAACCAATCTAATACAAATCCTATAGCATTTACATACAGCCTATAAGAGTTCTTATATTACCATAGAGTGTTACATCTTAACTTCTAAAAACTACTCTTTGGACCCCTTCTGCTGAGCTAGTAGGGTCTGCTCTGACCCTTGGACCTGCCTGCAAGCAGAGGGTATTGTTCAATCAAGAGGGGATTACCTTCAGTCGGCCATACCGTTGTTTTCCAGTTGTTCAGTAACTAAGACTTGGTATTTCAGAAGTGGCTTTCATTTCGATGTCGCCTGCAGTTTTCATATTCCCAAAATCTTTTGTCAGGCAATCATATTTATAAGGCTTTCCTGTTTCATCTTCCCCAACAAGCAACGGCAACTACAAAAGAAGAAACAGAAAACAGACATAATGGAAAGAGTCAAGATGAGGCCAGATTGCAAGGAACAAACAAGAACAACTCAACAAAAAGGAAAATGGAAATTTTAGCATGGGCAGATCACAACCACCAACTCACAGCCACCAACTCACGAAACTCACCAACTCAAAAGAAGACTAATCATGCAAACTAATTAGCCTAAGAAGTGAGGGAAGCATTTAACCAATAAATGATAGAATACTAATTAATGAAAGAATGATGTAACTTTCAGTCAATGAACATTAATGTTGTTGCTAAAATTTATAAATAGTGCATATTTTTGATAGTGCATTGGCGTTGTGGATTTGCCACCCAGCCCCCTTTTCTGTGCAGCAAATAAAACAAGTACCTCGACTCTGTGTGGGGATTGGCCTCTTGTGCACTGAGTGAAAGAACCCATTTTGGGACAATAA